>NW_028318124.1:0-600000 GCF_062004578.1 Staurois parvus
TTCCATCCACCCTACCCTTACTTCACCCTTTCTTCCTTTCACCTACCTCTTCCTTTTTTCCTTCCTACCTTTTTTCCTTCCTTCCTTTTTTCCTTCCTTCCTTCCTTCCTTCCTTCCTTCCTTCTTCCCACCCCTTCCTTCCTTCCACTCACCTGTTCCTTCCTTCCACTCACCCCTTCTTTCCACCCACCTCTTCCTTACTTCCTTCTACCCACCCCACCTTTCCTTCCTTCCTTCCTTCCTTCCACTCACCCCTTCCTTCCTTCCTTCCTTCCTCCCACCCCTCCTTTCCTTCCTTCCATCAACCCCTCCTTTCCTTCCTTCCATAAACCCCTTCCTTCTTTCCACCCACCCTTCCCTTCCTTCCACCCTTCCTTCCTTTCACCTACCCTTCCCTTCCTTCTACCCTTCCTGTCTTCCTTTATTCCTTCCACCCACCCCTCTCTTCCTTCCTTCCACCCCTTCTTTCCTTCCACTCACCTGTTCCTTCCTTACACTCACCCCTTCTTTCCACCAACCACTTCCTTCCTTCCACCCAGCCCTCCTTTCCCTCCTTCCACCAACCAACCCCTTCCTTCCTTCCTTCCTTCCTTCCTTCCTTCCTTCCTTCCTTCCTTCCACTCACCCCTCCTTTCACCCACCCACCCACCCCTTCCTTCCTTCCTGCCTTCCTTCCTTCCTCCTTCCTCCCACCCATCCCTACCACCCCCTTGTTCTTTCCTTCCTTCCATCCACTCCTTCCTTCCTTCCACCTCTTCCTTTTTTCCTTCCTTCCTTCCTTCCTTCCTTCCTGTCTTGGAAATTCGCTTTAACGAATTTCTCCTTACCGTGAGTACTCGCAGTTGGATGCGCAGAAATCCCCCATGAAGCTGTGCGAATCTTGCTTACCACAACTGCAGCTAAACTACACGATTCCTGCCCATCCAACTACTTTTAGCTTCTGTTGAAATGTAGGTGATGGAGCTCCGTTACCCTAGAATGATCACACGACACTCTAAGGCTGGTGTTGCAATTGACATAAGGGCCGGCTTCAGACTCAGCCTTTGGTTTTATTACAAATACACACATGCCCCCCACATGAATAAAGTCAATCCCCTCCCACCGAACAATGCAATGGGGAGTGCCTATACACAGGATGTACATTCCGATTGGAGCATAGCCTTTCCTATTATCTATCACTGGTCCTCCCCCATGAGCCTTCTGAGGTCAGCAGACTTCCTCCCCTTCCTCCCATGAGCCTTCTGAGGTCAGCAGACTTCCTCCCCTTCCTCCCATGAGCCTTCTGAGGTCAGCAGACTTCCTCCCCTTCCTCCCATGAGCCTTCTGAGGTCATATTTCCCAGCTCCTAGCAGTATGTCCATTCCCTGTACAAGCATCCCCTAGAAATATCAGTCTGTACCTGGATGGGCCCGATACGATCTTTATTAAAACACATCCATCCAAGATACAGTTCAGGTCGGTAATGGGTTGTAAGATATGCATAAGCCTACACGCGGAGTTCGTACCGCTTGCGCATTGCGTTACGAAGTCCATGTGGTACTATGCTGCTGATATGTGGATATAGGCCCACGGTCTACTGCCAGCGGCATTCGCATCGAATGCCGTGGTGGTATACACGCCGGTCTATAAGCGCAGATCTGCCATCTCATCCATTACCGAGCTGAGTACTGTAATACCTACATTGTACATGCGCATGGCCCAATTGCAGCCTTCAGAGCTTTCATTAAGCCACACGAGAGACATATGAATAACACGAATATATGACACATTTAAAGTTCGACCAACAATACAAAATTTCCATGACATTCCTTCCTGTTTTATCATATTCTCCTCGTGTCCCTTCTTGATCTTCTTCAGCTTGATGGGTGTAGTCTCAAAACCTCAAAGAGTTCCTGTAGTTGTCCCTGAGAATAAAGCTCCACGGGGTACCTGAAACAACAAGACCCGACGCAGACTCGACGCAAACAGGCTTGATTGAAGCAATGATCCTCAAGAGCGTTGGAACCTTCACTACAGGAAGGCTCTTGCAAAAACCAAAAACCACAAACAGACTTGTGGTATGAATAAGGCTTGTGATCCCACGGTGGTCTGGGGAGATCCAGCAACAGATTCTCAAATTGCCCCTGCAGACGGGGCCACACAAGGCTGGTCTCGACCCAGACAGTTTTCCAAATCGCAGACACAAACCATGATGAGGCTTGAAGCTTGCTTGAAGGTCTTGGAGAATGTGGTCTTCAGAGAGATAAATTAGAGGGAAGCCAGGACGTAATCTGTAGAGAAGGTGGTTGGTTGGTGAGGTCTTCCTCCGATCAGTGGTTGGAGTGGGATCCCAGGAGCGGGCATGGAGATGTGGTCGTCTGCCCGAGCTTGGCTTACACGGTCGATGAGGCAACAGGAACATCTCACCGCTGCATATAAAAGGCAGATGAAAAAGAGAAGCATCAGGACATACACTCCCACTTCCTTCAACCAAGATCCGATGGAGAACAGGAAATCTCCCAATCCTCCCAAACCCTTGAACGGATTCCAACCCTCACTAGCTATAGCTATAGCTTTTCCCTGTAGTTCACTAACTTTGTCCATATGGGCCTGGACCTTGTCATCGGTGTCTTCTATCCAAGTACAACAATCCTCTCCGATGAACTCACAGAACCCCCCTTTGGCGGCTAAAAGGTAATCAAGGGCCATCTTCTCCGGAAGCACTAAAATTCCCATCTGCCGTTGTTCTTGGGCAATTTCTCTGACAGCGTCTACGGTCTTGTTAAACATACTATCCACGATGACAGAAAAATTGTTCAGGCGCTTCATAAGTTCTATTCCCCAACCTGTCCATGAGGGGAACCAAGCCCATGCCTGGTCGCCCTCAGAGAACAGCTCCCTGTGAACTCTCCCTGCCATCCTTACCTTCTTGTGGACCATCAACTCTTCATGATCCATCACTACATAGGATGCTGGGACTAGCTTTATGAGGGCACACGAACCTTTCGCGTTCTGGGGAAATGTTCTATAGGCTGCCGAACCACACAGAAAATAGTATGGACCTGTCAGAGCAGAGCAGGAGGAGTTCCTCGTTCGGCCTCTGGCACTGAGCAACAGTTGCACAGACTGGGGGATTGCTCCCTCAGTCTGCACATCACATCCGTCCTTCCAACACACGTGGTCTGGTCAGTCAGTGTGGTTACTCAGAAGGGAAGTCTGGTTAGTCAGATTGACAGTTATACCTCCCTCACAGGTGGTAGTCCCAACAAACTTGTTACCTGTGCCAAAGCTGATGTTAAAGCACGCCTGAGGGCTGCCTAGCTGCCCAGTTACCCATAATGGACTGACGAGGGTCCTACAGGAGCTAGAGCTAATATTGGTGCTAAAACTGATGTTACCTGCTAAAAATGTGTCATTAAGTTCTACCGACAAATGTCTACGTGGGGGCTGACCAGGGGTCCCTTGCTTTTTCATGCCGACACGGATGTCATATAGGGCATGAACAGCGGCCATTGCAGACATGTGATGACTGGGTGGGGGCTTAGAGCATACCCAACAGTTGGTTTTGTTGGCGGTTCTGGCTAAACGCAGATGCATTTTAAATAAAAGGTTGGGGTATCTGCCGTCTTTTCCTCCGTTCACACATATGTAAGACATACAAACAAAAAGAAAAAGGAAAATGACACCCCTCATTCTCTGGTGTAGCTGAAAAGCTTCTTGCAGAGGCTTGCGTGCACCCAGTTGTCTCGTCCCTCGAGCTTGAGGGAGGTAGGTGTCGTCAGCTGGACTTGGTATGGTCCGGTGAACCGTGGCTCGAGTCCGGTTCTTTGATGTTTCTTTAGGACGACCCAATCACCTGGCTCAATAGAAAGAACACCTGTTATTGCATTTGGATCGGGGAGCGATTCGCGAACCCGATGGTGTATCTTCTGCAGCTCCCGCTGCAGAGATTGCACGTAACCTGTAAGCTGTGAATGCAAAGACGACAACTGTTGAGGAAAGTACAACCCTGTTTTGGGAGGTCCCCCAAACAACACCTCGTAAAGTGACAGCCCATGTGGTTGCCGAGGGGCATTCCGGATGGAATAGAGGGCAATGGGGAGACACTCAGGCCAAGGTTTTTTTGGTATCAGCCATGATTTTGGAGATCCTGTTTTTAAGGATTCCGTTGAGACGTTCAACCTTACCGCTACTCTCGGGGTGATATGGGGTGTGTCGTCGCTGACTCCAGTTCAACCAAAGAAATGCAGTCGTGTCCTTTGGAAGAGAGGTTAGTAGTGGACAAAGAAGACATGTTAGCAGAAGAGGTGTTAGTATTGTTAGTCGTGTTGCAAAATTCAGCACTGTCATTGCTGTCCTACCCCCCCCTTCTCATCTTCCGACACAAAAAGGACAAAGTGGATCCTTATGAAAAACACGGGACATTTCACAGTAAAACAATTACACAGAGGTGAACCGAAAAACTGCGCCGAAAGTAACCTTGTTGCTGACGCAAAAATCACTCATACCAGCACCGCTAAACGATCCACGTTACACACGCAATCTTCGCTGCAACCACCTAAAACCGTTTACACAAAAAGTCTGCTGGATGCGAAACATGCAACGCAGCAGCTTTAAAACAAACCCGCTTTACAATAAGGAACTACTTTTAACAGGAAAAACACAAGAAAAACATAATCACTATACAAGAAATCTATGTGCAAAAACCCAGACTTCACCACGCTCACTAAATGTGGAACACGTGAGGGAAAAACTCGCTTAACATACTTTAAATTGGCTGGCAATGCGCAAATTTAAAGCTAAAAGCAAACAAATTAAACTGTAAAAAATTTGGATTACAAACACAAAATGGGTCAAATGCATATAGGAAACTTCATGCACATTGCATAGAGATCATTGAAACTCAAAGTGAAACTTGGAAAAAGGAATGGTGGAGAAGCCACATGGCATTCACAACTGGTTGCCAAACAAAGCAGCACATGTGGTTAGTCAAGAAAATGGCCCCCCACAGGGAAGCACATGGCAGCAGACACTAAAGTGGCCCCCCACAGGGAAGCACATGGTAGCAGACACTAAAGTGGCCCCCCACAGGGAAGCACATGGTAGAAACTAGCCTCAAAATTGCCTCTAACCTCTTACACAAAACAGACATTTGGACAGAACATACACTGGACAATTGCACAACAATATGAAGTACACATACAACACAATTTGGCACGATCACAGAATGGACATAAAACACCAACATGTCACACTAACATGCACATGTAACAGAAAGGACCCCCTGCTGCATGCTTGCTGGGAGCAGTAGTACCACAAAACATTGCACAGACTACATACACACAGAGATCTTACAGCAGTTAACAATTAACCTAAACCTTTCAGCACTGTAATAATGACCTCACGTGGAGGGGGGTAAAGCAATTACCACAGTACCTACAACCCACAAATACTTACCTAACACTATGCAACAACTTTTACCCACTAAAACATATACCCGTTTAATTTTTGGTTGGAAGATTTTTAAACTTGACCAAATCCAGCCAACCAAACCCACCCCTCTGCTGCTCTCCGCAGAGACAAACCCTCGTCTTTCACCCACAAATCAAGAGTTTAGGACAAAAACTAGGTCCTTGCTAAGCGGTAATTCTTGTTAGCTAACAGAGAGCGAAATCAGCCACACGAACACGCAAAAAGCAATCCTCTTAATGGCAGAGAGACCTGAAATGTGCCGGCATACATTTGCTAGTTCATGATGGCTCATTCCCCCCTCGTACTCGGTTAGCTATGCAAGAATACGCGTTAGTATCCACCAGGCTCGCCAAACTGTCTTGGAAATTCGCTTTAACGAATTTCTCCTTACCGTGAGTACTCGCAGTTGGATGCGCAGAAATCCCCGATGAAGCTGTGCGAATCTTGCTTACCACGACTGCAGCTAAACTACACGATTCCTGCCCATCCAACTACTTTTAGCTTCTGTTGAAATGTAGGTGATGGAGCTCCGTTACCCTAGAATGATCACACGACACTCTAAGGCTGGTGTTGCAATTGACATAAGGGCCGGCTTCAGACTCAGCCTTTGGTTTTATTACAAATACACACATGCCCCCCACATGAATAAAGTCAATCCCCTCCCACCGAACAATGCAATGGGGAGTGCCTATACACAGGATGTACATTCCGATTGGAGCATAGCCTTTCCTATTATCTATCACTGGTCCTCCCCCATGAGCCTTCTGAGGTCAGCAGACTTCCTCCCCTTCCTCCCATGAGCCTTCTGAGGTCAGCAGACTTCCTCCCCTTCCTCCCATGAGCCTTCTGAGGTCAGCAGACTTCCTCCCCTTCCTCCCATGAGCCTTCTGAGGTCATATTTCCCAGCTCCTAGCAGTATGTCCATTCCCTGTACAAGCATCCCCTAGAAATATCAGTCTGTACCTGGATGGGCCCGATACGATCTTTATTAAAACACATCCATCCAAGATACAGTTCAGGTCGGTAATGGGTTGTAAGATATGCATAAGCCTACACGCGGAGTTCGTACCGCTTGCGCATTGCGTTACGAAGTCCATGTGGTACTATGCTGCTGATATGTGGATATAGGCCCACGGTCTACTGCCAGCGGCATTCGCATCGAATGCCGTGGTGGTATACACGCCGGTCTATAAGCGCAGATCTGCCATCTCATCCATTACCGAGCTGAGTACTGTAATACATACATTGTACATGCGCATGGCCCAATTGCAGCCTTCAGAGCTTTAATTAAGCCACACGAGAGACATATGAATAACACGAATATATGACACATTTAAAGTTTGACCAACAATACAAAATTTCCATGACATTCCCTCCTTTCTTCCACCCACCCCTCCTTTCCTTCCTTCCTTCCATCAACCCCTTCCTTCTTTCCATCCACCCTACCCTTCCTTCCACCCTTTCTTCCTTTCACCTACCCTTAGTTCCTTGTTTCCTTACACCCACCCACCCACCCCTCCTCCCTTCCTTCCTTCCTTCCTTCCCTTCCTTCCTTCCACCCACCCCTTCCTTCCTTCCACTCACCTGTTCCTTCCTTCCACTCACCCCTTCTTTCCACCCACCTCTTCCTTACTTCCTTCTACCCACCCCACCCCTCCTTTCCTTCCTTCCTTCCTTCCACTCACCCCTTCCTTCCTTCCTCCCACCCCTCCTTTCCTTCCTTCCATCAACCCCTCCTTTCCTTCCTTCCATCAACCCCTTCCTTCTTTCCACCCACCCTTTCCTTCCTTCCACCCTTCCTTCCTTTCACCTACCCTTCCCTTCCTTCTACCCTTCCTGTCTTCCTTTATTCCTTCCACCCACCCCTCCCTTCCTTCCTTCCTTCCTTCCACCCCTTCTTTCCCTCCACTCACCTGTTCCTTCCTTCCACTCACCCCTTCTTTCCACCAACCACTTCCTTCCACCCACCCCTCCTTTCCCTCCTTCCACCGACCCACCCCTTCCTTCCTTCCTTCCTTCCACCCTTCCTCCACCCCTCCTTTCCTTCCTTCCACCCACCCCTTCCTTCTGTCCACTCACCCCTTCCTTCCTTCCTTCCTCCCTTCCTCCCACCCACCCCTTTTTTCCTTCCTTCCATCAACCCCTTCCTTCTTTCCACCTACCCTTCCGTTCCTTCCGCCCTTCCTTCCTTTCACCTACCCTTCCCTTCCTTCTACCCTTCCTGTCTTCCTTTTTTTCCTTCCACCCACCCTCCCTTCCTTCAACCTCTCCCTTCCTTCCCTCCTTCCTTCCTTCCAACCACCCCATCTTTCCTTCCACTCACCTGTTCCTTCCTTCCACTCACCCCTTCTTTCAACCCACCCCTTCCTTCCTTCCTTACTTTATTCCACCCACCCCTCCTTTCCTTTATTCCACCCACCCCTCCTTTCCTTCCTTCCTTCCTTCCATCCTTCCTTCCTTCCACTCACCTGTTCCTTCCTTCCCACTCACCCCTTCTTTCCACCAACCCCTTCCTTCCTTCCACCCACCCCTCCTTTCCTTCCTTCCACCCACCCACCCCTTCCTTCCTTCCTTCCACCCACCCCTCCTTTCCTCCCCTCCCTCCTTCCTTCCTTCCTCCCACCCATCCCTACCACCCCCTTGTTCTTTCCTTCCTTCCATCCACTCCTTCCTTCCACCCACCCCTCCTTTTCTCCCCTCCCTCCTTCCTTCCTCCCACCCATCTCTACCACCCACTTGTTCTTTCCTTCCTTCCATCCACTCCTTCCTTCCACCCACCCCTCCTTTCCTTCTTTCCACACATTCTTCCTTCCTTCCACCCCTTCCTTTTTTCCTTCCCTCCTTCCTTCCTTCCTTCCTTCCACCCACCCCTCCTTTCTTTCCTTCCTTCCTTCCTTCCTTCCTTCCATCCACCCACCCCTCCTTTCCTTCCTTCCCTCCTTCCTTCCTTCCTTCTTCCACCCCCCACCTTTCCTTCCTTCCTTCCTTTTTTCCTTCCTCTAACCCTTCCTTCTTTCCACCCACCCTACCCTTCCTTCCACACTTTCTTCCTTTCACCTACCCTTCCTTCCTTGTTTCCTTCCACCCACCCCTTCCTTCCTTCCTTCCTTCCTTCCACCCACCCCTTCCTTCCTTCCTTCCTTCCACTTCACCTTTTCCTTCCTTCCACTCACCCCTCTTTCCACCCACCTCTCCTTTCCTTCTTTCCACCCATTTTTCCTTCTTTCCACCCTTCCTTTTTTCCACCCTTCCTTCCTTCCTTCCTTCCTTCCACTCACCCCTTCCTTCCTTCCTTCCTTCCTCCCACCCACCCCCTCCTTTCCTTCCTTCCATCAACCCCTCCTTTCCTTCCTTCCATCAACCCCTTCCTTCTTTCCACCCACCCTTCCCTTTCTTCCACCCTTCCTTCCTTTCACCTACCCTTCCCTTCCTTCTACCCTTCCTGTCTTCCTTTATTCCTTCCACCCACCCCTCCCTTCCTTCCTTCCTTCCTTCTTTCCACCCCTTCTTTCCTTCCACTCACCTGTTCCTTCCTTCCACTCACCCCTTCTTTCCACCAACCCCTTCCTTCCTTCCACCCACCCCTCCTTTCCCTCCTTCCACCCACCCACCCCTTCCTTCCTTCCTTCCTTGCTTCCTTCTTTCCTTCCACCCACCCCTCCTTTCCTCCCCTCCCTCATTCCTTCCTCCCACCCATCCCTACCACCCCCTTGTTCTTTCCTTCCTTCCATCCACTCCTTCCTTCCACCCACCCCTCCTTTCCTTCTTTCCACCCATTCTTCCTTCCTTCCACCTCTTCCTTTTTTCCTTCCTTCCTTCCCTCCTTCCTTCCACCCACCTGTTCCTTCCTTCCACTCACCCCTTCTTTCCACCCACCCCTTCCTTACTTCCTTCTACCCACCCCTCCTTTCCTTCCTTCCTTCCTTCCTCCCACCCACCCCTCCTTTCCTTCCTTCCATCAACCCCTCCTTTCCTTCCTTCCATCAACCCCTTCCTTCTTTCCACCCACCCTTCCCTTCATTCCACTCTTCCTTCCTTTCACCTACCCTTCCATTCCTTCTACCCTTCCTGTCTTCCTTTTTTCCTTCCACCCACCCCTCCCTTCCTTCAACCTCTCCCTTCTTTCCTTCCTTCCTTCCTTCCACCCACCCCTTCTTTCCTTCCACTCACCTGTTCCTTCCTTCCACTCACCCCTTCTTCCACCCACCCCTTCCTTCCTTACTTCCTTCCACCCACCCCTCCTTTCCTTCCTTCCACCCTGTGACGGGAGTGACTTTTGGGGGAGGGGGACCTCTGTATCATCTCCCCAAATCATTATGTTTAACCCACCCTGTGCCTGTTTAAGGGGTACAGGGTGTGTATGTGAATGTCTGAGTCTTGTGTATAGTGTGTGTTCCTTTGTCTAGGCCACATGGCTGTCCATTGTCTGTTTGCCATGTGCTACCCCCCATGGTGCTGTGTCTTCCTGTCCAGCCAACTATTATGGGATGTACTGTTTGTGTATTGGTGTGGGGGTTGGTCAATGTCCTTTACAGCATGGCTGCATCCCATTGTTCTGTGTCTTGGGTTGGTTGGGGTGGTTCCCTGTAGCCCTTCCCACTGTTAGGGCAGACTGATGATGTATTTCCTGTTCCTGGTTGTGTTTCCCCACCCTCTGTATATATTGTGTTTTGTGTTAAAATAAAGAGTTGGCTTTCTGTCTTAAGAGCTGGGTGCTGTCTATTTCCTGAGGGATTTCAAGGGTGTGGTTCATGGATGGTGTTCGGACAGGGGAAGCTGCGGGATCACGGAATATACCCAAGTGCGGTCGTGTACTGGTTCCGTTACACACCCACCCCTTCTTTCCTTCCTTCCTTCCTCTCACCCCTTCCTTCCTTCCACCCACCCCTTCTTTCCTTCCACTCACCTGTTCCTTCCTTCCACCCACCCCTCCTTTCTTTCCTTCCTTCCTTCCTTCCTTCCCTCCTTCCTTCCTTCCTTCCTCTCACCCCTTTCTTCCTTCCACTCACCCCTTCTTTTCACCCACCCCTTCCTTCCTTCCTTCCTTCCTTCCTTCCTCCTACCCCTCCTTTCCTTCCTTACACCCACCCACTCCTTCCTTGCTTCCTTCCTTCCTTCCACCCACCCCTCCTTTCCTCCCCTCCCTCCTTCCTTCCACCCACCCATCCCTACCACCCCCTTTTTCTTTCCTTCCTTCCATCCACTCCTTCCTTCCACCCACCCTTCCTTTCCTTCTTTCCACCCACCCCTCCTTTCCTTCTTTTCACGCATTCTTCCTTCCTTCCACCCCTTCCTTTTTTCCACCCTTCCTTCCTTCCATCAGGAATGGACTTGCCAATAATGGTGGGACTCACCCGCCTTGTGGGCTGCAGTACCCAGCTGGCCAGCGGGTGCTCTCAGCAATCAGAGACTCACCCCTGCAGTCAGCCAAACACCTGAAGCTGATTGCAGGGGTTGTATTTAAGGAATGGCCAGACTCACAGTCAGGGCTTTGGTGTGTGGTTTTCCATGGGCCCCTGTATCTTTTAGCCTGTGTTCCTGTTTCTGCCTGACTTGTTGCCGACCCTGCCTGATCCTGACTTCTGCTGACTTCTCCTGTTTGATCCCTGGCTTGTGACCCTGACCATTCTCTGCCTGACCCTCTGCACCACGCTGCCCGTGCGTTACTGAACCCAGCTTGTGACCCCGACCACTCTCCTGCCTGTTCCTGGTACTCCATTTGCTACTGACCCGGCCTGCCTGACGACTCTTGCATTGTATGTATTGTTATCTGTAGATGGTTTGGTTTTCTTGCACTGTGTTTATGTTTAGTTTTGTACTGCGTTTTGTATTGTTAGTCTTAATAAATTATATTGTTTATACCATATCTGAAGCCTGCATTTCCCTGTGTCAGTCCACACACCTCTGGTCATACCTGGAGCCCTGACACCTTCCCTCCTTCCTTCCACCCACCCCTCCTTTCCTTCCTTCCTTCCTTCCTTTCCACCCACCCCTCCTTTCCTTCCACCCTTCCTTCCTTCCTTCTACCCTTCCTTCCTTACACCCACCCCTCACTTCCTTCCACCTCTCCCTTCCTTCCTTACACCCACCCCTCACTTCTTTCCACCTCTCCCTCCCTTCCTTCCTTTCTTCCTTCCTTCCACCTCTCCCTCCCTTCCTTTCTTCCACCTCTCCCTCCCTTCCTTTCTTACACCTCTCCCTCCCTTCCTTCCTTTCTTCCTTCATTCCACCTCTCCCCTCCTTTCACCCTCCCCTCACTTCCTTCCACCCACCCTTCCTTCCATTCACCTCTTCTTTCCTTCTTTCCACCGACCCCTTCATTCCACCCACCTCTTCCTTCCTTCCACCCTCCCTTTCTTCCAACCATCCTTCCACCAACCATCCTTTCCTCCCGCCCCTTCCTTCCTTCCTTCCTTCCTTCCTTCCTTCCTTCCTTCCTTCCTTCCTTCCATCAACCCAACTTTCTTCCTTCCATCCACCCCATCCTTCCTTCCACCCACCCATCCCTACCACCCACCTGTTCTTTCCTTCCTTCCATCCCCTCCTTCCTTCCACCCACCACTCCTTTCCTTCTTTTCACCCTCCCTTCCTTCCTTCCACCTCTTCCTTCCTTCCTTCAACCCCTTCCTTCTTTTCACCGTTCCTTCCTTCCTTTCTTCCACCCACCCCTCCTTTACTTCCTTCCATCAACCCCTTCCTTCTTTCCACCCACCCTTCCCTTCCTTCCACCCTTCCTTCCGTTCACCTACCTTTCCTTCCTTCTACCCTTCCTTCCTTGTTTCCTTCCACCCACCCCTTCCTTCCTTCCTTCCTCCCCTCCTTCCACCCACCCCTTTATACCTTCTACCCACCCCTTACACCCACCTACCACTCCCTTCCTTTCCACCCATCAACCATCTCTTCCTTCCTTCCACCCACACCTCCCTTCTTTCCACCCACCCCTTCCTTCCATCCACCTCTTCTTTCCTTCCTTCAACCCACCTCTTCTTTCCTTCCTTCCACCCACCCCTTCCATCCACCCACTTCTTCCTTCCTTCCATCCACCCACCTCTTCCTTCCTTCCTTCCTTCCTTCCTTCCTTCCACCCACCCACCCCACCTTTTCTTCCTTCCACACCTCCTTTCCTTCCTTCCAATCACACCTTCCTTCTACCCATCCCTTCCTTACTTCCAGCCACCCCTCCTTACCTTCCTTCCACCCACCCCTTCCTTCTTTCCCCTCACTCCTTCTTTCCACCCACCCCTTCCTTCCTTCCTTCATTGCACCCACTCACTCCTTCCTTCTTTCCTTCCACACACCAGTTACTTCCTTCCACCACCCTTCCCTTCCACCCCCCTCCCTCTCTTCCTTCCACCCCTCTTCCCTACCTTCCTTCCAACCCCCCTTCCTTCCCTCCTTCCTCTTTTGGACAGAACATACACTGGACAATTGCACAACAATATGAAGTACACATACAACACAATTTGGCACGATCACAGAATGGACATAAAACACCAACATGTCACACTAACATGCACATGTAACAGAAAGGACCCCCTGCTGCATGCTTGCTGGGAGCAGTAGTACCACAAAACATTGCACAGACTACATACACACAGAGATCTTACAGCAGTTAACAATTAACCTAAACCTTTCAGCACTGTAATAATGACCTCACGTGGAGGGGGGTAAAGCAATTACCACAGTACCTACAACCCACAAATACTTACCTAACACTATGCAACAACTTTTACCCACTAAAACATATACCCGTTTAATTTTTGGTTGGAAGATTTTTAAACTTGACCAAATCCAGCCAACCAAACCCACCCCTCTGCTGCTCTCCGCAGAGACAAACCCTCGTCTTTCACCCACAAATCAAGAGTTTAGGACAAAAACTAGGTCCTTGCTAAGCGGTAATTCTTGTTAGCTAACAGAGAGCGAAATCAGCCACACGAACACGCAAAAAGCAATCCTCTTAATGGCAGAGAGACCTGAAATGTGCCGGCATACATTTGCTAGTTCATGATGGCTCATTCCCCCCTCGTACTCGGTTAGCTATGCAAGAATACGCGTTAGTATCCACCAGGCTCGCCAAACTGTCTTGGAAATTCGCTTTAACGAATTTCTCCTTACCGTGAGTACTCGCAGTTGGATGCGCAGAAATCCCCGATGAAGCTGTGCGAATCTTGCTTACCACGACTGCAGCTAAACTACACGATTCCTGCCCATCCAACTACTTTTAGCTTCTGTTGAAATGTAGGTGATGGAGCTCCGTTACCCTAGAATGATCACACGACACTCTAAGGCTGGTGTTGCAATTGACATAAGGGCCGGCTTCAGACTCAGCCTTTGGTTTTATTACAAATACACACATGCCCCCCACATGAATAAAGTCAATCCCCTCCCACCGAACAATGCAATGGGGAGTGCCTATACACAGGATGTACATTCCGATTGGAGCATAGCCTTTCCTATTATCTATCACTGGTCCTCCCCCATGAGCCTTCTGAGGTCAGCAGACTTCCTCCCCTTCCTCCCATGAGCCTTCTGAGGTCAGCAGACTTCCTCCCCTTCCTCCCATGAGCCTTCTGAGGTCAGCAGACTTCCTCCCCTTCCTCCCATGAGCCTTCTGAGGTCATATTTCCCAGCTCCTAGCAGTATGTCCATTCCCTGTACAAGCATCCCCTAGAAATATCAGTCTGTACCTGGATGGGCCCGATACGATCTTTATTAAAACACATCCATCCAAGATACAGTTCAGGTCGGTAATGGGTTGTAAGATATGCATAAGCCTACACGCGGAGTTCGTACCGCTTGCGCATTGCGTTACGAAGTCCATGTGGTACTATGCTGCTGATATGTGGATATAGGCCCACGGTCTACTGCCAGCGGCATTCGCATCGAATGCCGTGGTGGTATACACGCCGGTCTATAAGCGCAGATCTGCCATCTCATCCATTACCGAGCTGAGTACTGTAATACATACATTGTACATGCGCATGGCCCAATTGCAGCCTTCAGAGCTTTAATTAAGCCACACGAGAGACATATGAATAACACGAATATATGACACATTTAAAGTTTGACCAACAATACAAAATTTCCATGACATTCCCTCCTTTCTTCCACCCACCCCTCCTTTCCTTCCTTCCTTCCATCAACCCCTTCCTTCTTTCCATCCACCCTACCCTTCCTTCCACCCTTTCTTCCTTTCACCTACCCTTAGTTCCTTGTTTCCTTACACCCACCCACCCACCCCTCCCTCCCTTCCTTCCTTCCTTCCTTCCTTCCTTCCTTCCTTCCACCCACCCCTTCCTTCCTTCCACTCACCTGTTCCTTCCTTCCACTCACCCCTTCTTTCCACCCACCTCTTCCTTACTTCCTTCTACCCACCCCACCCCTCCTTTCCTTCCTTCCTTCCTTCCACTCACCCCTTCCTTCCTTCCTCCCACCCCTCCTTTCCTTCCTTCCATCAACCCCTCCTTTCCTTCCTTCCATCAACCCCTTCCTTCTTTCCACCCACCCTTTCCTTCCTTCCACCCTTCCTTCCTTTCACCTACCCTTCCCTTCCTTCTACCCTTCCTGTCTTCCTTTATTCCTTCCACCCACCCCTCCCTTCCTTCCTTCCTTCCTTCCACCCCTTCTTTCCCTCCACTCACCTGTTCCTTCCTTCCACTCACCCCTTCTTTCCACCAACCACTTCCTTCCACCCACCCCTCCTTTCCCTCCTTCCACCGACCCACCCCTTCCTTCCTTCCTTCCTTCCACCCTTCCGTCCACCCCTCCTTTCCTTCCTTCCACCCACCCCTTCCTTCTGTCCACTCACCCCTTCCTTCCTTCCTTCCTCCCTTCCTCCCACCCACCCCTTTTTTCCTTCCTTCCATCAACCCCTTCCTTCTTTCCACCTACCCTTCCGTTCCTTCCGCCCTTCCTTCCTTTCACCTACCCTTCCCTTCCTTCTACCCTTCCTGTCTTCCTTTTTTTCCTTCCACCCACCCCTCCCCTTCCTTCAACCTCTCCCTTCCTTCCCTCCTTCCTTCCTTCCTTCCAACCACCCCATCTTTCCTTCCACTCACCTGTTCCTTCCTTCCACTCACCCCTTCTTTCAACCCACCCCTTCCTTCCTTCCTTACTTTATTCCACCCACCCCTCCTTTCCTTTATTCCACCCACCCCTCCTTTCCTTCCTTCCTTCCTTCCATCCTTCCTTCCTTCCACTCACCTGTTCCTTCCTTCCACTCACCCCTTCTTTTCCACCAACCCCTTCCTTCCTTCCACCCACCCCTCCTTTCCTTCCTTCCACCCACCCACCCCTTCCTTCCTTCCTTCCACCCACCCCTCCTTTCCTCCCCTCCCTCCTTCCTTCCTTCCTCCCACCCATCCCTACCACCCCCTTGTTCTTTCCTTCCTTCCATCCACTCCTTCCTTCCACCCACCCCTCCTTTTCTCCCCTCCCTCCTTCCTTCCTCCCACCCATCTCTACCACCCACTTGTTCTTTCCTTCCTTCCATCCACTCCTTCCTTCCACCCACCCCTCCTTTCCTTCTTTCCACACATTCTTCCTTCCTTCCACCCCTTCCTTTTTTCCTTCCCTCCTTCCTTCCTTCCTTCCTTCCACCCACCCCTCCTTTCTTTCCTTCCTTCCTTCCTTCCTTCCTTCCATCCACCCACCCCTCCTTTCCTTCCTTCCCTCCTTCCTTCCTTCCTTTCTTCCACCCACCCCACCTTTCCTTCCTTCCTTCCTTTTTTCCTTCCTTCAACCCCTTCCTTCTTTCCACCCACCCTACCCTTCCTTCCACACTTTCTTCCTTTCACCTACCCTTCCTTCCTTGTTTCCTTCCACCCACCCCTTCCTTCCTTCCTTCCTTCCTTCCTTCCACCCACCCCTTCCTTCCTTCCTTCCTTCCACTCACCTGTTCCTTCCTTCCACTCACCCCTTCTTTCCACCCACCTCTCCTTTCCTTCTTTCCACCCATTTTTCCTTCTTTCCACCCTTCCTTTTTTCCACCCTTCCTTCCTTCCTTCCTTCCTTCCACTCACCCCTTCCTTCCTTCCTTCCTTCCTTCCTCCCACCCACCCCTCCTTTCCTTCCTTCCATCAACCCCTCCTTTCCTTCCTTCCATCAACCCCTTCCTTCTTTCCACCCACCCTTCCCTTTCTTCCACCCTTCCTTCCTTTCACCTACCCTTCCCTTCCTTCTACCCTTCCTGTCTTCCTTTATTCCTTCCACCCACCCCTCCCTTCCTTCCTTCCTTCCTTCTTTCCACCCCTTCTTTCCTTCCACTCACCTGTTCCTTCCTTCCACTCACCCCTTCTTTCCACCAACCCCTTCCTTCCTTCCACCCACCCCTCCTTTCCCTCCTTCCACCCACCCACCCCTTCCTTCCTTCCTTCCTTGCTTCCTTCTTTCCTTCCACCCACCCCTCCTTTCCTCCCCTCCCTCATTCCTTCCTCCCACCCATCCCTACCACCCCCTTGTTCTTTCCTTCCTTCCATCCACTCCTTCCTTCCACCCACCCCTCCTTTCCTTCTTTCCACCCATTCTTCCTTCCTTCCACCTCTTCCTTTTTTCCTTCCTTCCTTCCCTCCTTCCTTCCACCCACCTGTTCCTTCCTTCCACTCACCCCTTCTTTCCACCCACCCCTTCCTTACTTCCTTCTACCCACCCCTCCTTTCCTTCCTTCCTTCCTTCCTTCCTCCCACCCACCCCTCCTTTCCTTCCTTCCATCAACCCCTCCTTTCCTTCCTTCCATCAACCCCTTCCTTCTTTCCACCCACCCTTCCCTTCATTCCACTCTTCCTTCCTTTCACCTACCCTTCCATTCCTTCTACCCTTCCTGTCTTCCTTTTTTCCTTCCACCCACCCCTCCCTTCCTTCAACCTCTCCCTTCTTTCCTTCCTTCCTTCCTTCCACCCACCCCTTCTTTCCTTCCACTCACCTGTTCCTTCCTTCCACTCACCCCTTCTTCCACCCACCCCTTCCTTCCTTACTTCCTTCCACCCACCCCTCCTTTCCTTCCTTCCACCCTGTGACGGGAGTGACTTTTGGGGGAGGGGGACCTCTGTATCATCTCCCCAAATCATTATGTTTAACCCACCCTGTGCCTGTTTAAGGGGTACAGGGTGTGTATGTGAATGTCTGAGTCTTGTGTATAGTGTGTGTTCCTTTGTCTAGGCCACATGGCTGTCCATTGTCTGTTTGCCATGTGCTACCCCCCATGGTGCTGTGTCTTCCTGTCCAGCCAACTATTATGGGATGTACTGTTTGTGTATTGGTGTGGGGGTTGGTCAATGTCCTTTACAGCATGGCTGCATCCCATTGTTCTGTGTCTTGGGTTGGTTGGGGTGGTTCCCTGTAGCCCTTCCCACTGTTAGGGCAGACTGATGATGTATTTCCTGTTCCTGGTTGTGTTTCCCCACCCTCTGTATATATTGTGTTTTGTGTTAAAATAAAGAGTTGGCTTTCTGTCTTAAGAGCTGGGTGCTGTCTATTTCCTGAGGGATTTCAAGGGTGTGGTTCATGGATGGTGTTCGGACAGGGGAAGCTGCGGGATCACGGAATATACCCAAGTGCGGTCGTGTACTGGTTCCGTTACACACCCACCCCTTCTTTCCTTCCTTCCTTCCTCTCACCCCTTCCTTCCTTCCACCCACCCCTTCTTTCCTTCCACTCACCTGTTCCTTCCTTCCACCCACCCCTCCTTTCTTTCCTTCCTTCCTTCCTTCCTTCCCTCCTTCCTTCCTTCCTTCCTCTCACCCCTTTCTTCCTTCCACTCACCCCTTCTTTTCACCCACCCCTTCCTTCCTTCCTTCCTTCCTTCCTTCCTCCTACCCCTCCTTTCCTTCCTTACACCCACCCACTCCTTCCTTGCTTCCTTCCTTCCTTCCACCCACCCCTCCTTTCCTCCCCTCCCTCCTTCCTTCCACCCACCCATCCCTACCACCCCCTTTTTCTTTCCTTCCTTCCATCCACTCCTTCCTTCCACCCACCCTTCCTTTCCTTCTTTCCACCCACCCCTCCTTTCCTTCTTTTCACGCATTCTTCCTTCCTTCCACCCCTTCCTTTTTTCCACCCTTCCTTCCTTCCATCAGGAATGGACTTGCCAATAATGGTGGGACTCACCCGCCTTGTGGGCTGCAGTACCCAGCTGGCCAGCGGGTGCTCTCAGCAATCAGAGACTCACCCCTGCAGTCAGCCAAACACCTGAAGCTGATTGCAGGGGTTGTATTTAAGGAATGGCCAGACTCACAGTCAGGGCTTTGGTGTGTGGTTTTCCATGGGCCCCTGTATCTTTTAGCCTGTGTTCCTGTTTCTGCCTGACTTGTTGCCGACCCTGCCTGATCCTGACTTCTGCTGACTTCTCCTGTTTGATCCCTGGCTTGTGACCCTGACCATTCTCTGCCTGACCCTCTGCACCACGCTGCCCGTGCGTTACTGAACCCAGCTTGTGACCCCGACCACTCTCCTGCCTGTTCCTGGTACTCCATTTGCTACTGACCCGGCCTGCCTGACGACTCTTGCATTGTATGTATTGTTATCTGTAGATGGTTTGGTTTTCTTGCACTGTGTTTATGTTTAGTTTTGTACTGCGTTTTGTATTGTTAGTCTTAATAAATTATATTGTTTATACCATATCTGAAGCCTGCATTTCCCTGTGTCAGTCCACACACCTCTGGTCATACCTGGAGCCCTGACACCTTCCCTCCTTCCTTCCACCCACCCCTCCTTTCCTTCCTTCCTTCCTTCCTTTCCACCCACCCCTCCTTTCCTTCCACCCTTCCTTCCTTCCTTCTACCCTTCCTTCCTTACACCCACCCCTCACTTCCTTCCACCTCTCCCTTCCTTCCTTACACCCACCCCTCACTTCTTTCCACCTCTCCCTCCCTTCCTTCCTTTCTTCCTTCCTTCCACCTCTCCCTCCCTTCCTTTCTTCCACCTCTCCCTCCCTTCCTTTCTTACACCTCTCCCTCCCTTCCTTCCTTTCTTCCTTCATTCCACCTCTCCCCTCCTTTCACCCTCCCCTCACTTCCTTCCACCCACCCTTCCTTCCATTCACCTCTTCTTTCCTTCTTTCCACCGACCCCTTCATTCCACCCACCTCTTCCTTCCTTCCACCCTCCCTTTCTTCCAACCATCCTTCCACCAACCATCCTTTCCTCCCGCCCCTTCCTTCCTTCCTTCCTTCCTTCCTTCCTTCCTTCCTTCCTTCCATCAACCCAACTTTCTTCCTTCCATCCACCCCATCCTTCCTTCCACCCACCCATCCCTACCACCCACCTGTTCTTTCCTTCCTTCCATCCCCTCCTTCCTTCCACCCACCACTCCTTTCCTTCTTTTCACCCTCCCTTCCTTCCTTCCACCTCTTCCTTCCTTCCTTCAACCCCTTCCTTCTTTTCACCGTTCCTTCCTTCCTTTCTTCCACCCACCCCTCCTTTACTTCCTTCCATCAACCCCTTCCTTCTTTCCACCCACCCTTCCCTTCCTTCCACCCTTCCTTCCGTTCACCTACCTTTCCTTCCTTCTACCCTTCCTTCCTTGTTTCCTTCCACCCACCCCTTCCTTCCTTCCTTCCTCCCCTCCTTCCACCCACCCCTTTATACCTTCTACCCACCCCTTACACCCACCTACCACTCCCTTCCTTTCCACCCATCAACCATCTCTTCCTTCCTTCCACCCACACCTCCCTTCTTTCCACCCACCCCTTCCTTCCATCCACCTCTTCTTTCCTTCCTTCAACCCACCTCTTCTTTCCTTCCTTCCACCCACCCCTTCCATCCACCCACTTCTTCCTTCCTTCCATCCACCCACCTCTTCCTTCCTTCCTTCCTTCCTTCCTTCCTTCCACCCACCCACCCCACCTTTTCTTCCTTCCACACCTCCTTTCCTTCCTTCCAATCACACCTTCCTTCTACCCATCCCTTCCTTACTTCCAGCCACCCCTCCTTACCTTCCTTCCACCCACCCCTTCCTTCTTTCCCCTCACTCCTTCTTTCCACCCACCCCTTCCTTCCTTCCTTCATTGCACCCACTCACTCCTTCCTTCTTTCCTTCCACACACCAGTTACTTCCTTCCACCACCCTTCCCTTCCACCCCCCTCCCTCTCTTCCTTCCACCCCTCTTCCCTACCTTCCTTCCAACCCCCCTTCCTTCCCTCCTTCCTCTCCTCCTTTCCTTCCTCCCTCCCTTCCTTCCTCCTTCCACCACCCCTTCCTCCCTTCCTTTCGCCCACACCTCCATTGCTCCCACCCCTCATTCCCTTCCTCCCACCCACCCCTTTCTTCCTCCCTTCTTCCCACCCACCCTTACCTTCCTTCCTTCTATCAATCCACCTTCCTTCCTTCCACCATCCACTCCATCCTTCCTTCCACCTACTCCTCCCTTCCTTCCTTCCTTCCTTCCACCCTTTACTTCCTTCCTTCCTTCCTTCTTTCCTTCCACCCACCCCTCCTTTTTTCCCCTCCCTCCTACAATCCACCCACCCATCCCTACCACCCCTCTGTTCTTTCCTTCCTTCCACCCACCCCTCCTTATCTTCTTTCCACCCACCCCTCCTTTCATTCTTTCCACCCACCCCTCCTTTCCTTCTTTCCACCCACCCTTCCTTCCTTCCATCCTTTCCTCCTTCATTCCCTCCTCCCCTCCTTCCTTTCACCCACCCCTCCTTTCCTTCTTTCCTTCCATCAACCCCTTCCTTCTTTCCACCCAGCCTTCCCTTCCTTCTACCCTTTCTTCCTTTCACCTACCCTTCCTTCCTTTTTTCCTTCCTTCCTTCCTTCCTTCCTCTCACCACTTCCTTCCTTCCTCTCACCCCTTCCTTCCTTCCACCCACCCCTTCTTTCTTTCCACTCACCTGTTCTTTCCTTCCACTCACCCCTTCTTTCCACCCACCCCTTCTTTCCACCCACCCCTTCCTTCCTTCCTTCCTTCCTTCCGTCCTTCCTTCCTTCCTTCCACCCACCCATCCCTACCACCCCCCTGTTCTTTGCTTCCTTCCATCCACTGCTTCCTTCCACCCACCCCTCCTTTCCTTCTTTCCACCCACCCCTCCTTTCCTTCTTTCCACCCATTCTTCCTTCCTTCCACCCTTCCTTTATTCCACCCTTCCTTCCTTCCACCCACCCCTCCTTTCCTTCCACCCACCCTTCCTTTTTTCCACCCTTCCTTCCTTCCTTCTACCCACCCTTCCCTTCCTTTCACCTACCCTTCCTTCTACCCTTCCTTCCTTTCACCTACCCTTCCTTCCTATTACCCTTCCTTCCTTCATTGTTTCCTTCCACCCACTCCTCACTTCCTTCCACCTCTCCCTTCCTTCCTTTCTTTCTTCTGTCCACCTCTCCCCTCCTCCCACCCTTCCTTCCATTCACCTCTTCTTTCCTTCTTTCCACCCGCCCCTTCC
The DNA here is from genome assembly GCF_062004578.1 of Staurois parvus. Classification (NCBI taxonomy): domain Eukaryota; kingdom Metazoa; phylum Chordata; class Amphibia; order Anura; family Ranidae; genus Staurois; species Staurois parvus. The sequence continues at coordinate 21,831 of NW_028318124.1, forward strand.
TTCCACCCATTTCTTCCTTCCTTCCTTCCACCTGTTCCTTCCACTCACCCCTTCCTTCTACCCACCCTTTCCTTACTTCCTTCCAGCCACCCTTCCTTTACTTCCTTCCACTCACCCGTCCGTCCTTCCTTCCTTCCTTCCTTCCACCCATCCCTTCCTTCCACTCACCTGTTCCTTCTTTCCACTCACCCCTTCCTTACTTTCTTCCACCCACCCCTCCTTTCCTTCCTTTCACCCACCCCTTCCTTCCACCCTTCCTCCCACCCACTCCTCCTTTCTTTCTTTCCTTCCTTCCTTCTTTCCACCCACCCACCCCTCATTTCCTTCCTTCCACCCACCCACCCCTTCCTACCTTCCTTGCTTCCTCCCACCCACCCCACCTTTCCTTCCTTCCTCTCACCCCTTCCTTCCTTCCACCCACCCCTTCTTTCCTTCCACTCGTTCCTTCCTTCCTCTCACCCCTTCCTTCCTTCCACCCACCCCTCTTTTTTTTCCTTCCTTCCTTCCTCCCACCCACTTCTCCTTTCCTTCCTTCCTTCCTTTCTCCCACCCACCCCTCCTTTCCTTCCTTCCTTCCTTCCTTCCTTCCTTCCTTCCATCAACCCCTTCCTTCTTTCCACCCACCCTTCCCTTCCTTCCTTCCACCCTTCCTTCCTTTCACCTACCCTTCCTTCCTTCTACCCTTCATTCCTTTCACCTACCCTTCCTTCCTTGATTCCTTCCACCCACCCACCCCTCCCTTCCTTCCACCTCTCCCTTCCTTTCTTCCTTCCACCCACCTCTTCCTTCCTTCCACCCACCCCTCCTTTCCTTCCTTCCACTCACCCCTTCCTTCTACCCACCCCTTCCTTACTTACTTCCAGCCACCCCTCCTTTCCTTCCTTTCACTCACCCCTTCCTTCCTTCCTTTCACTCACCCCTTCCTTCCTTCCTTCCTTCCTTCCTTCCTTCCTTCCTTCCACCCACCCCTTTCTTCCTTCCACTCACCTGTTCCTTCTACCCACCCCTCCTTTCCTTCCTTTCACCCACCCCTCCTTTCTTTCTTCCATCCACCCACCCTTCTTTCCACCCACCCTTTCCTTCCTTCTTCCACCCACCCTTTCTTCCTTTGTTCCTTCCTTCTTTCCACCCACTCCTTCCCTCCTTCCACTCCTCCTTTCCTTCATTCCTTAAGGGGGGAGAAGTTGTTGGGGGGGCACGGCAAAAAATTGGGGGCTGAACCCCCCCCCCCGAAGAAAAAATTATCTACAGCCCTCGTGCCAAGTGTACAGTTGGTGGAGGGGGGAGGATTATAGTGTTGAGTTGTTTTTCAGAGGTTGGGATCTTAGTTCCAGTGAAATGAACTCTTAGGGTGTCAGCATGCCAAGACATTTTGGACAGTTTAATGATCCCAACTTTGTGGGATCATTCCTTTCATCCACCTACCCTTTCCTTCCTTCCCCTCACTCCTTCCTTCCTTCTTTCCTTCCTTCCTTCCACCCACCACTTCCTTCCTTCCTTCCTCCCACCCACTCCTCCATTTCTTCCTTCCATCAACCCCGTCCTTCTTTCCACCCAACCTTCCCTTCCTTCCACCTTTCCTTCCTTTCACCTACCCTTCCTTCCTTCCTTCTACCCTTCATGTTTTCCTTGTTTCCTTCCATCCACCCCTCCCTCCCTCCCTTCCTTCCTTCCTTCCTTCCTTCCTTCCTTCCTTCCTTCCTTCTTTCCACCCACCCCTTCCTTCCACCTACCCCTCCTTTCCTTCCTCCACCCACCCTCCCCTTCCTTCCTTCCTTCCTTTCTTTCACCCATCCCTCCTTTCCTCCCCTCCCTCCTTCCTTCCACCCACCCATCCCTACCACCCCCCTGTTCTTTCCTTCATTCCATCCACTCCTTCTTTCCACCCACCCCTCCTTTCCTTCTTTCCACCCATTCTTCCTTCCTTCCACCCCTTCTTTTTTTCCACCCTCCCTTCCTTCCTTCTTTCCTTCCTTCCTTCCTTCCACCCACCCCTCCTTTCCTTCCTTCCTTCCATCAACCCCTTCTTTCTTTCCACCCACCCTTCCCTTCCTTCCACCCTTTCTTCCTTTCATCTACCCTTCCTTCCTTCCACCCACCCCTCCTTTCCTTCCACCCACCCTTCCTTTTTTCCACCCTTCCTTCCTTCCCTTCCTTCCACCCTTCCTTCCTTCTACCCTTCCTTCCTTTCACCTACCCTTCCTTCCTTCCTTGTTTCCTTCCACCCACCCCTCACATCCTTCCACCCTCCCTTCACTTCCTTCTACCCACCCTTTAGACCCAACCACCCCTCCCTCCCTTCCACCCACCCTTCCTTCCATTCACCTCTTCTTTCCTTTTTTCCACCCACCCCTTCCTTCCACCCACCTATACCTTCCTTACTTCCTTACATCCACCCCTTCCTTCCTTCCTTCCTCTCACCTGTTCCTTCCTTCCACTCACCCCTTCCTTCTACCCACCCTTTCCTTACTTCCTTCCAGCCACCCCTCCTTTCCTTCCTTCCACTCACCATTCCTTCCTTCCTTCCTTCCTTCCACTCACCTGTTCCTTCCTTCCACTCACCCCTTCTTTTTACCCACCCCTTCCTTACTTCCTTCTACCCACCCCTCCTTTCCTTCCTTTCACCCACCCCTTCCTTCCACCCTTCCTTCCACCCACCCCTTATTTCCTTCCTCCCACCCACCCCTCCTTTCCTTCCTTCCTCTCACCCCTTCCTTCCTTCCACCCACCCCTTATTTCCTTCCACTCACCTTTTCCTTCCTTCCACTCACCCCTTCTTTCCACCCACCCCTTCCTTCCTTCCTTCCTTCCACCCTTCCTCCCACGCACCCCTTCCTTCCTTCCTTCTTTCCTTCCTTCCTGCCACCCACCCCTCCTTTTCTTCCTTCCTTCCTTCCTCCCACCCACCCCTCCTTTCCTTCCTTCCTCCCACGCACCCCTCCTTTCCTTCCTTCCTTCCACCCACCCCTCCTTTCCTTTCCTTCCTTCCTTCCTTCCTTCCTTCCTTCCTTCCTTCCTTCCTTCCTTCCTTCCTTCCTTCCCTCCTTTCCTTCCTTCCTTCCATCAACCCCTCCCTTCCTCCCACCCTTCTCTTCCTTCCACCCTTCCTTCCTTTCACCTACCCTTCCTTCCTTGATTCCTTCCACCCACCCCTCACTTCCTTCTACCCACCCACCCACCCACCCACCCCTCCCTCCCTCCCTCGCTCCCTCCCTTTCACCCACCCTTCCTTCCAATAACCTCTTCTTTCCTTCCTTCCTTCCTTCCTTCCTTCCTTCCACCCACCCCTCCTTTCCTTCCTTCCTTCCTTCCACCCTTCCTCCCACCGACCCTTCCTTTCCTTCCTTTCCTTCCTTCCATCAACCCCTTCCTTCTTTCCACCTACCCTTCCCTTCCTTCCACCCTTCCTTCCTTTCAACTATACTTCCTTCCTTCTACCCTTCCTGTCTTCCTTGTTTCCTTCCACCCACCTCTTCCTTCCTTCCTTCCACCCACCCCTTCTTTCCTTCCACTCACCTTTTCCTTCCTTCCACTCACCCCTTCTTTCCAACCATCCCTTCCGTCCTTACTTCCATCCACCCAACCCTTCCTTCCACCCTTCCTCCCACCCACCCCTCCTTTCCTTCCTTCCATCAACCCCTTCTTTCCTTCCACCCACCCTTCTCTTTCACCTACCCTTCCTTCCTTCTACCCTTCCTGTCTTCCTTGTTTCCTTCCACTCACCCCTCTGTTCCTTCCACCTCTTCCTTCCTTCTACCCACCCCTCACTTCCTTCTACCCACCCCTCCCTCCCTTCCACCCACCCTTCCTTCCATTCACCCTTCCTTCCATTCACCTCTTCTTTACTTCCTTCCACCCACCCCTTCCTTTCTTCCTTCCACCCACCCCTCCTTTCCTTCCTTTCACCCACCCCTTCCTTCCTTCCTTTCACCCACCCCTTCCTTCCTTCCACTCACCCATTCCTTCCTTCCACCCACCCCTCCCTTCCTTTCTTCCATCCACCCACCCTTCTTTCCACCCACCCTTTCCTTCCTTCTTCCATCCACCCCTTCCTTTCTTTGTCCCTTCCTTCCACCCACCCCTTCCCTCCTTCCACTCCTCCCTTCCTTCATTTCTTAAGGGGGGAGAAGTTGTTGGGGGGGCATGGCAAAAATGTGAGCTGAACCCCCCCTAGAAGAAAAAATTATCTACAGCCCTCGTGCCAAGTTTACAGTTGGTGGAGGGGGGGATTATGGTGTTGATTTATTTTTCAGAGGTTGGGCTCTTAGTTCCAGTGAAGGAAACTCTTAAGGTGTCAGCATGCCAAGACATTTTGGACAGTTTATTGATCCCAACTTTGTGGGATCATTCCTTCCTTCCACCCACCCCTTCCTTCCTTCTTTCCACTCACCCCTTCCTTCCTTCCTTCCTCTCACCCCTTCCTTCCACAAACCCCTTCTTTCCTTCCACTCACCTGTTCCTTCCTTCCACTCACCCCTTCTTTCCACCCACCCCTCCTTTCCTTCCTTCCACCCACCCCTTCCTTCCTTCCACTCACTCCTTTCTTCCTTCCTTCCTTCCACCCTTCCTCCCACCCCTCCTTTCCTTCCTTCCATCAACCCCTTCCTTCTTTCCACCCACTCACCCTTCCCTTCCTTCCACCCTTCCTTCCTTCCTTCCCCCCCTCCCCTCCTTCTACCCACCCCTCCCTCCCTCCCTTCCACCCACCTCTTCCTTCCATCCACCACTTCCTTCCTTCCACCCACCCCTCCTTTCCTTCCTTCCTTCCTCTCACCTGTTCCTTCCTTCCACTCACCCCTTCCTTGCTTCCTTCCAGCCACCCCTCCTTTCCTTTCTTCCACTCACCCCTTCCTTCCTTCCTTCCTTCCTTCCTTCCTTCCTCTCACCCCTTCCTTCCACAAACCCCTTCTTTCCTTCCACTCACCTGTTCCTTCCTTCCACTCACCCCTTCTTTCCACCCACCCCTCCTTTCCTTCCTTCCACCCACCCCTTCCTTCCTTCCACTCACTCCTTGCTTCCTTCCTTTCTTCCTTCCTTCCTTCCACCCTTCCTCCCACCCCTCCTTTCCTTCCTTCCATCAACCCCTTCCTTCTTTCCACCCACCCTTCCCTTCCTTCCACCCTTCCTTCCACCCCTCCCCTCCTTCTACCCACCCCTCCCTCCCTCCCTTCCACCCACTTCTTCCTTCCTTCCTTCCACCCACCTCTTCCTTCCATCCACCACTTCCTTCCTTCCACCCACCCCTCCTTTCCTTCCTTCCTCTCACCTGTTCCTTCCTTCCACTCACCCCTTCCTTGCTTCCTTCCAGCCACCCCTCCTTTCCTTTCTTCCACTCACCCCTTTCTTCCTTCCTTCCTTCCTCCCACCCCTTCCTTCCACTCACCTGTTCCTTCCTTCCACTCACCCCTTCTTTCCACCCACCCCTTCCTTCCTTTCACCCACCCCTCCCTCCCTTCCAGCCACCTCTTCCTTCCTTCCACCCACCTTTTCCTTCCATGCACCACTTCCTTCCTTCCACCCACCCCTCCTTTCCTTCCTTCCTCTCACCTGTTCCTTCCTTCCACTCACCCCTTCCTTGCTTCCTTCCAGCCACCCCTCCTTTCCTTTCTTCCACTCACCCCTTCCTTCCTTCCTTCCTTCCTCCCACCCCTTCCTTCCACTCACCTGTTCCTTCCTTCCACTCACCCCTTCTTTCCACCCACCCCTTCCTTCCTTTCTTTCTTTCACCCACCCCTTCCTTCCTTCCTTTCACCCACCCCTTCCTTCCACCCCCCCTTCTTTCCTTCCACTCACCTGTTCCTTCTTTCCACTCACCCCTTCTTTCCACCCACCCCTTCCTTTCTTACTTCCTTCCACCCACTCCTCCTTTCTTCCTTCCACCCACCCCTTCCTTCCTTCCATCCACCCACCCTTCTTTCCACCCACCCCTTCCTTCCTTCTTTCATCCACCGATTCCTTCCTTTGTTCCTTCCTTCCACCCACCCCTTCCCTCCTTCCACTCCTCCCTTCCTTCAGGGGGGAGAAGTTGTTGGGGGTGTGTGGCAAAAATGTGAGCTGCAGCCCCCCAGAAGAAAAAAATATCTACAGCCCTCGTGCCACGTGTGCAGTTTGGTGGAGGGGGGGATTATGGTGTTGAGTTTTTTCTTAGTTCCAGTGAAGGAAACTCTTAAGGTGTCAGCATGCCAAGACATTTTGGACAGTTTAATTATCCCAACTTTGTGGGAACAGTTTGGGATGGCCCCTTTCTGTTCCAACATGACTGCACACCAGTGCACAAAGCAAGGTTCATAAAGATATAAATGAGCTAGTTTGGGGTGGAGGAACTTGACTGACCTGCACAGAGTCCTGACCTCAACCCGATAGAACACCTTTGGGATATATTAGAGCGGAGAATGCAAGCCAGGCCTTATTGTTGCTTGACCTCACAAATGCGCTTCTGGAAGAATGGTCAAACATTCCCATACCTTGCGGACAGCCTTCTCAGAGGAATTGAAGCTATTATAGCTGCAAAGGGTGGGCCAACTCAATATTGAACCCTATGGACTAAGACTGAAATGCCATTAAAGTTCATGTGTGTGTAAAGGCAGGTGTAGGACTCATAATACAGAAAGTTACAAAATGTCAGTCATCTCTGAGCAAAAAATTACACATTCTTTCATATATAAACTTTTACACATTCTTAAAGTTTGCAGCAGACTGCACAATAGTTCGTTATTTTATGCTCTACATTCAAGTATGTTTATTCACATAAAAAGAGAAAAAAAAACAAGGTCCATTTGGGAGAATCCCACTTGCCAACATGTATAAAAAGAAGACAAAAAACAGAGGGTGCCTCCAATTAAGTGTAGATTTATTAAAAGTAGTAATAAAAACATGCTCAAATGCACTCACAGTGGTAGAGAAAGAAGGCACATGTCAAGCAACTCAGAAGTGCTGTCCTTGCAGCTCTAGTGAAGAGGCCTATGATAATGGGTCGATGTTGCTAGACCATTGGATCCCAACTGTTTTTAAGTAGTAACACACCATGATGAAACAGCTTTAAATAATTGTAAGATGTGGTTTCAGGAGAATCTACACAAGTGAAAGTGAGTAGTGATCTAATTACCAGTGTAACGGGTACTTTCTATTATCACCCCAAAACAGCAGCAGATGGGTACCATATGTTTCAGTGTGCTCTCAGTGTGCTCCTTACAGATTGCTTCCTTAGTGAAACTCACTGGGCTGCAATCACTGCTCCACTAGTACTTTTCTATGTGGTAAATACAGGTGAAAGTCGAAAAATTAGAATATTGTGCAAAAGGTCATTTATTTCAGTAATGCAACTTAAAAGGTGAAACTAATATATGAGAAAGACTCATTACATGCAAAGCAAGATAGTTCAAGCTGTGATTTGTTCTAATTGTGTTGATTATGGGTTACAGCTCATGAAAACCCCAAATCCACAATCTCAGAAAATTAGAATATTGAGAAAAGGTGCAATATTCTAGGCTCAAAGTGTCCCACTATAATCAGCTAATTAAGCCATAACACCTACAAAGGGTTCCTGAGCCTTTAAATGGTCTCTCAGTCTGGTTCAGTAGGAATCACAATCATGGGAAAGACTGCTGACCTGACAACATCATTGGCACCCTCCATAAGGAGGGAAAGCCTCAAAAGGTAATTGCAAAAGAAGTTGGATGTTCCCAAAGTGCTGTATCACAGCACATTAATAGAAAGTTATGTGGAAGGGAAAAGTGTGGAAGAAAAAAGGCACACAAGCAGCAGGCATGACCGCAGCCTGGAGAGGATTGTCAGGAAAAGGCCATTCAAAAGTGATGGGGACTTTCACAAGGAGAGGACTGAGGCTGGAGTCAATGCATCAAGAGCCACCACACACAGACGGATCCTGGACATGGGCTTCAAATGTCGTATTCCTCTTGTCAAGCAGCTCCTGAACAAGAAACAACGTCAGAAGCGTCTTACCTGGGCTAAAGAAAAACAGACCTGGTCTGTTGCTCAGTGATCCAAAGTCCTCTTTTCTGATGAGAGCAACGTTTGCATCTCATTTGGAAACCAAGGACCCAGAGTATGGAGGAAGAATGGAGAGGCGCACACTGCAAGATGCTTGAAGTCCAGTGTGAAGTTTCCACAGTCTGTGTTCATTTGGGGAGCCATGTCATCTGCTGGTGTTGGTCCACTGTGCTTCATTAAGTCCAGGGTCAACGCAGCCATCTGCCAGGAGATTTTGGAGCACTTCACGCTTCCTTCCACAGACGAGCTTTATGGGGATGCTGACTTCATTTTCCAGCAGGACTTGGCACCTGCCCACACTGCCAAAAGACCCAAAACCTGGTTCAATGGCAGTGGGATTACTGTGCCAGCAAACTTGCCTGACCTGAACCCCATAGAGAATCTATGGGGCATTGCCAAGAGAAAGATGAGAGACATGAGACCGAAAAATGCAGAAGAGCTGAAGGTCGCTATTGAAGCATCCTGGTCTTCCATAACACCTCAGCAGTGCCACAGGCTGATAGCTTCCATGCCACGCCACATTGAGGCAGTAATTGCTACAAAAAGGGCCCAAACCAAGTACTGAGTACATATGCATGCTTATACTTTTCAGAGGTCCGATATTGTTCTATGTACAATCCTTGTTTTATTGATTGCATGTAATATTCTAATTTTCTGAGATTGTGGATTTGGGGTTTTCATGAGCTGTAAGCCATAATCATCACAATTATGACAAATCACGGCTTGAACTATCTTGCTTTGCATGTAATGAGTCTATCTCATATATTAGTTTCACCTTTTAAGTTGCATTACTGAAATAAATGAACTTTTGCACGAGTAATTTTTCGAGTTTCACCTGTAATCACCCATCTCTCTCTCAGTGGGGGGAGTAACAATTCTCATCAAAAAAGTCACCAGATATGATTGGCTTCATCCCCAAGTTCTCTGTACCAAGCTTTTTTCTTCCCAAAGATCATCCAACTCTGTACACTTTGACCCTAAGCCTTCATTAACCCCTTCTCTTTGAAGTTGTCCACATTATTGAATTGCCTGCTGGTTGCTCAACAGGGCATTTTCCTTCTGTAGACTGTTGCTCTCCTAGAGACAAAACACAAGACGAGAGAGAACAGTCTGCAAAGGACAGTGATTGTCTGCTATTGCAGCTTGGAAGGATCCTGCTCCTAGCAATGAGGCTCCAGTTTGGAACTTCAATTGTCCACCACATGGCCAAGGGAGTTAAGTCCCTCCCCCCACATTGATGGAATGGGACAGGTGGCTGAGAGCCTGGGGGGTGATTGTGAGCCCAAGGACAGGAATAGAGAGACAATGCTACCTTAGCCTGTTAGGAAAGTGATCAGAGTGATAGGAAATATGTGGATAAAGTGGGGAAGGGTTACAGTCTTGGTTGCGTTGTATTGTTGTCTGAGTCCCTATTGAAGAGACTTCCCATTACTTCCCTTTTTAAGGAGAGTGAGAAAGGGTTAGAATGTCTTAGAAGACCATTGTGAACCAACAACACCTACCTGGCAAAACATGCCAGAAGCAGGAAGCAAGAAAACGGAAGGAAAAAAGCATCCTACCAGGTACCAGAAACTCCAATCAAGACCATCAACATGTTACACACATAAATTAGAGTGCCAGTATCCTCTTGTGTTGTACAAAAATCATATATACAACACATAATAGATATATAACACATTGTTGTCCTCCTCATGTGTGTATGGATCAATATGCAGTGAGTATAGATGAGTAGAATTAACCTACATATAAAGGATTCGGTACCCATACCCATAAAGCTTGGATAATTCACAAAAAAGGCAGGGTAATGATCAGTGTACCCCATGTTTCCCACATCATCAAAAATGTACAAAATCATATTCTTGCCTTTGTAAGTGCATCTAAAGGACAGTATAATCATTAGTTCTTAAACATCTAAAGAAAAGATTGAAAGAATGTGTGATGTATTGTTGTGCCCCTTTGTTGGGTGAAAACTGAAAAGAAGAACCTCAGAGAGATTAGATAAACATGGGACAAGGATCCCAATCAAATAGTGTAAAGCAAATATATACACCACTACTAGGTGTGATGTCCCTACACTATGAAAAGCACTAAGTGTTTAACAATATTTAACTTTACTCACTATTCTTATCTGTGAAAAATTAATGCATACATCCCATGATGTATAGCCAAGTAAATGATATGCTGAACCTTCATCCCAGAAAGGAAAAGAAAAGAAAAAAATATATATATGTCATCCAATGTAGCCTGTTCCTCACTGATTCCAGCCAATGTTACAGTGTTCAACATGAAGATCCCTCTTGCTTCATGTAGCAATGGTAACTTGGAAACTTTAGGGTGGATTTACTAAAGGCAAATAGACTGTGTACCTTGCAAGTGCAGTTGTACTAATTTTTCCCTAGAGCTTAGCAAATGTGGTAAAGCTCTGCTGATTTCCATAATCCAATCATGTGCAAGCAAAAATGTAATTTTTTTTTATTATCCTTGCACCTGAATATGTATTCTTTACAAAGTGAAGCTTTACCACATTTGCACTTACTAATGAAAATGAGTGCAACTGCACTTGCACAGTGCACCTGCCTTGCAAGGTGTGCAGTCTATTTTCCATAAGTAAATCCATCCAATTGGTTTCTCTCACATTTTGGTGATGTGATCCAGGCCCACCATACTGCTTGCCCTACACATGTGCACCTTCAAAGTGTGCTCTACAACTGAAGTCAATTTTTTCTTTAGCAAAGTATGTTGTGTTTCCAAATTCATATTAGGTATACAGTATTTTACTGTATTCTGGCACAGAGTTCACTTTTAGTCTGTACAAAGTATATTTAGCTGCATGGATATCTTAATACATGTATCACACCCATTGTTCGACATGTAAGTGTTTTATTAATTATTTCACCTTATCTTCGTTGCACTGCTTTTGTAATTGGAGTATAGAAAATATGTGTAATGGGGAAATTAGATTGTCTTATTCTTGTAAATGTCACAATTGTTTTATGAAACTAAATTTCTTTTTTGTTAACTTGCTGTTAACCCAGTCGTCAATTCAGATCCAAGGACTCCATTCCCAGTTTATATCTGATATGATAAATAAAGATAAAAATCTATTGAATTTGTAAATAGGGATGTGGGCATTAAGTTGCTTATGTCAAAACGTAGGAAATTCTGCTTGCCCAACTTTCACCGTTATTAGCAGGTAGTGAGTGATCGACTGTTGCGTGACCATTTATTAGGATAAGGCCTCCCTATATCCCTAATAACAACAGAGCAGACATGGTGAAAATCATGGGCCTTCTCCTATATAAAATCTATGCATAGGCAAAGGCTGCTGTTTTATATGTAGTGTGGGGGTGGAGGAGGAGGAGGAGGGTAATGTGTGTTAGGCAAGCAGAGTGGCTTACAAGCACATTAACCTAACACTTTTTGTAGAAAGAAAAATAAAGCCTACTTTTGATGACTTTGTGCTTTAGATGTAATCTAAGACTCAGTTTCCAAAATCTTTGTACTAAAAACTACACCAGGGACCTTTAGATTAAAAAAAAGCCAGAATGTTGCTAGTTAGCAGAAGCACCTACAGATGAAGTATTATCCACTAATTTTATTGTAATCAAGAGTGCCTTTAATTAACACCAATAATGCATTTTGTGACAACTTGTCGCTTCATCAGATAAGCAGTGTAGCACAGGTTTCATGATGTGTAAAATTTGATACAATGAAACAAATAAGAAAAATATGACGTAAAAAGAATCCAAAAATTATATGAGTAATGTATTAAAATATCATCATTAAAAAAGAGCTAAAAATTGAATTCAAACCTAGAAAAGTGGATGTTTAATACATGAAATGGATGTAGCCTAAATATAGTGAAATGAATGCACCATGGATTAAAAAAAATTGTGGCATAGTAAACAAAATAAATAAATAAAAATATGTCAAAGAGATGGTAGCTTTCATGGTAGGCATGGATGGTAGGCAAACCAATAAAACAGAAGTGTATGGTAGATGTAAGCAATAAAGAGGTAGTTGTTGGAATGTGACATTGGGCAAAAGATTTGTGGATACAATAAAAGGAACATATGGTTTTTAGGATGTAGGGACTGGAATGCAATCGATATTGGGAAGCAGCAAAATGTATTAAAGTAAGGGAGTGCAGACTTTTGGATAAAAAAACATGAGATAATAGTGAGGACTAGGCAAATCAATGAACATATATGAGATTAACATGGAACAAGATAAGAATTTGGGTAGGTAAGACAGTGTTTTCTGAGGACGAGATGATTTCTTCCATTGGGGGAGTTTTACTAAAACCGGAGCACTTAGAATCTGGTGCAGCTGTGCATGGTAGCCAATCAGCTTCTAACTAGCTTGTGCAATTAACCGCTTTCCGCCCTGCCACTGTATATATACGTGTGCAGGGTGGCAGTGGAGCGCAAAAGCACATTTTAAAACGGGCTCCGCGCTCCCGCCGTTCTCGCCGGCAGGGGGCGCGCGCGCGCGCTCCCGCCGACCCGCGGGTGACACCATTCGATCTTGGAGGGATCAATCATTAGATTTCAGCCAGTGATGTCTGGCTGAAATCAGACGATCGGTCCCTGTCCTATCCTGTCCTGTGTTGACATTTACACAGGGCAGGATATGATGTCATTCTTCTCTGCCTGGACACATTCCGTTCCAGACAGAGAAGAAGACACAGTAAAAGTGAGTACAAAGCACTACACTGACAGTTAGAACACTCTAGGACACATTTAACCCCCTGATCGCCCCCCCCCCCCCAGTTAACCCCTTCACTGCCCTGTCACCAGTGTCACTGATCAGTGAACCGATTTTTACTGATCACTGTATCAATGTCGCTGGCGACTTCCGATAGTGTTAGCGCCCCTCCCAGATAGCGCCAGATTGCCCGCCAGTACACCAGTAATCCCGTTTAACCCCTTGATCCCCCCCCCCAGTTAACCCCTTCACTGCCCTGTCACCAGTGTCACTGATCAGTGAACCAATTTTTACTGATCACTGTATCAGTGTCGCTGGCGACTTCCGATAGTGTTAGCGCCCCTCCCAGATAGCGCCAGATTTCCCGCTAGTACACCAGTAATCCCATTTAACCCCTTAATCTCCCCCCCCAGTTAACCCCTTCACTGCCCTGTCACCAGTGTCACTGATCAGTGAACCGATTTTTACTGATCACTGTATCAGTGTCGCTGGCGACTTCCGATAGTGTTAGCGCCCCTCCCAGATAGCACCAGATTGCCCGCCAGTACACCAGTAATCCCATTTAACCCCTTGATCACCCCCCCCCCAGTTAACCCCTTCACTGCCCTGTCACCAGTGTCACTGATCAGTGAACCGATTTTTACTGATAACTGTATCAGTGTTGCTGGCAACTTCCGATAGTGTTAGCGCTCCTCCCAGATAGCGCCAGATTGCCCGCCAGTACACCAATAATCCCGTTTAACCCCTTGATCTCCCCCCCCCCAGTTAACCCCTTCACTGCCCTGTCACCAGTGTCACTGATCAGTGAACCAATTTTTACTGATCACTGTATCAGTGTCGCTGGCAACTTCCGATAGTGTTAGCGCCCCTCCCAGATAGCGGCAGATTGCCCGCTAGTACACCAGTAATCCCATTTAACCCCTTGATCGCCCCCCCTCCCCAGTTAAACCCTTCACTGCCCTGTCACCAGTGTCACTGATCAGTGAACCGATTTTTACTGATCACTGTATCAGTGTCTCTGGCGACTTCCGATAGTGTTAGCGCCCCTCCCAGATAGCGCCAGATTGCCCGCTAATACACCAATAATCCCGTCTAACCCCTTGATCGCCCCCCCCCCCTGAGTTGACCCCTTCACTGCCCTGTCACCAGTGTCATTGATCAGTGAACATATTTTTACTGATCACTGTATCAGTGTCGCTGGCGACTTCCGATAGTGTTAGCGCCCCTCCCAGATAGCGCCAGTTTGCCCGCTAGTGCACCAGAAATCCCATTTAACCCCTTGATCGCGCCCCCCCCCCCAGTTAACCCCTTCACTGCCCTGTCATCAGTGTCATTGAATACAGTGAACAGATTTTTACTGATCACTGTATTAGTGTCACTGGTGACTTCCGATAGTGTTAGCGCCCCTCCTAGATAGCGCCAGTTTGCCCGCTAATGCACGGGATGTTTTTTACCAAAAACATGACGTAAATTTCGTTTGGGTGCAGCATTGCATGACCGCGCAATTATCATTTGAATTAGTGCAGCGCTGTATAGCAAAAAAAGGCATAAATTACTGTATCTATACCATAGTTTGTAGACACTATAACTTTCACACAAAGCAATCAATATACACTTATTGGGATTTTTTTTTACCAAAAACATGTAGCAGAATACATTTTGGCTTAAATTTATGACTAACTTTGAGTTTACGATATATTTTTTATAGCTGAAACTAGAAAATATTGTTTTTTTTCAAAATTTTTGTGGTTTTTTTGTTTATAGTGCAAAAAATAAAAAGCGCACAGGTGATAAAATACCACCAAAAGAAATCTCTATTTGTGTGAAAAAAAGGACGTAAATTTCATTTGGGTACAGCATTGCATGACCGCGCAATTATCATTTGAATTAGTGCAGCGCCAAACAGCAAAAAAAGGCCTGGTCATTAAGGGGGTAAATCCTCTGGAGCTCAAGTGGTTAAGCATTGACAATAAAACCTGGAAGCTGATTGGTTTCTATGCAGAGCTGCCCCGATTTTGTAATCTCTAGTTTAAGTAAATCCCCCCCAAATGGATCATGTTAAATAAACTCAGTAAATGTACAGTCAAGTAGGTAAGAATCTAGTTAATAACATTGTTGTAGATGAAAGTCAATGGATTCTAATGATGGGACTTTAAGTCTTGTGTCTTTTAGGGAGGTGGTAAAAAAAAAAGTTGTGTAGCACTCACTTCCTAAGGGGCTATTGGAAACATTGTATGTAGGTCTCCGTTACCTATTCAGAGGCTGGCCACCCTGGTTCCAACTCCAGAAGCACACTGCCAAAATCAGGCTCAGTCTCAGTGTCTTTTTTAAAATTGATTGCAGATCTTGAACATAGGCAGGAAGGAAGGGGGGGGGAGAGGGTGCAAAATACTCAAAAGCACATACAGATCTTGGAGGACATATTCTCAAACTTCTGTTTCAGCAGCATTGGGCCCTTCAGTAGCAGCCTCAAGTAATGCTGGAAGTAAAGGGGATAGCCACTTAATCTGAGGCTGTGTACAAGCAGTCACAGTCCTTGCAACAGCCTCTGGCATCTAAACCTCCAAAGCACCTGCACACCTGGAGCTATAGACAAAAGGTCCTATTCACAATGTCCATAGGCTGCTCCCAACCAGCCCCCCTAAAACACTCTTTAGTTAAATGGTTTTTCTCTTCAGCCCAGCTTCTACAAGTCATGTCCACCAGCAAGTTCTTTTAAATCCATCTCCCTACAGGCCCTCAGCAATAACATCCACTGAGGCCTAATAGCAGTATTTCTTCTGTATCACACACAGGCTGTCTCCCAGGGGAGCGACCCCAGGAAAAGAGACTCCCAAATATTTATCTTCTCCCCAGCCACAGCTTTTGGGCCTCTCTTCTATGGATTGGCTAAGGTCATATACCTATTCAAAATCCAGTGACTGACCCTCCAACACTATTTCTATAACATTCCTCCAGAGCAAGGCAGAAGCAATCAGCCACCAGGTTTAAGGATGCAATTGATCAGACCTAACAATCAAATTGCAGCTTAGCTGGTTACAGCAGAGAGATAAAGTCCAGTTTGTAATAATAAATATATAAGAGACTTACATTAAGGCAGTGTTTCTCAACTCCAGTCCTCATGGACCCCCAACAGGTCATGTTTTCAGGATTTCCATTATTTTGCACAGGTGATTTGATCAGTTTCACTGCCTTAGTAATTACCACAGCTGTTTCATCTGACGGAAATCCTGAAAACATGACCTGTTGGGAGTCCATGAGGACTGGAGTTGAGAAACACTGCATTAAGGCATCATTACAAATTAAGAACGATGTACTACAAGTTCAACTATCTTCTATCTGGGAATTCACATTTTTCATGGTAAATTCAAAAAAGCACTCGAGAAATAATAGTGAAAAAGAAAAAAGAAGGAACAGTTATGGAATATGGGCTGTAGAATGGAGTAGATGGGAGTGGAGCATGGAGATAGGATAGAGAAGGAGGGTAACGTGTGTTAGGCAAGCAGAATGGCTTACAAGCACAATAATCTAACACTTTTTGTAGAAAGAAAAATAAAGCCTACTTTTGACGACTTTGTGCTTTAGGTGCAATCTAACACTCAGTTTCCAAAATCTGTGTACTAAAAACTACAATAGGGACCTTTTTGATTAAAAAAAAGGCAGAATGTTGCTGGTTAGCAGAAGCACCTACAGATGGAGTGTGTTTGAGAATAATTAAATGAAGAATTATCCACTAACTAATGTTATTATAAAGGGAAGGAGAGGAAGCTAGAACAGAGGGGAGAAAGGACTGTCGAAGTACCCTCCTCCCCTCTCGCATCCAAGACCAGTGCCACACATGATACAAGTCCAGGGTTACAATAGAAGCCTCAGGGAGGATGCTAAAAAGGAACATGCGGTGGAGGACTTTAGGAGCTCTGTACCATCTGGTCAAAAGTTCATAGCCAGGGGCGGACTGACCATTTGGGAACTCGGGCACTGCCCGAGGGCCCGGGGTCAGTAGGGGGCCCAATGAGATGCCCCTGGTACCTTTCTTAGGCTTTTTTGAGTGTAGTTTGAGTGTGGAGGATCACAGGAGCCCCATGATCACCTATTGCCCGGGGGCCCCATGAGTTGTCACTCCGCCCCTGTTCATAACTACTCTCTATACTAGGGTTTCTCAACCAGGGTTCCTCCAGAGGCTGCTAGGGGTTCCTGGAGCAATGTTTTTGGTTAGTTTATTAAAATCTTCACTGCACTTCATATAGAACTTATCTATAAAACCACCTTTATTCTGGACAGGAAACAATAGGTTTCTGATGTATTGGGTAGATCCATAAAGGGTTCAAATATATTTGGTTTGGCTGTTCAGCAAAATGATAGATCTCTGCTTAGAAGTTTTTCTTCCGTGTTGGTTAGTGGGTATGTGGACAGGTTGACGATACTGGATTTTTTCATGGATACGTTTAGAGTTTTTGATCTTGATCCTTTTATGTTTATTTGTTCCTGTTTGCATTTCTGTGTCACGTTAGATTTCCTTTTAGCCACAGTGAGGTTGGGAAAAATTTTATGTTTCACGATGCAAAGCTCAGAAGGGTTATGTATATTACATGTTGACTGGTGATGTTTTTGGGTAATTTAAAAAAAATTTATATAGGAACTATTGTTGCTGGATGTAGATGTGGAAGAAAATGTTTCTTAAGGGCTCATGTACACGGGGCGTTTGGAAAACTCTTCTGAACGATGGAAACTGACTGCTGGAAAACGTAGGTTAAAAAATGTCAGTTTAGCCGCATATCGCATTTATGCGCATTTGTGTTTAGAAGTATTTTTAAAAGATAACCTCAGGAGACCTTCCCAAATGCCCAGAATGCACTGAAAAATAGTAAAAAAAAAATAACTATTTCAGACATTTTGAGAGGAATAGAAATAGCAAGAGCAGAGAGAGCAGTATGTGTTGAGATGACCTGTCTTTTCTGGTTGTGTTCACTATGGATCCCATCATGAGCATAATGCAGCACATTCTACCATTTTTTCCTTAACGCAAAACCTGGAACTGACTGCTCTGTTGTACTAGGTCCATTTGATTACATGGAAAACGCTTTGCATGCGTTTCTGATGATGAAAAAAGGCTCTGGACAGCAGCTGGATATGAAACAGTTAAAAATGCTTATAAACGCAAACGCTTATAAACGCAGTTAACTGCTTTTACAAGCGTTTACATGCATTTTACAAGCATTTGGTGGTTGAAACTCCGGTAAAATCTACTCATGAACGCAAGTTTGGTGCGTTCAAAAAAATGACTGTGAACTCAACTGCCTGTAAACAACTGTAAACGACTACATGGACACATAGGAAAACATTAGGGAGAGTTCAGGGGCTGCTGGAAAAGATGCTGAACAGCTCCTGAATGTCAGTTTAGGAGCTGCAGTGTACATGATCCCTTAAAGGTGTTGAGGGAATTGAAAAAGTATATGATTTTACATTGCAACACAATGTTGCAAGATATCAAGGTTGATTGGATATAAAAATATCTTATCCTGATACAATAGCCCATTGCTAGAAAAGATTTCTGAATATTAACACAGGTTATTTAGTGTAATCCTATTATACATTTAGTGTATTGAAATTTATTTTTATTGCAGAAATATTGCATGTGTGCTGCCATCCTTCTCCTTCTCTCTAGTTCCCTGGTCTCCTCCTCCCATGCCCGCCTCCAGGATTTCTCCAGGGTGTCACCCATCCTCTGGAACTCCCTGCCCCAACCCTTCAGACTATCACCTACTCTCCTCTCCTTTAGGCGCACCCTGATAACCCACCTCTTCAGGGAAGCCTACCCCACCCCCTGCTAATTTTTGACCTCCTCCACTCTTCCTACCACTCCATCCCCCACAGCTATCTCCTCCTGTACCACTATCCCCTCCCTCCTAGATTGTAAGTTCGAAAGAGCAGGGCCCTTGAATCCCTCGTATATCACATTGTATTGTTATTGTACTGTCGCATGTTCTGTCTCCCTTTACAATGTACAGCGCTGAGCGAACTGTTGGCGCTTTATAAATACTGTAATAATAATATCTGTAATCAATAAGTAGTTAAGTATGCAAATTATTAGGTTTATATGTTTATATATATGTGTGTGAGTATATATATATATATTTTTTTATTGTCTTTCTGTCCTCTATGCGCATAAATAATATTTTCATCGGTATATATTAAACTACAACTCCTTACAGTTAAGGTTTTACATTTAAAACACCAGTATACAAAAAATTAGGAATAGTAGCTACCCTCCAAGGCATTTACAGTTTTCAACAGTTTTCACAAAGTCCAATTTGTTATAGTGAAATATTGATCTTTCCCTATAACAAATTAGTTACTTCAGTAAACTCAAAATAGTCAGAACTTATCTGAGAGTGACAGTCAGTGGCAAAAGAGTGGTAATACAAAAACAAACATGGGCTGGATTATAACACAAATTCACCAATAGTAAGGTACCACCTCAAGTTTGTTTTATTCAAATTTTCTGAATGTATTGTGTGCCATGAGATAAAAGAGGAAGTCAGGTAGACAGAAGGGACTACTGCACTCACACTGGGACCCATATGACCATCAAAGAGACTGCATTCATCATGGGAGCCATCACAACAATCTGACCACACTCAGAACACACAATTCCAGCCTGTCTAGAAGCCATTTTGTGAGAGCCTAACTCCACCCATCAATCGGTAGCCATCTTTGGTTTACCAGATACTTGGAGAGTAATTATAATCTATTTTCTGGTGATTCTGCTTGAATATTTTTTTATTGGGGACCTTTATTTTTACATTCAGCTGTCAAAATAAATATTATCTATACCTTAGAAATAAGTAAAATCATTACAGAAATAATTATAAAGGATAAGAAACAAAAATAGAATCACTAGAACTAAGGAAATCAAATTAGAATACATAAAGATATGCTTAGTGCTGTTTGTTTTTTTGTAAATTCGATTGGGCATCTGCTTATGGGCGCTGCTCAATAGTAAATCACGTTGCGGGGTAAAAATAGACGGTCACTCATAAAAATTGGGCGTTCGCCCACGAATATGCGCCCACGCCCGATAGTAAATCAGGGCCAATGTTTCTCTATGGTTTCCTCGTTCAGTGGAGCAGCACTGCAGTTGGCTACACAGCATCCACGTGACCCTCAGTGGCAATCTTGGGTCAGCAGGTTCTATTTAGGTCCCTTACCCAGATTTTGCTGCACTTCTGGCATGTGCATAGTGTTGGGAGATAAACCCTGCTTGTTAGGGTAAGTAAATAGCAGTAGGAAAAGGTTCCTGAAGAGGAGGGAAAGTTTAGGGACTCACTATCCTGTAAAGGAGCTTCACTCTTGGGACAGGACAGGCCAGGCCACTCTTCACTCTCTGAAACAGATGCTGTTGGCACCTCTCCTCCTACATCTGATTGAACTGGGAGTTATTTCCCCAGCAGTGCTTTCCTGCCTGGGTGTTTGTAACGTTGTCATTCTGTTTAATACAAGATCCAAGTTTTAATGTAACCGGACTCTCTGTCTTTACTGCCTGGACCATGCAGCAACTCTCTACAGGCTGACACTCTAATTATTTGGTATACACCTTTCTGTGACTTTTGTCCCTTTTCTCACTAATGCCACACTGTACCGCCACTGCACAATTTTTTAAATAACTACATCTGAGAGTGTATGCTATAATTTTCATTGCAGAAAAACACCTGCCTTGTGTTTCCACATCTAGTCCCGTTCTAGCTGCTTGTGAACTGTTCTGCCAGTGGTCAATTATAACACAACTGTATCTGAGAGCCTATGCTTTTTGAAGGAAAACACCTGCAATGCATCTCTGCATTTGGGCCTGTTTCAGCTGTTCACTGTGCTGCCTTTGGTTAATTTTTTTGTACTTGTATCTCAGAGCCTACATTCTCTTTAATATAGTGAAAACTGCTAGTACCTCTTTAGTAATACACATGTATCAATGCTAAAACAGCCAGTAAAAAAAACTTTTTTACAACTGACACCACATGAATTTAATAAAATTAGGGGGGGGGGGTGTTGCTGCTGTGTATTAGGAAAGCTAATTATAAAAGGAGAAAAAAATATCATTTCCACAGCCAATTATGTGCCAAAGCCCACTGTCTTTGAGTCTGTCCTTAAAAATTATGCTGTTTCGCAACACCACAAAAAGTTTTAAGGCATCGCTAAAACTTTTAATCTTTGTAATGTAATTTGTGTCTTTCAAATGTTTCTTTCAAAGCTGTATGAAATTGATACTCTCCCTGCTGTATTTTTTATCATTGGCACATGTCGCCATTGTTTTTTTCTGCAATAACTTGCTTTATATCCCTACAAATGGGCAGAATTGACTATCAAGATTTGCCCAGACAGAGAATCGTGATTCATCACTCCAGAGAACACGTCTCCACTGCTCTAGAGCTTTGCGTTGCATTTGGTGATGTAAGGCTTGGATGCAGCTGCTCGGCCATAGAAACCCATTTCACCCATATGCACTGTTGTTGTGCTAATCTGAAGTTCACACAAAGTTTGGAGTTCTTTAGCTATTGACTCTGCAGACAGTTGGGGACTTCTGCGCACTGTGTGTTTCAGCATGCGCTGACCCCGCTCTGTCATTTTACATGGCCTACCACTTCGTTGCTGAGTTGCTGTTGTTCCCAGTTGCTTCCACTTTGTTATAAGACCACTAACAGTTGACTGTGAAATATTTTGTACCAAGGAAATTTTACGGATGGACTTATTGCACAGGTGGCAACCTATCACGGTACCACTCTTGAATTCACTGAGCTCCTGAGAGGGACCCATTCTTTCACAAATGTTTGTAGAAGCGGACTACATGCCTAGGTGCTTGATTTTATACACCTGTGGCCATGGAGGTGGTTGGAACACCTGAATCCAATGATTTGGAGGGGTGTCCCAATACTTTTGGCAGTATAGTGTGTGAACCAGGGCTTAAAAAAAAAGTTCATAACTCTTCAACAGTGTGAATGGGAATCCCTCATAATGGCCAGAGCAGATGTGCAGAAACCTTACCAAGATAGTGCCAAATGGATAACACAAACGTAATTTTGCAGCCTCTACCAAAAACTGAAATGCTAGCTTTAGGGGGCTGGCCCTTTATATGTTTTATTTGCCACACTGCTGGATATAGCGAAAGATTCAATAAATATTACACACAACACGTAAGTATAACATGTTTGGTATTTAAAAAAAAAAATGAACCTTTAGTATCGCTTTAAGAACAATAAGCTCTAGTAAAGTAATACATCCATCAATCCGGTTGACAGGGGATTAAAGTAAAAGTCCAGTCAAATCATATCTAAACTTAAACCTTCCCCCACCTCCATTCTAAGCCCTATACCTGGGGTGTTCAACCTTTTGAAGAAGAAGGGCCACTTAAGTGATTTGATAACCAGCTCCAGGCCACAGCGAAATGAAAAGGCTCTGAATTTTGAATTTTAAATAACATAATGAACATTTCCCTCCTGCAGCCACTGAATGCTGATGAGAGGGAGAGGAGTAGAAGCCAGCGGCTGCAGAACGAAAATGGAGAGTATCAGGTTCTGTATATGCCGCCCCTCCTAAACAGAATGTGACAGGGAGGCCATATGGGTCCCCTGGAGCATGGAGCAGGACTGCCATTGTGACATTGCGACCCCTGACATTAAACCAGTGGTTTGGGAGGTGTGGTAAAACCCGTCTCAACTATGAGGTATAACCACCCCTCAGACCACACATGTAAATGTGCCCTAACTGTCCTGAGCCCCCTATAAGGCTGCTTTCACACTGATGTACTGCAATTTACCCACACCGTGCACCTGCAGCTTTCCTGAGAGTTAGCTGCTCTTTGCCATAGACTTCTATCATATCTTGCAGGAGTCGTGCACTTTCTGAAAGTGCACCAAACCTGCAGGATGTAATAGAAATGCACTTTCCTGGTTTGAGGTGGAGGGCGACATCAGAGGGCTCTGAGGGCCTTTGGACGCAGTGATCACAAAGCTCGCCAGATGCACACCCCAGGGGGTGTGCAGGAGGCACAGTTCTGGAGGACGTCATATGATGCCCTCCCACAACTAGACAACCATGCTGTAGCCATCATTCAGCTATAGCCCAGTCATCAAGTAGTTAAAGTAAAACATGAATTCACATGGATGTTTTAGTATGGATTACAGCTCAGAAATTAACTTCCTAATTTGAAACAACTAATGGGAAACATTCGCCCATAAAAAATAAACATTAATCTGAGTAGAATAACATCTCAGAACAAAGTCATACTGCAAATCAGGTATATGAGTCTGGAGTTCTGTAAATGGCGAGCATGTATTATTAGTCACCGTGACCTTTTCCACATACAGAAGAATATCATCCGTGCTACAAGGAAAAGCAATGGAAATGACTCGTACATATAACAAGTGATGTGAATGGGAGAAATGGAAGTGAGTCGCTCAACCATGCAGCAGGTTGACCATTGTTAATTTCCAGAGAGCTGCATCATCAAATATCATAGTATCCCACACATTTGTCCTTAGGTAGAGTGCATGAAGTTCTCGGCATACTGCACCAACTTGTTTTTGTGTTGGATGAAAAACTTTATGATAGTTACTTTGGTCCTTGTATTGAAACAGATCTTCTTTTAAGACCTAAAATAGTATAAACTGATTCAATTTAGTTGTAATATATACCGTAATTGGACAAACAGCAACTGAAATACTGTAGTAAGCCACAGCAAACAAACAGAAATAATTGCAAATTAGTGTAAATTAAACAACACTGATACATTTTTAAATCTGATCACCAGCAGTGACTATACTGTTCATGTCTCATATTTGCTATAGGAAGATCAAGCTGCCAAGTAAGTCTTTGCTGTCATGAGGATTTTGTGCATGATGAGGAGTGTGATAAATCATAAAGAACCCTGATGTTAAATTAAAAATGAGAAAAGAGGTGACATAGGGGTCCAAGGAAGGAACCACAACACTTGGTGTGGGACCAGGAATCTGACACTACCAGAAGTGTGTCAGATGAAGAGGATTCTTCAGGCACCAAGACAATAGACTTTCAGTTTGGGTTGACTTTCCAAATCCATTCCAATGTTGTTACTTGGGGCTTGTTCACAATTGACTTCTTCCCAAACGCCCCTGTAGCATTAGACAGGCATTTTACAAGTGTTAGAAATGCTCCCGAAATGCCCTATGCGCGATTTTGAGGTGTTTTACAAGCATTAAAACAGCACCACAAATGCCTATAATGAACTTAATGATAATAACGCCCCGCAAATGCCCCCCAAAGGCCTGACAGGCATTTGAGGAGCATCACCATAGACTTGAATGGAAGGCGTTGAAAGGCTTCAACTCCTCTTGACTGCACATGAGGCGTCAATTTTGACGCAGCGCTAACGCTTCAGTGTGAACAGCACTGTGTGCTGTCATGTGTATCATTTTCATAGGCAGTTGAGGAGCATTAAACACGCCCCTCAAACACCTGCTTTCAATGCTAGTGTGAACTGAGCCTTAATTACTCAAAAGTTGGTCTCACTTTCAAATCCTACAGTATATCTTTGCAGTTGAGTTACTGGAGAGCACAAAATCTCATGCAGCTGTGCATAGTAGCCAATTAGCTTCTAACTTCAGTTTGTTAAGTTTGACAAAAAAAACGGGAAGCTGATTGGTTTGTATCCAGAGCTGCACCAGATTTTGCACTCTCCAGTTTTTGTAAATCAACCCCATTACCTTTAAATAAATAAATATGTCACTAACAGACTGAAGTAAGCCATTAAGCACATGCCGCCTGGACACAGTAGATTTAATGTGACTGGGCGGAATCTGCAGGCTCAGCAACATAAATAGACATTGCCAGTTTTCTTCTGGCACGTGTGCCCCCTGCTGACCCTGTGTCCAAACACAGCGTGATTTTGTCAGTAGATGTCACTCAATGATTTAGGCCTGAGACCTTCCAATTGGCTGTGTCCAATCACAGCACAGAGTCCTGTGTTTACAAACACACAGGACTCTACACAGAGCAGTGATCTGACTGTTTCTTCTCCCTGGAAAAAACTCATAAATAGCCATAGCATTTCCAGAAGCAGTATTCTGCAGAATGAGAACAAGGCTTAAGATTACAAATTATATTTGGAATATCACTTGTTGCCTAACTGTTCTGCCATAAGTGTATTTCCCTTTTAGTGTATGTTTTGTCCAGGGCTGTAGATCATTTTTTTTTTCGGGGGGCTTCAGCTCACAGCTGAGCTGCATTTTTACCACTCCCCCAAAGAAAGGAAGGAAGGGGTGGAAGGAAGGGAAGGTAGGTGGAAGGAAGGAAGGGGTGCATGGTAGGAAGGAAGGGAGTGGTGGGTGGAAGGACGGAGGGAGAGGTGGGTGGAAGGAAGGAAAGGTGGATGAGGGGGTGGTGGGAGGAAGGCAGGGAGGGGTGGGTGGAAGGAAGGAAGAAAGGGGGGTGGGAGGAATGCAGGGAGGGGTGGGTGGAAGGAAGGGAGGAAGGGAGGGGTGGGTGGAAGAAAGAAAGGTGATGAGGGAGAAGTGTGAGGAAGGAAGGGAGGGGTGGATGGAACGAAGGAAGGGAGGGAGGGTGAGTGAAAGGAAGGGAGGGGTGGGCGGAAGGAAGGAAGGTTAGGTTGGACTATCCATGACTCATTCAGATGCAGCTGTCAACTGCTGTGTTCAATTTCCCACACATCCTCTGAAGCTGCACGGACTGGAGTGTGGGTGGGCACAGGGGTAAGCAGAGCAGATCCAGCCTCTCTGTCCTCTTCTTCTATTGGTACAGAGGATGGAGGGAGGGGCTGGGCAGTGAGAAGAACAGAGCGGCAGTGGGAGGGAGAGGGGGGGAGCCAGAAAGAAAGTAGAACCGTCGGGTATGTTCTGTGCAGCAATGGGGATGGTGACAGCCATCGATCTCCTGTATGGCTTTCAATAAAGCAGCTGGAAGCCGCTTCTCTTCCTCTCCCTCCCATGGCTTCCAGCTGCTTTATTGAAAGCAATACAGGAGATCGATGGCTGTCACCATCCCCACCGCTGCCCCTCCAACACACCCCTAGTTCTGGCACTGCTCGCCAGCCCCACCTAATTTCCACTCAAAGGCAATTGGAAATTTCAAGGCTGCAGCCTGCAGAGATGGTTGGCAAATCTCCTGGGGGGGAGGGGTTCAGACCCCCTGACACCCCCCCCTTATCTACACCCCTGGTTTTGTCCTTGCTACATGCTTCCCTGTGTGTAACTCGACATGCAGCTAAATCCTTCTATTCTGCAATAAGCAGAGTGTAATCTTGAAGCTTTATTAACAATACAAGGTGGGTGAAACTATTAGGAAAAACAAATGAGAAGTCACACAAGTTTTTGGAAAATGAAGAAAGAAAACGAAAGAAAGAAAATTTATTTTTTCTTTTTTTTTTTCTTTTGCAAACCCTGTGACAAAAATACTTATCATACCTCAAATTCCTTGGGGTGTATACTTTGCAAAAAGGGGTCATTTGAGGGGTGTTTGTACTATCCTGGCATTTCGGAGGCCTCCGAAACTGTGATGTAGTGGTAGTACTTGGTAGTGAGGAAGTGATATGAGGAAATATGCCCTTTAAAAGTCTAAAGGTGGTCATTATATTTTGGGGGCCTGTATGAGGCTAGGTTGCCAAAACGTCTCTCACATGTGGTATCCCCATACTCGGGAGAAGTAACAGAATGTGTTTTGGGGTGTTATTCTACATATAGCCACGGTATGTGTGAGCAATAGATCATTTAAGTCACAACTTTGTGAAAAACAAAATATTTTCATTTTCCAAAACTTTGTGGCAAAAATCTTCCATGGACTCAACATGCCTCTCAGCAAATTCCTTGGAGTGTCTACTTTCCAAAAAGGGGTCATTTGGGGGATGTTTTTACTGCCCTAGCATTTTAGCACCTCAAGAAATGTAATAGGCAGTCAGAAAGTAAAATTCCAATATATATGCCATAGTTTGTAGACGCTATAACTTTCATACAAACCAGTTAATATATACATATTAGGATTTTTTTTTACCAAAGACATAGAAAAATGCATTTGGCCTAAATTTATGACTAACTTTGAGTTTATTGGATATTTTTTATAACTGAAAGTAGAAAATATCGGGGAAGGGGGGTGTTAGGGATCTGGGTATGACCAGAAATGTGTGGACTGACACAGGGAAGTAGCAGGCTTCAGGAACACAGGTGTAGTCAGGGCTGGAGAGGTGGAATGATCAGGCAGGCCGTTAGGTACTGTCAGGCACCGCCCGGCGGGATCTCTAGTACCCACAGAACAGGATTCCCCAGGGCGCGGAGTCTAAGCCCCAGTCTGCCTTTTCACCAGAGCCCCTGATGGTGGGGATGGACTTGGCACAGGACTGAGACCAGGTCGCGGCCCAACCGTGGTAGAGGGGTCCGCCGAGGGTATGTACCGTGGGAAAGTCTGACGTGAAGAGGCTGGCAGACCTGGTAACAGGGACAGATCCGTGCGGGATGGATGGATTGTCTGGGTAGCATCAAGCGTAGTCAGGCAGGCCAGGTCAGCAACTTGCGGGCAGCGAGGTACCGGAGGAGCAGGCAGAAAATAGTCAGGGTCACAAGCCGGGTTCAGGAACTCACGGGCAGCGCAGTACAGAGGATCAGGCAGAAGGATGGTCAGGCAAGCCAGGGATCAAGCAGGAGAAGTCAGCAGAGGTCAGGATCAGGCAGGGTCGGCAACAAATCAGATAGTCAGCAGAACAGGAACACAGGATACCAGGTACAGGGGCTCATGGGAAACAATACACCAAGGCACTGATCACAGGTCTGGTGCTGCTTAAATACACCTCCTGAAATCAGCTTCAGCTGATGGCTGACTGCAGGAGTGAGCTTCTGGTTGCTGAGAGCACCTGCTGGCCAGCCCTGGTACTGCAGCCCACACGGCAGGTGAGTCCCACCACCAGTGGTGAATCCATTCCTGACAGGGTGGTTCAAAATATTTGGTCTATTTTTGTTTATATCACAAAAAATACAAAACCCAGTGGTGATCAAATACCACCAAAAGAAAGCTCTATTTGTGTAAAAAAAAGGACATAAATTATGTTTGGGTACAACGTTGCATGCAATTACCAGTTGAAATAGTGCAGTGCTGAATAGCAAAAATTGGCCTGGTCAAGAAGGGGGGTAAATCTCCCAGAGTTAAACTAAAGAACATATACATGAACTGTTTTGAAGCACTCCCTAAAAATTACACATACTTTATGTACTAGCGTCCTAATTAAAACAGGACTTACAAACCAGCTTGAAACTTGGTCAAAAATAGTACTTCTGGATGGAGACCGCTGCTCCACATCTGAACCGGGAGTAGTGGAAAGGAACCATGTAGCCCAAGGCAGAAACCCAAGGGGCAGCACAAGACAGTACATGGATGGAATAGAAAATGCAGAGTATCATGAAATGGCCAACAAACCTATAAACCTAATGAGGCTAAATAGTGAGTGTACAAGGCATCAACAATCAACAATGTGGCTCTGATTTACTAATGTGCATAGATACATTTCCATGGGCTAAAGTCTACTTTTCATTGAAATCAATCTACTTTTAGACAGCAAAGACATTTAATAAAGAAAGAGTCTAACAAGTATACTCAAAAGCAAATTTACTAACTAGGCACAATACAGGAATCAGTCTAAAAAAACAGACGTCCTAGAAGCACGTTTAACAAAATGAAAAATCTCTGCAGAAACATAGTATGAAATTTCCTTGTGAGCCACTAGAGGGTTTCAAAATATCTACTTATATATAAGCAATCTGTGTATATATGAACAATGTGTCGCAGGCGTCCTTGCTCACCCTCACGTGGTGTGCGTCAGTTAGATACCAATAAAAGAATTGAATGCCGCGCTCTGTGCATTATTTTTCTTAAAAAATAAAGAATTGTTTAAACTCATATATATTGATCTCTCTCAATTATCACCATAAATAACCATTCATGCACCTCGTGCCACTATTTAAATAAAACAAAAAAATATATACACGTGAACACAAGTGATAAAGATAAAAAATGAGAAAGTGAAATAAAGAAATTTTAGAAATATAGAAAATCATATAAAAATAAAAAGTCCAGTTATAATTCTCAATTGTAAATTAATAGTCCCAAATGTACTGGAATAGTATCCAGTTCCTTATAGATTCAACAAGAAATTGAATGCCGTATACCCTCCTTTATAGTATCCTGTGCTGTATAGCTGCAATGGTTAGCAGTAATGTGAGTCACTGTAATAGATGAAGTTACTCCTTCCCCAGAACTCTCCTTAATCAGATTCTCCTCCCATGGATCATAGGGAAAAGAAAAAAGAGGTACATAGTGTCTTATCTGGGATAAAAGACTTTAATATGCACTAGTAGTACACTCACATGATGTTAAAATCAAATGCACCTTTTATATGTATACAACCGAAGGTAGCGGTGTGACCAGCCTTGTTGGTGTGCCTGCGCACACTGTCAATACTCGCCGTATCTGACTTCGGATGCGTGATGCCGTCACTGCCCCTCCCCTACGCGTTACGCTACAGGGACTCGTAGCTTCCTCTGGGGGATGTAGTTTAAAAAACAAAAACAGTAAAGGGACGCGGGCACTAGGTCCTGGCCGGCCTCGGCATTCGGGTTTGCGCATGCGCAGTAGAAGCCGCGGGTGCCCGCTTGGCACCAATGACAGCGCAGAGCGTGATATTTAAACGGCCCTGAGCTGTCATTCAGTGCCTTCTGGTCTCTCATGTATCCCTGAACCTGAGAACCTGTGCCCTGTAAGTTACTGACCCGGATTGTACCTGACCTTGCTGTATTCTCCTACTCTGACCCTTGGCTTGCCTGACCTCTCTCCTGGATGCCCCTTATTAGATCTGACCTTCTGTTGCTGACCTGGCGTGTGACCCGACTAATCTCTGCCCGCTGCTTTGTACCGCACTGTCCCCACCGTTACCGACCCGGCTTGTCTGACCTCGCATCTGCTCAGCCTTCCATCCATCCCAATGGGGTCACCCGACCTCCTCATATCAGGCTCTTCCCCGTGGGAGCCCCTGGCGACTACCCCTACCACTGACAGGTATACTCAGTAGCCACGACCTGGTCTCAGGGTACTCCAAGTCCATCCCCACCATCAGGAGCCCTGGTGAACAAGTACTCTGGGGCTTAGATTCCGTGCTCTGGGGACGCCTGATCAGTGGAGTGCTAGTGGTACCGCCGGGCGGTCCCTTACTCAAGGTCAAGGTAGGATCATCCAAATAATTGTCAAGGGAGCTGTCCAGCATTCCAGGTGGCTAAGTAAGAAGAAACATTGCCACTCACCGCAGAAGGCCCAGGCTCGGGCCTAGGCTCTGACAGTAAGACCGGATACAGTGAAGGCAGGGACGTGGGTTTAGTAACACTTTAAAGCAAGAGACTAATTCCAAGCTGAGGGAAGCCTGACTTCAGACAAAGTCTTAGACTTCTTAGGTTAAGGGAGGAGAGTGACAGAGTCCTAAGAATCTTCAGCAACACTCTCCAGAAAATGAAAGATCAGTCAACACCTTCTTAGAACACTAGCCTGTGAACGAAGACCTGAATCAGAGGAGTCTACAGAAAGCTACAGCAGAGACCAAGAGTCTTGTCATCAGAGAGCTGCCACCCATTTCCGAAACATATACATATGTAAAACCCTGTATCAGTTATCCCCAGGGAGATTTTAAAAAAATGCCTTCTCAGTGATGTAATTTATCCCCCCTTCCTTCTTCTACACTGCATGTTTATTTTTTTTTTTGGTTTACTTTACCATTAAAGAAATTCAAAGAATGTGCTTGGTTAGCAGCCAAGTGCCATGTTCCCATGCCTTTCTGTACTGAGCATTCATTCCACTGGAAGATTCACTGCTCCTCTGCTTTACCTTCTGACCCCATAATCATGTTACATCAAACCTCTTCTTATCAAAGCTCCATTCTACCTTTTAGGATATTATATTTTATTTAAATTTAAATCTCATTAGCACAGTGTCAATGGAAAGACATAGCAGTTTCGAAATAGAAATAAAACGCCAAATTAAAATTTAGAGTGGGACAAGGAAAAGAAAAGCACAATGAACTCAGGCCTGGGGCAGGCCCACCCACGTTCAAAAATCCTTGTGTACTAAATTTACACACACAGTGAAGGTTCTGGGAGCCCACTCCACCCAGAAAATATCTTGGGTGGAATTGAATGAGTCCCCAGAAAAATAGGTGGGACTTTAAATGTGGCAGAAAATGACAGGAGTCACAATACATAAAATCAAAATAAATTTTACTGTAAACAAAAATCTAAATAAAAAATAAAATGATCTTCATTAAAAGCATTCACATTGAATCCAAAGCCACCATATATTTCACATAATATATTCCTTCTCAGATCACTCTCCCAGGAGGGGTGCTTTTACAGTGGTAAAAATTTAATGTCAATAGCACCTTTAAAAAAAATGGTGATGTGTTCAATACTTATTTTACCCACTGTATATAATGAGTTAATGCTTTATCATTTGTTTTGTATTACTATTGTGTTATATCTTTTTTCACTGTTTTAGCCATCTCTTCAATGTACATTAAAATGTGGATTCTGAGGAAGCAAGATGTGCAAAACTTGTCAGTTTTACATGCTAACTCAACACTGTAATGTGAAATATATGATGGCTTTGGATTCAATCTGAAGGCTTTTAATGAAGATGGCATTTAATTATAATTTTTTGTAATAAAATTTATTTTGATTTTATATATTGTGACTTGCTGTATCCCCTCATTTTTTGGCACATTTAAAGTCCCACCTATTTTTCTAGGAACCCATTCCATTTCATCCCGGATATTTTCCGGAGGGAGAGGGCTCCCAGAACCTTCATTGTGTGTGTAAATATATATTTGGAATGGTGCCATTATGAGGAATATTATTGCATGCTCATTTCACACATTGAGTTGAAAAGTACATCATTGTGTACTAAAGTTATGTGCAATTTATTTTTGGCTAGTTTTATTAATCAGTTCCACAAATCGTACAGATCCGATGTGCAAATTAGCTACTCGCAGGCTAAGTTTTTACTTGGTTATGGTAAAGGTTAAGGTGTATTTATACCCCGACAATGAATGTCTCTTATTGGATCCCTTTTGGTCTTGTAACTATACCACTGAATATTTTTGTTAAATCTATGAAATTCATTTTTATTAACACCTACTGATCCTGTCCGGAATTCATAACTGACCTGTGTCCTGTCCACACTTCCTGTATGTATCTCAGAGAGTCCGATCAGCCTTATCTTGAACCACATATCTATTGATGTTTATGTTGTGGACACGAGAAGGGGTATGATTCCTTAGTTTAGCCAAAAAAAAAAAAAAACTTTTGCCAGGCAAGAGGACATCACTCCTGCACATGTGCAGGAGATCAGTTAGCTCAGGGTTGCCAAATTTGTACATAGACCTGCATGTGCGCAGCTCACTGTGCAGGGGCAGACAGGAAGATAATAAACGTTAAAAAACTGAAGTCTCCCCTGGGAATTTCTTGCAGCCAAAAAGTGACAACTAATAAAGATATAAATATATAATTAAGCTTTTATTATACAGGATATAACATTTTTTTTGATGGAGAGAAAAACTCGGGTACTCTGTGCACACAGACTTTTTACACTTTCCACAAAATTGTGCATAAATGCATTATCAGGTTGCATAAAGTTTTTGTGCACCACAAAGTTTCCAAAGCGTTTTGGGGATCACCCACCCACGGCTGGTACTCATTTTTACCAGCCTATTAAAAAACACTCTGTAGATCAGGGTCCTTTCTGCAGCACTCTCTGCCTGAACTGAGGACTAATTTATTTGAAAGCCAAAACAGCAGGTAACCTCTTTAACCCTGGATTTATATCTAAAAGCCTCATTCCCCCTTTTCTTCATTGATGTATTTCATATCAGACTTTGTGCCTAGATTTGATACTCTGTTAAATTTTTGGGTTGATTCCTTCTTCCTCTTTTTGTGGCTATATCCAACTTCCTCAAGCTTCGTTTTGATGTAAGTTATTTGCTTCTATTCATTAATGTCCAAGGCTTTTATTATTACAAGATTTGAGTGCTCTACTTTATTCCCTTTCACCACCCCCCTCCTTTATGTAGATTTTGTTGTGGATGTCGACTTCTCCGGCCATCTCTTGGCCAGTCACTGGGAGAGTGAGGGTCCTTCAAGGCAAATCTTTTAAATATGAACCACTGTGTACTCTTTACTCTGGCAATAAATATAAGTGACATTTGACTCTCAGTCTTTGGTACATGTTCCATTCAATGAATGTTTCTTTGCAATATACAGTGCCTTGAAAAAGTATTCATATCCCTTGAAATTTTCAACATTTTGCCATGTTACAACCAAAAACGTAAATGTGTTTTATTGGGATTTTATGTGATAGACCAACACAAGTGTCACATAATTGTGAAGTGGAAGGAAAATAATAAATGGTTTTCAAAATGTTTTACAAATAAATATGTACCACCTTTCACTGCAATTCCAGCTGCAAGTCTTTTTGGGGATGTCTCTATCAACTTTGCACATCTAGAAAATTACATTTTTGCCCAGTCTTCTTCACAAAATAGCTCAGCTCCGTGAGATATTAAAAGCTTGGGATATTTTTTTTATAATCTAACCCTGCTTTAAACTTATCCACAGCTTTATCCCTGACCTGCCCGGTGTGTTCCTTGGCCTTCATTATGCTGTTTGTTCACTAATGTTCTCTAACATTGGGGCAGCACAGTGGCTAAATGGTTAGCACTTCCACCTGGCAGTACTCGGGTCATTGGTTCGAATCCCAGCCACGGCACCACCTGCCTGGAGTTTGCATGTTCTCCCTGTGCCTTCGTGGGTTTCCTCCGGGTACTCCGGTTTCCTCCCACACTCCAAAGACATGCTGGTAGGTTAATTGGATCCTGTCTAAATTGGCCCTAGTATGTGTATGTATGAATGTAAGTTAAGGACTCTAGATTGTACACCCCTTGAGGGTTAGGGACTGATGTGAATGTAAAATATATATGTAAAGCGCTGCGTAAATTGATGGCGCTATATAAGTACCTATAATAAATAAACCTCTTAGGGCTTCACAGAACAGCTGTATTTATACTGAGATGAAATTACATATAGGTGGACTCAGTTTACTATTTAGGTGACTTCTGAAGGCAATTGGTTCCACTAGATTTTAGTTAGGGATATCAGCTGAATACAAATGCACACCACACTTTTTTTAGATATTTATTTGTAAAACATGTTGAAACCATTTATCATATTCCTTCCACTTCAGTTATGTGCCACTTTGTGTTAGTCTATCACATAAAATACATTTACGTTTTTGGTTGTAACATGACAAAATGGGGAAAATGTCAAGGGGTATGAATACTTTTTTAAGGCACTGTACTCTGATAATGTTTTTGTTTATCTATTCAGGCACCTATTTTCCCCCGATGAAGACTATGAGGTAGATTTACTAAAGGTAAATATACTGTACACTGCAAGTGAATCACAAGTGCACTGCAAGTGCAGTTTCTTTAGATCTGAGGGGAAGCTCTTAAATGAGGTGAAGCTCTGCTAATTTCTCTCATCCAATCATCTGCAAGCAAAATGCTGTTTTTTTTATTACCTTGCACGTTCCCTTGAGATCTAGAGCAACTGCACTTGCAGTGCACAGCCTATTTGCCTTTGGTAAATCAATGCTTAATGTTAGTCGGAAACTTTGTTGTGCACAGAAACTTTGTGATAATGCTTTTATGCACAATTTTGTAGAAGGTGTAAAAAGCCCGTATGCACAGTTGTTATGTCTATCAAATTCTTTTAATATGCTGCATAATAAAAACTTGATTTTATATCTATATCTTTATTGAATGTCACTTTTCAGCTGCAAAAAAGTCCCAGGGGAGACCATTTTTCTTGTTACAATTTTGGGGACAGAGTAGCCCTTCGCTCACATGCAACTCACCTTTTCTCTTTTGATGGGAGATGAACAAGGTACATAGCATGTCTCTTCCGGATTAAAAGATCTGCCTTCAAAAACACACAGGAGGGCGCAAAGGCCTAGTGCATTACCACCATAAATGTGTATTGGATCCAAAAGATTCCTTTCAGGGAATGTGCCAGAGCTCTAAAGAAGGGTACACTTCTCATGAAACATGTTAGCCTTCCAACTGGGTTGTATATGGTCAGATGTCATTGACTTACGGCTGGAGTTGAAATCTTAAAAAGCCTGTTCCTTATTATATTTGTGAGTATGTAATCATCTTTTTGGGTCAAATAAACATTTATGGTGGTAATGCACTAGGCGTTTGCACCCTCCTGTGTGTTTTTGCAGTTTAAATGCACATAATTCAATCAGCTCAAGGTTTCCTTTAAAAGGCAAGTTTGGCAATTTTTTTTTTTCGTTCTTAGACCCCTCCTAGGCACACAGTAAATTATTATGTGGCTTTGTAGCTACTATGCCTTTTAAAGTATGGTGGTATTGGTAGGAACACATTATTGTTATATTTTTCTTGTTGCATTACTCTTTTAAAAAGTAACTCCACTTTTTGTTGAGAAATGCTTTCCCCTCTGAGTGGTCTATGCAATGCAAAGATTTTACCAAACTTTGTTGCAGATTCCTACCTTTTGTTGCTCTTGCGACTGCACTGGAGAAATGTAGTTATTTTAGCCTGTATTGAGTAGGTCCATGTATAAATGGAGGTCTATGACTCCCTTTTGGAAGTCTGGGCTGCTACCTGAACTGGTCCGACTAAGATGTCGCTTCAGTAGGAGGGAATATTTCAATAAGAAATGTGGAGCACCCCATGTCCAGAGTGATGACACACTTGATATAAGAATATCAATCATTTATTGATAATCAAAGGTAAACAAATTGAACCAATGCATTTTGGAGGAATAGCTCTGAAGAAGGGGAGGCAATTCCCCTGAAGTGCATTGGCTCGGTTTGTTTACCTTTGATTCACAATAAACAATTGATATCCTTACATCTTAATGAAATATACCTATTGTTGCTTGGAAAGAAAAGCTGTCTGTGTCAATTTGCACAATGTGAAAGGGAGTGATTTTTTCAATCATTGATTAGCTGATGCTCTTGAAGAGTTGAGGAAAACTGCAGTGTCTAAATCCCTTCAGCCATGATTAACTATTTGACAGTATCTCATTTGTTTGTTGCAAAGGATGCCTAAAATCTGACTTATATCTTAGTACAGACTTCTGGGAAAACCAGTGAGCCAATCACACAAGCAGGAATCAACATTTCTGGAGGGTGTCCCATACACTGTGTACAGAACGCCTCCAGGTTAACATATTGCATTGAATTTTAAAGAAACTTACAGTGATGCACATTGAAAAGGTATTTTTAATAACATTTAATTGCAGTATGGCTTGTACATGCTATATTATAATTTTTTTTTTCACCCACAAAATTGGAGTTACCCTTTAACTTGCTTATTCCCAGTCAGACAAGTGCCTATCATAAAACCACACAAAACAACAAAATAACAATAAAATTGATTTAATTTTAGTTTTGCAACAATCATTTCTCAAACCATCACATACTTCCAGACTTTTCCAGCTGTGTGTATATATACATATAAACATATATACATATATACACACTCTAAACAGGCTTTACACAGACGCCTTCATTTAGTTCTGTACAATGGGCGTGAGCTGTGTTCACACATAAACACAATTATGGGGAGGGAATCAGCAGGACAAAAAGCAAACTCTCAATGCGCATTTTGTGTAAATTGGTTTACATGTCCACTGCTTTGCATTTGTCACCTATTATTTCTCCATCTCATCCAGGATTAGCTGTAAAACATCATCGTCCAGAGGCTAGCTATGATTACGCAACATGGGGCAAAGAAAAAAACCTGCCATTTTTGTCAGCTGGATGCCTGTTACTCCAAGCAGAGTTTACCCTTACACACTTTATTTACAGCAGACAGAACATTTTCACATGATAGAACAGCTCTTGGCACGATCTTTGCGCATCTCTGTCTCATTTAACAGTTCAGTCCGTCCGGGGAGCTGAGATACACGCTTCAATCCTCTCTTGGAGTTACTGCGTTTAAGGTTCTTGTGGATGCGGTTAACAGAGGCCAAAGTGGTGACATGAAAGACATCCCTCACACTGTTCTCCGACACCTTGGAGGAACATTCTACATAGGCCACTGCTCCAATCTGCCGGGCTTGAGTGCTACCCTGATGGAAAAAGAAGTTAACAATTATTACAAGAAGTTTATTGTTCACACCACCAAAATTAAATTATGTTTTTTATTAATTCACAACAATAAATACCCTTGATAATGTGGTGAACAATTACTGTTTAAAGTAGATCATTAAAGTCTCATGTTAGCTGAACTCCAGGCAGAAATAAAATACACCAAATAATGCAATTATTCTATAATCATTAATAAATCATTGCAAAAAAGAGGATTCTTGACTTACTGTAAAATCCTTAAGATACTGTTGGGTTATGCTGCAATCTACAGGAAGAATGGACACTGGCAAACCCAACATAAATAACCCCTTCAACTTCCAGAATACCTCAGTTTTTTGGTAAAGCAGGATTAAGAACATGAACACAAACACAAAAGGGTTAGGCCTGTGCCCCTCAATAGATTTCAACAAAGATTTTACTATAAGTATACAAAAATCCAATATTCTTTGTTGTCCAAGTTTGGCTTCTGTCAAAACCTTCAAAAGCAGTCGAACCGAGGGTGGGCAACAACCTATCACATACACAATGAAACAGAACTAGCCAGCAGCCAAACGGTCATCTGAAGGGCCAACTGCTGAATCTGAGACCTAGTTGTGACACACCATTAGGTGGGATCCAGGACCCTTGAGAATGCTTTCAGTCTGCAGAAAGGAATACCTCAAACAGTGGGTGTAGTGGTAAGTCTGTACATACTGATTATCCGAATGGAGGGTAGTATGTACTGTATCAATTAGGGCTGAAAGAACCCCATGTAATTGTGAGGTGATGGCAAGAGACTGAGGTGCCTCAAAAACAGCCTCTTCAGAGAAAGACTGTAGAGTCTCTAAATCAGGGTCAGAGATGTTACAGTGACAAGTGGCCTGACTTGTTTTAGGGCTTCTGGATGGACTGAGCTAGATTCTGCAAGAGGTATCTCTGTAGCACCCTAAGAACCTCTGCAGTCAGTATCCATGAGGAATCCGGTGAATATGGTCATAAGTCTTGACCACTGCAGTGGACGTCCTTGATGCAGTGTAAGGAACTCAGCCTTACTTCACAGCTGAGGAAAACGCAGATGATGTAGACCAGGGGTCTCCAATTCTTCTAAGCAAAGGGCCAGCTTAATGTCCTTCAAGCTTCGGGGGGCCAGACTGTGGCCAATAGGGGTAGAAAATGCACTGGTTTTAATGGGAGGAAAAGTGCCCTATTGTTGGTATTGGTGGGAAGAATAGTGCCCCATTGATTGTGTCAGTAGGGGGAAAAGTGCCCCCCATCATAAGTGTCAGTTGGTGGAATAGTGCCCCAAGGCCTGATAAAGGCAGGCAAGGGGCCATGTCCAGCCTTCGGGCCAGTTTGGAGACCACTGATGTAGACCATATAACTAATGAGTTATCTCCCTGAGAGGATACCACGTAGATACGCCTGGAACCATTAGGCGAGTATAGGCTAGGGTGACCTGCAGTAGCCTGACTGTCCTCTCTACATGTCTATGTACAGACATGCTCTGGCTGTATCGCAGCAATGGAGTTGGCCCAAAGTGTGAAACAAGACCTAAGGTACTCACAAATCCAAGCAGTGGGTGCTGGTGAGGGTCAGATGGCTGGAGATGACTGCATCATTGTAGGCAGGCAGTAGGAACAAGCCAAGGACTGGTGTTCTACATGGTGTCTTGCAAAGCAGGAGCAGCAGCAAGACAATGCGTTCTCTATGCTGAGTGGCAGGACAGAGAACACTCCTCCAGGCAGATGCATTCCGTCCCTCAGTGTTAACGTTTACTGTGATGAAAAGCGGAAGTGGTGGAAAATGTGAAAGAAGCCCTGTGGTGCTCTAGCAAGATAGCTCCTGGTGCTGCAGCCCAACCAGCCAGACAAAGTGACAGACAGGATCACACCCGGGGCTGCACCACATATCTAGACCTTCAAAATGCTCAGTGGCTAACACCATACACTAAGGTCTTAAAAGCACCACAATCACAATGTAGAGTCCAGTATCTGAAGGTCATATTCAGGCTACCCTGAAACATCCATTTTAGCAGGTGTGGCTACAGCTTCGAAAGTTAGCGCTGAGGAATTGCCAATCCATATAGCTGCTATATAGAGAATAGTTCAAGCAGTGGTGTAGTGAGAAATCTTGAAGTCACCAAGAAAAAAACTCCATGAAGAGAACAGAAAAAGTTAGTAAAAACCATAAAAAAAACTCCGCATAGGAAGGGTCCAAACTCCTAGGACACTTGCTAGCATCTATTCCTTCTGCAAATTGCAGTATAACCTGACAATATCAGAATTCCTGTGCCCTCAATTGACAAGAAAGAAGTATATTTATTTATGTCCTTGATGCTGACAGTATGCATATATGCAGCCTCTTGGCGGGTGGGCCTTAATGCCGAGAGACCGCATATATGCATACCAAAATGTGTGTATATAAAGTGCAGCGCTATAAACGCACAAACATTATAAAGATATTGATGCAGTAATCATTAAAAATTATGTAATCAAAAGTATAAAAAGGAATAAAGTGCAAAAACATACAGCTGTGCAACTGAGTGAATCAATAAATGTCCATAATAATAATATGCATCAATCAGCAAATTTCAAACGTTAATAGTCCTCAAATAAATTGCAATGTACCCAAGTGAAGAAGTGCAAATGTGCAAATATCCACAAAGGGAATCTACCACCTTGGACAGATGTACACTCACCAGAAAGCAAACATTAATACGCATCTGTTATAATCTGTCACATCTGGAGGTGCAGAGGTATAGAGGCAGCTCAGGGGTTAATCCTACAGCTTCAAGTGAAGCCGTTGAAGTGCCCGGTGCAAAGGGAAGGGGAAAGGCAGCGCTGGAGCTCTCCTCCCCTCTCTTCGCAAAGGGAAGAGGAATGACAGCACTGGAGCTCTCCTCCCGTCTTCGCAAAGGGAAGGGGAAAGACCGCGCTGGAGCTCTCCTCCCCTCTCTTCGCAAAGGGAAGAGGAAAGACAGCGCTGGAGCTCTCCTCCCCTCTCTTCGCAAAGGGAAGGGGAAAGAGCACTGGAGCTCTCCTCCCCTCTCTTCGCAAAGGGAAGGGGAAAGACAGCCCTGGAGCTCTCCTCCCCTCTCTTCGCAAAGGGAAGGGGAAAGACAGCCCTGGAGCTCTCCTCCTCTCTCTTTGCAAAGGGACAGGAAAACAATGCTGGATCTCTCCTCCCCTCTCTTCACAAAAGGAAGGGGAAAGACAGCTCTGGATCTCTCCTCCCCTCTCACCAATCACTTATTGTGTTCATTCAGGAAAGAAAGGGGTTGGTAAATGTAACATTTACCAGACCCTTCCCCCACTCTCCATCCTGAAGGATCCTATTGTGTGCTTGCAGCTGCTCGTGGGAAGCAGAGGAGGGAAGCCAGCAGCACTACAAGGGTGGGGGCAAACAGGGAGGCCTGGGCAGCGGGTGTTGGTTGCAGCGGACGGGGGGGGGGGTAATTATTTGAACCAATTCTCTGTATGGCTATCCCTGCAGCAGCTGGGAGGGAGAGGAGAAGAATCCAGGTTTCAGCTGCTGAAGGAAGATGCATACAGAAGATTATTTCCAATAATCCCAAACTACATCACCGACCTGATATCCATCTACCACCCAAAACGCACTCTCCGCTCCTCACAAGACCTCCTACTCTCCAGTTCCCTGGTCTCCTCCTCCCATGCCCGTCTCCGTCCTCACCTAACTGCTGATCTCCTCCGCTCTCCCCCCCCACTCCACCCCCCACAGCTATTTCCTACTGTACCACTCTCCCCTCCCTCCTAGATTGTAAGCTCTAAGGAGCAGGGCCCTCGAACCCCTTGTGTATTTTATTGTATTGTTACTGTACTGTCTCATGTATTGTCACCCATTGTAATGTACAGTGCTGAGCAAACTGTTGGCGCTATATAAATACTATGTAATAATAATAATGCCGTGCTTAACACCTTTCCTGCCCACATTCAATTCACCCATCTGCCTGTGCCCCCGTACTGGCCTGGGCCCCATACAGGAGGGCTGGTGGTACCCCCTTATCCACAGCCCTGAGCATAGGTTTCATTTATGTATTTCTACTGTGTATTAGGCTATTTGGTGAAAAAGTGGTAAAATTTGTATTTCACAGGGAAAAAAACATTTTGTTTGTGATGCATAGTGTTTTTTCAAACTACATGTCATTCAGTTAGGGTTAATATCTGCCCAAACAACACATTTTTTAAAATTTTCTTAAGGAACTCATACATATAAATTTGTAGGTCCTACAAAAAACATTACATTAACCACATTTCAAGGTCTGTTATCTTGTTTAGTTTGGATGCTGGCTGTGGTTTTCTCAGTAACGTATCTTGGCTTCATTGCAAGAATTTCAATTATAAAGGGGAGATTAAACATTAGCAGCTTTCTATATATAGTATGATTGTAAGCTATCAAGCGGATCCCATGACATCATACTGCTCTATGGACAGTATATACTTCTGGGTTTATTTTAAGGGCTGGCTCATATTTGTGCGAATACAAAATGCATGTAAAAACTCATATGGAAGTACTTGCATTTACCAACATTTTTTAAACTCATATTGCGTTTAGCTGCTTTTTTCTGTGAGTTTTCTATTTCCTGTGTCATCATTTCCTTTTTACCAAAAAATACAATGAAATGATTACTAGTCGACACAAACACAACATAGCTTACACAATTCCTGCTAAATGTAAAAGATAAAACTGTACTGAGGTAAAAAATAAAGCTCTGTATGTAAATAAGGTCTTGAGGCTCATTCACATGGTGTTGGTGCTGTGGCCTGTACAGTGTCAACCATATATCTTTTCATGTGGTTGGAGCTGCATTCAGGGAGCTTATACTATGCTATGGGGACATAGTAACTGTAGGAACACAGCCATAGGTTCTAATTTTACAGGCATGCGGATGCACATGTACGGCCCCAAACATAGACATTGTGCATTTGGGGCCCCTCACCCGCACCTGCACACCTATCAAATTAGGATCTGCTTATCAATACTCTCAATAAATGCCTCTTAACCAGTTTCCGCGCCACCCTATAGCAGAAATACTGCTACAGGGCGGCACAGGTGCGCAAAATCACGTATATATATATGTGATTTTGCAGCTCAGGGTAGGGAGTGAGCACGCCCAACCAGCGCTGCCATTCGCGGTCTTGGGTGTCAATCACCAGTCCCGGCTGATGATTACTCGCTGGCACCTGGTGATTGCCGAGTATCTCCGACGGGGGAGAGACCTGTATGTAAACAATACAGATCTCTCCCCTGTCAGCTCCTGCACACTGCTTTGTATGATTCTGCATAGCAGAGCCAAACAAAGCAGTGTCCTTACAGTGAAGCACACACACAGCCAACATAGTAAAACAGCAAACAGTTAACCCTTTGATCGCCCCAGATGTTAACCCCTTCATACCCAGTACCATTAGTACAATGTCAGTGCTTTTATTAGCACTGCTCACTCTATTGGTGTCACTGGGGATGTCAGTGACACCAAGTCAGTTCCCCCCAGTGTCAGAATGCCCGCCGCAATCATGCTATAAGTTGCTGATTGCTGCCATCACTAGAAATAAAAAAAACAATTCCAGTATCTATACCATCATTTGTAGACGCTATAACTTTCATATAAACCAATTAATTTACACGTATTGGGATTTTTTTTTAGCAAACACATTTTAGCAGAATACATTTTGGCCTAAATTCATGACGAAATTTGATTTTTAAAAGTTTTTTACTGGACATGTTTAATAGCAAAAAGTAAGAAATACTGTTTTTTTCTCAAAATAGTTTTTTTTTTATTTATAGCGCAAAAAATAAAAACCGCACAGGAACTCAAATACCACTGAAAGAAAGCTCCATTCTTGGGAAAAAAAGGACATAAATGTAATTTGGGTGCAGCGTTCCATGACCGCGCAATTGTCAGTTAAAGTAACAGCGCCATAATGTAAAAAATGGCCTGGTCAAGAAGGGGGGTAAATCCTTTGGAAGGCAAGTGGTTAATCTACCATCAAAAGTGCATTCTTTTGGACATTGGGTGCTCCTTCTTTCCTATTATTCCAAGAATACAGTACGTGTGAAAACAAGCTAAAGGCCGTACCAGAAAGGCAGCAACACAAACTAAGCGCTTACCGCCAATATCCACCATTGGCTACAACTCTCCCTACCCACCCACACAACCACCCACCTATGACCAGTGACTGATCCATTCAGTCCAGTGCAGACTTCAGCACAAACAAATTAGGATCTGTGGCTGTGTTTGCTCTGCCACTGAGTCCCCATACAGTAACAGCTCCAGTCGCACAAACAAATCACCTATTTACATTCTATGCACAAGAGAAGCTGTGTGAATGAGCCCTCACACTGTTCATTCAGACAAGGAAGGGACTAGTAAATGACATATTTACTGGCCACTTCCCCACTCTCCACCCTGGAAGGATTCCTCGCAGCAGCCGGCCAGAAAGGAGAGGAGGGAAGCCGTCAGCACTGAGAGGGACTGGGAAAGCATACAGAGAGCAAGGGGAATCTAAGTCGGGGCAATTAGTGCAGCAGGGGAGGGCAATGACAAGAACAGGTCTCTCTGTATGGCTCTCCATGAAAGTGGCTTTCAGCTACCATACAGAGAGATCATTTCTTGCACTGCTGCTCACTCCCGGCTGCTGGTGTTTTCTATGCATTTTGGCAAAGTTCACCTGAGGAGTGGTTCGTAAAACTGCAGCAGTGTGGCAGATTTCCGCACCTCTCTGCACTGCAGGTGACAACTGAAGGGATGTGTGAACAGGGCACATAGGAAAGCATTGTTTCCATGTGCCCTTGCAGATAGCTGTGTTTTCTTATGCCAAAAAACTCTGCTCTCTACTATATTGTGAACAGGCACTTAAAGAGTAATTGGATAACACTTATATAAAAAATATTGATATCATTTTGTGAAAATAGTCAGCATTTAATTACGATCACTGTATTTTACACTAATATACTAATACTATTATTCCTTTATACAATTTATGGAATCATGTCTTATTCATATGCAGTCCTTTCACACTCCCTATTTGCTACTAGAGCATCCAACAAAATGACTGAGATTGACTGTAAATATGACTGCCAAGTCTTGTTTTTTGCTGCAGGAGTGCAAAAAGTGTCTGCACTGTAAATAAAACCAGCAAACAAGGATTGCCAGCTTCATTCATAAATACGTTATTACAAAAATGAGTGTTACAACATGCTTCATTTAGATATTTTGTGTGCAGATCAAATGTATGTGTAAGCCTGGGTTCACACTTGTGCGGTGCGGTATATCGCATGTAATTCGTACAGGA
The DNA here is from genome assembly GCF_062004578.1 of Staurois parvus. Classification (NCBI taxonomy): domain Eukaryota; kingdom Metazoa; phylum Chordata; class Amphibia; order Anura; family Ranidae; genus Staurois; species Staurois parvus. Next base: position 66,074 of record NW_028318124.1, read on the forward strand.
ACCGCATCACATTCCTGTGCAAATCACATGCGAATTCTGTGCGGTGCGATTTGAGCCATACATTATATATGGCTCAAATCGCACAGCATCTGCACCAAAAAGGTGCAGGACTCTTTTTTTTGACCCGCACTAAAATCGGATTGCATGGGTATTTACACCCATACGATCCAATTATGCACATCGCACCGCATTGTGCTGACCAATTCTGGGGTGTTAACTTAACATACACACCTGCAGTGGTTCGCATGAATGGGGTGCCACTGTGATGCGGTGCAGAATTCACACAGAAACCACTGCGAATTCCACACAAGTGTGAACCCAGTGTGAATGCAGCACATTGTAGTTACTAGTGATAAATAGCAGGCTTGTATTTAGCAACATAAAACTGTAAAACAATGAAGATGATGAATACCTGTATAAACCCTGCCTTCTTTCCTACAGCAGCACCACATATGGGTTCATTTTAAACCTACTACTTTGGTACATGTGCATTTCATTGCTTTTAGAAAAAAGCAGCATTCTTTGGATGCTCAATACGCACAGCAAGGAGGAACTACGCTGCACACTTAAATGCTGGTGTATCATCAGCTGCATAGCTTTAGGTATCACAGATTTTGTGCACATGTATATCCGCATGCTCATGCTGGCCTGGGATGCAAGAGTACTATAGTGATTTCTCCCATGTCTTTTTAACTTGCTTTAGGACTCATGCACATGGCGATTATGGTCATATAGGGGGACATTTACTAAAGCTGGTTCACTTAGAATCTGGTGCAGCTGTGCATGGTAGCCAATCAGCTTTTAACCTCAGCTTGTTCACTGAAACTTTGGCAATTAAACCTGGAAGCTGATTGGTTTCTATGCAGAAGTGCACCAGATTCTGCACGCTCCAGTTTTAGTAAATAAACCCCATATTGTCTAGATCAGCAGATTTCTGCAGTGGGTACATCCAGGTGTTTCTGATCAGCCATGGACATGAAGTCTGTACAAATTAGTGACAGAATGACACTGTTTGCACATGGAGCGACTACTTGTGATTAGGGCCGTATGTACACCCCTGGATGTGTTCTGAGGTAACCAGAGTTAAGTGGGCCATGAATGTTCTGTTGGCTGGGTCGAGGATAGGATTTTCAACACTAGTGTGTCTGTCAGATCATAAAAAGACAAATTACTGCTTGGCTGTTGCAATCAGGCTAAATGCAATACAGTTGTACAAGAAACCCAAAATGTGTAAAATGGAATTATTTTCATCTATCTGCAACTAATATTTTAGTTTTTATGAAAGATAAAATAGATACCTTTGACATGAATCACTGATTGTACTTGTAGAAATTTGGGCCTTCAGGTTTGTACCCTGCTGGGTTTGTAGCAGAAATGGCTAGGTCTTTTCTTTGAGGCTTCAGAAAGGTGACAATTTTGTAACTACAAGCATTTTAATGCCATCTAGGTGTCACTCCTGGTCCAAAGGCTTCTTCTGTCCTTATCAATTGCTAATTAAACAACAGATGTATATGGTTGATTACTGATCAAGGGAATACTGTATCTTTAATAGCTCAGAATTAAAGCGGAGTTCCACTCACGCTGTCAAAAAATAAAAGACAGCAGCTACAAAAACTGTAGCTGCTGACTTTTAAAAAACAGCCACTTACCTGTCCCTCGGTCCCACGGTGTGTCCCCTGCAGCCCGTTGCACCAGCCGTCCTGTATCCCAGGAGGCCGGCATCTTCAGTGTGGGCACCCGGCTGTGATAGCTTGCGGCTTCACAGCCGGGTACCCACTACGCATGCGTGAGTAGCACTGTGCTTCATGAATGGTCCTGTAGTCTTCTGGGACCTGTCACGTGTCCCAATAGGCTACAGGGAGGGAGGACACCCTTCTGCTTCTGATTGCCAAGGCGATTGGACTGGAAGTGGGAGCGGGCACCTGCTCCCCCTCACCCCCCAAAAGGTGCCACACCTTAACCACTTCCCGACCGGCCGTTGCATATAAACGGCCGGACGGTGGCAGTGCAAGGTCGGGTGGCCGTTTATAAACGGCCTCCCTGCACCCTGCTTGTGCGTGCTCCCTCGAAGCGCGCAGCACCGCGATCCGGTGCCCGCTGTGTCCTCCGGACACAGTGAAACACCGATCGTCGGAAGGGACCTCTGTACGAGGTCCCGATCATATGATCACTGATTGGCCAATCAGTGATCACATGCAAAGTAGTAAGCAAGATGTCACTTCTGACATCATTGCTTACTACGTGTGAAATCTGTGAATGATCACAAAGGTCACATGGTACAAGGCTATTCACAACAGCCTTGTACCATGTGACAAGCTGTGACCAATCACAGCTCACTCAGTACTTCTCAATGAGTGCAAGAATGCAAACAGAGAGAAAGAGAAATGATTGCTTTTACATCCTATATGGGTGTAAAAGCAATGTGTAAAAAAAAAAAAATATATATATCTTCACCACCCCCACAAGTAGTACAGTGTCACCATGTTGACACTGTACTGCTAGGGTGACAGTATGTAAAAAAAATAAAAAAAATAAAAAATAATATTATAACAAAATAAAATAAAAATGTAAAATAAATGTTTAAAAACTATAATTTTTGGTTATAAACTAATTTGGATTTTTTTTTTTTTACTAAAAAGATAACGGAATACATTTTGGCAAAGATTTATGATGAAATATTATTTATTTGCAAAATTTTATTAAAAGAACACTTTTTTTCTAAATTTTTGGAATTTTCATTTACATAGCAAAAAAAATAAAAAATCCAGCGGTGAATAAATACCACCAAAATAAAGCTTTATTTGTCTCAAAAAAATGGTAAAAAATTCATTTGGGTACAGTGTTGCATGACCGCGCAATTGTCATTCAAAGTGTGATAGCGCTGTAAGCTGAAAATTGCCCTGGTCAGGAAGGGAGTAAAAGTGTCCGGTCTGGAAGTGGTTATTGGGGAACAGGTGAGCAGTCGTTAAAGCGGAACTTCCCTTTTTGGGTGGAGCTCCGCTTTAACTATATAATCACAATACAAGAGGTATTCAAGTCAAACCGGGACTTTTGATTTTCCAGGTATAAAAAGGGCTGCTAGCATGGTGGTACTACACGCAGTAGTAAGTGGCAAGTGTGTCCTATTACTGATAGGTGGCGCACATGTCGCGGACCAGTCCAGAGATTTTTAGCCTTTTAAACTTGTTGTCCATGGGATTATATTTTGCAGTGTGTTCACATACAGTCTTTTTGAGGAACTCCCATTTCTGCGTTGTGTTCATCAATGCCAATATTGCCTCCCAGTCTAAGTATTGGAGAGCAGCTTGGAAAATTAGCTCTGTTAAAGTTGAGCATTTTTATTTTTCCTGTATGTGCTTGTTGTTTACAGCTAACAATAAATTAAATCATATTATGGTCACTGCTACCCAGATGTAATTTTATATGAACATTAGTAATAAGCTCTGCATGGTTTGAGATTACCAGGTCCAGCAGAGCATCATTCCTAGTTGGGGCCTCTATGAACTGTACCATAAAATTGTCCTGTAGTAGATACATTTTTGCCTTTTAACTGTTACATTTTTGCCTTTTAACTGTTCCTGCAGTACCATTACTCCATGTACACATGTTCCCATAGCTGCAGCCACACCTGCTGCACCCCACCCCCTTCCCCCTGACAGATAGTTCAGGGAGAAGTCTCTCCGTACTATCTGTCAGATTTGAAAACAGTGTGCGTCACTCATTCACAGATTTCTGTGAATGAGTGCCTACAAGTCACAGCAGCCTTAGCGGCTGTCAGCTTGTAGTTTTCAATGAACTATGATGGTGCAGGAGCACCGTGATAGTTCATTCAAGCTTCCTGTCAGAATATCTGCTTGGCTGTACGGCAAGCAGATATTCTGACAGGTCTGCAGGAGACCTGCATGGCATCGGTGATCTACTGATTGCTAGTGCAATGCTTTCCAGGCCCCTTTGGACAAAAATAATAAATGCAACCAGATGAATAAAAAAAACTATTATTTTCCTGCTTTTTTTTCCTAATTTTTTATATTTTACATTTAAACTTATTCATTTGCATTTGTTTGATTTCTGTGTTTGTATCAGTGGCACATTAACCGCTTTAAGTCCACCCTATAGCAGAACTACTGCTAGAGGGCGGACGCTCTGCACAAAATCACATATATAAATGTGATTTTGCATTTTGCATTTCCTAGATTGTAAGCTCGTAAGAGTAGGGCCCTCTTACCCCTCGTACGTTGTTTGTTGTTGTTGTACTGTGCCATGTATTGTCCCCCCTATTGTACAGCGCTGAGCAAACCCTTTGGCACTATATAAACTCGTAGTAATAATAATAATAATAATAATAATTTTCGGGTAGGAAATGGTGGCTATTCCCCGCCGGCATCCAGCATTCATTGAGTATTACTGATGGAGCAAAGACCTGTATGTAAATAATACAGATCTCTCCCTTGTCAGCTCCTGCACACTGTATGGGTCTGCATAGCTTTTTTTGTTTATAGTGCAAAAAATAAAAAACACACAGGCGATCAAATATCACCAAAAGAAAGCTCAATTTGTGGGAAAAAAAAGGACGTAAATTTAATTTGGGTGCAGCGTTGCATGACCACGCAATTGTCAGTTAAAATAATGCAGCAACGTATGCAAAAACTGGCCTGGTCAGGAAAGGGGGTAAATCCTCTGGAGGGCAATTGGTTAAAGAAGCACAAAATTAAATAAATACAGGTTTTATTTAACAAACAAATAAAAGGACATGCATTCCTTCTACTGTGTCGCAAGAACAGGTTGCCACCGGCCACATCCTTAACGGTCACAGGAAAGTGGGGGGGGGGGCTTCTGCCGCCTGTAAAAGCAATCCAGCAACTCTTTAGCGACACAGATTACTTTTACAACACACAGAATTGCCGGCTGTAAAGAATAATATCTTGGTCACCCCTGCAGCTGCAACAATGACCAAGACATCACCCTTACCATTCAAGACCGTTCAAGGAGTAAAAGAAGCTAGCTGCATACATTAAGCAATTGAATCAGATGCTGAAAAAAACTGAGGGTTTAATATCACTTTAAGCCATACTAGTACAACATAGATGCCGACTGGTTACTATGGCTAATGCACTCCCTACTTTTCTGTTTTCCAAGATTTAGTGAATAAGTACGCTCTTCTTCATTTTTGTTTAGTCTGCTAAGAACACGATGGTAAAGCAAATGGGTCTTTTTTTAATTCTATGAATGTAAACTCCTGCAGAGCAGATGATGTGGATTAGGACTAGTTAGGAATGAAGTGTGAGAGAGCTATATAAACACTTGCCAAATGATTCCATTTTAGGAATGCAAGATGTTTCTCATCACACTGGGATCTGCTTAATTCAAGCAATACTGATTTTTTTTTTGTACAGTTGGGGACAAAATAAATGTAATTGTTAAGTTTATACTATAGAGAAAACCCACATGGTAATAATTCTTTCTGAAGGACATGACTCATTTCTACTGCTGTACCATTGACGTTTTGCCTTGTTTGGGAAATCCTTCTGTTAGCCAGGTTGCTGTTACCTACAGTTGTACTCTACTCTTGTACACATTTGAGTAGAACAATAAATTAACCATGTGCTTTTCTAAATTGTCTGCTCAATTTTAGCAGATGTAACAGAAGGCCTAATGTGTAAACCTCTTAAAGCTGATCTCCAGATTGTAGTGAAGTTTAAAAAGTTTGTCTAGACCAACCTGATTCAACTAACTATTTACTTACAATAACAGATGCAGCGGCCATGTGCACTGTATGATCTACAGCAGGGGTCTCTAAACTTTCTAAACAAAGGGCAAATTTACTGTCCTTCAGTCTTTAGTGGGGCCAAACCTTGGCCTTCTGAAGTAGAAAATGTCCTGGCATCAGTGTGAGTAAACAATGCCTCATCTTTGGTGTCGGTGAGAGGAATTGTGTTCCAACATTTGTGTCATTGGGCCCCATTGCTGATATCATCGGGAGGAACTGTGCCCCATCATTGGTGTCATTGTTAGGAATTGTATCCCTTTGTTGGTATTAGTGGATGAAATAGTGCCCCAAGGGCTGGATAAAAGAAATCAAAGGGCCACATCCAGCCCCCAGGCCGCAGTTTGGAAACCACTAATCTACAGTATATGGAACATCAGCTAGATACAGTATACAGCGCTGTGTTGCGGCAATAAAGCGGGAAATTCCCATCCTGCTCCTGGAACTTAATTGAGTCAAGCTGAGTGTTGCTCAGCCATTCACAGTGAGCTTTGTATTTTATGAATGAATACAAGGCTTACTCTGATTGCCTGAGGTGAAGAGGCACATGAATGACATCACAATCTCCACCTCAGCCAACCAGAGGAAGCTTTATATTTATTCAATGAATACAAGGCTTCCTGTGAATGGCTGAGCAGAGCGATTTTGTGATTGGCTGAGCACAGCCATTTTGTTCCAGGAGCAGGATGGGACGTTCATGCACCCCTGCAGGAGCAAAGCACTGTATATAGTATGTAGCTGATGCTACGGTATATACAGTTTATACAGCTCACACAGCCGCTGCATCTGTTAGTGAAGATAATAAGCCAGGCTCGTCCAAACTATTTAAACATCGTTAAAACCTAGAGATCAGCTTTAAAGTGATATTAAAGGTAAATTTTTTTTTACTAAAATAACAAACACGTTATACTTACTTGAAGAAAACAAAAAGACAGCGAGCGCTCAAGGATCAGATGGGAATCAGCTGCGAATGCACTAAAAGGAACACTAAACCTTACACATAATACAAGCAGAAAACAGTGCAGAGCTGAAAAGTGACAAAAATTTAGAATAACCATAAATTATAAAGATGAATTAATATAAATCATTATTCGTTATATAAATAATCATAAATGAGTGATGCGCTATAGATGGGGTAGTGAAAGGAAATTGGTGCAACTAATAAAGTCTTTAAACAGGGAGTGTTCATAGGATGGTGAAAGCGTGACACAAACGGGTCCGCGTACAATGTTGAAAGCGGGTCTTATCATGAAGGTGACATCAAAATACTTCAGGCGATGTCCCGTGTAGTTCCATCCGTGTGGGAGGTAATAAAATTGTGCACTCACCAGATGCGCATAATCAAAGCGCAGTGTGTTGAAAGGTATACTTCAACCAGGAATCAGCAGGAAGCCCCCTTTGAACAGACCAAGCAGCGTGGGAAAGGATCCCTCCTCTGGGCATGAGACTCCTCTGCAACTACAAATCTGCTGGGGTCCTGGGGATCATTAACTCAGAAAAGAGCCAAACAGGAAGGTGCTCATAGTGTAGTAAATTCCAAATTTATTAGGTATAAAAGTATAAATATAACACTTCCACGTGGAGTACAGCAAAACACAGCATTAAAAGAAAGTTGGGGCTGAACAGCCACTCACTAAAATGGCCCCCCGGACCTCCGTATGGCTCTGGCAACGTGATGTCACGGTGTACGGCTCCTCCTTGACTTGACATCAGGGAAGGAATTCTCAACATGAGGGATCACAGCAACAATCTCAGGCCAATGACAATGGACAGCACAATGACAATTCTTACCCTTTGGGGTCTCATTAATATTCACCACGTGATAGTAGAGGAGCCCCCCAAACCTCACATCGAGATGGTAACAAGAGGGGTCTCCATTATCGGTCTAATTTTCAGGAACACAGAAGAGAGTACGACGATGCTGACTCCCCATCCCAGAGATATGACCTTGACTACTATCAGACTAACCAGACTAGACAGTCTGAGCATTCTCATTTTCTAGGGGGGGACAAACACGGAAAAGAAGCATAAGAACAGCGTACGGCTCCTCCTTGACACGTTTGGTATGCACGCACGTTCTCAAAAGGGGTGTGCCTAAACTCCAGAAGCCAAGTGGAGGCCATATATAGCCTGAGGGGCGTGCAAAGGAGCGGGTGCCATTTTATCAAAGAACTATGAAGAGGACAAACGTCATCTTCATAACCACTGGACTTGCATCGCTGACCGTCACAGAGGGGGATCTATCTCTGACCCGAAATCATTCCGGGAGAGACAATAAATACAGAAGGAATAAAAAATGGGAAAAAGGAAGAAAAATGTATGTGGTAAATGAACCTATGCATCGCATATCACTATACTGAACGGACCACAAATTTGTATTACTAAAAAGGGGGTTATTGACAAAACATATAAAAAGGGGAGGAAATATCCACAGATACTTGCAGAGCAGTATTTAAAGGGGACGAGTATGAAAAACCTGATAAGAGTGAATAGTTAATAATTGGTCATTTATAGAAGCAGTTCTCAATTTATAAGTAACTAGTATTAACCTACCTAGCGGTCTGATTATGTCAGTATTTCTGCGGTATATTTTTTTGCATGGAAATATGTTGTTTTTTTATTGTAGGCCTGTAATTCTTAGGATTAACTCACTGAAATCTGTCCGAACAAGAGTCTAGTAAACATCCCGGGCATGATAAAATTTGAAAAACAAAATCATAAATTATAATATAATAAATAATCATAAAAAATAATAATACATTTAATTCAATAATGTAATCAAACCAAAAACACCGAAATTTGAAATAGAGCGCCAAGTTTGCACATCACTGAGCTTAGTCGCAAAATCGTTTTCAGTGTCTGATGATGAATTTCCCCACAAATCATTATCACTCAATTCTAAAACCGCTTTTGACCTAAAGGGAAGCTTTTTGGACGCCATGGACGTTTCTCAGTTTTCAGGCAAAAAGAACAGTGAAAATGCAGGCAGGGCACAGGACAAAGCACTAGGGAATAAATGTATGTGAAATGGTTTGATACAGTAATGTTATACTATGAGATTTTAGTGTATTGAGTGTATGTCACATTGTAAAATTTTTAATTTCCTGCCGGTTCCGTCCCCCGTACCCAGAAGAAGGATGTCGGCATCGGCTGGAGGAGATGGCTGGGGACACTGCAGGGGGGACACCGCGGGAGCACTGCTGCAGGGTAATCCCGAGGGTAGCTCGGGGTTACCGCTTCTGGTACTGAAAGTTAACCCTGAGCTACACTCGGGAATACCGCCAGGGGGTTAAGTCGCATAAGTAATAAAATAACATAGAAAAATTAAATCACATAAAAAAAAACACAACTAAATAACTGCTCAAGTGTTATGAAACAGTACTTAAAGGGGCAGAGCATGAAAAAGAACCAGCCTGAGGTATATCAATTAATAAACAAAAATCATTAAAAAAATAAAATAAAAAATGAACTAAAAAAAAAGGAATAAAAAAAAAAATTAGCTCTAACGGTCAGGGATGGTAGCAAGGGTAATACAAACAAAAAGGCAATATTAATGATGTAAAAACAATCCACCATAGTACTAAAATATGCAGAAGAGAGAAATAAAACCTGCCTTAAAAAGACTACTAACAAAGAGTGGTAAAACAAAAATAAAAACAGTACTTATTCATATAAATGTAATATTAGAAGCAAATACTTTGTGATATATTAAAAGTTTATCATATTCAGAATAAATAAAAGACATATATAAAAATATATAGAATAGGAAAGAAATGAAATCATTTTAAATTAGAATCACACTAGATGAAAATGAAGATACAAATGGAGGTAAGGGAAAAGGAAGATCACATTCTCAATTGTGGCGATGAGTGACACTAAGAACAGAAATGGGGCTAATTGTTATCAATGAGACAGTTCACATCAATGTCTATGTTGTGTCCCAAGGGAGTCAACGTCTGTATTTCAAAAATCCACTTGGTCTCTAATTGGGAAACCACTCTACATTTGTTGGTTCCCCTCCAATGAGGGTGAATGACATCAATACCTGTGAATTTTAAGGATGAGGGATCCCTACTATGATGATGCCTAAAATATTTGGAAAGGGAATGTTCCTTAAGGCCTTTCCTGATGTTGTAAACATGTTCCCTTAGCCTATCCCTAAGCCTCCTGGTAGTACGACCTGTGTACTGTTTGCGACATGGACATTCTAATAAGTAAACAACAAACCGACTGTTACATGATATAAAAGTGGAGATATCATATTGCTTGCCAGTAGTGTGGGACACAAAGGAATCAGACATTCTTTTTCGTATTCCATTGCATCTGCAAATTACACACTTATTTCATGGATAAAAATCCTTCATGTTAGAGAAAAAAGCAGTAATAGGGGGGTCCAGAATATTAGGAGCTATTTTATTCCTGAGGGAAATAGCTCTCCGGAAAGTAATTTTAGGTTTAGCTGGAAATAATTTAGACAAAACGGGATCAGTCATTAAAACTTTCCAGTTTTTACTAATAATTTTGCTCACCTCTCACCTCTCTGTGTTGTATAGAAAAATTAGTGAAAAATTTGTGACAAAAGGGCAGATCATCGTTGGTTTATCATTCTTGGACCCATTAAGCATAGGTTCTCTATCCATTCTAGCGACTTGTTCCATGGTTCGATTAAGTACTATCTCATCATAACCCTTTTCAAGGAATCTACCTTTCAAAATCACGGCCTGTGCATGAAATGTATCTGAATCTGCAAAGTTTCGCCTGACCCTCATAAATTGGCCCTTAGGGTTGTTAGATAGCCAAGATGGATGATGACAGCTATCGGTTGGGATATAATTGTTTCTGTCTGTAGCTTTGAAATAGGATTTTGTAGTAATCTGTGTTCCTTGATTGGTCAGGGTAAGGTCCAGGAAGTTAATCTCTTTAGTACTGTAGGAAAAAGTCAATTGTATATTTAAATTGTTGTTGTTGAGATTACCAAAAAAATTTATTACTGCTTCCTCATCCCCCTGCCACAGAAGGAGGGACGTCATCGATGTAGCGCCGATAAAAGGTAAGTTCTGGCCAATCCATAGCATATATAACATCTTCCTTCTACCTTGCCATAAAAAGATTGGCAAGGCTGGGAGCAAATTTGGCTCCCATAGCCACCCCTTTAGTTTGAAGGTAAAAGGGCTTATCAAACCAAAAATAATTTCGCTTCATTGTGAACTCTAGTAACTCCAGAATGAAAACATTTTGGATTAGAGGGATATCATTAGCCTCATCCAAGTAAAAACTAGCAGCCGTAATACCATCCTCATGCCCAATATTATTATATAGGGATGCTACGTCGGCCGTAATAAGAAAAGTGGTAGGTTCAACTGAGACCCCTCTAATGTCATTAAGTACCTGTTTTGTGTCTGTAAGGAATGCAGGTGTAGTTCATACTAGGGGTTGTAAGAAATAAGCTATATACTCCCCTATTCTCAAACAAAGGGACCCTATCCCACTAACAATGGGTCTACCTGAGGGTTGTAAAGGGTTTTTATGAATTTTTGGTAGGCAGTATAGGGACGGGTAGCCTAGGAGCTGTGGGGAACAGAAAATCCCTCTCTTTTTTGTTTATAATCTGGTCATCAAACCCTTTCTTTATAATAGCCTTTAGGACCTCGGACATACAGTCCACCTTATTTAAAATACCCACCCCTCCACTCTTGTCCGCCGGTCTGATTACCAGATCCTTTTTCTTGAGAAGGGATTTGATACTGGTTTCAATGGACTGCTCGTCATTAGGGCGTTTGACCCTCACATACTCTAGATCCCTGATGACTATATCTCTAAAAACGTTGACATGGGAGTGAAATTGTGAGGGGGGGTTATACAGGGAGGCATTCCTTAGATTGGAGGTCTTCGTATTATTGGGTAAATTAGTATATGTAATGGGATTGGTAGCAAAATATCTCTTCAAAGATATTTGTCTAACAATTTTGTGAACATCTACACAAGTTTGAAACTTATCTAATTTACCCTTAGGGGCAAATTTCAGCCCTTTATTCAATAAGAGAGCTCATTAGGGGATAATTTCGTGCAGCTGAGGTTAAAGATGCTGTTTCCTGTTATACCCTTCTTTTTTGGGGGTCTATTGACCCTATTTCCCCCTCTTTTTCCTCTGTTCTTATGCTTCTTTTCCGTGTTTGTCCCTCCCTAGAAAAGGAGAATGCTCAGACTGTCTAGTCTGGTAGTAGTCAAGGTCATATCTCTGGGAAGGGGAGTCAGCATCGTCGTACTCTCTTCTGTGTTCCTGAAAATTAGACCGATAATGGAGACCCCTCTTGTTACCATCTCGATGTGAGGTTTGGGGGACTCCTCTACCATCACGTGGTGAATATTGTCAGTGTGTTGTCCATTGTCATTGGCCTGAGATTGTTGTGGTCCCTCATGTTGAGAATTCCTTCCCTGATGTCAAGTCAAGGAGGAGCCGTACGCCGTGATGTCACGCTGCCGCAGCCATACAGAGATCCGGGGGCCATTTTAGGGAGTGGCTATTCAGCCCCAACTTTCTTTTAATGCTGTGTTTTGCTGTACTCCACGTGGAAGTGTTATATTTATACTTTTTTACCTAATAAATTTGGAATTTACTACACTATGAGCACCTTCCTGTTTGGCTCTTTTCTGAGCTAAAGCAGAACCTCAGCAGATTTGCAGTTGAAGAGGAGTCTCATGCCCAGAGGAGGGATCCTTTCCCACGCTGCCTGGTCTGTTCAAAGGAGGCTTCCTGCAGATTCCTGGTTGAAGTATACCTTTCAAAACACTGTGCTTTGATTATGCACATCTGGTGAGTGTGCATTTTTATTACCTTCCGCACGGATAGAACTACATGGGACATCGCTTGAAGTATTTTGATGTCACCTGCATAACAGGACCCGCTTTCAACATTGTACGCGGACCCATTTGTGTCACTCTTTCATCATCCTATGAACACTCCTTGTTTAAAGACTTTTTTAGTTGCACCAATTTCCTTTCACTGCACCATCTATAGCACATCACTCATTTATATTGATTATTTATATCACGAATAATGATTTATTTTAATTCATCTTTATAATTTATGGTTATTCTAAGTTTTTGTCACTTTTCAGCGCTGCGCTGTTTTTCTGCTTGTATTATGTTATACTTACTTGCTCTGTGCAATGGTTTTGCACAGAGCAGCCCCGATTCTCCTAATCTGGGGTCCCTCACCAGTGCTCTGGGCTCCATCCTCCTCACCGAGTGCCTCCAGAGCAAGATGCTTGCTCTGGGGACACTCATGTGTGCTCGCTCCAGAGCCCTTCTCTGTGTGTCCATAAGAATCAGAATGATGCTCCCCATTTCTGGCTCTGACTGACAGCAGCGTGAGCCAATAGCTCCTAATGCTGTATCTAAGCCAATGAGGAGCAAGAGAGCTGAGAGAGCCTCAGCTCTTGTGCACATTGCTGGATCAGGATCAGGCTCATTTAGGGAGGCTATTTAGGGAGGCTATAAAGGAAGTTGTACACAGGTTTTTTACCTTGCTGCATAGAATGCATGAAGGTATAAAACCTTCTGCCTTTAAAATCACTTTAGGTGTTTCAGCAACAATTTTAAAATTGCTAGATTTCTAGCTTTAGACTAAAATTAATAAATGTCTGACCTTTTTTTAGATAGCGTACAGTTTTACTTATATGTTACATAGTTGCAAAAACAAACAAGTCCATCTAGTTCAATAAAAAAAAACAAAAGGCTGAGGGGCGGAGCCTAACCATGGCGGCTGAGGAGAGCCCGATGTAGGAGCTCTCGGACAAGCTCCTCCACCCGACCTCCCCAAAACCCTACCTGTAATGGGGAAGCATAGTGGGAAAATTTACTGCAGCATGGTGGTCCCCTTTGGATAGACTGAAGCGCTGTGGGAGAGCTGATCTGGGAGACGGGGTTCGGCTGCGGTGCTCGACGGTGAAGGCGTGTCTGGCTGCTGGGAGACGTGGAGGAGCGGTGTGGCCACGTGGTCAGCCGCTAAGCACCGCTGGGAGACCAGGAAGCCGGCCGGTGTTTGGTGCGGAAGGAGAGCAGCTGCCCGGCTCACAGGCTCACTAATTGGAGCCCTGTTGCCGGTCCAATACTCGGACCTTTGTTTGCCGGCTGACTATCTGGTGCCCTGCTAGCTAGCTCACGGTTTGCAGCTCTGTATGCTAAACCCAGAGCTCGGAGTCCTGGTGGTCGGTCCCTACCCGGAGATCTGTTTGCCGGCTTATTAGCCGAAGACCTGACTGCTGGTCAACTATATGGAGGCATACTTAGTGGCCCACTGTCCGGGGTCCTGCTGACTGGCCCACTGCTCGGAGCCCTGCTTGTGAAGGAGGAGAGGCACTGGGGATTGGAGAGACAAAGGCGGAGGATACACTTGGGAGCCCCCTAAATGTACACACTGCCCAGCTGAATGACAGTTGAAGAGAGCTCCTAGCCGGGTCATGAGAGGAAGAGTGACACGAGGAGGGTGAGTGACTCTGGTCGAAACTTGATAAATACTGAACCCTGTTGTGAGCTGTTTAGGAGAAGCAGTGTATGAGAGTAAAGAGGGGACCCCCCTTGACTGGGGAATGTAAAGGAGTGGAAAGGAGAAGAGGGAAAACGAAAGAAAAGTCTGAAAACCAAGTGAGTGGATAAGGTGCGATTTGTTTATTAATAGCTGTCTCTCCATAACCCCGAGCCTATAAAGAAGAATAAGATCCATAGAAGAATGAAAAATAAAAATGCAAAAGGAAGTGGGCCTAAAGGGACTCAGACCGGTACCATTAAAAAATATACCTCCCAGGGAAACATAACTCCAGAAAGGTCTCAGGGTAATAGTGGAAAAGGAGAAGTAGACCTAAGTCTGGAATGTAGTCCTAGACTATCACTAGGCCTTGACATTAGTAGCCAACAATTATCAGCTAATATAGAGATGGAGACAGAGCTACAAATACCAAACAAAAAGGAAATGGCAGAAATGTTTAAAGGTCTGGAAAAAACAATAAAACAAGAAATTGTAAATATTCAAAATGATCTGGGACATCTTTTGGTGAGAGTGGAAGAAACGGAGGAAAAAGTTAAAAAACAATCCCAAATTATCTCTGAATTGGAAAAAGAAATAATCAATATAGGGAAAGCCCAAGAAAAACTGCGCTATAAGACTGAGATACAAGAAAATAGGAACAGGAGGAGAAATATTAGGATACGAGGGGTCCCAGAGAATTCAAAAGGAGAAAATTTGCAAGAGGTGGTCTGTAAAATATTAAACTCCATAATGGACAATACTGATATGGAAAGGATTAAAATGGAAGGAATTTTTAGGCAAGGAAAACTCCAAGGAAATTCGGGAAAGGAAAGGCCAAGAGATATACTTGTTAAATTTTGTGACTTTCTAGATAAAGATAAAATTTGGAAGAGGATTAAGGGAAAATCAGTAATTATGTATGAAGGAAAAGACATACAGATATATGCGGATTTGTCATCAGAGACTCTGTGGAGAAGGAGAACCCTTAGACCTCTATTGGAAAGATTGAAAGAACAGAACGTGCAATATAGATGGGGGACCCCTGAGTGCCTAATAGGGTGGAGAAATGGAACTACAGCATATCTCAGGTTCCCAGAAGATTTGCAATATTTTTGTGATAGACTTAAACTACAAAGACTGGAGATTCCTGGTTGGGAAGAAGAACACTGGGAAATCAGAATGAAAGGAAAGGAGGACTGGCAGTCTGTTGGAGGGGGGAGGGGGGGGAGGGGGAGAGGGAGAGAGATAACGTGTTTTTTTTTTTTTTAATCTCTCTCTCTCCCTCCTGTCTTTCTCTGCCTTCTCCCAACCGTCTTCTAACCACTGTTATTGAGATATTTAGGCAGGATTTAGGGGTTGAGGGGGAGGTTGGAGAAGGGGGAAAAGATGTCCATGGGTGGAGTTTTTTTTTTTTTTTGCACTGTAGATTAAATCAAAGGTGGATTGTATTTCCACAAATGATTAGTAGGCAAATAGCAGGCCTAAAAAGAGGGGGGGGGGCGGGAGGGAGGGGAGGGAAGTTGGGAGGGACGGGAGTTGGGTGGGAGGGAGGAGGGAGAGGAGGGGGAGGGAGAGGAGGGGGAGGGAGGGAGGGGAGGAGGTATTGGGTCAATACTCTGCACGACAGAAGGGATAAAGAGGAAGAGGCAATCTGGAAGAGAGATGGAGTTAATTGGGAATGATGGAAGAAATACAGTTTATAACCTATAATGTGAACGGGCTGAGTTGTCCAGGGAAGAGATTTAGGTTGTTTAATGAGTTACATCATAGGGCGACGTCAGTGGTATTTTTACAGGAGACACACTTTGAGATAGAGGCAAACGTGAAATTGAAATCCAAATACTATCCAACATGGTACTATGCAGACTCTCCAATTAAAAGAGCAAAAGGGGTTGCAATAGGTTTGGCAAAGAATACGAGATTTGAGCTGGAGGATAGAAGAACCGACCCGGAGGGGAGGTTTTTATTCTTAAAAGGTAGACTTCAGGGGATTGAGTGTACTTTAGCCAATATATACTGCCCTAATAAAAATCCGGAGATGTATATGAAGGGTCTGTTAAAAAAATTAATGGAATTTAAAAAAGGGCGTTTGATAGTAGCTGGAGACCTAAATTTCTGTATGGACCCACAAAAGGATAACACCTCTTCTGTGCAAAGAGAGGGGAGTAGGTCTCTGAGAGCTTTGAAAAAAGCGATGCATGAATATCAGCTAGTGGACACCTGGAGAATAACGCATATGAAAGACAGAGACTATACCTTCTTCTCTAATGCACACGAGATATACTCGAGATTAGATTACATCTTAATAGACCATCAACTTATAGATCATCTGGTTAAAATTGACATAGAGACAAGGACGTTCTCGGATCACGCTCCGGTCGTAATGAAAATGTGATGGGGAAGAAGGTGGACTGGAGGATTAGGGTGGAGGTTAAATGAGGTTCTTCTTCTGGATGAGGATGTAGTTCAGAAAATCGAGAAAGAGATTAAGGTATATTTTAAGGAGAACGAAACAGAGGAAGTATCGATAGCTACAGTCTGGGAAAGCCACAAGGTATTTATAAGAGGAATCTTGATTGCGGCAGGAGCAAGGAAGAAAAAGGAAAGAAGAGAGAGGGTCAGTGGGCTCTTAAAAGAAATATTGGACTTGGAGCAGATCCATAAGAAGAAAATAACAAAAGATACGAGACAGAAGCTATTGGATAAAAAAAGATGAGCTAGAGAGGTTGATGGATGAGGAGAAGAGAAGAGTATACAACAGGGTTTTGAACGAAAGATATAGATGGGGAGACAGACCAGGAAGATATCTAATGAGAGCCTTGAATAAAAAGAAAAATAGGAACTACATAGAAAAGATAAAAAGTTCAAAGGGGGAGTTGGTCCACTCAAATAAAGAGATTATTAAAGTGTTTACGGAGTATTACAAAAAGTTATATAATATTAGTCCCCAAGGCCCTCTAAAAGAAGCTCAAGAGGGAATTAATGAAAAAAAGATGACATACTTAAAAAATGCGGGATTACCAAAACTAAGTGAAGCACAGCTGAACTCCCTAGATGCAGAAATTTCCCAGGAAGAAATTAAAATAGCATTAAAAAGCACAGGGGGGGGGAAAAGCCCAGGCCCGGATGGCTATACAGTTAAGTACTATAAGAAATTTAGTGAAGTTCTGTTACCCAAGCTGGAGAAATATATGAATGCTCTGGGAGGTGGGATGGAAGTGAGGAGAGAGTCCCTACAGGCCCATGTGGTACTTATTCACAAGGAGGGAGAAGATCCGTCTCAGTGCTCCAGCTATAGACCTGTCTCATTGTTGAACACTGACACTAAACTGTATGCAAAGGTGTTAGCAAACAGGTTGAGGGATCTGATGCCTGAATGGATCCATGGAGACCAGGTGGGCTTTGTACCAGGGAGAGAAGGTAGAGATAACGGCTTGAGAACCCTGATGCTTATTCAGAAAAGTAGAAAAGGGAAAGCCCCGGTGGTGCTCTTGTCAATTGATGCAGAGAAGGCATTTGATAGAGTGGACTGGGACTTTATGATGGACAACTTAAAAGTGCTGGGGATAGGTGATAGAATGCGAGAGTGGATAAGCAAATTATATAGGGAGCCTACTGCAATCATCACGGTAAATGGGGAGAGATCAGAACCCATTGGAATGTCTAATGGTACAAGACAGGGCTGTCCACTGTCCCCTCTGCTATATGTATTGTCACTCGAACCTCTGTTGTCAATAATAAGAAATAGTGGATCGGTAAAGGGAATTCAGATAGAATCCATAGAACATAGAGTAGCGGCCTTTGCGGACGACTTATTGTTCTATGTGGGGAATCCCCGAATAACTCTCCCAAATATAATGAAGATTCTGAAGGAGTACGGTGAACTTTCAAACTTAAAAATTAATCCAACGAAAACAGAGATCCTGAATATTAATATATCAAAGAATGAAAAAGAAAAACTACAAAAAGAATTCCCCATTATATGGAGAGAAAAAGAGATAAAGTACCTAGGAATAAAACTCACTGCCTCATCTAAGCATTTGTATAGATTAAACTATATCTCTTTGATAAATGAGATCAGGGAAGATTTAAAAAGACTAGAAGGAGGAAATCCATCCTGGATAGGACGTATAAACCTAGTCAAAATGGTAATTATGCCTAAAATACTGTATAGATTTCAAATGGTACCAATTAAAATCCCAGAGGCCTTCTTAAAGATAATGAAAAAAATGTTAACAAGATACATATGGAAGAATAAAAAACCTAGAATAGCATATGAAACATTGAGTAGGACTAAAGAGAAAGGGGGATTGGGTCTACCAGATGTCAAGAGATACTATAAAGCAGTGGTTTTAGCAAGAATATATGACTGGACATTTAACCATAAGGGGAAAAGTTGGGTAACAATTGAAAATGATCTTAGTGGCACTAGATTGAGTCAGATGATATGGGTTCCACCACAGTTCAGGGGAATTAAAGAAAGCACAAGTATCTACACATTAAATGTTTTTAGGGTATGGGACAATCTACACAAAAACATGAAATGGGAATTTAATTCTATATTAATGCCTCTCACAAATACTGAGTACTTTCCCCCGGGAAAGAATAAGATATCAGGGAGATGGTTTAGAAAGGAGGATACCCAACTGAGAGATGTTTTGGTGGAGGGGGAATTGAGATCACTTAAAGATTTAATAGAGAAGAAGGGAGATATTTTTATTAGAATAGATGAGTGGAAATATCATCAATTGAAATGTTTTATTGGAAATCTACCGAAACCCCTGAGAATAAAACAGGAGTGGAATATGTTTGAAAGGTTGTTAGAGACACGAAGGGATGGGAAACACGGTATTTCAAAAGTGTATAGAATACTCACAGAATTAGACACAAACACAAAGTTAATTTTTATTACAAAATGGGAAAGGGATATGGGAGTTGGGTTTGATGAAGATAGACAGAGAAAGATGTTTAGATTGATACACGATAATGTTAGTATGAGAGAGGTTGAGGTTAATTACAAGTGTATGACACGATGGCACATCACACCGAGTGTAGAGCACAAGATGAATGGGGAAAACTCAAATATGTGTTGGAGAGGATGTGGAGAGATAGGCACGGTGTTTCACATATGGTGGGAATGTCCGAAAATCCAGGCTTTTTGGAAGATAATAGTTAAATTGATTGAAGAAATAACTGAAATTGACATAGGGTTAGACCCAACGACGTGCCTCCTACACAAAGTGGAGACATCTGTAAATAAATATAAAGATTCAGGTATTTGGTACTTCTTGAATGCGGCGAAAGGGCTGATACCCAAGTTTTGGAGGAGAGCTGAGGTACCGAAGGAGGAAGACTGGATTAATAGAGTGAACCAGATAGGTAGAATGGAAAGATCATACCATATGCAGGAAGATAGGATGAGAGTTTATTTTAGGAGATGGGAAAAGTGGGAAAGAGCAGGATTGAAGGAGAAATATAGGAAAATATGAACTAGGATGTTAGCAAAAAATTAATAAGCCTCAATGAGATTAGAATGGATTAGAGTCTGCAGAGGGGGAGGAGGGGGGATGAGGGGCGGGAAGGGGAGGTAGTGGGATGGGAAAGAAAAGAGTTTTTAGTAAGGGAAAGGTAGAAATGTTATAAATGTCTATTTGTATGAGAATTATTTCCCTGTTTTGGGGCTTTTGTATTAACATGAAAAATTTAATAAATATTTAAATTAAAAAAAAAAAAAAGGAGTCCTTGTGCCCAGCATTGTCCCCCCTTATCCTTAACCCCCCCTCCCCTCCCCCCTCCATTTTTTTCTATTCTCTTTCATTCCTTCTCCTCTCTCTACTTCAAGTATTTTATCATTTGAATTACATGATTGTATTATTTGCCTCTACTTGTAATACAGGGGATTAACTTGACTAATAGCTGGAAGTTATTCGCTGCTTCAGTCCTCTTGAATCTGTATTGTTCTTGTACAGTTCATGTCTAAGTATAAGAGCAACTGTGTTTGTAATAGACAAATGACATTTCCTGGTTTTTAAATTATTCTCACTGTTTAATCCCCTCCAATTTTTATTTGTTTGTACCCAAATCTCTGTTTCAATAAAAATATATTCAACATAAAAAAAAAAAAATAAAAAAATAAAATAAAAAAACACAAAAAAAACACGAAAATAAATAGAAAACCTCCATATGCACAATCCTGCATCCAAAATTGATCAAGAGGAAGGTAGAAAAAAATAATTCCTGATCCCCCAGGAGGCAATCAGATACTCCCTGGATCAAATACTCTGTGTTATTACATAGGTGCATTCCTGGTACTATGTTCATTTGAAAAAAGATGAACAGCATTTGGTTAGGGTTAATTAGAATTGAACAGCATGTTCCCACTAAATGAGTCTCCTTTTACACCTGAGCGTTTTTGCACCTAAGCCTATATGCAATAACACTCAGCTGCACAAAGCAGTATGGTTTTTTTTTTTTTTTCTGGAGTCACATGTTTTTGACCCCAGAGATTTCAATGTAAGCACCCATAAACACAGATGCCCCCCAAGGGCTGCACAAAGGAGAGTCTGCGCTAAATCCTCTAGTGTGTGCCAGCTTTGTTTTTCTATATCTGCAGCAGTGGATCAGTACACAGTCCATGCTGCTTGACTCTACACCTGCTACCGGGGCTTGATAAGCTTATTGTGAAACCTTTGTCTGGGCAGCTCTTGGGGGCATCTAGCCCCATTATCGTGGGCATTATATTTTACATAGGACTGTGCTGTAAGGTTAACTCTTTGCTGCTGAGCAATCCAACCATGCTCTTACGAGTGTGCCAGTGAAACTGGTGTCTTTGCCAGGCTAATGAAACAAAACTGAAGTGACGTTGCATACTTTTCTACATGTGAGTGCAATATAATTATTTTATTATGTGTCTCTTGTTTGCTTGTTTCCCTGTCAGATTTTAACCGCTTTTCTGACTAGACAAGAAGTGAGGGGAAGATCTGCAGCCAGGACCAGTAGAGCAATAAAAAGCTGGCTAGGGTTGTTCTCTTCCCCTACATTACTGAGAAAAAAAACATTTGTATTTGTTTGTGAACAGAGATTCAGATAGCAGAAAACAAACAGTAGTTCTCATCCTTTCTCATTTAAAAAAAAAAAAATTGCTCCCAAAGCTTGATAAAATATTGGTCAAGTAGAGCTTATGGAGTTTAAACTCTTTGTTCTACAGAATAACTTGTACTGGAATCATATTTTTATACACATATTAACATCTTTTGAAAGATAAGTGCACATTCTTATGATACGTAATCTCCAGAGATGCATATTTATCTCAATCCAACGGATGCTATCTCTGTGGATTGTTCACATCCTGTGACTTCAGTCTTCTGTGTCCTGTCTGCACCTATTAAGTAGAGCCCCATAGAATTCTAAGGGGTCTGCCTACTTCTGTCTCCAGCTGGGAGACTGGTCTTATAGACATTTATGGGGCTCTACTATGCAGGCACAGCTAGGAGGCACAGGTCTTGCCGTGGTCATCAGATCTAGAAAAAGTATGCATCTCTGGAGTAGTACAGAATAGATTACCTTAAAGGGGCAAACAGGATAAGTACAGATCTTTAGAAGAGCACTAAGGCCTCATGCACACAGGGTGTTTTTGCAGCCACTTTTAGGGGCGTCAGGTGTTTTTTGTTACTGCTTCCAAATGGCCCTCCATGTTATCCTATGTGTCCATGCACACAGACTTTTAGAAGCTTTAATAGCAGTAGCAAAAAAAAAAAAAGAGAGGGAAAAAAAGGTGGATACCCACCAAATCAATAATAAATGTGAAACCACAGCATAAACAACACAGGTGCACTCTCGTATATAAAGCAACATAACAACAGAGAATACATCCTCAACTGAAGGTGGTGGATAAAGTGATGTGCTATGGTTGTACTATAGTTGAACTAAAACAAAAAATCGAGTCAATGGAATATAAGTGAAATAGTGAAAAAATGTATATATATATATCTATCTATCTATATCTATATATATATATATATCTATATATATATAAATATATATATATATATATATATATATATATATATATATATATATATATAAACCGGTATGGTGAAGACCAGCACATGGGTCAACAAGAACCAATAGTGATGTGTGACTGTGAATATTCAAAAATAAATAAATATGGACGACATGTCAGAAATGAACGAAACGTGTTAGGAAGGAACCAGGGTGTGACGTCACGCCGCTCGGGCCACGTGTCAGGCTGGCGGCCATCTTTATTGCTGTATTTACACTGCAATCTACTGCATCTGCTTTTGCATGGCAACCCTTTTTCATTAATAAAATACTACACAATCAGAAATTTCTGTTTGGGCTCGTTTGATTGCGAGCCCCCCCTTAAGGTGGATTCTTTTACTGCTCTGCACCTGCCATTGAGAGAGGCCCCCCTGGTGGTTATACATGATACCTGGTGTGTGATCCCCCTGGTGGATGGCTGAGTGATTCCTGATCCCTGGAGGCTGATGACCCTACAATTACCTGTCTTTCTGCTGGTTGGCCAGTTGATCTGTGGATGTTCATCTTTCTATACCCAGAAGACAAGGAGTGGTTTAAATACTCAAATGCACATCACTGGAGTCACGTTTTGCACTTCTGTATGGAGTTTGGGACTTATGCGCTTATTTGTAACACTTTATTATTGAAGTTCATCACCTGCACAATATAACGTCCGCAGACGTTTATTGCACTTGAATTTCACTTCATCGCCTCACAGCGCAAATATATCTGTTCATGCTTTGAAGGTTAACAGGTTTTGCCTTTATGTCAGCTGCTTTTTCCTGCACTACCTAGTGCTTGTATACTTTTTGCCATTGTTATGGTTCTACTATAGGTGAACTAAAACAAAAAAATTGAGTCAATGGAATATAAGTGAATATATGGAATAAAAATGAATTGTATATATATATATATATATATATATACACACAGTTGCAAGAAAAAGTATGTGAACCCCTTGGGATTACGTGGAGTTTTGCAGGAATTGGGCATAAAATGTGCTCTGAACGTCATCTAAGTCACAACAATAGAAGAACACAGTCTGCTGAACATAATCTATTGCACATAACATGTAAACATTCACAGTGCAGGGAGGAAAAAGTATGTGAACCTTTGGACTTAATAACTGGTTGACCCTCCTTTGGCAGCAATAACCTCAACCAAACGTTTCCTGTAGTTGCAGATCAGACCTGCACAACGATCTGGAGTCATTTTGGACCACTCCTCTTCACAAAACTGTTTCAGTGTAGCAATATTCTTGGGATGTCTGGTGTGAATCGCTCTCTTAAGGTCATGCCACAGCATTTCAATTGGGTTGAGGTCAGGACTCTGACTGGGCAACTCCAGGAGGCGTATTCTGTGCTGTTGCAGCCATTGTTTTGTTGAATTACTTGTATGCTTTGGGTCATTGTCCTGTTTCATCACCCATCCTCTGCGGAGCTTCAGTTGGCGGACAGATGGTCGTACGTTTTCCTGCAAAATGTCTTGAAACTCCGGAATTCTTTTTCCCATCAATGACAACAATCCGTCCAGGCCCTGAGGCAGCAAAGCAGCCCCAAACCATGATGCTCCCTCCGCCATGTTTTACAGTGGGGATGAGGTTTTAATGTTGGTGTGCTGTGTCTTTTTTTCTCCACACATAGTGTTGTGTGTTCTTCCCAAACAACTCAATCTTGGTTTCATCTGTCCACAGTATATTTTGCCAGTAGTGCTGTGGAACATCCAGGTGCTCTTTTGCAAACTTCAAATGTGCTGCAATATTCTTTTTGGACAGCAATGGCTTCCTCCGTGGTGTCCTCCCATGTACTCCATTCTTGTTTAATGTTTTCCATATTGTAGATGTGTCAACAAAAATGTTAGCATGTGCCAGAGATTTCTGTAGGTCTTTAGCTGACACTCTGGGATTCTTCTTTACCTCATGCAGCATTCTGCGCTGTGCTCTTGCAGTCATTTTTACAGGACGACCTTGCCTAGGGAGAGTAGCAACAGTGCTAAACTTTCTCCATTTGTAGACAGACAGTCTGTCTTACCGTGGACACATGAACATCAAGGCTTTTGGAGATACTTTTGTAACCCTTTCCAGTTTCATGCAAGTCAACAATTCTTGATCGTAGGTCTTCTGAGAGCTCTTTTCTGCGAGGCATGGTTCACATCAGACAGTGCTTCTTGAAACCAGTAAACCCAAAACAGGTGTGTGTTTTTTTAAGGGCAGGACAGCTGTCAGCAACACATCCAATATCATCACACTGATTGGAGTCAAGGTTGGCTCACTCCTGGCTCCAATTAGCTCTGGGAGAAGTCATTAAGCTAGGGCCTCACATACTTTTTCCTCCCTGCACTATGAATGTTTACATGTTATGTGCAATTAAACCATGGCAACATCTAATGTTTGTATAGTATTATGTTCAGCAGACTGTGTCCTTCTATTGTTGTGACTTAGAAGATGTTCAGATCACATTTTATGCCCAATTCATGCAAAACTCCACGTAATCCCAAGGGGTTCACATACTTTTTCTTGCAACTGTATAAATAAACCCGTATGGTGAAAAACAGCACATGGGTCAACAAGAACCAATAGTGATGTGCGACTGCGAATATTCAAAAATAAATAAATATGGATGACATGAATTTCAGAAATGAATAATGAGTGAACAGGTGAACCCAAGAACAAACAAATCACTATAAATAACACAACAATGTGTATAAACACAAAAAAGAGGTGTAAAAGTCCACAATAAGCTAATGCGTGTAAAGTCCGATAATAAATTCCCAGGTAAATTTGAGAGTGAGAGTGATCAGCTTGACAAAAATCCTCCACTGGCTAAATTGCCTCCTCACCTCTGCGCTGCGACCCCTAAGGGCCAACACACTTCAAAGGCGCTCAATGTCAGAGGATTACCATCCTATGGGGGCCTTGCGCATAAATCCAAGAACCGTTAGCCATCAGCAACAGTGGTGGTATCCCCCTCAAGGAAAAAATAGCACTGGACTGCCTCTCACAAGATCCCATTTGATTAGCGCAGCACAAACCCACCCCCCCTCCTTACCCCCCTCCATGAACTCTTACGATTTGGTTGGGTGCTAGCTGCTTTTTTGTTGAGGGTTTCAGTTTAGTGTGGTTATGGTTTTAGTGGCAGTGTGGGAGGTTCTTACCCATTTTAGTAGCAATTCGTTTACTAGCAGGAGAAAACACAGGACCAGTGCGCATCCAGGAGCTGCAGCGTTTTGGCAGAAAAAAAAACACTTGACGCATCTAAACACTAGGCACATTTGGTGCTTAATGTTAATTCAGTTAAATGGCCAGAATCACAATTCATTCTGGCCATTTAACTGAATGAAATGAAATAACGTCCAAGCACTTGCGGCTGGTAAAGGCAACAAAACGCTTGTAAAAGTGTTAGATGCTTTTAAAAACGTCAGGTGTTTTTTCTGCAAAAACGCTGCTGCCAGGACAGCTTTTAGGAGAGTTTTTTTTTAACGTCCTGTGTGCATGGGGCCTCATCCTTTAAATGTAATCATTAGTGTGCCTTACTACAATAGGGGCAGCGTTTTTGGTTTGCACCTTCATTTTTAATACTCTTTTGGGCTGATTTCTGGAAAGAGTCTGGGAAAGCCGGTCAAGCAGATCAAATTTCTTACACTATGCCAGCCTTGTAAACTTGAACTAAGAGTATCAAGCGTCATGGGGCCTGCAAATTTCTAAAAGGTAGTTGCAATTCCAACACTGTTGTTATTATTGTGTCCAAACTGTTTTTATTATGCCAAGTTTCCTCCGTTGCTCTTTTGGCGGTGCTCTGATCCCATCCGCCGCTCCATGCTGGTCTTATCCCTGTAAAGCAGTGCTTCTCAAATAGTGGGGCGCGCCTCGGGGAACATACCGTATTTTCCGGCGTATAAGACGACTTTTTGACCCTTGAAAATCTTCTCAAAAGTCGGGGGTCGTCTTATACGCCGGTATACGTTAGGGTGGAACTTTTTAGGGGGGCGGCGCGGTGCCACCGCCGTCCCCCCCCCTTCCGACAGAAGGGACACTAAGTACAGGGGTGGGCAGAGGGCTGCTGTCTCTTACCTGGCTCCCACGATGATCCATCCAGGAAGCGCTGCTCCTTCCGTCACTCCGGCCACTCCCTCACTCCTGCAGCTCGGCTCCGCCTCCTCACCGGTGATTGGCCGCCAGAACTGTAGCTCAGGAAAGGTACACAGGCGGCCAATCACGGGCGAGGAGGCGGAGCCGAGCGGACCCGCGAAAATCTAGTGAGGGAAAAGCCGGTAAGTGTGCAGTGCAGAGGTGCTGCTGCAACCACATATGCTGGCTGCAGCAGCACCATACTGCAACAGGGGTCAGCAAGTGTCATTGGTGTCAGTGGGAGGAATAGTGCCGCATCATTGGTGTCACTGATACTAATGATGGCGCATTATACCTCCCACTGACACCAACAATGGGGCACTATTCCTCCCACTGACACCAACGATGGGGCACTATTCCTCCCCCCCACTGACACCAACGATGGGGCACTATTCCTCTCCCCACTGACAGGGTACTATTCCTCCCACTGACACCAATGATGGGGCGCTATTCCTCCCACTGACACCAATGATGGGGCGCTATTCCTCCCACTGACACCAATGTTGGGACACTATTCATCCCACTGACACCAATAATGAGGCACTATTCCTCCCACTGACACCAATGATGGGGCGCCAATGATTAGGTCCTAAGTAAATGTTGGTGATCGGTTTGAATTCATTATTATGTATTGATTTTATGTATTTTTTCAGTATCATATGGTTTGACATGTCCAATCAAAAAATGTTTATAGTTTAATTAAGGATTTAATTTTTTTTGAATTTCTAATGCACTTTAAATCTTTTCTGCTACAGTTAATAAAGCTATTCTTTGTTGTAAATTGATCCACATTTCTTTCTTTTTTTATTCTCTTATACGTTAATAAGGATACAGTGTTATGCAGAGGTGTACTTATAACAATTTCATAGACAAATGATACTATTTACAGTCGCGCGGGGGGCGCAAAATGTTTTCTTCTTCCTAGGGGGGGCATGACAGAAAATAATTGAGAAGCACTGCTGTAAAGCTAGTGTGTCCCCGACAGCCAATCAGGTCTGAAGAAGAAGCAAGTGCTTGGAAATGTGTCATCTGACATTTCCCCGCTCTGCCATTGGTCGCTCGCCGAGTCCTTGTCTTCCTTGCGGTCAATGCTGGTTTCTGCACCATTTTCAAAAAACTCTCTGCACTGTTGACAGCTGACGGCTCCATCTCCATTCATCCTGAACGACCAGGACCCATTCACACACCGCTGGTGGACTCACGGCTTACCAAAGGACTACCTTACAATGCTTTCTTACTCCTCATGTTTGTGAGTAGTTTTTATACTCTATGTTAATAACTAGAGATGAGCGAATCGAACATGACGAAGTGGAATTCGTTCCGAAGATTTGGAAAAATTCTATTCGCGACGAATCCGAAGATTAGCAAACTTCGGATGCACGAATCGAATTTTCCCAAAAATGGCGGCGACATGTGTGGCCACGGAGTAAATGGACAGAGAAGATGGGGCGGGGATCTCTGGGAAGGCGCGCAGACAAGGCGCGCTGACCCATAATGCATTCATAACATGTGATTGCATTAGCCAATCAGCAGCCAGCCAGCACTATAAATCGCGGCCATCTTAGAATTCTCCATTAGCCTCCGGTCATTCAAGAGAGACAGACCTGTGTGTATTAAGGGACAGAGTTAGGGCCACAGAGACTTTAGGGCCACAGAATCGTTACTCAGGGACACAGAATCGTTACTCAGGGACACAGAATCGTTACTCAGGGACACAGCTATCAAAGAATCGAAAATTTAAAGTGACATACACCCTTATTTTTTTTGGTGGCTGTCGTGCACAGTTGGTGCTGCAGTTTGCCGATTGTGCAAAATAAACTGACTTTCTGCTTCACAACCACTATTGTATGTTCAAAGAGTTAAATCCATTTACACGCCGGCTGGCGGTAATATTTTTTGGGTGATTAGTGCATTCCAGTGACATAAACGTACAGTTTCCAGCCAACGGCAAGCTGCAATTGACCGATTGTGTACAATAAACTGACTTTCTGCTTCACAACCACTATTGTACGTTCAAAGAGTTAGATCCATTTACACGCCGGGTGGCGGTAATATTTTTTGGGTGATTAGTGCATTCCAGTGACACAAACGTACAGTTTCCAGCCAACGGCAAGCTGCAATTGACCGATTGTGCTAAATAAACTGACTTTCTGCTTCACAACCACTATTGTACGTTCAAAGAGTTAGATCCATTTACACGCCGGGTGGCGGTAATATTTTTTGGGTGATTAGTGCATTCCAGTGACATAAACGTACAGTTTCCAGCCAACAGCAAGCTGCAATTGACCGATTGTGCTAAATAAACTGACTTTCTGCTTCACATCCACTATTGTACGTTCAAAGAGTTAAATCCATTTACACGCCGGCTGGCGGTAATATTTTTTGGGTGATTAGTGCATTCCAGTGACAGAAACGTACAGTTTCCAGCCAACGGCAAGCTGCAATTGACCGATTGTGTACAATAAACTGACTTTCTGCTTCACAACCACTATTGTACGTTCAAAGAGTTAGATCCATTTACACGCCGGGTGGCGGTAATATTTTTTGGGTGATTAGTGCATTCCAGTGACATAAACGTACAGTTTCCAGCCAACGGCAAGCTGCAATTGACCGATTGTGCTAAATAAACTGACTTTCTGCTTCACAACCACTATTGTACGTTCAAAGAGTTAAATCCATATACACGCCGGGTGGCGGTAATATTTTTTGGGTGATTAGTGCATTCCAGTGACATAAACGTACAGTTTCCAGCCAACGGCAAGCTGCAATTGACCGATTGTGCTAAATAAACTGACTTTCTGCTTCACAACCACTATTGTACGTTCAAAGAGTTAGATCTATTTACACGCCGGGTGGCGGTAATATTTTTTGGGTGATTAGTGCATTCCAGTGACATAAACGTACAGTTTCCAGCCAACGGCAAGCTGCAATTGACCGATTGTGCTAAATAAACTGACTTTCTGCTTCACAACCACTATTGTACGTTCAAAGAGTTAGATCCATTTACACGCCGGGTGGCGGTAATATTTTTTGGGTGATTAGTGCATTCCAGTGACATAAACGTACAGTTTCCAGCCAACGGCAAGCTGCAATTGACCGATTGTGCTAAATAAACTGACTTTCTGCTTCACAACCACTTTTGTACGTTCAAAGAGTTAAATCCATATACACGCCGGGTGGCGGTAATATTTTTTGGGTGATTAGTGCATTCCAGTGACATAAACGTACAGTTTCCAGCCAACGGCAAGCTGCAATTGACCGATTGTGCTAAATAAACTGACTTTCTGCTTCACAACCACTATTGTACGTTCAAAGAGTTAAATCCATATACACGCCGGGTGGCGGTAATATTTTTTGGGTGATTAGTGCATTCCAGTGACATAAACGTACAGTTTCCAGCCAACGGCAAGCTGCAATTGACCGATTGTGCTAAATAAACTGACTTTCTGCTTCACAATCACTATTGTACGTTCAAAGAGTTAGATCTATTTACACGCCGGCTGGCGGTAATATTTTTTGGGTGATTAGTGCATTCCAGTGACATAAACGTACAGTTTCCAGCCAACGGCAAGCTGCAATTGACCGATTGTGCTAAATAAACTGACTTTCTGCTTCACAACCACTATTGTACGTTCAAAGAGTTAAATCCATTTACACGCCGGCTGGCGGTAATATTTTTTGGGTGATTAGTGCATTCCAGTGACATAAACGTACAGTTTCCAGCCAACGGCAAGCTGCAATTGACCGATTGTGCTAAATAAACTGACTTTCTGCTTCACAACCACTATTGTACGTTCAAAGAGTTAAATCCATTTACACGCCAGGTGGCGGTAATATTTTTTGCGTGATTAGTGCATTCCAGTGGCACAAACGTACAGTTTCCAGCCAACGGCAAGCTGCAATTGACCGATTGTGCTAAATAAACTGACTTTCTGCTTCACAACCACTATTGTACGTTCAAAGAGTTAGATCCATTTACACACCGGGTGGCGGTAATATTTTTTGGGTGATTAGTGCATTCCAGTGACAGAAACGTACAGTTTCCAGCCAACGGCAAGCTGCAATTGACCGATTGTGCTAAATAAACTGACTTTCTGCTTCACAACCACTATTGTACGTTCAAAGAGTTAGATCCATTTACACGCCGGGTGGCGGTAATATTTTTTGGGTGATTAGTGCATTCCAGTGACATAAACGTACAGTTTCCAGCCAACGGCAAGCTGCAATTGACCGATTGTGCTAAATAAACTGACTTTCTGCTTCACAACCACTATTGTACGTTCAAAGAGTTAAATCCATATACACGCCGGGTGGCGGTAATATTTTTTGGGTGATTAGTGCATTCCAGTGACATAAACGTACAGTTTCCAGCCAACGGCAAGCTGCAATTGACCGATTGTGCTAAATAAACTGACTTTCTGCTTCACAACCACTATTGTACGTTCAAAGAGTTAGATCCATTTACACGCCGGGTGGCGGTAATATTTTTTGGGTGATTAGTGCATTCCAGTGACATAAACGTACAGTTTCCAGCCAACGGCAAGCTGCAATTGACCGATTGTGCTAAATAAACTGACTTTCTGCTTCACAACCACTATTGTACGTTCAAAGAGTTAGATCCATTTACACGCCGGGTGGCGGTAATATTTTTTGGGTGATTAGTGCATTCCAGTGACATAAACGTACAGTTTCCAGCCAACGGCAAGCTGCAATTGACCGATTGTGCTAAATAAACTGACTTTCTGCTTCACAACCACTATTGTACGTTCAAAGAGTTAAATCCATTTACACGCCGGCTGGCGGTAATATTTTTTGGGTGATTAGTGCATTCCAGTGACACAAACGTACAGTTTCCAGCCAATGGCAAGCTGCAATTGACCGATTGTGCTAAATAAACTGACTTTTTGCTTCACAACCACTATTGTACGTTCAATGAGTTAAATCCATTTACACGCCGGGTGGCGGTAATATTTTTTGGGTGATTAGTGCATTCCAGTGACATAAACGTACAGTTTCCAGCCAACGGCAAGCTGCAATTGACCGATTGTGCTAAATAAACTGACTTTCTGCTTCACAACCACTATTGTACGTTCAAAGAGTTAAATCCATTTACACGCCGGCTGGCGGTAATATTTTTTGGGTGATTAGTGCATTCCAGTGACATAAACGTACAGTTTACAGCCAACGGCAAGCTGCAATTGACCGATTGTGCTAAATAAACTGACTTTCTGCTTCACAACCACTATTGTACGTTCAAAGAGTTAAATCCATTTACACGCCGGCTGGCGGTAATATTTTTTGGGTGATTAGTGCATTCCAGTGACACAAACGTACAGTTTCCAGCCAACGGCAAGCTGCAATTGACCGATTGTGCTAAATAAACTGACTTTCTGCTTCACAACCACTATTGTACGTTCAAAGAGTTAAATCCATTTACACACCGGGTGGCGGTAATATTTTTTGGGTGATTAGTGCATTCCAGTGACAGAAACGTACAGTTTCCAGCCAACGGCAAGCTGCAATTGACCGATTGTGCTAAATAAACTGACTTTCTGCTTCACAACCACTATTGTACGTTCAAAGAGTTAAATCCATTTACACGCCGGCTGGCGGTAATATTTTTTGGGTGATTAGTGCATTCCAGTGACAGAAACGTAGTTTCCAGCCAACGGCAAGCTGCAATTGACCGATTGTGCTAAATAAACTGACTTTCTGCTTCACAACCACTATTGTACGTTCAAAGAGTTAAATCCATTTACACGCCGGCTGGCGGTAATATTTTTTGGGTGATTAGTGCATTCCAGTGACAGAAACGTAGTTTCCAGCCAACGGCAAGCTGCAATTGACCGATTGTGTACAATAAACTGACTTTCTGCTTCACAACCACTATTGTACGTTCAAAGAGTTAAATCCGTTTTTATTTTTGGGGTGCTTATTGAATTAAAGAGTATGTCAGACAACACGCAGAGGAGTGGCAGAGGAGGCAATGTTTCAGGAGCGAGCAGACGTGGCAGCAGAGGAAGGGGTCGAGGCAGCACTAGTCGCAGCCAGAGGCCAGTGCTCCCGGTGTCATCCAGCGGTCGTGTCTCCACCGACAACCCTGCCGTCATCGATTGGTTGACTCGGTCGTCTTCCTCTTCCCAGGTCACCTTTGACACCTACAGCCAACGGTCGGTGGGTACGTCAGACACAACCGTTAGTTGGCATGGCCCGGGAGCAAGCCCACTGAAATCACGTGTCCTCGACCTGCCCCTGTCCTTTGGTGTTCCCTCACCAAGCAAAGTATCGCATGCTGTGGGCTCAGCCCCACTGTACAGTGAGGAAGAGCTAACAGAGGGTGGTCAGGAACGGGGGGAGACATCCGCCTCTTCAGCAGCCAGGCGAAGAAGTACTGGCGAGGAGAGTGGCTCGGTAGCCGGTCTAGAGACAGGTCTGTCTCCTGACCCACACGCAGCCGAGGGGGCTAGTAGTGACGCGGAGACCCTAATTGATGATGATGAGCTGATCGCACTTGGCAGCCTCGTCGTCATCAGGCTATTGCTTCCGCATCATCAGGAGAAGAGGGTGCCAGCTTGCCAGCGAGCAAAACAGTCGGTGGGTTGCCCAGGAGGCAGCAGGGTCGCAGCAGTGTCAGTGGAGCCAAACGGCCACGGAGTAGAGCACCAGCTCCACTGCAGCCTACCACCACGGCCAGTAGTGGTGCCGGTGTGCACGGAGGAAGTAGCAGTCAGCCAGTGAGGAGTAGCGGGGGCAAAGTTTCCTACTCGGCGGTGTGGCAATTTTTCGTCAAGCCGCCCGAGGAAGTAAACGTAGCCGTATGTCGACTATGTGGCCAGAAAGTCAAGCGTGGCCAGGGGGCCAATGTTGGGACTACAGCGTTGCGTCAGCATATGCAGCGTCGCCATTCGGTGGCCTGGGAAAACCGTGATAAAGAGACGGCGGTTCTGCCTGCCCCAGCCCCCGCTCCATCACCCGCTCCGTTACTTGCTCCGTCACCCGACGTCAATCGCCCTCTATCAGCCAGTCAAGGCTCCAACACCTCTGCTGAGGGGAGTTGTCGCTCGTTGGCATCTTCCACTCGTTCAGATGCTCCTTCTCCTGCTACTCCTCTTCACGGATTCCGTCAGCAGTCTTTCTTGGAATCCGTTTCCAAGAGACAACAGTTTGCGAGCACGCACCCGACGGTGCAGAAGCTGAACGTCCTCCTGTCCAAGTTGCTGGTGCTGCAGTCCCTCCCTTTCCAAGTGGTGGACTCAGCACCTTTCCGAGAAATGATGGCTTGTGCCGAGCCGCGGTGGAGAGTGCCAAGCCGGCATTTCTTTGCCAAAAAGGCAGTGCCAGCCCTGCATTCACATGTAGAAGAGATGGTGGGCCAGTCTTTGAGCATGTCGGTCTCTGCCAAAGTGCACGGCAGCGCCGACGTGTGGAGCTGTAACTACGGTCAGGGACAGTACATCTCATTTACGGCCCACTGGGTGAACGTGGTGCCGGCACAGCCGCACCAGCAACTTGGACAGGTCACGCCGCTTTTGCCTCCACGTTTGCACGTCCTTGGTCCAGCAAAGATGTCCGCCTCTACCACCTCTTCTTCTGCCGTGTCCTCAGCCGCCACCCCCGTGCCAAGTCCCATTACCCGACCGGCATATCACATGTGCAGGGCGCAACGGTGTCACGCTGTGCTGCACCTGGTATGCCTTGGCGAACGTAGTCACACAGGGGAGGAACTTCTGAGTGTAATGAACAGAGAAATCGACAGATGGCTGTCTCCGCGCAAACTGAAAATCGGAACCATGTTGACCGACAACGGAAAGAACATGGTGTCTGCTCTGCGTCAAGGAAGGTTGTGCCATGCGCCATGCATGGCTCACGTGTTCAATCTAGTTGTCAAGCGGTTCCTAAAATCCACCATCCCACTGCAAGACATCCTTAAAATGTCACGTAAACTTTGCATGCATTTCAGCCATTCCTACACCGCAAAGCACACCCTCCTTGAGCTGCAGCAGCAGAACAGAATTCCACAGCATCGCCTGATCTGCGACGTTGCAACAAGGTGGAATTCAACCCTACATATGTTAGACCGCCTTTACGAACAGCGAAAGGCCATCACCGATTTCCTGATGTTACAAGCGGATAAAGGTACTCCCCTGTGTAACTTAGAAGTCAGCCATTGGCAGCTCATGCGTGACACCTGCCGCTTGCTCAGGCCCTTTGAGGAGGCCACGCTATTCGTGAGTCGGCAGGACTATGGGATGAACGACGTCATTCCTCTGTTGCACGTCCTGGAACAAATGCTGTTAACAATGGCTGGTCAGGGTGCGGTAGACGTGGCGCACAGATCTCAACGCCACATGACCCCTGTGGGGGCAGGACAGGAAGAAGAGGAGGAGGTAGAGGAGGACATTGGTGCTCAGGAATTATTGAGTGAAATGGGTGGTTTTTCCACTCAGCGGACAGGAGTGGAGGAGCAGGAGCATCTGGTAGAGGAGGAGGAGGAGACAGAGGACCCAGACGCACCGTGGCAGTATGCTGTGGAGATAGAGGCAGGGAGTCCCTCGCATTCCTTGGCACAAATGGCCCATAGCATGCTCGGTTGCTTGCGTAGCGACAGCCGAATAATAACCAGACAGAGGGATGACTTTTGGCTGTCCACCTTGTTGGACCCTCGCTACCGTTCAAAAATGGTGGCCTTTTTCACACCTGCTGAGAGGGAGGCCAAAATAAAGTACTATAAAAACCACCTATGTAGTCAGTTGGTCTCTGCCTTTCTGCGCCAACGTCCATCCTCAGACACTGTGGGCCCTGTGCGCTCGCGGGAATTGCTTTGTATATCTGTCGCCTTAGGGGCCGCTGTCTGGCGACATAATTTTTTGTCACTGTGTAGACATCTATTTATAGGCCGATGTTTGGCCACAAAAATATATTTAGTAATAACCTAGCCGTTCAGGCCGCTCCCTGAACACCTCGGGAATTGCTTTGTATATCTGTCGCCTTAGAGGCCGCTGTCTGAACAGCTCATGAATTGCTTTCTATATGTGTCGCCTTTGAGGCCGCTGGCTGGACAGCTGATGAATTGATTTGTATATATGTACTTATTGTCCGCTGTCCGGACAGCTCATGAATTACTTTTTGTATATCGCCTTCCAAACCACTCTCAGAATAAGTCATGATATTCATGCTGTGTACAGCCTTATAGGCCAATGGTCAATCAAGTCATGATTGTTATAGTGTGTATAGCCTTATAGGCCGCTGTCTTTACAACTTTATAATTCCATGCAGTATATAGCCCTATCGGCCACTTTCTGGCATCCAGTTGCTGTAGCCCCCATCACCACACTGTGCCACGGGCCCCTGTACCGCCTTCTCATACTGCTGCCAGATCCATCCTCTGCCATGTGCGTCTTTGTCGTCTGCTCACGCTGCTGGGTTCCAGTTTTAAACCTAGGCCTGTGTATGGCTTCCGAATACTGCTGCCTCCACCGCCACCCTGCGCCATGTGCCTCTGTCGTCTGCTCACGCTGCTGACGGCTTCCGCTTTTTAAGCTAGTCCTGTGTATGTCTTCCGAATACTGCTGCCTCCACCGCCACCCTGCGCCATGTGCCACTTTCGGGTCTCCTCACACTGCTGCCAGGTCCATACTGATTCATGGCCCCCTGTACCGGCTCCTCATGAACGTGGTTCAGCGGGTTTGCATCACTTAACGGCAAATCGTTGACAAATGCTGGGACGTTCAGTGTTGTGCGCATTAAGCCAGACACCAAAGGGCAGCACAGACCTGTTATTACTCGCTCAAGCATGGCTGAACAAAACCAGTCTCTACCACAAATTGGACCCAGACCTGCCCAGGGTCTCGTAACTAGATTGCACGGAGGAGTAGAGTCCGTTATCGGAATTAAATAGACAAAACACCACACCAAAAAGAGTGGCCATTTCCAACACTTATTCCAGAAAGAGGAACAACCCGTTTCATATTCGGCCCGTAGACGTTTCACGTCTGCCACATTCAGTCGATTTAAGATGCAAGCTCCACTTCCTGTGGTCTCTGACCGTCGATATACCTTTAAGTGTCAGCTTTGAAGCTATATTCCCTCCGGAGCACTGACACTGGTGCCTTTCCGTCAACATGCCTTTAAGTTTCAGTTTTCAACCATATTCCCCACAGAAGCCAAACTCTTGGGTATCCCAGAAGCTGCTCAGCGGGTCAGGGCAATAAAGCTCCCGGTTCGCAGGTTGTTCCGTCTTATGGATGGAAGTACGACGGTATATGATCTTCTTCGCACCCACGGCATCACCTCATAGAATCTCTGCATTGCATCTGCAATCACAACGCTGACTTCCCGGATCGCCACTCAGCCATTGGACTCTTGATAGTCGTCTCCCCACACTGCTGCTGGGGGGACTTTTTAACCTAGGCCTGTGTATGGCCTTCAGTTGAAGCTGCTTCCGCTCCGCCACTCTGCCATTGGACTCTTGATAGTCGTCTCCCCACGCTGCTGCTGGGGGGACTTTTTAACCTAGGCCTGTGTATGGCCTTCAATTGAAGCTGCTTCTGCTCCGCCACTCTGCCATTGGACTCTTGATAGTCGTCTCCCCACACTGCTGCTGGGGGGACTTTTTAACATAGGCCTCTGTATGGCCTTCAATTTAAGCTGCTTACGCTTTGCCACTCTGCCATGGGCCCCTGTACCGCCTCCTCTTGCTGCTGCCAGGTCCAGAGTGTGTCATGGGTCCCTGTACGGCCTCCCATTGCTGCTGACTTCATCGCCAGACTCTGCCATGTGCCACTTTTAGGTCTCCTTACACTGTTGGTGGGTTCCATTTTGTGATAGGGTGCTGTATGGCCTTCCATTGCTGCTGCCTCCACCGCCACCCTGCGCCATGTGCCTCTGTCGTCTGCTCACGCTGCTGACGGCTTCCGCTTTTTAACCGAGGCCTGTGTTTGGCTTCCGAATACTGCTGCATCCACCGCCACCCTGCGCCATGTGTCTCTGTCGTCTGCTCAGGCTGCTGACGGCTTCCGCTTTTTAACCTAGGCCTGTGTATGGCTTCAGAATAATGCTGCCTACACCGCCACCCTGCGCCATGTGCCTCTGTCGTCTGCTCACGCTGCTGCCAGGTCCATACTGATTCATGGCCCCCTGTACCGGCTCCTCATGAACGTGGTTCAGCGGGTTTGCATCACTTAACGGCAAATCGTTGACAAACGCTGGGACGTTCAGTGTTGTGCGCATTAAGCCAGACACCAAAGGGCAGCACAGACCTGTTATTACTCGCTCAAGCATGGCTGAACAAAACCAGTCTCTACCACAAATTGGACCCAGACCTGCCCAGGGTCTCGTAAGTAGATTGCACGGAGGAGTAGAGTTCGTTATTGGAATTAACTGCGAGGGACTTTTAAACCTAGGCCTGTGTATGGCCTTCAATTGAAGCTGCTTCCGCTCCGCCACTCTGCCATTGGACTCTTGATAGTCGTCTCCCCACGCTGCTGCTGGGGGGACTTTTTAACATAGGCCTCTGTATGGCCTTCAATTTTAGCTGCTTACGCTCCGCCACTCTGCCATGGGCCCCTGTACCGCCTCCTCATGCTGCTGCCAGGCCTGTAATCTGCCATGGGCCCCCGTACCGACTCCTCATGCTGCTGCCAGGTCCAGAGTGTGTCATGGGTCCCTGTACGGCCTCCCATTGCTGCTGTCTCCATCGCCACACTCTGCCATGTGCCACTTTCAGGTCTCCTCACACTGCTGGTGGGTTCCATTTTGTCATAGGGTGCTGTATGGCCTCCCATTGCTGCTGCCTCCACCGCCACACTGTGGCTCCACACTCTGGTTTTGGCCCCGTGACTGCCCAAATGAGTGAAGTGTGCGGTGATTCTAAGATCGACGGCACTCATCTGCATGTCATACTGACTGACAGTATTATTTCTCTTCCCCAGCAGACTCCAAGGGCATTTAAATTAAAGGTACAGTGTTCTGCACTAATATAAAGGCTCTCTGAAGCCTAGAAAACCCTTTTTATAAGTTAAATTCGCAGCGAATATATTCGGCTCGAAGCAAATTTATTCGGCGAATTCGGCGAATCAGCCGAACCGAATTTTTGAATAATTCGCTCATCTCTATTAATAATCCTCTACACTTGGATTGGCGCCCCCTTCTGTCCGTTTTTATCTTGTGCAATTCCACGCATTGCCCTTTGTTTCACAGTTGAAGTAAATCAATACATTGTAAGCTATAAGAAGCACTGAAAAAAAATGTATAGTTTAGCATCCCTGACTGCCCTAAAAGGTCCAAGCCAGCATACATGCTTTATTAAAATTTAGATCCCTGAGCCTCCTATTTTTATACCATTTCTATGACCCGATTGAGTTATAAGGTAAGCTCAAAAAGGAAACAAAAAAAAAAGCAATAGACTGCATCTTAGATAGTGATAGACTGCATCATATGGCATTTTTTATTTTGCTTTTAGTATCACTTTAACCCATTCATTTTGCATAGGCTGCCAACACTCCAGCAGACATAAAAATTAACCTGGCCCTTTTTAGGAACTAATAAATTCCACAAGGCTCCGTAACACACTATTACATGTATTGTGCAGTACTGTGCATTGCTGTCACATGTGCATTGCTCAGCTCACAAAGGTATGTACCAGGCCTGAACCCTTTGCAGTAATTTGAAAGAAGTGGAATTTAGTAGTAAATTAAAGTGATATTAACTGCTTCCGTGACGCCCTATAGCAGACAGGGCGGCACGGGTGCGCAAAATCATGTATATATACGTGATTTTGCAGTTCCAGGTAGGGGGCGTGTGCACGCCGCGCCTTTACCCTGTCCGCACCGCTATTCGCGGCCTCGGATTTCTCGCCGCCACCCGGTGATTGCCGCGTATCTCTGATGGAGGAGAGACCTGTGTATAAACAACACAGATCTCTCCCCTGTCAGCTCCTGCACACTGCTTTATATGGCTCTGCACAGCAGAGCCATACAAAGCAGTGTGCTTACAGCGGAAAGCACACACACAGCCAATATAGTAAAACAGCACACAGTTAACCCTTTGATCTCCCACATATTAGTACAGAGTCAGTTCTTTTTATTAGCACTGATCACTGTATTGGTGTCACTGGGGATGTCAGTGATAGTTAGTTATTTCCCCCCCAGTGTCAGAATGCCTGCTGCAGTCCAGCTATAAGTCACTGATCGCTGCCATTACTAGTAAAAAAAAAAAAAAAAAATTCCAGTATCTATACTGCCATTTATAGACGCTATAACTTTCATGTTAACCAATTAATTTACATGTATTGGGATTTTTTTTTTAGCAAAGACATGTAGCAGAATACATTTTAGCCTAAGTTTATGATGAAATTTGATTTTTTAAATTTTTTTACTGGACATGTTTAATAGCAAAAAGTCAAAAATATTGTTTTTTCTCTCAAAATTGTCGGTCTTTTTTTGTTTATAGCGCAAAATATAAAAAAAGCGCACAGGTGATGAAATACCACTGAAGGAAAGCTCTATTTGTGGGGAAAAAAAGGATGTAAATTTAATTTGGGTGCAGCATTGCATGACCGTGTACTTGTCATGTAAAATAACGCAGTGCCGTATTGCAAAATATTGCCTGCTCAGGAAGGGGGGTAAAACTTCTGGACGGCAAGTGGTTAAAGTCATAACCCTTATTAAAAAAAACAAACAAACATGTTATACTTACCTGCTCATTGCAGTGGTTTTGTACAAAGCAGCCCTGATCCTCCTCTTCTCAGGTCATCCACCAGCACTCCTGGCAGGAACCACAACCAATTCCCCCACCCCACTGCTGAGTGCCCCCTAGAGCAAGCTACTTGTTATGGGGGGGCACTTGAGCGCTCTTGCTGCTGAGCCCCACTCTATGCGTCAATGGAATCCGTCTCGCCCTCTCCTTACTGGCTGTGATTGAAAGCAGTGGGAGCCAATGGCTCCTGCTGATATCCCTGAGCCAATGAGGAGGGAAAGAGCCAGGAGAGCCTCTGCCATCGTGCACATTACTGGATCGAGATGGGGATCAGTTAAGTATAGGGGGGGCAGCTGCACACTAAAGATTTTTTGCATGCATGAATGTAAAATGCCTTCAGCCTTTAAAACCACTTTAAAAAAGAATTTCACAATACCATTTCTAAAATGGGTGGGAGTCTGGAAGATGCAAAGCAAGCAACTGTACATCAGTATGCAATACAGACTTCCTGTGATTTTGCAGAATTTTGTAATCATAGGCCTTCAACATAACACTCCAACAGGTCTCTCACTAGAGGGAGGAGCCTGATCAAGGTGTGGCTACCAGGCACCTACATTGTCCTGCCGGAAGGGGAAAAAAATGTCTGAGAGGCTGTAGTGCGACATACCAGAATAATGGTGGTCCTCCCGTGGGGGTACAAGTCCTGCGGGCCCTGTTGTGAATGGAGGAGAACGGGAAGTCTGCTCAGCTGGAGAAGAGTGGAAGGTGGACTCAGCCGGAGCTCACTGGATGTCGGGCTGTCATGTGATCAGCCGCAAGGGAGCAACGGGAGCTGGAGAAGCCGGCCTGCGTTTTTTGAATGAGGGAGACGCCGGCTTTCTCCTCTCTTACATGGGACTGATGCTACCAGGGATCGTTGGAAACGGGCTGCGGGAGCCCCCTTTGAAATTACCTGCCACGTGGAGGGACTACTGAAGGCAACAATCCCCAGGAGACACCACCTGAAGTCAACTCACTCGGAGTGAAGGAATAAGGAGACAAGAGGGTG
Source organism: Staurois parvus (assembly GCF_062004578.1). Taxonomy (NCBI): domain Eukaryota; kingdom Metazoa; phylum Chordata; class Amphibia; order Anura; family Ranidae; genus Staurois; species Staurois parvus. The sequence continues at coordinate 107,274 of NW_028318124.1, forward strand.
AGTGAGAGTGGCAAAAGTACTGTAATCAGTGTATTGAATGGGGAATTGAACTGTGTTTTAAAGTTGAAGGGAAGCTCACTCAGAGGGTCTTAGAAGGAAAAAAAGAGTGGAAGGAGGACAATTTAAGGCAGATAAAGACCCTGAAGATCAGTGGACCCTGGCAAATGAGCTCAGAAGAGGGGGGAGAGAAAAAGAAGAATTTAAAGGATAGCATCTTTGAAGGATTATAATTTTTATATTAATATATAAATAACCCCCCAGCTCTGGGAAAATTTTAAACAGTCACTAACAGTATGAAAAACAAAGTGTCAAAGGGAGGAGGGCCTAAGGTTTCCCAAACAAGTTCAATTAAAAATATATACCCTCACAGGAGAAACAGACCCCAGAAAGACAACAGGGAATGTGCAAAAGTTCTAGCAAAAAGGCTGAAAGATCTAATGCCGGAGTGGATACCTATGGATCAGGTGGGTTTTATCCCAGGGAGGGAGGGCAGGGATAATGGATTAAGATCTTTACTTCTTATTCAAATAAGTAAAAGAGAAAAAGCCCCGTTTTGTCATTGTCTGTAGATAGTGAAAAAGCTTTTGATAAATTAGATTGGGGAGCTAGGCCCCAGAATGAGAGAATGGATAAAGAAGCTATATAGTCAACCCTCTGCTGCAATAAAGATCAATGGAGAAATATCCGAGTTCTTTAGGATGCAGAACGGGACACAACAGGGATGCCCCTTGTCACCTTTGTGGTTTGTCCTGTCCCTGGAATCTCTCCTAGCAAAAATAAGGGAAAATATAGATATAAAAGGGATTTGGATAGGGGAGATAGAGCATAAAGTAGCAGCCTACGTGGATGATATGCTGTTTTATGTGCGTAACCCTAGGATAACATTGCCTAATTTAATGAAAATATTGAAGGCATACGGGGAGTTATCAAATTTAAAAATTAATTCAACTAAAATGGAGATCTTAACCTTCCAATTAATGAGAAAAAAAATCTTACAAAAATAATTTCCCTTTGCTTGGAAGGAAAGAGAACTAAAATATCTGGGAATAAATGTAACCGCATCCTCAAAGAATTTATATAGAGCAAACTACATCCCATTATTAAATTAGATCAAGGATGAATTAAGGAAATTAGGGACAGGTAGTCAATCTTGGATAGGACGAATACATTTGGTAAAAATGGTAATTGTTCCAAAAATTTTGGTACAAGGTACATTTAGGGGAATAAAAAACCTAGAATAAGCTATGAAGTTCTTATTAGCGATAAAGAGAATGGGGGATTGGGTGTTCCAGATTTTAAAAGATATTATAATTCAATAATGTTAGCACAAATTTTTGATTGGACACATAATGCACATGGGAAAAGTTGAATAAATATAGAAAATACACTAGGCGAAACACAATTAAGTAGGATAGTATGGTTACCACCTCATTATCGTGGATTGACAGATAACACAAGCATGTATACACTAAATGTATTAAAAATTTGGGCTACAGTGCACAAACAAATGGGATGGGAATTTAATTCTATGCTGATGCCTATAGTGGACACTGATTTCTTTCCGCCGGGGAATGAAAGTATTGCAGGGACATGGATAAAAAAAGGGAGATACACAATTAATGGACATAATGAAGGGCAAGGAAATCTGTCCCTTTTTGGAATTGAAAAATAAGAATGAGTTGTTCACTAGAGTTGATGAGTGGCATTATTTTCAATTAAAACATTTTATAGGAAAACTTCCCAGGCCCTTAAGAACAAAAGATGAGTGGAATCCATTTGAACATTTATTTAGTACACGGGGAGATGGGAAACATGGAACTTCTAAAATTTATAAAATAATCACTAAATTGACAATGGACACGGTTCCAGCATATATAGAGAAATGGGAAAGGGAGCTAGGAGCAACATTAGATGAGGAAAAGCAAAAGAAGATTTATAGATTAACAAATGGGAGTGTAAACATAAAGGAGGTGGAAATTAATTATAAATGTTTAGCAAGGTGGTATATTACACTGAGTGTAGCACACAGACAAGATAAGGATAATTCACCTATGTGTTGGCGTTGATGTGGGGAAAGGGGCAATGGTACACATTTGGTGGGAGTGTCATAAAATTCAGGAGTAATGGGAGGGAATAATTAATCAGATTCAGGAGGTAACCGGCATTAAAATTCCAAAAGATCCAGGGGTCTGTCTTCTACATGGAACTGAACTTACAGTAGAGAAGTATAAAAATTCTGGGTTATTTTATTTCATAAACCCTGCATAAGGATTGACACCTAAATTCTGGAAAGAACAAGAGGCACCAAAAATAAAGGATTGGATAGGAAAGGTGGACCAGACGTATAAAATGGAGATTTTGAAGATAAAAGATGAAGATAAAATGGAGATTTTCTGTAAAAAATGGGAGGACTTTAACCACTTCCCGACCGGCCGTTGTATATAAACGGCCGGACGGTGGCAGGGTCGGGTGGCGCGCAGCACCACGATCCGGCACCCACTGTGTCCTCCGGACACAGTGGAACACCGATCGTCGGATGGGACCTCTGTACGAGGTCCCGATCATGTGATCACTGATTGGCCAATCAGTGGTCACATGCAAAGTAGTAAGCAAGATGTCACTTCTAACATCATTGCTTACTACATGTGAAATCTGTGAATGATCACAGAGGTCACATGATACAAGACTATTCACAACAGCTTTGTACCATGTGACAAGCTGTGACCAATCACAGCTCACTCAGTAGTTCTCAATGACTGCAAGAATGCAGACAGAGAGAAAGAGAAATGATTGCTTTTTTACATCCTATATGGTGACACTGTACTGCTAGGGTGACAGTATGTAAAAAAAAAAAAAAAAATAATAATATAAAAAAAAAATAAAAAAAAATGTAAAACAAAATGTTTAAAAATTATAATTTTGGTTATAAACTAATTTGGCTTATTTATTTTTTTTACTAAAAAGATAAGGGAATAAATTTTGGCTAAGATTTATGATGAAAGATTATTTATTTGCAAGATTTGATAAGAAAAACACTTTTTTAAAAAAAATTTTTTGGACATTTTCATTTACATAACAAAAAAAATAAAAATTCCAGCGGTGAATAAATACCACCAAAATAAAGTTTTATCTGTCTCAAAAAAATGGTAAAACATTCATATGGGTACAGTGTTGCTGTCAGGGATCGCGGCAACGAATGGCTCCGCGCATGCAAAGGGCGCCAATCCATTCTAGCTGGCAGACACTAGGACCTGGATGGCGGCGGCCGCTCATGCGCACTCGCGATCGCGGCCGCTCGCTTGGCACCAATGGCAGGGAAAGGCGCACTATTTAAACCTGCCCTGCACCTACACTCATTGCCGTATGGTCTTATTCCTGTGTTCCTGTATTTCCGTTGTTTGAGATTCGTTGCTGACCTGCCTGGACCTGACCTCTGCTGACTTCTCCTGCTCTGACCCCTGGCTAAGTTTGACCTCTCTTTTGGATATCCTTACCTGATCTGAACTACTGGTACCGACCCCGGCGAGTGACCTGACTATTCTTCTGCCTGCTGCCTTGTACTACGCTGACCCCTCTGTTACCGACCTGGCCCGTTTGACAACGCTCATCCATCCATCCGGCACGGTTCCAGCCATCCCTGCTTCCGCCTTCTGCCTCTTCACGTCAGGCTCTCCATCTGCACAGACCCCCGGCGGATTCCTCTACCGCAGACGGGTGTACTCAGGGGCCGCGACCTGGTTCCAGTCTGCTCCAAGTCCATCCCCACCATCAGGGGCCCTGGTGAACAAGCAGGCTGGGGCTTAGACTCCGCGCTCTGGGGAATCCTGTCCTGTGGGCTGCTAGAGGTACCGCCAGGCGGTTGCTAACAGTTGCAAGACCGCACAATTGTCATTCAAAGTGTGATAGCGCTGAAAGCTGAAAATTGCCCTGGTCAGGAAGGGGGTAAAAGTGTCCGGACTGGAAGTGGTTAAGAGATCAAGTCAATATGTGAATTTGGAGGAATAGGAAAAAAAGGATATGTTTAAAAAAAAAAGATGAAAAGTAAGAGAAAATAGAAGATGAAATCCCTAGGACTCCCAAGAGAGGGGAAGGACGTAGAGTGGAAATAGTGAGGGGGGGGAGGGGGAGATAGGGGGAGGTTGGGTTTTGTTTGGGGAGAGGATAAAAAGTGTATTTTGATTATGTATTTGAATGTTAAAAATAATATTTAATGGCAAGGAACCTTGTTTTTTTAATGTTGGAATAGTTGAAATTGAAAAGTAATAAAATATTAATTAAATAAATAAATAACACTCCAACAAAGCATGCAAGGTGACATGACAGTTGGAGACAGAATCTCTATTGATAAAAATCCCAAAAGTTGCTAATGCATCTTTTGGTATGATATAAAAGTAACTGCAAACACTTTGAATGTAAATGTATAACTCAAGGTCTCCAGACAAATCAATAAATTCTCACTTTATGTGGTGCCTACCGGAAAAAATTACAGAAGCCTCTACCAGAGAAAGAACAGTTTTAGCCTTATACTATAAAACTTCTTTAGTTGCATTTCTAATCAGTCTAGGGATTAAGAACTCTCTCAATTCAATAAAATCATTTTGTAACTAGATCCTGAAAGTTGTGCTAAATCATAGCAAATCCTTAATGGGCCACTGTAGCCCGACAATTTTTATTCCTCTTTAGATGCAAGATATTCAGCAAAAGTGGCAGTTGGGGAAAACCTATTATACTGACAGGCATGCTTACAACTGTCTGCTTTAATCCATGTGGTTTAAATATTTTTTCAAAAGGAAAATAAAAAAAAGGGTAGGCTCCTAGGCGCACACACACCTTATCGCACTCAATGGGTGGTATATGTACCTAAAAAAGAAGCCATCATCAGCACAGAATCCCCCTCACCCAATAATAATGTGCAGACATACCCCAAAGTACACAAAAATACCCCGACATGTATATTATTATTATTATACAGCATTTATATAGCGCCAAAAGTTTGCTCAGCGCTGTACATCATAATGGGAGACAGTACATGAGACAGTACAGTAACAATACAATGGGATACACCAGGGGTTCGAGGGCCCTGCTCCCTGGAGCTTACAATATGAGCAGTGGTGTCACTGTAGTACACATACTCATGGTCTTCCTGGCTGTCTGCTCATGCTTACTATGGAGCTTGATCCACCAAGCTGCCTGTGGCGGATCAGATGATCCAGATCAGGAGGCCGTGTCCATGTTGCTGATGATTAGTCCCACCCACTGACCCGATGCCCTGTACATCATGGAGAAAAAAAATGTGGTCACGTGACCTGCAGAACGATAACTTAAAAAAGTAATGTTGTCATTATTTTTTAAGTATATGCTGTACTAATTGTTTTCAAAGTTGATAAGAGAAAGCACCTCTTAGAGGCCACTGTGTGATAAACCAGTATACTGCTACCAGGCGTTGGTCTGCTACTAGAGCACAATTTACTCAGTAGTGGAACTATAAATGAAAGGCAAGACTGCTCACCATTGATGTGAACCACAGTAACATCACATACACTCCACCAACGTGTTTCACCCAACAGGGCTTAAGCATAGAGAAGGGTGGGGCTGTAGCTATTGGGTTTATATGCATCATGAGCCATAAACAAGTTTAAATTCTGCAATGTTGTGCTAACTGCTACTAATTTACTTTATCCTAATAGGGGTCAGAATATGTCTGGATTTACAAATGCTTTAATAAAACCGAGAAAACCAAGTTAATTTGCACACCAAACCATTGCAGACTTAAATTTTTTCCTGTAATCCTTTGAGAGTTGTAATGGGATCTTCAAGTTTCCTACCAGTTCAATCTACTGTTTCCTCAAAGTCATCTGCTGACACAGGAGCTCTCTACATATGGAGTTATATGAAAGTGAGCATATCTGACATTGCTTAGATGTGTGTTCATCCTACATTAAATTATCACTGGTCTGAAGGGATGAATTAGGAACATAAAATGCTGCAAGAATGTCATTATACACACACCTCCTTGTCTGACTTTCATCCCCCTACCCATACAGCATTTTTTGATGGCATGTGCTAAGGTAAAATAATAATTAGGACTGCTAAAAGTGACTTATTAACCACTTCAAGTCCAGACACTTTTACCCCCCTTCTTGTCCAGGCCAACTTTCAGTGCTATCACACTTTGAATGACAATTGTGCGGTCATGCAACACTGTACCCATATGAATTTTTTACCATTTTTTTGAGACAGATAAAGCTTTATTTTGGTGGTATTTATTCACCACTGGGATTTTTATTTTTTTGCTATGTAAATGAAAATGTCCAAAAATTCTGAAAAAAGTGTTTTTCTTATAAAATTTAGCAAATAAATAATATTTCATCATAAATCTTGGCCAAAATGTATTCCGTTAGTAAAAAAAAAATAACCCAAATTAGTTTATAACCCAAAATTATAATTCTTAAACATTTTTTTTACATTTTTATTTTTTTTAGTTTAGTTTTTTTTTTTTTTTAACATACGTTCACCCTATCAGTACAGTGTCACCATGATACTACCATGTACTACTTGAGGGTGGTGATGAAGATTTTTATTTTTTTTACACTGATTGCTTTTACACCCATAAAGGCTGTTAAAGCAATAATTTCTCCTTCTCTCTGGCTGCATTCTTGCAGCCATTGAGAACTACTGTGTGAGCTGTGATTGGTCACAGCTTGTCACATGGTACAAGGCTGGTGGGAATAGCGTTGTACCATGTGACCTCTGTGATCATTCACAGATTTCACACGTAGTAAGCCATGATGTCAGAAGTGACATCTTGCTTACTACTCTGCATGTGATCACTGATTGGCCAAACCTCTGTGCAGGATCCCATACGACAATCGGTGTTCCACTGTGTCCAGAGGACACAGCGGGCACCGAATCGCGGTGCTGCACGCTCCCAGGGAGCGCGCACAAGCAGGGGGGCGGGGAGGCCATTTATAAATGGCCACCCGACCCTGCACTGCCACAGTCTGGCAGTTTATATACAATGGCCGGACGGGAGGTGGTTAAGAACTTAAATGGCAAGTATATACTTAAGTACATATAAAACACATCATAGAATTCAGCAAGGATAATTCTGTAGTAGAACAGTTTTATATTTTTATATATAAAAATAATCAACCCCCAAAGATTAGATTTTTCTTCATGTTTACTTGCCGTTACATGACTACCGCTGCAGCTTTTTCCTTTCCAAGTGGTGGGAGTGGTCTATACCTTCTGGGATTTCCTCCCAACCCATCAATATCTCGCTGGCAACAATTTCTCTAGGGCAGGGGTCTCTGAACTATGGCCCTCCAGCTGTTACAGTACTACAAGTTCCATCATGCATCTGCTTCTGGGAGTCTTGCCTGTGGCTGTCAGAATTTTGCAAGGCCTCATGGGACTTGCAGTTCCTCAACACCTGGAAGGCCATAGTTTGGAGACTCCTGCTCTAGGGTTTGTAAAAGGCAACATAAGGACGTCAGTAATCTCAGTAATTGGGAGATGCAGATCAGAGAGTTAAATATGGGGCCATACATTTAGCTAAACGGTGTTACCATTGACAGCTTAGGATAGGAAATGCAACATATAGCAGGATCACCAGGTTAAAGTAGAACTAAAAGCAAAACTTTGTTTTCCCTGTTTTTGGATAAAGTAAAGGAGGGTTCTAACTCCTGTCAGATTTTTTTTGCCTTTGGGGAGATTTGCCTTCACTTCCTGTCCCATAACAGAGAAGAAGTGAGAGGAAATCCCTGCAAATTAAGAGAATCTCTTGGGGCCCCTCAGGCCACCAGAACTAGTGTCCCCATTGGAAATTATACTTTAATCCTCTTAAAGATTTATAAGTATAGCACCTATATTAGCACTGTTCAGATCCTGCAATGGGAGTGTACTGTGAATACCTTCATTACTGTGGGTGGAGTTCCACTTTACCACAAGAAGCTGCATATCTAAAGGGAAGGCAGCTATAATAGCCATATGCAATAGGTCAATATTTTAATATTCTCAATTCTGAACAGCTGCACATCAGTATGGTCATTACTTTCAACAGGAAATGGATCTTTAGTAATCAGTCTGAACAAGATACCTCTTGGGTGCTTTACATATGTATATACATGATTAATTATATGGTTGACTGCTTTACATATTTAAACAAATGTTAACAACAGACTGAGATCTTAAGATCTGAAAACAATTTAGGGGATGTGTCAATGGGGTTTTGTTTACTTCAAGCAGGTTTTGGAGTGCTCTCTAAAACTATGGGAATGCAAAACCTGCTTAAAGCAGGGCAAAAAAAAGGTTAGAAGTCAATTGCAAGTCAAATGCACCTACTGTATCAATTAATCTGAATGATTCCAGAAGCATCTCAAATTAATGTCAATCTGATGCCACCGGCAATGCCCATTGACATAAGCCTTTACATATTTTTCTACAGTTTAAAGAGTCATTCTACTAAAAAATAATATCAGAATTAAAAAAGGAGTCTGAAAAATTCTATTTGTGAGATCTCCCTTCATATACATCAATGGGAACAATGTCTTACTGGCTATGTTACCACCTATGTTGGAGTAATATGTGCTCCAAACCCACCTTTAAATGTCCTTAGTCTTGAGGTTACATTTTACATATAAAATAAATGACAAACCCAACATGGGGAATGAGACACGTTTGTAGTGGCCAGGACAAACATGAAGACAAGGGAATGCCAAACCAAAGCTTGCTACCGTGTTTCCCCGAAAATAAGACACTGTCTTATATTTTTTTTGGCTCAAATAAACACACTAGGTCTTATTTTCGGGGTAGGTCTTATTTTTTAAATGTCCAGTTGTGGACAAGGGGTGCAGAGGTGAGCTGCAGGCAGTTGTGGATGAGGGTTACTATGGAGAGGGCCGGCTGATGACAGTTGTGAGCTGCAGTCAGGTGTTGCAGGGGAGACTTTACAGGTGAGTTTCAGACAGGGTGCAGATATGAGCCACAGACAGGGTGAACGTGTGAGTTGCAGACAGGGAATGCAGAGCTGAGGTGTGGCCAGGGGGTGCAGAGCTGAGCTGTGGTGGGGGTGCAAAGGTGGGTTGCAACTCAGCTCGCCTCTGCACCCCTCCAGCCGCAGCTCACCTATGCACCCTGTCTGCAACTCACCTGACTCAATTTACCTCTGCAACACCTGACTGCAGCTCACGTTTGCACATCCCCCCTCCCCCTCCACTGCCTTCATATGGTTAGCTAGCTTTGCAAAACACAGCTATCAGCAGGCGGCCCCTCTCTATAAAAACTCCCGTTTGGGGTCCTATCTCCCCACACAGTGCACCAAGCACACTTACCGCTCTGCCTCTTCCCCACTGGCCGGTGATCACCCCTGGGGCATCGGCTTCCATGCATTAGGCTGCAGGAGGAAATGCCCCACCCCTAAACACACTGCATACTGCGCCCGCAGATATCTGTTCCTTCCCTGTCCCACAGTGAGTACAGAGGTAGGCAGATTCTGTGGGAGCGGATGGCGCTGTCACTTCCGCCACGTTTCTGTGTTTATAAAAGACAGTAGGTATGGGTGTGCACATGGCCAGTGCCGGAATGGCGTTCCGCCATGTTCCGGCTGAAAAAAAGCCCTGATCACAGCTAGGTCTTATTTTCGGGGTAGGTCTTATATTTTAGCAATTCCTCAAAATAGCACTAGGTCTTATTTTCAGGGTAGGTCTTATTTTAGGGGAAACAGGGTACTAGAAACCCAAAGAGATATCAAAAACCATTAAATGGTTTAAAGCTGGCTACAGTATACTGTATGTAAATGTGCATTATTTTCTTTTCATTCAACCAGCGGATTAAACAAAAAAAAAAAAAAAAAAAGATGGATCCCTACATCAACACAACAATGTATGATGCAGGGATTTATCCTGCTACTGTATTCTGACAGGTGGACTAACTGTTATTAGACTAGCTTCCATCGAACACACAAGGGTACACATGTATCCAAAGTTGGATGGTTCCTGCTGAAACAGCTGACTACCAGTATGTGTGTACCAAGCTTTGCTCTCCTATAGCCATAAAAAAAGTACAGATTTGGATGGACCATTTAAAATCAAACTCCAAGAAACTTGAAAATTCTCCCTTACATTGGGGATGGGCCCACACTACAAGGATTAACTGCTCATAAAAGTCTAGGGAGCATGGGAAACTAGATTTACTTACCTGATCCTCTGTGTTACTAGACTAGTCCCTGCTGCATCTTCTCCAATCACATGATTTTGCATGTGCGGGCTTGTTCATACCAGTTGCTATAAGCTGCATTAATCAACATTGATCAAAGCAGGCTTAACACAAGGGCACCTAGAAAACAAGTATTCTCTATGTGCCTTGTTCACACCATACATGTGCAGTGGTGTGTGTTGCATGGAAATGCAGCAAGTCTGTATTTATACGTAGCGCAAAACACATCAGTCATGGCACCACAATGCATTGTGACACACTGCAGTGCATAAAAATGTATTGCTTTTGTTTAACCTATAAATAATAAAGTTAAAAAAATGTGTGATGTCTTGTACCAACTCGTTACACTGCTCTCACACAATGCATCACACAGTGCATCATATGGAGCATAATGCAAATGGCTGATGTGAAGAGGCCCCCATGTTTAAAGTGGTTAAGTGAGAATTAATTTCTGAATTAAGGTAAAAAAACCTTCTGCAAAGAGCACCCCCCCAGCCCCCCTTATACTTACCTGAGCCCAAATTTCAATCCAGTGATGTGCACGAGAACCGTAGCTCTCCCAGGTCTCTCCATCCTCATCAACTCAAAACACAGCAGCAGGATCCATTGGCTCCCACTGCTATCAATTACAGCCATGGAGGAGGGAAACAGGGTGAGGGGCTAAGGCGTGCTTTATATGTCTTATGGACTCACAGAGCCATCTTGGGAGCGAGCATGCACAGGTGCCCCCAGAGCAAGCAGTTTGCTATGGTTGGCACTCGGCAGGAGGAAGAGCCAGGAATGCAGGTGGGGGACCCAAGAAGAGAAGGATCGCAGCTGCTCTGTGAAAACCCACTGCACAGGGCAGGTACGTCTGACATGTTTGTTATTTAAAAAAGAAAAAAAAAAGTATAATTTACAATTACGTTAACTTCCCAAAATCTTCCATATATGAAATGTTTTGGGTTTAATGACTCCTTAGGTCTGTATATCTTGTGAACATTTTATCATACTTTCTAAAAAGTATAAGAGTTTACCTGTTCATGTGTGACGGGAATAAGTCTCTGTTTGGACAGCTCTCGTAGCGTATTCAGATCTGTCCTCATGTCAAGTTTACAGCCTACTAGAATGATTTTGGCACTTGGGCAGAACTCCTGAGTCTCTCCTTGCCACTGTGGAAACAAAACATCAACTCAATTAACATTCATTGACTGCGGGGTCGTAGCAACTCAGGTCACTGTTCTGCATTACCAGCCTTCTTTGGCTAAATACAAAAGTCATGTTATAGTGTAAATATATTCAGAAGAAAAAAAAAACCTACAGAAAGAATCAACAATCAAAAGTCCAATATAATATTTACAATTTTATATCATGGGGGCAAAAGAAAAGAAAAACATTTTATTTTGTTTGTAAAGGGTAATGCTAAGCAAACCTGGAATAATAGGTTTGGATGGTGGATCTCAAAAGCCAACTCTAGCCAAACAAATGTTTATAGTTTTGGATAGAATAGGGAAGAGGAAAGATGTTTTTAAGGTTCTTAGGCACCATTCACGCGAGGCCAACTACACCTGTGATCGGATCTATTTGCTCAACGGGGGATCTGTCTGCTGATCCCCCGCTGAGTAGGCGGAAGACTAATTGACTTCTGATCATGAAGGGGCTCTTGACATCTGATGTAAGAGGGGGTGAGGTGCTCTGGACATCTGGTTATAATTAACATGAAAATAATTCTATGCAAGTTGGAAAGGAGGGTTGCACACTGCTGGTATTATCCACAAGAAACTTTTTTTGGAGGCTGCTTAGATAGAACACCAAGGCCAAACAATGTTCTGTCTGCACAGTCTCCAATAAACGTTCTTGTGAATGATACCAGCGGTGTGCGGCCCTTCTTTTCAGAATTGCATAACCTGCTACAGGAGTGTGAGTGGGCTCCATACCGGTCTACAACTACCCTGTACAGCTTAAATCTAAAGTTGTTACTAAAACCCGTAATAATAAAATACAGAGGCATTTTTTTTAATATGATAAAGAGTAGATATATTTTTATAGTCTTATAAAACAGGCCTTTTGAGGGCAACCATAATGCTGATTTGGCCTGTCATGAAATTGAGTTTGACACCCCTGGTCTAGCTAGTCAAAAACAAGGTCACACAATGATGACAATGAGCACGGAATGTTCTCTGGCTGGAATTGGACCTGTTCTATTAATATAATACTTGTTTGCTGTGCTCTGTTTATAGCAAATGAATAAATGCTCCTGAATTCTGAGCCCCTAGAGTTTATTCTCTCCTTTAATGGAACACATTCCTTCTCCACAATGAATGCTAAGTAGCCAAAATGTTCTTATTTTTGGGAACTCTTGGCTGGAAACAGACCTCAACTTCAAATAGGGCAGCACGATGTAATTTAATGATAGCAATAAGATACTGTCCAAGGTTCCCTAATATACAATTCTGAGATCAGGCCTGTGCTGTGCTAAAAAATAGATGAAGCAGTATCAGCAGCTCTGGATACAAGAAAAAGAGCTGACCATACCCAACAACACTGCTTCTGAGCTTCGATGAGGTGTTTTCAGCCAAATGAGGCGACAGTCTCATATCCATAAGTGCCCACACATGCCACACCATCTGAGACTGCACAAGGAAATTATTGACTAAGCAGATAAGCAACATGTATTCAATCAATGCTGGAGCCAGCTTGTCTCTGCATGCAATTCCCCTGCCCCTCCTCAAAGACAAAACACCACCACTTACACAATCTGAGCTTTCAAGTTTATGAATGAGCCTGTTGCCAGAGGAACCTGATGATCAGATTATACCAGCATCTCTGACCATCCTCAGTAATCTATGGTCATTTCTAGCTATGGAGATGCCCAAATCTAAACAGAAACTAATTGTTTACATATATTAATATATAAAATGTGTGGGGAACATCTTATGATCACATCTTCCATTTTGGCCATTTGATACTAGATCAAATATCATACTTTAAATACCTTAATACTGGACACTTTCACGCCCTTCCTGCCCAGGCCAATTTTCACCTTGTAGTGCTGTCACACTTTGAATGACAGTTACTCAGTCAAGAAATGCTGTATCCATATGGAATTTGTATCATTTTTTTTTTAGACAAGCATACCTTTCTTTTGGTGGTATCACCACTGGATTTTTTACCTTTTGCTATATAAATGAAAAAAGTAAAAAAAAAATAAAATAAAATAATTTTTCTTAGTTTCTGTTATAAAATGTTGCCTATAATAACGGTTCTTCATAAATTTAGGCTAAAATTGAATCTACTACAATTCTTTGGTAAAAATAACCAAAACCAGTGTATATTATTTAGTCTGTGTGAACGTTATAGAGTCTACAAGCTATGGTACACTATATTACCAAAAGTATTGGGACACCCCTCCAAATCATTGGATTCAGGTGTTCCAATCACCTCCATGGCCACAGGTGTATAAAATCAAGCACCTAGCCGCACCCTGAAAACCCATCTCTTCAGGGAAGCCTACCCCACCCCCTGCTAACCTGCCGACCTCCTCCACTCTTCCTACCACTCCATCCCCCACAGCTATCTCCTCCTGTACCACTATCCCCTCCCTCCTAGATTGCAAGCTCGAAAGAGCAGGGCCCTCGATCCCCTCATGTTTTGCATTGTATTGGTATTGTTCTGTCACATGTTCTGTCCCCCTTTGTAATGTACAGCGCTGAGCGAACCATTGGCGCTTTATAAATACTGTATAATAATAATAATAATAATAATAATAGGCATGCAGACTGCTTCTACAAACATTTGTAGAAGAATGGGTCGCACTCAGGAGCTCAGTGAATTCAAGCATGTGCAAGAAGTCCATTCGTCTAATTTCCTTGCTACTAAATATTCCACAGTTACCGGTTAGTGGTATTATAACAAAGTGGAAGCAACTGGGAACAACAGTAATTCAGCCACAATGTGGTAGCTCACGTAAAATGACAGAGCGGGTCAGCGCATGCTGAAGCAGAAGTCGTCAACTGTCTGCAGAGTCAATAGCTAAAGACTTCCAAACTTTGTGTGGCCTTCAGATTAGAACAACAACAGTGCGTAGAGAGCTTCATGGAATGGGTTACCATGGCTGAGTAGCTGCATCTAAGCCTTACATCACCAAGTGCAATGCAATGCATCGGTTGCAGTGGTGTAAAGCATGCCACCACTGGACCCTAGAGCAGTGGAGACGCATTCTCTGAAGTGACAAATCACACTTCTCTTTCTGGCAATCCGATGGACGTGTCTGGGTTTGCCAGTTGCCAGGAGAACGGTACTTGCCTGACTGCATTGTGCCAAGTGTAAAGTTTGGTGGAGGGGTTATCTTCAGAGGTTCGGCTTGGCCCCTTAGTTCCATTGAAGGAAACTCTTAAGGCATCAGCATACCAAGACATTTTGGACAATTTCATGCTCCCAACTTTGTGGGAACAGTTTGGGGATGGCCGCTTCCTATTTCAACATGAGTGCGCACCAGTGCACAAAGCAAGGTCTATAAAGACATGGATGAACAAGTTTGGGGTGGAGGAACTTGACTGGCCTGACCTCAACCCGATACAACACCTTTGGAATGAATTAGAGCAAAGACTGTGAGCCAGGCCTTCTAGTCTGACATCAGTACCTGACCTCACAAATGCGCTTCTGGAAGAATGGTCAAACATTCCGATAGGCACACTCCTAAACCTTGTGGACAGCCTTCCCAGAAGAGTTCGAGCTGTTATAGTTGCAAATGGTGGGCAAACTCAGTATTGAACCCTATGGACTAAGACTGGGATGTCATTAAAGTTCATATGCATGTAAAGGCAGGTAGCCCAATACTTTTGGCAATATAGTGTATATATAAAAATTGATCAATCTTGATATACAAACGGCCTATCTCATTTTCTGAGGTCCTAAAATGCAAGGATAGTACAAATACACCCAAAAGGACTCCTTTTCGGAAAGTAGACATCCCAAGAGATTTAGTAAGAGGAATGGTGAATTTTTTGAAGTTGTAATTTTTTCCCGCAATTCTTTGCAAAATAAAAAATATGCATAAAATTTGTTTTTTTTTCCCACAAAATTGTCTATTTTAACAACTATTTCTCACACACAGCACAGTTATACCTGCAATTACACCCCAAAAAACATTCTGCTGCTTTACCCATGTAAGGGGAAACCACGTGTGAGATTTTTTCATAGCCTAGCCACATACAGGGGTCTGAAAGCTAAAAAGTACCTTTGGGCTTTCAGGGAGCATAAATTACATATCTAATTTCTTGACTACCCATCACACGTTTGAAGGCCCTGGAGCATTTAAAAATGTGGAAAGAAAATGAAAACTTTTTTTCTTACACAAAGTTATTAATTTATAAAGATATTCCTAACAAAAAGCATGGACATACTAAGAAATACACCCTAAAATACATTCTTCTACAACCCCTGAGATTGACGATACCACATGTGTGAGACTTTTTCACAGCCTAGCCACATAAAGAGGCCCAAAATCCAAGAAGCACCTTCAGGCATTTTAGAGGCATAACTTACACATCCAATTTCCTGACTGCCTATCACATTTCTGGAGGCCTACTGGGGACAACGACAGATGTTGACAGCCCACTAGGGAGACCAATGTTGACTGTCCACTAGGCACACTGACTGATTGTCAGGAATGGACTTTTCAATAGTGGTGGGACTCACCTGCCTTGTGGGCTGCAGTACCAGGGCTGGCCAGCGGGTGCTCTCAACAACCAGAGGTTCACTTCGGCAATTAGCCATCACCTGGGGCTGATTGCAGGTGGTGTATTTAAGGGATGGCCAGACGTGCAGTCTGTGCCTTGATGTGTGTTTTTCCATGGGCCCCTGTACCTTGTAACCTGCATTCCTGTTCCTGTTCGACTTGTTGCCGACCCTGCCTGATCCTGACCTCTGCTGACTTCTCCCTGGCTTGTGACCCTGACCATTCTCTCCGCCTGCTCCTCCTGTACCTACCTGCCCGATAGTTATCGACCCGGCCTGCCTGACTACGTTGTGCTCTATATGTGTATGTACCTGTGTATCTTTATCAGTTTAGGTTTGGGTTTGTTTCACCTTGTTGTATGTATTTGTGTTAGCCTGGGGTTTGGTGCACTGCGTTTATGTTTGTATTGTTAGTCTTAATAAATTGTCTTATTTATACCATATCTGAAGCTTGCGTTTCCCTGTGTCAGTCCACACACTTCTGGTCACACCCGCATCCCTGACACTGATGTTGACAGCCAACTAGGGACACCAAGGGATGCTGATGGTTCACTGGGACACCGACAGATGCTGAAGGTTCACTAGGGACACCTACAGATGTTGAAGGTTCAATAGGAACACCAACAGATGTTGAAGGTTCAATAGGGATACTGACAGATGTTGATAAAACACTGGTACAATGCTACAGATGTTGATAGGACACCGGAGACACAGACAGATGTTGATTGCAATGGGACACTATTGCAGATGTTGATGTAGTTGAACACTACTGCAGATGTTGATATGCACTGGTACACTATAACAGATATTGATGTGCACGGGTGCACGGCAACAGATGTTTTTGTGCACTGGTAAACTGTGACAGATGCTTTTGTGCACTGCTACACTGTGACAGATGCTTTGGTGTACTGGTACACTGTGACTGTTGTTGATGGAACTCTGGTACACTGACAGATGTTTTTGTGCACTGGTACACCATGACAGATGTTGATGGTTCACTTAGGGTGCAGACAGATGTTGATATTGCAATGGACCACTATTGCAGATGTTGATGTGCACTGGTACAGATTTTGCTGTGCACTTGGACTGGGACAGATGGTGATTGCTGTACTGGTGTGGAATGGCTGCACTGGGTGTGATCTTTGTGCAGCTGCACAGTAAAATCAGCAGCTACACACAGATTGCTGACAGGCTGCAGTGATCATATCACCTTCTCCACACTGAGCTCTCACTGAGAGGAAGAGCCGATACAGAGGCACGTGCCTCTGGTTACATTGTGTGATGGTTGTGATTGGACACAGCCATTACATGAACAAGAGGGCCAATCAGAGAGCCCATGTCCTGATTTGTGAGTCTCTGTGTTCAAGGGACACAGCCATCACAGGGTCACGCCACTGGCACAGCCCCGAGTCTAAAAGGATGTTTGGGTAGGTTCTCTCAGAATGGCGCTTCTCCCACCTGGCCACTGTACATAAACGGCGGTTAAAGCACATAAACATTAAAGCACAACTGAACCATCAACTTAAATCTAAATGCATTCCAGGTGCATCAAACGTAAAGTTTTGGTGTTCATTGTCTTAGAATTTCTTTTTTGCCACAGCCTGAAAAGAAAAGTCTGCACCCTGCCAGCACGTCGTAGAGTGGGCCCTCTGTGGGAAAAATTACAAAATACAGGTGTGTGTAACTTGCGAGCCAAACAAAAAAACCTTAGGGATCGCTAACAATTAACACATACTCCAACTCTGCAATTTAAACCATATATCTATAAATGTTGCGCTTCTATTATCCAACTATATAAAGTGTGTGAAATATACTATTATATATACAAACTGACAAAAAATTTTCAATATATCAATAAAGTGATCATAATAAAAAACAAAAATAAATCCGTTAATCCAAAAAAAGTCCAAATTTGTGATAAAATGATTAAAACATAACACAGTGACTTTCTGTGAAACCTTCAGTGAAATTAAATGTGCACTCACCTCCTTCTAAGCCTATTATACAGGCTTAATAAACTTTTGGTTCACATATCCTGGAACCTACTAGAATTGCTGCAGTATATGATGGATGTTGGGTACTTCTTGCAAACACCTTTCCCCTTTAAACGCTGTATATCTCTGCAAGGATTTCTCCCTCCTTCAGCTGCTTTGAATCACTAGCACAATCCTCCTTATACGTTCCTCAGTGTGAAACGAGACAATAGGAACATAGTGCTTTATCCTTAAAACAGACTTTATTTTATTCCACAAATCTTAATCAATGCACTCACAATGTTAAAATCCAAAAAACGCTTTCAGTGATAAATGTCTGTATCAGCCGTTGGCATATGTACTTGCCGCTTGTTCTCTCTGAAACCGAGTGACTTCGTAGCCCCACCCCTATGCGTTACGCCATAGGACACATGGCTTCATCAGGGGGTTATGATTGGACAGTCACTACACACAGACTCCTTTATATATGCTGTCTCCACCATTTTCCTGGAGATCGCATGGGAGTGGCCATCTTTTTGGGGTCAAACCAAGCTTGCTAACCACACAGGATTTGACACATATGTTTCAATTATAAATATTTTAAATATAACTACGTTGCACCTCGGCCAAAAGAGATACTATAGCGATATCTTACGGCTCACACAGGTTCACACATATTACAAACCCTCTCAAAACAACACAAAAATGTTTTATATATTACATAAAATACACTGAAAAATAAAATAAAATAACAATCAAAAATAAAAGTCCACAATACTAATATAAAACTAAATATAAAATTGAATCCCAAAAATCATATTCCTAAAATAAAGAACTAGTCAATACTATAAACTAAAAATCATTAATAAAACATGACAGATCAAAATCCTTATTCAATCCTCCTGGGGTCAGACTACCCAATTCATATATCCAAAATGATTCTTTTTTACTTATTTCCCTAATTAAATTATCACCCTTCCAATGTGGGGTATGTTTAACTATACCCCAAAATTCAATCTTATCTACTTCTCGGTTATGAAACTGACGAAAATGAAGAGATAAATGATGATATTTGAATCCAATGCTAATATTATGTATATGCTCTTTTATGCGTTCTTTTAAACTTCTTTTTGTGCGACCTATATATGACAGGTTGCATGAACATTTCAGAGCATATACTACACCTTTGGTGTCACAAGATATAAATTGATCTATTGTATAATTTTTTCAATTTTTTGGATTAATGAATTTTTTTCTACATTTCAGATTATTAAACATTCTTTTACAGCTGTAGCAACAGCTGCATTTATAAAATCCAGTGCCCTGAAAGAAACTAAGTGTACCTTTTGTTGTTTTTGGGGGTTCTAATACATTTTTAACCACACGATCTCTAATATTTAATGCTTTTTTATATATGAATCTGGGTTTTTCTTTGATAATAGTTCTTAGATCCTTATCCAATTTCAGTACATCCCAATGTTTAGTTATTATTCTTTGGACATCTTTATACTGTTTATTATATGGCAATACCACAGATATCTCATATTCTTCTAACTTACTGTGTTTCTTATTTACTAACAAACTATTTCTATCCACCACTTCTATTGCTCTACTCTCTTTTTCTATTATTTCTTTTTTATATCCTTTAGCTGTAAACCTCTGAATTAATATCTCACTCTGTTCTCTATAATCCTCTATATTTGTGCAGTTTCTTCTTAAGCGGAGAAACTGGCCCCTAGGGATATTTTTAATCCACGGTTTATGATGACAACTATTAACCGGATATATGAGTTTCTATCTGTTTTCTTAAAATAATTTTTAGTGATGATATGCGTACCTGTATTAATGATCCTTATATCCAAAAAATGTTTCTCACTATTACTAATATTCCAACTCAAAATGATGTTCTTATTATTTAAATTCAATTTCTGATAGTAATTGGTTAATGATGTTACATCCCCATTCCAAAACAGTATAATATCATCAATGAATCTATTATAGATGACCACTTCTTCAAGAATACCATTAAATATTACTTCTTCCCATTTTGCCATATATAAATTTGCAATACTGGGTGCAAAGCGGGCACCCATGGCCACACCCCTTA
Organism: Staurois parvus; assembly: GCF_062004578.1. Classification (NCBI taxonomy): domain Eukaryota; kingdom Metazoa; phylum Chordata; class Amphibia; order Anura; family Ranidae; genus Staurois; species Staurois parvus. Next base: position 127,287 of record NW_028318124.1, read on the forward strand.
TTTGCAAATAATAAGAATTTTGATACCAGAAATAATTATGGTTAAGACAAAATTTAATACATTTAATTATATATCTTTGCTGTCTTCTATGGAGAGAAGAGTATTTTTGTAAAGCCCACATAGCGGCTTCTACGGCCCCTTGGTGGTCTATAATTGTATATAACGAGGATACATCAGCAATACTCATTACCAATTTATTATTAACCTTCAAATTTTGTATAATAGTTAACACGTGTCTGGTGTCTTTAATATATGCCCTGGTTTTTTCCACTAGGGGTTGTAAAAATTGATCTATGTACTGCCCCATTCTGGAAGTTAGTGAGTCAATTCCGTTGATAATAGGACGAATAGGTGGATTCAAAGTATCCTTATGGATCTTTGGTATAGAATAAATTACCGGTATTCTACTAACTGAAGGAACCAAATATTTGGCTTCTTTTTCATCTAAGATACTCTTTCTTTTGCCATATTCAACCAATTTCAATAGTTCTTTTTTATATAATTTTGTAGGATTATTATTAAGTTTATGATATGTTTCATTATCCTCTAACAAGTTATTCATAGATGTCTCATAAAAATCTTTTGACAAAATGACAATTCCTCCCCCCTTATCAGCTGGTCTTATTACTATATTATCTCTATTTTTTAAACTTTTAATACCTTTTATAATATCGTGTTCTTCCTCATACTTCTTCATTTTTAAAGCTTCTAAATCTTCTGTCACTAATTTTTTATTTTTATAAAAACTATAAAAGTATTTATATAAAAACTGTCCTTATTTTTAGGATTGAATAATGATTTATTTTTCAAATTACTGTGTTGGATTTTTTCTATTTCATGACGGTTTTCTTTAATGGGATTCTGTATAAAATATTTCTTTAGATTCAGGTTTCTGATGAGTTTTTGTAGGCCAACATATGTTTCAAATTTGTTTAACCCATTTGAAGGCACAAATTTTAAACCCTTATCTAACACTTTGATTTCCTCATCCTTTAATGGAATACCACTCAAATTGAAAATGCCTTCACCTGTTGGTCTCTTCTCCTTTTCTTGTTGCTTTCTTCTTCCTCCTCTTTTTTCCCTTTTCCTGATCTTTCTGAATTTTGTGTGGGATTGTAATCCCATCCTAAAAAAGGGTTGGGCAATGGAGATTCTTGATAATGTTGCTCCAATGGTGAAAACCTATTATAGGTAGGTACATTATAATATTGATTATCAAATTTTTGTGGTCTGTAACCCGGGGGCTTAAATTGATTTGGTTTGTAACCTTGGAAATTTCTGGGTGGATAACCCTGCGGATTCCTATATTGAGTGCCTCTGTAACCATGATTATAGTATAGTTTATAACCTGGATGTGGAGGCCTGTATGGCTCTCTATTCTGAGTTTGGGGATGATCTGGGCGCTTCCAATTACCCCGATCATATCCATACTGAGGTGGTACATACTTCTTTTGTGATGCAGCTGTATTATTCATATAAAATTTATTTGAATTTTGATTCTTTGGTGTCATAAACCTATGGATTTCTTTATTGCAGACCCATTAGTTTCCATTTGTTTAACTTTTGTATTTTCAGTAGAATTTGTGGCTTGATTCAGATCCTTACTTTGCCACTTAAACACTTGTTTAGAACTATAATCCTGAATCACTCTCTGATATTTTTTCTTCTTTTTATTTTTGTTCTCCAAATCTTTTTTTTTAACATTTTTATTTAATTCATTCATGTATTTAGCAAAATCATGGTGATCTTTAAATGTTTCCACTTTCTCCACTTGCTCTTTTAAGCTTGCTTCTATTTTTCTCATTTTTCTTTGTTTTCTTTTGTAGAGAAACACTAAAGTCACTGTATTATGTTTTAATCACTTTATCACAAATTTGGACTTTTTTGGATAAACGGATTTATTTTTGTTTTTATTATGATCACTTTATTGATATATTGAACATTTTTTGTCAGTTTGTATATATAATAGTATATTTCACACACTTTATATAGTTGGATAATAGGAGTGCAACATTTATAGATATATGGTTTAAATTGCACAGCTGGAGTATGTGTTAATTGTTAGCGATCCCTAAGTTTTTTTTGTTTGGCTCGCAAGTTACACACACCTGTATTATATTATATTATAACCATGGAGAAGTATATTAAAGAAAAAATAATACCTAGAAAATTAAGATGGGATTTACCCATTGCAGATGGATTAGTGGAGGAAGATGATGGAATGGTATAATTTTTTTAGTGAAAAAAGTTTAGAATTATTAGTGTTTCTCTACAAAAGAAAACAAAGAAAAATGAGAAAAATAGAATAAATAAAAATGTTAAAAACAAAGATTTGGAGAACAAAAATAAAAAGAAGACAAAATATCAGAGAGTGATCCAGGATTATAGTTCTAAACAAGTGTTTAAGTGGCAAAGTAAGGATCTGAATCAAGCCACAAATTCTACTGAAAATACAAAAGTTAAACAAATGGGAACTAATGGGTCTGCAATAAAGAAATCCATAGGACTTATGACACCAAAGAATAAAAATTCAAATACATTTTACATGAATAATACAGCTGCATCACAAAAGAAGTATGTACCACCTCAGTATGGATATGATCGGGGTAATTGGAAGCGCCCAGATCATCCCCAAACTCAGAATAGAGAGCCATACAGGCCTCCACATCCAGGTTATAAACCATACTATAATCATGGTTACAGGAGGCACTCAATATAGGAATCCGCAGGGTTATCCACCCAGAAATGCCCAAGGTTACAAACCAAATCAATTTAAGCCCCCGGGTTACAGACCACAAAAATTTGATAATCAATATTATAATGTACCTACCTATAATAGGTTTTCACCATTGGAGCAACATTATCAAGAATCTCCATTGCCCAACCCTTTTTTAGGATGGGATTACAATCCCACACAAAATTCAGAAAGATCAGGAAAAGAGGAAAAAGAGGAGGAAGAAGAAAGCAACAAGAAAAGGAGAAGAGACCAATAGGTGAAGGCATTTTCAATTTGAGTGGTATTCCATTAAAGGATGAGACAGAAACAATTGAGTACTGTCCGTGATACTTTTTTTATTTGCACTAAAATACAATTTTGAGGACAAGCTTTCGGGATATGTCCCCTTCTTCAAGGTCTAAGCAGTACTATTACAAATCACAAAGTTTAAGCAGAATGTTAGAAGGGATTGAGAAAAAAAAAAGGCTACAGGTAAGATACATCAAAAGCGAGGGGGGGAGGAATACTACACTCACACAGAGGGGGTTAAGCTTCAGCTAATAGATAGTCATAAAGCTGTCGGATAATGGTTGAGGAATCCCATGTCCAAATTCAGGCCGTTATCGATTGTGTCAAATAGAATTATCATTCTTAGTTCAAATGTTTTTCTTTCCTGGATGGATTTGAATTTTCCTCTCAGAACTAAAATATTGAGGTCTTCCATATTGTGGCCTGGTTGTGTGAAATGGTGTCCTACAGGTGTGCAGAGGTCATCTTCTTTATGTTCCTTGATGGTATGTCTGTGCAAATTCATCCTTGTTTGCAACTTCTGTCCTGTTTTGCCAACATAAGATCCTTTGCTGCATTTTCTGCACTGGATAAGGTACACAACATTACTGGAGGTGCAGCTGTATGATCCGGAAATATTGAAGATTCCTTTTGAGTGTCTGACACTTTTTGATGGATTGATTTGGTTGCACAGCTTGCAGCATTTATTATTGCAGGGTTTGCTTCCATTATTTGTGACATCATAATCAGAAGGAAGTTTCCTACTGATTAGTTTATTTCTGAGGTTGGGGGGTTGTCTGAAAGCCAGTATTGGGGGTTGCTGGAATATTTCTTTCAGAGTTCCATCCTCTGTTATGATGGGTTGTAAATCTTTGATTATTTTTCTTATTCCTTCTAGTGCTGGGTTGTATGTGGTTACTAGAGGTACACGGTTGTTTGTTTTTTTCTCTTTGTAATGAAGTAGATTTTCCCTTCGGGTTCTCAAGGCTGTGTTTATGCTGGTGTTGATAGTTTTGTCCTTGTAACCCTTCTTATGGAAGGCGTCTGCTAGTGTCCCGAGATGTTTATCTCTGTCTCTTGGGTCAGAACATACTCAGTGGTATCTAATGGCCTAACTGTGTATGATGGCACGTTTCGTGTGTTGGGGGTGGAAGCTGGAACTGTGGAGGTAGTTGCATCTGTCAGTGAGTTTCCTGTATATTGAGGTGTGAAGAGTATCATCCCTGATGTATACTGTGGTGTCTAGGAAGTTGACGTGTGTGTTTGAGTATTCCATTTTTAGTTTGATTGATGGATGAAAAGTGTTCATCAATGAGTAAAATTGTTTTAGATTTTCTTCACCTTCTGTCCATATGATGAAAATATCATCAATATAGCAAAAGTATCTGTATGGTTTTTGTTCCATGCTGTTCAGGAATTGTTCCTCCAGGTCAGCCATAAATAAATTTGCATAATGGGGTGCCATTTTACTTCCCATCGCAGTGCCCATACATTGAAGATAGATGTCTTTATTGAAAGCAAAGTAGTTGTGTGTAAGTATGAATTCAATGAGCTGTGTAACATCCTCAGCAGTGTATTTGTTGTTTGGTGAGGATGATAAAGATCTGTGACATGCAGCTAATCCATCCTTGTGAGGGATATTACTATACAGGGATACTACATCCATAGTCACTAGAAGTGTATTAGATGGTAATTGCTGTATGTTGTTGAGGATGAGGAAATCAAAGTGTTAGATAGGGGTTTAAAATTCGCGCCTTCAAAAGGGTTAAACAAATTTGAAACATATGTTGGCCTACATATCATAAACTTAATAATAATCCTACAAAATTATATAAAAAAGAACTATTGAAATTGATTGAATATGGCAAAAGAAAGAGTATCTTAGATGAAAAAGAAGCCAAATATTTGGTTCCTTCAGTTAGTAGAATACCGGTAATTTATTCTATACCAAAGATCCATAAGGATACTTTGAATCCACCTATTCGTCCTATTATCAACGGAATTGACTCACTAACTTCCAGAATGGGGCAGTACATAGATCAATTTTTACAACCCCTAGTGGAAAAAAGCAGGGCATATATTAAAGGCACCAGACACGTGTTAACTATTATACAAAATTTGAAGGTTAATAATAAATTGGTAATGAGTACTGTTGATGTATCCTCGTTATATACAATTATAGACCACCAAGGGGAAGTAGAAGCCACTATGTGGTGTGGCCATGGGTGCTCGCTTTGCACCCAGTAGTGCAAATTTATATATGGCAAAATGGGAAGAAGAAGTAATATTTAACGGTATTCTTGAAGAAGTGGTCATCTATAATAGATTCATTGATGATATTATACTGTTTTGGAATGGGGATGTAACATCATTAACCAATTACTATCAGAAATTGAATTTAAATAATAAGAACATCATTTTGAGTTGGAATATTAGTAATAGTGAGATACATTTTTGGATATAAGGATCATTAATACAAGTACGCATATCATCACTAAAAATTATTTTAAGAAAACAGAAACTCATATATCCCGGTTAATAGTTGTCATCATAAACCGTGGATTAAAAATATCCCTAGGGGCCAGTTTCTCCGCTTAAGAAGAAACTGCATAAATATAGAGGATTATAGAGAACAGAGTGAGTTATTAATTCAGAGGTTTACAGCTAAAGGATATAAAAAAGAAATAATAGAAAAAGAGAGTAGGGCAATAGAAGTGGTGGATAGAAATAGTTTGTTAGTAAATAAGAAACACAGTAAGTTAGAAGAATATGAGATATCTGTGGTATTGCCATATAATAAACAGTATAAAGATGTCCAAAGAATAATAACTAAACATTGGGATGTACTGAAATTGGATAAGGATCTAAGAACTATTATCAAAGAAAAACCCAGATTCATATATAAAAAAGCATTAAATATTAGAGATCGTGTGGTTAAAAATGTATTAGAACCCCCAAAAACAACAAAAGGTACACTAATGCAGGCCATAGATGGATCGTAATTCGGCCGATTTTTCGTCCGGAAGAAAAATCTACCGATTATCTTATCGTTAGTGGACGATTTCGTCGGCCGTTTTTCGTGTATTTTGGACTTTCAGATTATCGGTGATGTTGGAAAATTTTCGGAAAACGCCCGACTTTATCCTCATTGATGGTCAAAAACGGACGATCGTTTTCCGAAAATTTTATGCGCATGTGCAGTGACCTGGAAAGAGAAGTTTGCAGCGTACGAAGTTTCGTTTCCGGTACAAATTTAAAAAGTTCTAAAATGTAAACATCACATCATTGTATGCACTAGTGTGTAAATAAATAGTTGTGTGTGATCTGTAATATATTTATTTAACTGTGCTGAAGTACCCCACATATTAAAATCGTTTATGTTCAATCTCACCATATATATTAACTTTTATAAAAATAACAAGTCAGATTTTTAAAGCAGAAGTGCTTTATTGAACAATTTTGTAATTATCCAAAATAACATTATCCCAAATAAAATATTTTTTTATTTTAGAAGCATTATGTTTTTTGTTCATAAAAATTTTTTTTACTGTCTATTCTCAATATAAAATGTGACAATATAGATAAATATGGTTTAATGGCAGAGACCTTCAATAAAGAAGACATAACAGCATCCTCAATGTGTGCAATCACATTGTAATTTCAAGTTTGCTAATTGCTGACATGACTGTAATCAGTTTGTAAAAATATGTACATATAAGCATAATTCCAGTGCTGACATGAATGAAAGCAGTTGAAAAAATTAGTCAGAAAAAAGGATAATGTATGTATAGGACATCCTTTAGCAAAACCTGTGTGCAGGCAAGACTGTAATCAGTTTTTTAGAATATCAGGTAAAAGGATATGCAATGCTCAAATCAACAAGCATAGCATAACCCCAGTGCTGACATTCATAAAAGCAGTTCTAAAAATGTGTCTGAGAAAAGGATAATCAACCTGTGTGCAGGCAAGACTGTAATCAGTTTTTTAGAATATCAGGTAAAAGGATATGCAATGCTCAAATCAACAAGCATAGCATAACCCCAGTGCTGACATTCATAAAAGCAGTTCTAAAAATGTGTCTGAGAAAAGGATAATCAACCTGTGTGCAGGCAAGACTGTAATCAGTTTTTTAGAATATCAGGTAAAAGGATATGCAATGCTCAAATCAACAAGCATAGCATAACCCCAGTGCTGACATTCATAAAAGCAGTTCTAAAAATGTGTCTGAGAAAAGGATAATCAACCTGTGTGCAGGCAAGACTGTAATCAGTTTTTTAGAATATCAGGTAAAAGGATATGCAATGCTCAAATCAACAAGCATAGCATAACCCCAGTGCGGACATTCATAAAAGCAGTTCTAAAAATGTGTCTGAGAAAAGGATAATCAACCTGTGTGCAGGCAAGACTGTAATCAGTTTTTTAGAATATCAGGTAAAAGGATATGCAATGCTCAAATCAACAAGCATAGCATAACCCCAGTGCTGACATTCATAACAGCAGTTCTAAAAATGTGTCTGAGAAAAGGTTACAATGTGCAAAACATCCATTGACAAAACATAATTGCTGACATGAATCAGTGTAATATTCAGAGAAAAAGGGTTAGACATTCAACAGTGGAACATTTTTAAAACAATGGTAAGGGATATACAATACGCAAATCATATCAGTTTGCAGAGTGTATCCAAAACTGTATTGATCCTGCACTGCATGGTGTTCAAAGTTTCCCTCATGTCCTCAATCTGGACGTTACAAGCCATCAATTCTGCCGTAAGTTTTTGTGTGGTATAACTGTTTAGTGCTGGTGACTCTGGATTTCCTGTTAATACAAATGAGAATTATTAATGTATGTTTTCAGACAGATGAATGCATGTATAGATAAATGTATATAGATGAATACTTGCCCCAACTTGTGCTATTGACTGCATCCTCCTCAACAGGCATGAGGTTCAGTATTACTTCCTCAGAAACCTCCACAGGGTCATCCATAACATTTTTTGCCAAATCCTTATAGACAGATTCATGTTTCTCAGATTTATCTTCATCAATATTCTTGAATTCTCCTGTGTGAATTAATGTGAAAGTAATCAATACAGCACTGAAGTTCTATTGACTGATGACTTTAACATTATTTATCATAATAAAATATGTCACATTAAAACAGCATATTACATCAAGAAAGAGGCATAACACTTTTATCATACATATAGGGAACACATTATACAACCTATACAAAATATTTTTATATTGAAGACAATACTCACTTTTTTTGAGAATTTTTCTTATTCTCTTGAACTGATCAACTTCAGATCAGACCATCGTTTTCTCAGTTGGTCCTTTGTGCGTTTTACCCCAAATTTTTTCCAAAGCACTTTAAGGATTTTGCCCATTATTGCATCCTTCCTTTGATTGGTGTTGTTGTAAAATTGCAGCTTGCAGTCATAATCCTTTCTGAGCAGGATTTTAACCATCTCCACCATTTCCTCCAAAGACATGTTGGTTGCCTTTCTTTTTGTATCTCTCCCAGTTTGAAGAAGCTGCTGCTGTGATCCTTCTTGCTCACTAGGTTTGTTGAATTCCTTCTGCTCCGCCATCTTGTTCCCAGCAAAAGAGGGAGGAGGAAGGGGCGGTGTTTATAGCGTGAAAGAGCGCCAAAAAGCACGTACGTTCGGACGTTCGCGGACAGAACGTTCATTCGACTGAGCGATCGTATCTGCTGAGGAGGGCTGCTAATCGGAACGATAATTCGTGCATAATTCGGCAGGAAAACGAAGTTTCTGTGTCAAAACGACAACATCAAGTCTTCTTTATCAGTAGGTACCTTGCAGAATTCGATACATGTTTACAGTTATGCAACATGTTGCAAGGCTTTCCTGTCTCATGTGCTGGGTGCTGTGTACAATTTAACCCATTGTGACAGCATAAGCATATTGTATTATTATCATTATTTCTTATAATATATATTTGGGCCTCATTGTAAACCTTTTTTTTTTTTTCTTCTTTCAGCTATGGCACAGAAATTCACATCTGTGGCGTTTTTGCCAGAGTTTAATGACATGTACAGGGAGATGCCCTGTATGTGGAAAGTGAAATCCAAAGACTATTCGAATCATTTGATGCGTGATGAGGCGATGAAAAAACTTATAGACTTGTGCAAAACTGTGTGCGTACATGCAGATGAGACCTATGTAAAGAACAAGATTGCAAATCTGCGTACTGCGTTTAAAAAAGAGTTAAATAAAATTGAAAACTCCAAAAAATCTGGTGCTGGCACAGATGAGGTGTATGTGCCACGGCTGTGGTATTTTAACAGCCTCAGGTTCCTGCATGACTCAGATGTGCCAAGGGAGTCTCAATGTACTTTGCTGCCTGGTCCCTCTGATGAACCATCCTTTACACCTCTGGCTGAATCTGAGGTACCAGAGACACAGGTAATTGAAGTCCAACATTTACTTTACAATATATGATCATATGTAACCTCAGAATGTACAATTAAATCAATGAACACAAATTTCTCAATATATATTTATTATTTATATGCACACATGCACCTTTTTTTGCACAACTAAAGTCAACTTTAATATATACATTAGACAAACTTTAATATATACTTTAGACAACATTATCCTGCCAAGATACTGCACCATGGCCCACAAAATATTGCATATAATTAACACGATTTTCACGCGCTGTCGCAGTTGACAAAACTGGACGCGCAGGAGCCAAATTTTAAAGGCCTCCATTATCGCTCCTCCATTCTCCTGGCAGAATATCACCGCTTAACGGATCTTCTCTGTCCACTGATAGTGGTGATAAATAAGCTGTGTTGGTCGACCTGAGAAAATTGTGGATTAGGCAGCAGCTCTCCACAATCACATCAATTGTGTCAACGCTCACATTGATGGGAGTGTGGAAAATCCGGAAGCGACTTGCCAGGATGCCAAAGGCATTTTCCACCACGCGTCGTGCCCTTGACAGCCTGTAATTGAACACTTTTTGATTGTGATTCATATTTCGCCATGGAAATGGCTTTAAAATATTTTCACTCAAAGGAAAAGCATCATCCGCTACAAAAACAAAATTAAGTCCTTCAACTGTATGCTCTGATGTTGGAAGATGTAGAAGTCCACCCTTCATTCTTCTGTGGAATTCAGTATTCTCCATCACTCCTCCATCGGAATTACGGCCATTTTTTCCAATATCCAGATACATAAACTCATATTTGGCGTTCACAATGGCCAATAGTATGATACTGTAGAAGCCTTTATAATTAAAGTAGTAGGACCCGGAGTGAGCCGGCAGTGTAATGCGCACATGTTTGCCATCTATGGCACCACCACAGTTAGGAAAGTTCCACAGGTCTTGGAAGTCTTCGGAAATCTGCATCCAGTCTTGAGGGCACATTGGAAACTGTAACAGATAAAAAGGTTTTTATTGCCTGTTTTTGTAACATTTAACACGTGTTCTACATTTCTGTTTGTTATAGGAAAGTGAGGCAACACAAGAGAAAAATACAAGATCACTGCACGTGAACAAAGGCAAAAAAAAAAAAACACAGATTCGGAAACAACATTATTTTTAAGGCAAGCATCTGCTGCCCTGGCCGAAAAAGAGGATGAATGTGACGCATTTGCAAAACATATTGCCCACAAGCTGAGAAATATGAGCCTGCAACAACGGGAAATAATAGACCCACTGATGTACCAGCTATTGACTATTGGCCAAAGGGGACAGGGTACCTATGACACCCGAATTGTTGGATTCTGTAGATATCCACCTCCACAGGGCACAGCACAACCACATAACATGCCTCCAAACACAGCAGCCAGAGAGCCTCAACATTTGGCTGCCTCCCCAATTAATCCACAGTGGCCAGAACAATCCCACAGTACTTGGGATGTGAACTACCTCAACCTGTAAGATAGTGCAAAAAACGTGTTCTCATTAAAAATCTTCAAATGTTTTTTTTGATCTGTTTTTAGTTCAATAAACTTGTTAAAAGTTATATAATATAAGACTGGAATCTTATTTTTTCAGAATTGTTTCTCATTGTGGTTTTTCTCTTTATTGTGTGGGGGGGTGGGGGAAGTAAGAAGAATTTATTAAATTTTTTGGCTTTTGTTCTAAATGTTTGATATTTCACTATGACCAAAGTAGAACAATATTACCATGGTAACACTGTACTACTTTGGTGAAGTGATAATAATTTATTTAACTATTTGCAAAGTATTACTTTGCTATTAACAAGCATTTACAGCAGGGGTCCTCAAACTACAGCCCGCGGGCCACATACGGCCCGCCGAGCAGATTCATCCGGCCCGCCGGCAGGGGACATTAAGTACAGGGGCGGGCAGGGGGCTGCTGTCTCTTATCTGGCTCCGGTCCCAGTACCACGATGATCCAGTCCGGGATGCGCAGCTCCTTCTCTCCGGCCGCTCCCTCACTCGATGTCCGCGCTGCCGCTCGGCTCCGCCACCTCGCCGGTGATTGGGCGCAAGTACTGTAGCTTAGGAAAAGCACACAGGCAGCCAATCACCGGCGAGGAGGCGGAGCCGAGCGGCCCCACGAAAATCAAGGGAGGGAGAGGCCGAAGTGCAGGAAGGAGGACAGCTGACCGCCCGGTAAGTGCCGTGCAGATGGTGCTGCTACAATCAGGTATGATGGCTGCAGCAGCACCATGCTGGAACAGGGGTCGGCTAGTTAAGCGTTATTGCTGTCAGTGGGAGGAATAGTGCTCCATCATTGGTGTCACTGATAATAATGATGGGGCACTATTCCTCCCACTGACACCAACAATGGGACACTATGCCTCCCACTGACACCAATGATGGGGCAGTATTTTGCTCCATAAGACACACTTGGGGGAAATGTCTGTGCGTCTTATAGAGTGGCCGGACCAGTATTCTCGTCGCCGTTGTATGTCCGCAGTCTCTGAACAAATGCGGACACAGTACAGGAGAGGACCATATTTTTTTTTTTTTAAAACTATAGTCCAGCCCTCCAATGGTCTGAGGGACAGTGAACTGGCCCCCTGTTTAAAAGAGTTTGAGGACCCCTGATTTACAGGAATGACATCAATTAATTCAGGTTTTTTTTACTTAGCAGTGATTTGGACACGGCTAATCACATGACACAGCTGGCCTGTGCTTGCGATCGCTGTGACCATTGACAGCTAGGTACACTAGTACACAATGGATGGCATGAATGAAGCCATCCATTGTATACAACTGTCATGTGACCTGCTGTGACTGGTCACAGCAGGTCACATGGTACCGGCAACAGGGCCGGTACTCCGATCTCTCATGGGCCGTAACTGAGGTTAACATGTGGGTTGATGAAATGGTTAACTGTGTACTGTTTCACATTACATGCTGTCAGTGATTTGCACTGTATGCACATTGCTTTTTATGAGTAAGATAAGCAGAGTCATATAAACCAGTGTGCAGGAGCAGAAAGGGGAGAGAACTGTTAGATTTACAAAGACAAAACAATATAACAAAATAATATAATATTTCAGTTAAATATATATATATATATATATATATATACATATGTAATAACTACCTTCATATAGTCAGCTTTCAACACGCTGGATATTGTTGCACACGTTTCTGGGATTATCCGACCTAAGGACTGTGCGGATATACCTGTTGAAAACTTGAGGTCTTCATAGGATCTTCCTGTTGCTAGGTAACGTAGGGTTGCAATGAGTCTCTCCTCTGCGCTGATGGATTTGCGCATGCAAGAGTCTTTTTTCTTAATGTGGGGTCCAACCATGGATAGCAGGAGCTCAAAAGACTGCTGTGACATTCGCAAATAGTTTTTAAAGTCATCAGGATTGTGTACTTTTAAATTGGAAATCAGGTTCATGTGTGAAAACATGGCACGTTGAAGAAGCCAGTGTTTGGACCATACTCTGCTCTTCCTTGCTTTCTTACTTTTGTTTTTCTTCTCCACTGCTAACAGGCCAACCATTATTAAGGCCAGTTTTTGTTTGGTGATATTTCGTGGCATTTTCGTCCAAGAAACAACGATACCTCGTTCGTACGACACGATTATTATTTCCACTTTCGTCAGGTTCCGGTGAGAAGGATCACAAAGGTCACAAAATGACATCATTTCCCGTTATAGGTTACTCATTAATCGGCCGATTTTCGTAATAATTGGTGGTCAGGTAGGTTTTTTAGACCGACCGATAGTTCGTTAATCGACCGAAAATCGGCCGAATTACGATCCATCTATGGCCTGCATAAGTTTCTTTCAGGGCACTGGATTTTATAAATGCGGCTGTTGCTACAGCTGTAAAAGAATGTTTAATAATCCGAAATGTAGAAAAAAATTCATTAATCCAAAAAATGGAAAAAATTATACATTAGACCAATTTACATCTTGTGACACCAAAGGTGTAGTATATGCTCTGACATGTTCATGCAACCTGTTATATATAGGTCGCACAAAAAGAAGTTTAAAAGAACGCATAAAAGAGCATATACATAATATTAGCATTGGATTCAAATATCATCATTTATCTCTTCATTTTCGTCAGTTTCATAACCGAGAGGTAGATAAGATTGAATTTTGGGGTATAGTTAAACATACCCCACATTGGAAGGGTGATAATTTAATTAGGGAAATAAGTAAAAAAGAATCATTTTGGATATATGGATTGGGTAGTCTGACCCCAGGAGGATTGAATAAGGATTTTGATCTGTCATGTTTTATTAATGATTTTTAGTTTATAGTATTGACTAGTTCTTTGTTTTAGGAATATGATTTTTGGGATTCAATTTTAGATTTAGTTTTATATTAGTATTGTGGACTTTTATTTTTGATTGTTATTTTATTTTATTTTTCAGTGTATTTTATGTAATATATAAAACATTTTTGTGTTGTTTTGAGAGGGTTTGTAATATGTGTGAACCTGTGTGAGCCGTAAGATATCGCTATAGTATCTCTTTTGGCCGAGGTGCAACGTAGTTATATTTAAAATATTTATAATTGAAACATGTGTCAAATCCTGTGTGGTTAGCAAGCTTGGTTTGACCCCAAAAAGATGGCCGCTCCCATGCGATCTCCAGGAAAATGGTGGAGACAGCATATATAAAGGAGTCTGTGTGTAGTGACTGTCCAATCATAACCCCCTGATGAAGCCATGTGTCCTATGGCGTAATGCATAGGGGTGGGGCTACGAAGTCACTCGGTTTCAGAGAGAACAAGCGGCAAGTACATATGCCAACAGCTGATACAGGCATTTATCACTGAAAGCGTTTTTTTGATTTTAACAATGTGAGTGCATTGATTAAGATTTGTGGAATAAAATAAAGTCTGTTTTAAGGATAAAGCACTATGTTCTTATTGTCTCGTTTCACACTGAGGAACGTATAAGGAGGATTGTGCTAGTGATTCAAAGCAGCTGAAGGAGGGAGAAATCCTTGCAGAGATATACAGCGTTTAAAGGGGAAAGGTGTTTGCAAGAAGTACCCAACATCCATCATATACTGCAGCAATCCTGTATAATAGGCTTAGAAGGAGGTGAGCGCACAGCTATTTTCACTGAAAGATTCATGGAAAGTCACTGTATTATGTTTTAATCACTTTATCACAAATTTGGAATTTTTTTTGGATAATGGATTTATTTTTTTGTTTTTTATTATGATCACTTTAATGATATATTGAAAATTTTTTGTCAGTTTGTATATATAATAGTATATTTCACACACTTTATATAGTTGGATAATAGGAGCCCAACATTTATAGATATATGGTTTAAATTGCACAGTTGGAGTATGTGTTTATTGTTAGCGATCCCTAAGGTTTTTTTTGTTTGGCTTGCAAGTTACACACACCTGTATTTTGTAATTTTGCAAGAAGTTCCCAACATCCATCATATACTGCAGCAATTCAAGTAGGTTCCAGGATATGTGAACCAAAAGTTTATTAAGCCTGTATAATAGGCTTAGAAGGAGGTGAGTGCACATTTGATTTCACTGAAGGTTTCACAGAAAGTCATTGTATTATGTTTTAATCACTTTATCACAAATTTGGACTTTTTTTGGATAAACGGATTTATTTTTGTTTTTTATTATGATCACTTTATTGATATATTGAAAATTTGTTGTCAGTTTGTATATATAATAGTATATTTCACACCCTCTGTGGGAAAGCAATGGACTTGTAGAGATCCTACATGTTTTTCTAATGTTTTAGACCTATAGTTCAGTGAGATTCGGCATTGCCAAATTTGTAAGTGAGCTGCAGGTGTGCAGCTCACAGAGCAAGGGTGGACAGGCAGGTAAGTAGCTTTAATGCAGAAGAGACAAATCATGTCTCTTCTGCATTAAAAATCCTGCCCTTTTTAATGTGGAGCCTAAAGTTCCACTTTAAACGACAATTCAACTGATCTAAAGGTGATTTGTGAATTGTTCCATATTTTTGCTCTGCAAACATGTATGGCACTTTCAAGGTTTTCTGCCTGTGCTGTAGTGTCTCAGATACTTTCAAGAGAGTATCTGAGACACCAAAATGCTATATAGCACTACTTTGTATATAAAATCTAGTTTTATAATATATTGTCCACGTTTTCAGCTTCTACAGCTTGTATGACCCTTTATAGAATTGTGCAAAGCACAATGTTATAAAATTATATTTTTTATAGTGCTATATAGCATTTTGGTGTCTCAGACACTTTCCAACAGTAATCACCCAGTACTACAGCAGGCAGCATTAACTTTGACAGCACCATACATTAGCAGAGTAAAAATCTGCAAATGATGACTTCTCCTAGTTTATCAGAAATCAGCAGGACATCTATATCTGCCTATCTGCCTACTCCTCTCTTTCCACCCACTTATCCTCGGCCATTGTTGATTACAGAAATATCAGAGTGCTTTCTTATCACCACTAGAGATGAGCGAATTATTCAAAAATTCGGTTCGGCTGATTCGCCGAATTCGCCGATTAAATTCGCTTCGTGCCGAATATATTCGCAGCGAATTTAACTTATAAAAAGGGTGTTTCTAGGCTTCAGAGAGCCTTTATATTAGTGCAGAACACTGTACCTTTAATTTAAATGCCCTTGGAGTCTGCTGGGGAAGAGAAATAATACTGTCAGTCAGTATGACATGCAGATGAGTGCCGTCGATCTTAGAATCACCGCACACTTCACTCATTTGGGCAGTCACGGGGCCAAAACCAGAGTGTGGAGCCACAGTGTGGCGGTGGAGGCAGCAGCAATGGGAGGCCATACAGCACCCTATGACAAAATGAAACCCACCAGCAGTGTGAGGAGACCTGAAAGTGGCACATGGCAGAGTGTGGCGATGGAGACAGCAGCAATGGGAGGCCGTACAAGGACCCATGACACACTCTGGACCTGGCAGCAGCATGAGGAGGCGGTACAGGGGCCCATGGCAGATTACGGGCCTGGCAGCAGCATGAGGAGGCGGTACAGGGGCCCATGGCAGAGTGGCGGAGCGTAAGCAGCTAAAATTGAAGGCCATACAGAGGCCTATGTTAAAAAGTCCCCCCAGCAGCAGCGTGGGGAGACGACTATCAAGAGTCCAATGGCAGAGTGGCGGAGCAGAAGCAGCTTCAATTGAAGACCATACACAGGCCTAGGTTAAAAAGCGGAAGCCGTCAGCAGCGTGAGCAGACGACAGACACATGGCGCAGGGTGGCGGTGGATGCAGCAGTATTCGGAAGCCAAACACAGGCCTCGGTTAAAAAGCGGAAGCCGTCAGCAGCGTGAGCAGACGACAGAGGCACATGGCGCAGGGTGGCGGTGGAGGCAGCAGCAATGGAAGGCCATACAGCACCCTATCACAAAATGGAACCCACCAACAGTGTAAGGAGACCTGAAAGTGGCACGTGGCGGTGGAGGCAGCAGTATTCGGAAGCCATACACAGGCCTAGGTTAAAAAGCGGAAGCCGTCCGCAGCGTGAGCAGACGACAGAGGCACATGGCGCAGGGTGGCGGTGGAGGCAGCAGTATTCGGAAGCCATACACAGGCCTAGGTTAAAAAGCGGAAGCCGTCAGCAGCGTGAGCAGACGACAGACACATGGCGCAGGGTGGCGGTGGATGCAGCAGTATTCGGAAGCCAAACACAGGCCTCGGTTAAAAAGCGGAAGCCGTCAGCAGCGTGAGCAGACGACAGAGGCACATGGCGCAGGGTGGCGGTGGAGGCAGCAGCAATGGAAGGCCATACAGCACCCTATCACAAAATGGAACCCACCAACAGTGTAAGGAGACCTGAAAGTGGCGCAGGGTGGCGGTGGAGGCAGCAGTATTCGGAAGCCATACACAGGCCTAGGTTAAAAAGCGGAAGCCGTCAGCAGCGTGAGCAGACGACAGAGACACATGGCGCAGGGTGGCGGTGGAGGCAGCAGTATTCGGAAGCCATACACAGGCCTAGGTTAAAAAGCGGAAGCAGTCAGCAGCGTGAGCAGACGACAGAGGCACATGGCGCAGGGTGGCGGTGGAGGCAGCAGCAATGGAAGGCCATACAGCACCCTATCACAAAATGGAACCCACCAACAGTGTAAGGAGACCTGAAAGTGGCACGTGGCGGTGGAGGCAGCAGTATTCGGAAGCCATACACAGGCCTAGGTTAAAAAGCGGAAGCCGTCCGCAGCGTGAGCAGACGACAGAGGCACATGGCGCAGGGTGGCGGTGGAGGCAGCAGTATTCGGAAGCCATACACAGGCCTAGGTTAAAAAGCGGAAGCCGTCAGCAGCGTGAGCAGACAACAGAGACACATGGCGCAGGATGGCGGTGGATGCAGCAGTATTCGGAAGCCAAACACAGGCCTCGGTTAAAAAGCGGAAGCCGTCAGCAGCGTGAGCAGACGACAGAGACACATGGCGCAGGGTGGCGGTGGATGCAGCAGTATTCGGAAGCCAAACACAGGCCTCGGTTAAAAAGCGGAAGCCGTCAGCAGCTTGAGCAGACGACAGAGGCACATGGCGCAGGGTGGCGGTGGAGGCAGCAGCAATGGAAGGCCATACAGCACCCTATCACAAAATGGAACCCACCAACAGTGTAAGGAGGCCTGAAAGTGGCACATGGCGCAGGGTGGCGGTGGAGGCAGCAGTATTCGGAAGACATACACAGGACTAGTTTAAAAAGCGGAAGCCGTCAGCAGCGTGAGCAGACGACAGAGGCACATGGCGCAGGGTGGCGGTGGAGGCAGCAGTATTCGGAAGCCATACACAGGCCTAGGTTAAAAAGCGGAAGCCGTCAGCAGCGTGAGCAGACGACAGAGGCACATGGCGCAGGGTGGCGGTGGAGGCAGCAGTATTCGGAAGCCATACACAGGCCTAGGTTTCAAAACTGGAACCCAGCAGCGTGAGCAGACGACAAAGACGCACATGGCAGAGGATGGATCTGGCAGCAGTATGAGAAGGCGGTACAGGGGCCCGTGGCACAGTGTGGTGATGGGGGCTACAGCAATTGGATGCCAGAAAGTGGCCGATAGGGCTATATACTGCATGGAATTATAAAGTTGTAAAGACAGCGGCCTATAAGGCTATACACACTATAACAATCATGACTTGATTGACCATTGGCCTATAAGGCTATACACAGGATGAATATCATGACTTATTCTGAGAGTGGTTTGGAAGGCTATATACAAAAAGTAATTCATGAGCTGTCCGGACAGCGGACAATAAGTACATATATACAAATCAATTCATCAGCTGTCCAGCCAGCGGCCTCAAAGGCGACACATATAGAAAGCAATTCATGAGCTGTTCAGACAGCGGCCTCTAAGGCGACAGATATACAAAGCAATTCCCGAGGTGTTCAGGGAGCGGCCTGAACGGCTAGGTTATTAGGTCAGTTGTGTCAGGAACTGGTGGTTTGAAATCCAGACTAATCTACGCCTGATTCATTTTCACAAACGTGAGTCTCTCCACACTTTGGGTGGACAGTCGTGTCCTCCGCGGAGTTACAATACCTCCTGCCGCACTAAACACGCGCTCCGATGCCACGCTACTGGCCGGGCATGACAGCCTTTCAAGGGCAAATTCAGCTAGTTGGGGCCAATGGTCAAGTTTCGTTGCCCAGTAGTCAAGGGGATTGTCTACCTCGGTTGGCAGGGTGCTGTCCAAGTAGGCCCAAGCCTGTTGTTTGAGGTCCTGCTCCAGGTCCACCTGATGCTGCTGCTGCTGCGGCTGGTTAGTAGTTTCCTCACTGCGCTGGTGAAGAAAGCTACTCATCATCGACTGCAGACTGAGGCAGCCGCTGCTGGTGGAGCTGCCACTGCTCCTACCACCCCACCCCTCCCCTGCTGCCATGGCAGCGGAACGCAAGCGCACAGGGCCCACAGTGTCTGAGGATGGACGTTGGCGCAGAAAGGCAGAGACCAACTGACTACATAGGTGGTTTTTATAGTACTTTATTTTGGCCTCCCTCTCAGCAGGTGTGAAAAAGGCCACCATTTTTGAACGGTAGCGAGGGTCCAACAAGGTGGACAGCCAAAAGTCATCCCTCTGTCTGATGGTTATTATTCGGCTGTCGCTACGCAAGCAACCGAGCATGCTATGGGCCATTTGTGCCAAGGAATGCGAGGGACTCCCTGCCTCCATCTCCACAGCATACTGCCACGGTGCGTCTGGGTCCTCTGTCTCCTCCTCCTCCTCTACCAGATGCTCCTGCTCCTCCACTCCTGTCCGCTGAGTGGAAAAACCACCCATTTCACTCAATAATTCCTGAGCACCAATGTCCTCCTCTACCTCCTCCTCTTCTTCCTGTCCTGCCCCCATAGGGGTCATGTGGCGTTGAGATCTGTGCGCCACGTCTACCGCACCCTGACCAGCCATTGTTAACAGCATTTGTTCCAGGACGTGCAACAGAGGAATGACGTCGTTCATCCCATAGTCCTGCCGACTCACGAATAGCGTGGCCTCCTCAAAGGGCCTGAGCAAGCGGCAGGTGTCACGCATGAGCTGCCAATGGCTGACATCTAAGTTACACAGGGGAGTACCTTTATCCGCTTGTAACATCAGGAAATCGGTGATGGCCTTTCGCTGTTCGTAAAGGCGGTCTAACATATGTAGGGTTGAATTCCACCTTGTTGCAACGTCGCAGATCAGGCGATGCTGCTGTGGAATTCCGTTCTGCCGCTGCAGCTCAAGGAGGGTGTGCTTTGCGGTGTAGGAATGGCTGAAATGCATGCAAAGTTTACGTGACATTTTAAGGATGTCTTGCAGTGGGATGGTGGATTTTAGGAACTGCTTGACAACCAGATTGAACACGTGAGCCATGCATGGCGCATGGCACAACCTTCCTTGACGCAGAGCAGACACCATGTTCTTTCCGTTGTCGGTCAACATGGTTCCGATTTTCAGTTTGCACGGAGACAGCCATCTGTCGATTTCTCTGTTCATTACACTCAGAAGTTCCTCCCCTGTGTGACTACGTTCGCCAAGGCATACCAGGTGCAGCACAGCGTGACACCGTTGCGCCCTGCACATGTGATATGCCGGTCGGGTAATGGGACTTGGCACGGGTGTGGCGGCTGAGGACACGGCGGAAGAAGAGGTGGTAGAGGCGGACATCTTTGCTGGACCAAGGACGTGCAAACGTGGAGGCAAAAGCGGCGTGACCTGTCCAAGTTGCTGGTGCGGCTGTGCCGGCACCACGTTCACCCAGTGGGCCGTAAATGACATGTACTGTCCCTGACCGTAGTTACAGCTCCACACGTCGGCGCTGCCGTGCACTTTGGCAGAGACCGACATGCTCAAAGACTGGCCCACCATCTCTTCTACATGTGAATGCAGGGCTGGCACTGCCTTTTTGGCGAAGAAATGCCGGCTTGGCACTCTCCACCGCGGCTCGGCACAAGCCATCATTTCTCGGAAAGGTGCTGAGTCCACCACTTGGAAAGGGAGGGACTGCAGCACCAGCAACTTGGACAGGAGGACGTTCAGCTTCTGCACCGTCGGGTGCGTGCTCGCAAACTGTTGTCTCTTGGAAACGGATTCCAAGAAAGACTGCTGACGGAATCCGTGAAGAGGAGTAGCAGGAGAAGGAGCATCTGAACGAGCGGAAGATGCCAACGAGCGACAACTCCCCTCAGCAGAGGTGTTGGAGCCTTGACTGGCTGATAGAGGGCGATTGACGTCGGGTGACGGAGCAAGTAACGGAGCGGGTGATGGAGCGGGGGCTGGGGCAGGCAGAACCGCCGTATCTTTATCACGGTTTTCCCAGGCCACCGAATGGCGACGCTGCATATGCTGACGCAACGCTGTAGTCCCAACATTGGCCCCCTGGCCACGCTTGACTTTCTGGCCACATAGTCGACATACGGCTACGTTTACTTCCTCGGGCGGCTTGACGAAAAATTGCCACACCGCCGAGTAGGAAACTTTGCCCCCCGCTACTCCTCACTGGCTGACTGCTACTTCCTCCGTGCACACCGGCACCACTACTGGCCGTGGTGGTAGGCTGCAGTGGAGCTGGTGCTCTACTCCGTGGTCGTTTGGCTCCACTGACACTGCTGCGACCCTGCTGCCTCCTGGGCAACCCACCGACTGTTTTGCTCGCTGGCAAGCTGGCACCCTCTTCTCCTGATGATGCGGAAGCAATAGCCTGATGACGACGAGGCTGCCAAGTGCGATCAGCCTCATCATCATCAATTAAGGTCTCCGCGTCACTACTAGCCCCCTCGGCTGCGTGTGGGTCAGGAGACAGACCTGTCTCTAGACCGGCTACCGAGCCACTCTCCTCGCCAGTACTTCTTCGCCTGGCTGCTGAAGAGGCGGATGTCTCCCCCCGTTCCTGATCGCTCTCTGTTAGCTCTTCTTCACTGTACAGTGGGGCTGAGCCCACAGCATGCGATACTTCGCTTGGTGAGGGAACACCAAAGGACAGGGGCAGGTAGAGGACACGTGATTTCAGTGGGCTTGCTCCCGGGCCATGCCAACTAACGGTTGTGTCTGACGTACCCACCGACCGTTGGCTGTAGGTGTCAGAGGTGACCTGGGAAGAGGAAGACGACCGAGTCAACCAATCGATGACGGCAGGGTTGTCGGTGGAGACACGACCGCTGGATGACACCGGGAGCACTGGCCTCTGGCTGCGACTAGTGCTGCCTCGACCCCTTCCTCTGCTGCCACGTCTGCTCGCTCCTGAAACATTGCCTCCTCTGCCACTCCTCTACGTGTTGTCTGACATACTCTTTAATTCAATAAGCACCCCAAAAATAAAACCGGATTTAACTCTTTGAACGTACAATAGTGGTTGTGAAGCAGAAAGTCAGTTTATTTAGCACAATCGGTCAATTGCAGCTTGCCGTTGGCTGGAAACTGTACGTTTATGTCACTGGAATGCACTAATCACCCAAAAAATATTACCGCCACCCGGCGTGTAAATGGATCTAACTCTTTGATTGTACAATAGTGGTTGTGAAGCAGAAAGTCAGTTTATTGTACACAATCGGTCAATTGCAGCTTGCCGTTGGCTGGAAACTGTACGTTTGTGTCACTGGAATGCACTAATCACCCAAAAAATATTACCGCCAGCCGGCGTGTAAATGGATTTAACTCTTTGAACGTACAATAGTGGTTGTGAAGAAGAAAGTCAGTTTATTTTGCACAATCGGCAAACTGCAGCACCAACTGTGCACGACAGCCACCAAAATAAAAAAGGGTGTATGTCACTTTAAATTTTCGATTCTTTGATAGCTGTGGCCCTGAGTAACGATTCTGTGTCCCTGAGTAACGATTCTGTGTCCCTGAGTAACGATTCTGTGGCCCTGAGTAACGATTCTGTGGCTCTAAAGTCTCTGTGGCCCTAACTCTGTCCCTTAATACAGACAGGTCTGTCTCTCTTGAATGACCGGAGGCTAATGGAGAATTCTAAGATGGCCGCTATTTATAGCTCCACCATTACACAGTGCTGGCTGGCTGCTGATTGGCTAATGCGATCACATGTCATGATTCATGACTCATGAATGCATTATGGGTCAGCGCGCCTTGTCTGCGTGCCTTCCCAGAGATCCCCGCCCCATCTTCTCTGTCCATTTTCTCCTGTCGCCACACATGTCGCCGCCATTTTTGGGAAAATTCGATTCGTGCATCCGAAGTTTGCTAATCTTCGGATTCGTCGCGAATAGAATTTTTCCAAATCTTCGGAACGAATTCCACTTCGTCATGTTCGATTCGCTCATCTCTAATCACCACCAAAGAGATACAAGAAGACAAAGGAACAACAATGTGCATCTATTCATCTTGATTTCCTGTAGAGAACACAGCCACCTCTCTGACAGAACATGCCTTGTTTAAATTATAAGTACAACTTACACAGCCACAATGAAAGTAATTCAGGCCTCTCCTTCACACAAACACGTACTGCATAATATTCAGGATAAATACACACTGGAAGCCCATCACTGCTCTGTTTAATGAGACATGGAGGGGTGAACTGCTCAGAATCACTATGCTGCTGTTATACTACAGTGATGTACATGAAGTCTCCTTGACAGACTGTAGTTAAATAGAAAAAAAAAAGCTGTAACTATTATCTATTCCACAAAAACTGAATTTATTTTTAACACAGTAAAATCACTTTCTCCAGTGTACATTAAAGAACACAGCACTATATATTCTTGCCATTCTGGTATATGGTGTCCCCCTGGAGGATTGGAAAATACACCTCCATGCCTACTGTAGATCCCATTGGTAGCAGTAAAAAAGGTAGAGGAAAGCAGACTCCTTACCACTACACAAAAAGGTTCAATTGTGACTATCAAAAAAGAACCCCTATCAATGGAAGGGAGGTGTGTCCCTCATGGGACATCAGAGAAAAGGACTTGACAGAAGTACAAAAAAACCAAAAATCTTTTTCTTCTCGCCATCATTTCATGAAGTACTTAAAGTGATTGTTATCTTTTCTACTGGAGGT
Organism: Staurois parvus; assembly: GCF_062004578.1. Taxonomy (NCBI): domain Eukaryota; kingdom Metazoa; phylum Chordata; class Amphibia; order Anura; family Ranidae; genus Staurois; species Staurois parvus. The sequence goes on from NW_028318124.1 coordinate 151,194, forward strand.
CCTTCTTTGGGTGCAAACACATCACTGTTTACATGACATTTCTGATTGGTGGGGGTGATGCATAAAACAGTGGAGTCCTCTCACATAGGTTTCAGAGGTAGGAGAACCCATGGGAGTGGTGAGGAGACTGGTGCCCAAGAAGATAACATTATTGTTGTCCTTGATATTCCGTGAGGCTTTTCTGACCCACTTTAGACATGTGAGGTATGCATCCTCCGGACAGACACTATTCGTACTATGGTTTTAATTATAGCTGCTTATCTTGATATCTTATGGTCAATTATGTAAACCCTGTTACTCTTCTGAGGAAGTGACTGACCTGGCTTGCAAAATGTGTTGAAGCCATCCCTTTTTTACTTCGACTTGGATGTTTCTATAAATTTCAAGTAGAATGATAGTACACAAGAGGGTCAACAGGATAAATGGAGCTAGCTTCAAATCAATATCTATATTAAATGTGATGTCTTCTTCTAATTGTGTCTATTAAGTAAAGAATGTTATTAATAGACAAATTATTGTAATTTATAGGATTTGTTTTTGATTAATTGATACTTGACAAATTCCATGGTAATTGAATATTGGTGTGGGCAATATAGAAGGGACATTGGTGCCTTACCTTTAAAGGGATATTCAGTATACAATCTGGAGGTTCTCTTGTTACAATCCAGATGGTTTAATCATTATTGAACACCAGACTCAAATTATCTGATTTCAACAAAAGCATACAATTGCGAAGCCTGACACTAAATTTTTTGCCTTTAGATGGCTAGAAAAATTGCATAAACAGCTCATTCAGAATGCTCTAGATCGGGGGTCAGCAACCAGTAGATTGTGATCTACCAGTAGATATCGGTGACTTGTAGATCTTGGTCTGGGCTTGCTGACACACCATCCTAGAGCATCAGAGTGCAATGCAGAGGAACTACTTGTAAAGTTGGAGCTGTAGTAGGGAGCAAGAGCTGCATAAGTTGTCGTCTCCTCTGTAGTGCTGCTCCTATGCCCTGTCATGGTGGGTGTAGCACCTACCAAGCATGACCCTCTCAAGTGAATGAGGCTGCTCTACAATTGCCCTGCAACCTTGTGCAGTACAGCAAACAAGGGGTTAAACAGGCAGCGGTGTGTTACTTTCTCACCACCTTTTACTTGAATGTGTCTTGGTTGACAGGCAGTAGCACCCAACAAAAGGAACATGGGGTGTAATTCCTGCTGCACAATGTGTACAGCTTTGGCTGCTGCCTCAGCAGCTAAAGGGGGTAGGGATTGGAAGGGGTGTGTGTAAAACTGTGATTCAACCACAGGATTTTACCATCCCCCAACTTTACATGTGAACAAGCCCTTAGGGTGCTGCTGCCGATTACAACTAAGGGCTCATTTACAGGTGGAAAGTGAGCCCAGTGTGTTTTAACAGGGGGTGAGGAGGCCCACAATTGCCATGCAATGCACGCAATTGTGACACGATAGTACAGCAATTAGAGGTTTAAATCAGGTGTAAGGAGGCAACACTGTGCCCAGTGATCTTTGACTTCTCCCATGTTGTTCAGGTAAATCTCCACCTCTTTAAGGTTGCCTACCCCTGCTGCAGATTAAGTGTAAGTATGTTGTGCTTCTCTATTTACTGTTCGTATACATGTTATGTGTGCTTTTGGATGTTTGTGTGTACAATGTATTCATGTATGTTGAGTGCACAGTTTGCTCCATGCTGTGTGCACCGTATGTCAGGACCTATGTCTGATTCTGTGACACCTGTGGTGTCTGGCTGTAGCTCTTCTTGCTGTGCCACCAAAGATTCTGGACAGCTTCCTGTATGATCTCTTTAGACAATCTTGCCTTGTTTCATGTTTCTCATGAACCTTGAACTCTTTGCTCCTCCTAAGAACTCCCTGTCTCTTCACTTCCTGTTTTCCAGATTATTGTGCTCTCTCAAGCCAATATCTTGTTTCTTTGCATACCTGCAGTTGTCCTTATCTCCACTACTTCTCGTTACTGGTATTGGCATTTTTTTCTGACCTCTGGCTTGTTGCTTGACTATGCTTCCGCTTGTTTCCAACCTGCAACCATTCATTTCTGACCTTGGCTTGTTCGTTGACTATGCTTCTGCTTGATCATAACCTGCAACTATTCGTTTCTGACCATGCCTTGTTCCTTGACTATGCTTACGCTTAATCCCAACCTGAAATCATTAGTTTCCAACCTTGATTTGTTCATTGACTATGCTTCTGCTTGATCCCAATCTGCAACCACCTGTCATGGACCTTTGGCTTTTTTTACTGGCTATGTTTCTGCTTGATCCCTGCCTGTACTATCTGCTACTGGATCCCATCTTGCTCACTTCCTAATGTGCTGATCCTGAGGACTGTGACCTGGTGCTAACACACAGCAAAACCCATCTCCACCATCAGGAGATCTGGTAAACACCAGTTAGTGCTTAAACCTTGCACCTCAGGGTGACCTGCTTGAGTACTTTTCCAACTAGTTGGAGGGAATCTATCTACTGCTATAGCTAGTGGTCTCAGAGCCTGACCCCTGACCATGACACAGTGTCCTTTGTGCTGTGTGTGCTTTGTGTACTCTGTTTATGTCTCCTATGCATACTGTATACGCTACGAAAGCTGAAAAGCTGTGTATTGTGCATTTGTTTGTGTGCTGTATATTGTGTGGGCTTTGTGCTGTGTATGCTCAGGAATGAAGTCACTGCAAAACGTGACATGTGATTTTAAATTATCCAAAAGGATTGATGGTTATAGTTTAAAAGTGTTCCGGGGAAGGTACATAGACTAAAGTTCAAACAAAAAGTGAAATCAATCAGTAACCCTCAAATACTTGTCAAAAAACACTGCATCCCAGCTAAAGTCTGAGAACACATTTATTTTTCCATATGAATGCTATACGATCTATTGTAGACAGATCCAGCAAGTCTTCATGTGCTTTTTGATGGCAGCTTGTCATCTGATTTAGCAGTGTTCAACTTTCCTTGAAAACTTTTAATGATGAACGCTTATAACACCTGTCCTGGATATCCTGACGCAATTTTGCAGAAACCCATCATGAGAAGAACATAAAAATTGAACTTTTCTGAGCTCTCCTTCTGGACATACTGGTTGTTTAGTTGTCATGCTGACCTTTTTACTGTCACCACGGTTAGTACTAGGTGCGGAAATAACAGGATGTAAATTAGCTCACAGTTATAACAGTAGTCATGAGCAAGTTTAGAAATGAAAGAATATGACATTTGTTTCATTAGAGGTTTGCTTTACAAACTAGACCTAAACACTAGATCACTGGCAACAAGTGTTTTTTTTATTTGTATGGGAACATTTTGGTGAAATAGCGCGTTCTAAAAATGTTAACCTATATTAGAAAAGAAAAAAAGTGTACTAACCAATTTTTTATCTGGTCCGGTCACATGATCCTGCAGCTCCATCTCCCCCCGTGTCAGTGAGTGGCTGCCACAGGGGAGAGGCTGGAGTGCTGACAACAGCTGGGCAATAGGAACTCATGTGTGATGATGTGGCTCCTTGAAATCATGTGATGGACCAGAGCAGAATAAAAATAGGTAAGTGCACATTGTCGCAATCGTGCACACCAGAGGCAGACACTGCCCTCCATTTTGTCAAGAATTCTCCATGTCTCCCCGCATTCTCCCCCCTCCCTCTCTGATAGCCACAGTGACATCTGGTTGGTGTGGGTGTTGGAAGTGTCGCAGGCAGTTGAGAGCACAGCAAGGAGCCCCAAAGTGCCTGGTTGTGCAATATAACACCTCGTAAAAGATAATGCAAACCTTCCCAGGAGTTCAAAGACATTCCAACGAAGCACACATAACTGCACTAATAAACCTAACTCAGCGTATGTGACAGAACCAGATAACACTTTTAAAATCCATTTTTCCCCTATGTCTCATGTCTTGGAATATGAGAGACTTACATAAAAATCAGGTGTATCTTCAAATTGGCCACGAGGAGACAAACAGTTTAATAGGTCACTCTCCTTGGCTGGAATACATAGGAAAACAGAAAAGTAGATCTCTTGAATCATTCAGTGTATAATTTCATATTTAATATCTAATCATTCCTCAGATGTGTCTGCATAATAATCTCCCAGCGGGTGGAATGTCACTTGTGTATATGGAATGTTATGAGCCAAAATATGAACTAGAAGAGATTTTGGCTCTAGTTTAGGCCTACACCCAGACGATCCCGCCCTAAACGGGGTATTGGTGCTTGACTTCAGAGACACCCCTTGCTGGGGAACTACAAAATGGGTTGTCAGGCCTAAGAAAGTTAAGTTGAAGAATTCTCCCGTTTAACATCAGAACCAACTTGGGAGATCCGTGACCTTTCGCTCTGAAACTTGATCTGCTAACCCAGGACTTTGGTAAGTACTTTAACCCTCTAACTTCTCTCTGTTATCTCTTTGCTGTGCTGTTGTTCTTTGTATATTTATATATATATATATGAGTTACATCTTTTTCTGTAAATATTTTTTATTGCACCCTTTTGACCTTTTAGTAATAAATCTTTCCTTCTGAAAATGTTGAACTATTTCTATAGCTCTTTTATTGCAATTTACGAATTCCTGCCTCTAAAAAGAGCACTACTATGTTTGTTTAACCCTCTGTATAACCAGTCTGCGGTGACCGTGTTATACAGGCGATTATCGAAACCATTACAGTGTTATAGCGGATATCGCCGAGTTTCCGCTTTCTCTGTACAAAAAGGAGGTAGGGGCAGTGTGAAGGGTAAATTACGTAATTAACCTGACCCAGTAACAATTGATCCCAGGCTGCCGGTACATAGATTGTGGTTCAATTAGCTGGAAAATCGGTGTGCAGGGTGCAGCTGGGCGTGGCATTGTTACGCATGTGACATCGCGGTTTTAGATTGGCCAGTCCTTCAGTCACAAGTTTGGTGAGAAGGTCAAGGGTCTGTAAATAAATAAAGCTATCTCCTGTGTCACTAAGTACAGATGATCAATTTAGGCAGCCAGCACTGAAAATGCCACAACCACGGCACCAAAACAGTAAACTAAAATATAAACAAACAGTGCGGTGCTAAGGGTCACAAATATAAATACACAAATAAAGAAAAGTGTATATATAATTATGCAGTCACACAAGCCACTCAATATTGTGTGGCCTGGATTACCATAAACATAAGCACACACATAAAGGTATCATAAGTATGAAATGGAACACACACAAATAGTGATCTCATGCATTACAGTGAAAAAATAACTTTGTGGATAGTGTCCATATGCATATAACAGATTCCATGCAGATGTGAACTGCAAGTGCCAATCCTCTATAGCTGGGGTGCCCCCTCACCTTCCTGCCCAGGCCCCTAAGGACCAATGAGCCTTTAGTAATGCAGTGGGTGTCCCTCCGGATGTTAGATGGATCACTCCGACAATGGTGGTGGAACTCCCTCCTCTTGGCTATACCATAAATCGTTGGTGGTACCAGTATATGACTCTCCAGGACGATCACCAGTAAGGCAAGAGAGACTCATAGTGTAAATCCGTTTTATTTATATCAATAAAGAAACGAAATCCTACTTACAAAACACTCCAAACGATTAAGCTTTCACACCACTCAAAGGGTGTACTGTATGTTGAAAAACTGAGCACCAAGATGGCCGGATATGACGTCAAGCCGTCGATCGTACAAGCTCCTCCCACTGGCGTATCTAAGCGTTACGTCACTATAGGCACGTGACTTCCTCAGGATATCATATCATATATCAATATGCTACGGCGCTCTGTCTGTATATGTGTATATACCCTCATTCTGTCCTTTGCATCCCCTATATTTTGTCAAGATAGCAATGATACACAACCGTGTCTGCAGAAGATAGCAGAAGTAGATACAGTATATTTAAAGCTAAAGTTTTGGTATAGTAATTTTTAGTTACATTGGTCCCGCTTGGAACAACGCAAGTATGTAAAAGCATACCTGTGAGATCCCAAGGGAACCTGAAAATCACCATAGTAAGCACCACTTATCTCCACTAGCTTCTGGGTCACATGCCAAGCTACTGCCCTGCTACACTATAATCAAGAGTGGATGCCTGCTCGGCACAGGTGCCATGCAGGTAACACTTTGCATTTTCTTTGAATGCAATGTGTTCTCTGATTGGACAAGATGAAGAGGAGGGGTGGTGACGTCACAATCTTCACCTCATCCAATCAGAGAACACTTTACATTTATTGCGGAAATGCAAACATCTCTCTGAATGGCACCTGTTGTGTTCAGTAAGATAGCGGTGTCTACTACAGGGTTTTCCAATTTCCATAGGGATCCCATAGGTATGGAACATACATACTGGACCAATGTAGCTATGTCAAAATTACAAGTGTGATTGCATCACCAATATTACTTTTCAAAACAATATTACACCATGTGATCTGTATACATACATGAATAGTACAACATGACAAAGTAACACACTGTAAGAAGAAACTTCCATGTACAACAAGACACACATCAAAACAATAAAAGAAACAACCAATGAATGACCATTAGTCCAAATTAGCAGAAAAAAGTCCTCCACTTGTGATGATCTTTGCCATGTTTCACAAGACTGTCATATTGACTGTCATATTCCTTTAAGTGTTTCTATATTTTGTTTCTGCTCCTCCCTTTCCTTTGGTTAGTTAATGCTGTATAGATAGTCCTCCCCTTTTCCAGAAATGCATTGCATTCTAGCCTCATGTCATGAAGTAGATCACATTATGATCTTTTGACCTATCGAATGTTCATTGTTGTAAGATTCTCTCAGTTTATGGAATAAACTTCACAAGATCTACAAGATATCATTCTGATTGAGTCACTGACTGTGGTATTCAACTGAGGTTGAAGTTATCACTATCTCATCACAACTGTAAGTTACAGAGATCACACTATCAATGCTTAGATTGGAGAGACAGTACAGTCAAAAGATCTGTGAAATGCTTCATAGGATCCTGGCTAGTCAAAAATCTGTGGAATGCTTCATAGGATCCTGGCTAGTCAAAAGATGAGTGAAATGTCTTCATAAGAATCCTTGCTAGCTAGAATACACAGTGAGATGTTATATGGACACTGGATATAACAGCTATAGAGAGTGCAGCCACCTCTACACAAGTCTGTACGTCTCCAAGTATATCCCAGCATAACACTTATCAGTGTCAGGACAAATTATTGATGTGAATGTTTTTCAACTGCAAGTTTATTCACTGCATCTGTATGCATTACCACATGGCTTGTCTGTGAACTTATAAGAAAGAAAAAGAAAACCTTTCTGCAATCATTGCCTAGGAAACCTGAACTCACCCACAGAAAAAGTGATACATTTCTCTGTAAACTTTCTACTCCATGGTAACATGATGTTTCAGGAAAGTAATATACAGTCTGGGGAAACTAATGCACAACCACAATCAGAGCTTCATCCAGAGCAGGACTTAGATAAAAGAGTAAAACGTCTAAGATATCCAACCTGGAAAGTGCAAGAAAATCTTAATGCTGACAAAGAGGAATGGCTGTATAATATTAATGACTTATGGTCTAATACTGTTAAATGTATATCTGCTCTCTCCCAACAATCTCATGAGCCAATACAACTAGAGGGTGCTATCCAGCAACTGAATGTTGCTTATGAGAATTATCAAAGACTGTGTGTTAAATATATTGCTTTGTTAAAGTGGTACAACACTCAAAGGTCATTGAAAGAATTAATGAGTTTTGAGGAGCTCAATCTTGAAAGACAATTAGTGGTGCAAACAAAGAAAAAGGCAGAAGTGAGAATAACACAGCTCTATGAATCCAGATCTTATCGCTCTGGTTCTACTCGATGCTCTTCAAGATCTTTCAAATCCATACAATCAAGGTCTTCTACACTCAGTCAACAACTAATAAAAGCCCGTGCTGATGCTGAAGTTTCTAAAATTCAGGCAGCTTTTGCCCAAAAGAGAGCAGAGTTGGAGGCTCAGGCCGCAGAAATGGAGGCTCGAGCCGCACATAAGAAAGCAGAAATGGAGGCTCAGGCCGCACATCAGAAAGCAGAAAAAGAAGCTGAAGCCACACATCAAAAGGCAGAAATTGAAGTTTTGTGAGCATGCCACAGCTATGGCAAGGTTAAGAGTCTTAGAACAAGCTGCTAGTGAAAACGAAAGAGACAACAGTTCTATCTTAGGTCTCAGATTCTTCACATACCTCTCCAGAACATCAACTCCCTGCCACAGCAGCCAAACTACTCCATCAGTCTCTTCTCTGCACCCACTGTACCTCAAGACCATTTGCCCTTATATCCTTCAGTACATCAGACTGCAGCATCTCAGCTAGCCGCAGACACTGGTGTGTATTTAAGAGACCGTCCATCATACTTTGGCACTAACAGTGTACCTCCTAGCAAACATACTACTCTACAAACCAACAAGCCAATGGACTTTAAGCCAGCTCCGGCATTGAATGCCTTAGCAGCAACATATGTTCCCAAGTCACTCCAAGTAAGTCCACCAACCGTCACAACCAATTCTGTTCCACCTGCAGTCATGCACCCAAAATATGAAAACGCGGACATGTCACAGTTTTCTAAATACATGCTCCGCAGAGAGCTTGTTAAGACAGGCCTCACCAAGTTTGATGACAAGCCTGAACATTACAGAGGCTGGAAATCCACTTTTAAGGCTACAATGAGTGACCTAGACATCAATGGCACAGAGGAATTAGATCTACTCATCAGATGGCTAGGTCCCCAGTCTACTGAACGCATCAAGGGGCTCAAAGCAGTTCATATTGACAACCCTGCTGCAGGCCTTAATGCTGCTTAGGGCAGACTTTAACATACCTTTGGTAGCCCAGAGGCCATTGAAGATGCTTTATTCAAAAGGTTGCAAAGCTTCCCAAGGATTTCTGCTAGCGAAAATCTAAAGTTTCAAGAACTCAGCGATGTTCTATTAGAGCTTCAACTTGCTAAGGCTGACATAAACTTACCTGGTCTAAGTTACCTTGACACCTCTCATGGCATCAAATCTATTCTCAAGCTACCATATGGAATTCATGAAAGATGGGCAACATGGTCTCTGGCTCTCCTCTGTCTTTTTCACTGATCTCAACTTCTTTCAATCTACCTCCTCACCATTTTCTTTATGTCCTACAAGTATGTAACTATGTGAATAAGATAACTCCAGCTAAAGCTGACCGCTTCCGTTCAACGTTCATAGACACCCTAGCCAAGATTCGCAAATATAAGATTTCTAATATCTATGGACCGCTAAATCTACATTATATACAACCTTTAGAGACATCCTCTACCAACTCTCCCTGGATTAGAGACTTCGATAATGCATTCTCAATGGATCAAATCCTCACTGGATTCAACAATACTTGCGCTTTTAACACCAATGAGTTCTGGCGGGAGCAACAACTCAAGCTATTGCACCATGCCTATATGCCATGCTTATTTGTTCGTGGAAACCCTTCAGCCTCTACCTGCCCTTTATGTGGTCATTACAAACCCTCGTTAAAACACAGATTTTGGACTTGCCAACCCATATCCACTTTCTGGACTCAAATACTCAATTACATCGTCTTCATCACTTCTCTTCACCTACCAAGAGACCCTCTACCTCTTCTCTTTGGCAATCTAGAACAGCTCCCACCAAGGGCTTGCCCACGTCAGCTTGCTACACTTCGTGCCACAAAACCATGGCTGTCCTCCTGCCTGATGATTGCGAGAAGAGCTATTTTGAAAAAGTGAGTCTCCAACAGCCCCTCGAATATCTCAGATGTGAAAAAAGACCTTAATGCCCTTCTTCGTCTGGACCAACTCGATTCTAACCTCCTCCCAGCAGCATAGAGAGGAGAAATATATTCAAAAATGGAGACTTTATATTCAACAATCCTTTCCGACTCCAGAGCAGCAGCTACTTCTTTGTGACTCATCTGTAATGACCCAACCTGGAAACACGATCCAGTAGTCTGGATATTCTATATTGCTCTATCCTGTCTTCTGTTATCATGATTATGTATCATAGGCATACTAGGCTCATTATGTTGTTACTACTCTCTTACCACTCCGAGTCAGCCAAGCTAAACTTCTATCTATTCACTCCACCGTACCCTATATACTTCAATCCCCTTCTTCTAACCTCGACACTTCGTCCTTTCACATCCCCAACAAAGTGAGGCCTGACAACACCTGCAGTACTCTCCACCCCATATTGCCTTCTTCTGCCATCCCCCTAGCTCCTTAATTCACCCTTCGTCTTACTACTAAACATATACAATGTCTTCTGGGAAGGACCCCTCCAGTCCGCTCCTACTTCATCTCTCCTTCTCTTTTGTCCTTATTCTTCAGTCTAAGCTCTCTCCCACACCTTTTCTTTCTCTCTATTGCTCCCTTTAACTTATCGTCTTCCTCTCTCTCTTTTTCTATCTTCTTTCACATACGTTTTTTCTTCTCCCTACAGTAGTTTTCGACCCATATACATGACACTCATCATAGTCTCAGTTCTTCGGCAAATAGCCATTACGCCACAACCTATCAACTATATACCTCAGGGTACACTCTCGCATACTTTTACGCATCCTTCTACATCTCTGACTCACAACACCCCTCTCCTTTTTCTTTTTTCTAAACAGTTTTTTTTTTCCAGAATCTCTGCTCAGATTTTCCTGATGATACTGCTGCAAACAACTGACTTCTCTTCCTATTCTGAAAACTCTTCAGAGATATCACATACTTAGTAATAGATTTGTATAGATAATATAAACAAAGAAATTCACCATCGCCTGTGTTGGTTAATATGTCAGTACAACTACTAAAGATGCTATGTTGTTGAGATACATCCTTGGAATATTTAACCTGCTCAGGTTTTGTATAATTGAATACCCAATAAAGATTCTTTTAAAAAAAAAAAGAAAGAAAGATGGGCAGCGCTTGGAACAAAGTATAAGGAAGAACATAGAGTTGCTTTTCCTCCTTTTTCCTACTTCTGCGAGTTCATCAAAAGAATTGCAGACACTAAGAATGACCCAAGTTTCTCATATGGGGATTGTAACCTTCTCAGTACACTCTCTCCAAGACCTACGAACACATGTATGTCGCACAGAGACCGTAGAGGTCCAGCGTTGGTGAAAAGGACTAATGTTCTACCTGCACCTGCTAAAGTTCTTGAAAAGACTGATCAAAACAAGAGAATTGAGGACCCAAATCGCCAGTGTCCAATACATAACAAACCACATCCACTTAAGAAATGCATCGGCTTCAGAAAGAAAACGTAATCTCCATCCGATCAAACACGCTGGAAACCCCCAGCTATATTGAACATTCTGTTTTCTCATCTGTTCCAATAATGGTTTCAAAGTTCTCCTTAATAATGTTTCTGCTGCTAAATCAGCAAAGATCTGTATATTTATTTTTCCATATTTTATTATTGCTCTTCCGTTTATCTTCTTCCCTAGCTCTTCTTTATCCCAAAAATTATGGAATTGAACTATTATATCTCTTGGCTTTTCCTTCCTATCTTCTTGTATATATTTTCCTATTCTATATACTACCTCCATTTTGAGAGGCTCTTTTATAGTTCTATCCATTATAGTATTCCGCATTCTTGTTATTATCCCCATCAAATCTTCTTCTTGGGAGATCTCTGGAAAGCCTTGTATCCTTAGATTGCATCTCCTATCCCTATTCTCCTGGTCTTCCAATTTATGTAACAGATTTTTTTGTTCTTTTCTCATTTCCATCGCCCGTTTTTCTAATGTCTGTATAATTTGGGCATGCTTATCTAGTTTTTCTTCCGTCTCCTCCACCCTTGATAATATTTGCACCAGGTCATTGTGTAATTTTGCCAGTTCCTGTTTTAGGGATCTTTCGAGTCCATTAAACATTTCTGCTATTTCTGCTTTAGTAGGCATCTGTGAGCTCTCCTCTTGTTCTTCTATTTTATCCCCACTTCTTCATCCATATATTGATTACTGTTAGCTATTCCCAGGGATAGTCTGGAACGTTCCCCGCCGTTTTCCCTCTCACCTCTTACCTTTGTTGAGCCTTACACTTGGGAAGCCTTAGTTCCTCCTCCCTTTGATACTTTGCTTTTCATGCTGTCACCCCCCCTGCAATCCACTCATTGTGTGAGGGGAATGTTGAGTGCAATGTTCCCCAGAAGAGAGTGCCTGGAGCCGCCTTACCCCTCACTTGGAGTAAAGGAAGAGTTGTCCTAAAGTGAGGGAAAGTCTCTAAGAGAAGATCAATCCAATAGAAACCAGAGATCTCACATGGGGGAGAAGTATTCCTGATTCGAGTGAGGAAAATGTCTTTCATGGAAGTCCTATTTCTATATATACCAGTGATAAATACAAGAGGGAGCAGCCATACCCTTGTTCAGAGTGTGGGAAATGTTTTTCACAGAAGTCCAGTCTGCATATATATCAGAGACCTCACATGAAGAAGATGCTATATCCCTGTTCTAAATGCGGGAAATGCTTTCTCAGACAAAACTAGACTTTACATATATCAGAGATCTAACACAGATGAAAAGCCATATGTCTGTCCTGAGTGCGGGAAATACTTTTCAGTGAAGCCCAGTCTTCACACACATCAGATCTTACACGGGGGAGAAGTTGCATACCTCTCCGAAGTGCGGGAAATGTTTTTCATGTGAGTCACCATTCTCACTTAAAGCACACAGCCAACCAAATACCAGCCCTCGATCAAAGTGTCAATATCCTGTTGTTACTTGGTCCAGACATTCTAAGGGTGCACAAAGTTCAAGGTGTCAGGAGCCAACTGGTGGTAGCCTCTAGCGACCTACTGGCCGGTGTCCCTCAGGGCACAGAGTCTAAGCCTCAGTCTGCTGGTTCACCAGAGCCCTTGATGGTGGGGATGGACTTGAAGCAGCCTGAGACCAGGTCGCGACCCCCGAGTAACACCAGCTGTGTTAAAGACAGCCACCAATGGCGTAAAGCAGGTAAGAGCCAGATGTGAAGAGGTATAACGTAGTCAGACAGGACGGGTTGGTAACAGCGGAGCAAACGGTACAGAGCGGCAGGCAAAGAATAGACCGGTCACGAGCCAGGTTCAGCAACAGGAGGTCAGGCAATCAGGATCAGGCAGAGAATAGTCAGGACGAGCCAAGGGTCAGAGCAGGAGAGGACAACAGTATCAGGATCAGGCTGGGTCGGCAACAAGGCAGTCAGGAAGTCAGGAATACAGGAACAATCAGGAACACAGGAACAAGACCATAAGGCAATTTGGAGATTCACAGGGCTGGTTTAAATAGTGCGCCCTGTGCTCTCATTGGTGCCAGGCACACGTCCGCAATCGCGAGTGCGCATGCGTGGCCGCCGCCACGATCGTCCCAGTGCTCGCCGGCTAGTGCGCATCGGCGATCTGCGCATGCGCGAACCTGCGGGCAGCCGAGGTCCCTGACATTGCCCCCCCACGGGCAGCCTCCAGGTGCTCAACTGACCTCTCCTTTATGGGTGGTTGTGACAAAACTCTCGGATCAATCTGGGAGCGTGGACGTTTTGGGCTGGTTCCCATGAATTTTCCTCTGGGCCATAGCCTTTCCATTTAATCAAGTATTGTACCTGACCTCCTCTCCTCCTGCAATCCAAGATTGCCTCCTCTTCAAACTCTTCTTCTCCATCAATGTCCAAGGCCACCGGAGGTCTTGATCTGCGATCTGGGAAAGGATCTGGAGTTGCAGGTTTCAACAGGGATACGTGGAACGCTGGAAAGATTCGGGCAGTGCCAATTCAAAAGCTACTTCGTTGATTTGCCATTTTACCGGAAACAGGCCTATGAACTTGGGTGCCAACTTCTTCGATGGACATGCCAACTTCAGATTGGTCGTTGCCAACCAAACCTGATCACCTGGGTGTATGACCAAGTCCCCCTTTCTGCTCTTGTCAAATGCTCTTTTGTTATCCTCCTGGGCCTTTGTTACTGCTTCCTGTAGTAGCTTGTTGTTGGATGTGAAAAAATTCAAGGCATCTTGAGCTGCCGGCACTGAGTTTTCTGGAATCAGATCCAGAAGGAAAGTCGGATGGAACCCATAGTTGGCGTAAAATGGCGATTGCTTGGTGGTGGAATGGTTTGCATTATTATAGGCGAACGCCGCTAGGGGCAGGAGTGCCAGCCAGTCGTCCTGAAAGAAAGAAGTATAGCACCTGAGGTACTGCTCCAACATCTGGTTGGTCCGCTCCGTCTGCCCATTTGTCTGCGGGTGGTATGCCGAGGAAAATGACAGCTTGATCTCCAGCATTTCGCACAGAGCTCTCCAAAACTTTGATGTAAATTGGACTCCTCGATCTGATACTATGTTCCTAGGAACTCCGTGGAGCCTTACTACTTATTTAATGAAGAGCTGTGCGGTCTCGGGAGCCGAGGGTGTGTTTCTGAGCGGCAGAAAGTGAGCCATCTTAGATAAGCGGTCAACCACCACGAATATTGCGGTATGGTCTTGGGAGGGTGGTAGTTTCACAATAAAATCTATAGACACCATACTCCATGGTCTGTCAGGTACCGGTAAGGGTCGTAGTAGGCCCCAGGCCTTACTCCGTGTAGGCTTATTCCTGTTACAGATGGCACAGGTCTTGACATAACTTTCACAGTCCTTGGCCATACTTGGCCACCAAAATGTGCGCTGGATCAGCTCTAACGTTTTGAATATTCCAAAGCGCCCTGCCAATGGATGGTCGTGACAGTAGCCCAAGACCAGGGTTCGAGCTTCTTCAGGAACCACAATCTGTTCCCCCTTTCATAGCAATCCTTCTCTGCTTTGCACGGAGATTCCGGATGGATTGGGGGCCCCTATAGATGCAGCTTGCAACTTGGACAGAAGTTCTGACTGCAAAAAGTTACCTGCTGGCAGAATGGTATCAGATTTAGGAATTTCTTTGGGGTCCTCGAACGAACATTTGTGACAGGGCGTCGGGTTTTGTGTTTCTGGAGCCAGGCCGGTAGGTTATGTGGAAGGTGAACCTCGAGAAAAACAGCGCCCATCTGGCTTGCCGTGGTCTAAGGCGCTTGGCTGTCCTTAGGTACTCCAAATTTTTGTGGTCCGTGTAGACCAAGACTGGGTGCAGGGCTCCTTCCAGTAAGTATCTCCACTCTTCTAGCGCGGCTTTAATGGCCAGAAGCTCCCGATCCCTGATATCGTAGTTCCTCTCCGCCGGGGTGAACTTCCTGGAAAAGAAGGCTACTGGATGCATGAGTTTCTTTATGCCTCTTCTTTGCGACAGGATAGCTCCTACTGCATTTTCGGATGTGTCTACCTCCAGAATGTATGGCAGTGATGCATCCGGGTGACTTAAGATGGAGGCTGCCGTGAACAACTTTTTCAGGGCCTCGAAGGCAACCTGCACCTCTGGTGTCCAATGAAAACGTATCCTCGATTTAGTAAGTTGGGTGATAGGAGAGACCAGGCCTGAAAAATTCTTAATGAATTTTCGGTAAAAGTTTGCGAAGCCAATAAATCGCTGAACGCCTCTTATCTGTGGGGACTGGCCATTCCAGAATTGCGGAGATTTTCTGGGGGTCCATAGCAATTCCCAAGGTGGAGATGATTAACCCCAGGAACTGGATACTGTCTTGCTCGAAAATGCACTTCTCTGCCTTGGCATAAAGTCTGTGCTGGCGAAGCGGCTCCAGCACACTCCTGACATGACCCCGATATGCCTCCAAGGATGGGGAAAAAATTAGTATATCATCAAGATAGACTACCACGAAGATATCCAGATAATCCTTGAAGATGTCATTTATGAAGTGTTGAAAGGTGGCCGGGGCATTGCACAACCTGAATGGCATAACCAGGTACTCAAAGTGCCCAAATCGGGTGCGAAAGGCTGTCTTCCACTCATCCCCTTCGCGGATACGGACCAAGTTATAGGTGCCCCTGAGATCTAGCTTTGTAAAAATAGAAGCTGCCTTTAATCTCTGAAATAATTCAGGAACTAAGGGGAGAGGATAGTGATTCTTGACCGTAATTTTGTTCAATTCCCGGTAGTCCACACAGGGTCTCAGAGACTGATCTTTCTTTTCCACGAAAAAGATTCCGGCACCCGCTGGTGATGTGGACGGGCAGATAAATCCCTTTTTGAGGCTCTTCTCTATGTACTCTTTCAATGCTCCCAACTCCCGCTCTGATAGAGGGAAAATTCGGCCAAAAGGAATCTCCGAACCTGGAAGGAGATCAATTGGGCAATTATATGCCCGATGCGGGGGAAGGATGTCCGCTCCCTGTGGGCTGAAAACGTCAAGATATGAGTGGTAGGCCGGCGGAATAGCTTGGATTAATTCTTCATCCGTGGTCACACAGCACAGGGACTGAGTGGCTACTGGTGCCTTGAGGCAACAGTGTTCCTGGCAATAAGGAGACAAACTAAATTGTGCCTGTCTTCCAGTCAATGTGAGGGTCATGGGCACGTAGCCAAGGAAGTCCCAGGATAACTGGAAACAGGGGAGACACGATGGTATCCAAACGGAGGAGCTCCTGATGGTGCCCAGCTATTGTAGTTTGGATCGGAGGGGTCTCTCTATCTACCAACCCGGACTTTAGCCGAGACCTGTCCACCAAAAAAGATATTCAGGCCCCACTCTTTGGTATGCAACGGAATCTGCTGATGAGCTGCAAAGCCAAGGTTGATAAAGCAGCTACAGGCTCCCAAATCACTAATGGCTGTCACCGGTACGATTCTTCCGGGCAATGTCAGGAATCTCGGCTGCTCGCGAGTGCGCATGCATGGCTGCCGCGATCGCCCAAGTCCCAGTGCTCGCCGGCTAGTGCGCATCGGCGATCTGCGCATTCGCAAACCTGCGGGCAGCCGAGATCCCTGACACAAGGACAGGAGGTCCAACTCACTCTCTTTCTTTAAAACACATTTCCTGTCAAATGAAAACTTGTTCTGCACAACGACCACATAAATATATTGTGAAAGAAAGACTGTTTGAAAAAGGTGCACAACAGCACATCATACAAGACAATAAGAAAGCTCTTAATCTCTGGAATGACAACATCGGCAACACAGTGTTCGAGGTTATCACTACAGACAATGAGTTGGCACCTACCACAGAAGACAAAGAATTCTTGAAAACGATGAGTAAAGAGTTCTACCAAGATGATTCCAACAGTTGGGCAGCACCTCTACCATTTCGTTCCCAAAGAAAGAGACTACCAAACAACAGGGTACATGCAGAATCACGGTTGTTTCTCTAAATCGTAGTTTGAACCAGAAGCCTGAGATGAAAAAGCACTTTGTGGACTTTATGCAGAAGGTGTTTGAGAGAGATCATGCTGAGCCTGCACCTCCTCTTATGGAAGGAGAAGAATGTCGGTATCTACCATGCTTTGGTGTCTACCATCCTCGCAAGCCTGATCAGATTAGGGTGGTCTTTGACTCAAGTGCTCGTCATGAAGGTGTCTCCCTCAATGACAATCTTCTCAAAGAAACAACAAAGGTGGGAATACTGGAAACAGTCTCTAAAAGCATTAGAACAACTCCAGATACCACGCTCTTACACCCAAGCATCCTTAAAGAATGCCACCAGAAGAGAGAATCATGTCTTCTCTGATGCTTCCAACGAAGCCATTGCTGCAGTGGCTTATCGAGCTACGGATCCCAGCGGTGAAGTGGGTGTAGGATTTATCATGGGCAAGGCCAAGCTCACACCAAAACCTGTACATACTATTCCAAGGCTTGAACTTTGTGCAGCTGTGTTAGCTATGGAAATCGCTGAGCTTATAGAACTTGAAAAAGATGTTGAAATAGACTCCTTTGACTTTTATACAGACAGCAAAATAGTGCTAGGATATATACACAATCGCACAAGACAGTTCTACGTGTATGTTGGCAACAGAGTGGAATGCATAAGGAAGTTCTCTACGCCTAAACAATGGCAATATGTTCCCACAAGCCTCAACCATGCTGACTGCGGCAGTCGTGCAGTACCTACTGCTGCATTTCGGGACACATCTTGGCTATATCCACCATGAAAGAAGGTTCTGCACACCTTTACTTCAGGCCTATAAAAGAACTAGTACTTCTTTTGCCCAAAGAGGAAGACAAGTCATCAACCTGAATTAAAGAGAGGTAAGAAGAAATGTGCATGTTGCTGCCTTTCCCTCTGAATATGGATTTCCATGTCTCAGCCTGGACTTTCGAGACCAACATCTGCAAGTATTATGCTAAATGTTTGCATTGTTTTCCTTTGTTCTTCCCTTCACTCTTGTTTTGCAGATGTTCCTGGAAAGAATCTTCATTATTTATATTGGACTTGAACTAAAGTTTATTATAATAGAAATCATAGATTTCAACAGGGAGTGTCATGTTTCACATGACTGTCATATTGACTGTCATATGCCTTTAAGTGTTTCTATATTTTGTTTCTGCTCCTCCCTTTTCTTTGGTTTAGTTAATGCTGTATATATAGCCCTCCCCTTTCCCAGAAATGCATTGCAGCTTCTAGCCTCATGTCATGAAGTAGATCACATTATGATCTTTTGACCACGGGGGGGTGGAGCCTGAACATGGTGGCTGCGGAGTGCTCAATGTAGGAGCTCTTTGACAGGCTCCACTATCCTGCCTCCCCAGGAGCCCTCTAGATGTAGTAGAGAGTCGGGGTGAGACCTACCTTCGACCGGGGGGTCTCGGCGGTTGAGTGGAGGTGCCGAGGCAAGAAGGACTGGGAGCTGGAGACGGAGTTCGGGGATCGGCGGATCAATGAGCTGGGTTGCCGAATGACAGGAGAGTGGCGTTACCACGTGATTAGCCGCTAAGGAGTACTGGGAGGAGAGGAAGCCAGCCGGCGGCCTGAGAGAGGAAGGAAACGCCAGTTTGCTCCTTAGCCTGTGCCCTGGCTTATTGCTCGGTCCGGAGGGGGGACTTGTGCCCTGGCATTTTCTCCACAACTAGACCCCTATTGGAGTGGGACCAGAAGAACAAGAAGAACCCTGTGGAATCCCCCTAAAGATGATATTAATAGGAAGAGATGGACATAGCCCAGAGTCGCCCTGTGGAAAAGGAAGAGAGGAGGGTGAGTGAAAATAGCTGGAGTTCATTATAAATATTTGATTGTGCTGCTTAAAAGAGCAGGGGGTGAAGGAGAGAAGGGGTGATTCCCAGGGGTCATGAAGGAGTGAAAAAAGAAGAGGATTAAGTAATTTAAAAAAGGAGAACATTTGGACAAATGGCTGGGCAAGGCTGAGACTCTAGTATATACTTGAATCATTTTTCTATTCAAAGGTTACAGAGGAGATTAAGATCCATAGAAGCTATGAAGAACAAAGGTGTTAAAGGAAGAGGGCTTAAAGGGGCCCAAATGGGTACAATTAAAAAATACACGTCCCAGGGAAGCGTGACCCTAGAAAGAGCCCAAGATGTAAATGAAAAAGGAGAAGGGGACATTAGTCTGGAAATAGCCCTAGATTATCGTTGGGACTGAATGCTAGCAGTCAACAAATAACAGGAAATATGGAGATGAGAGAAACTGAAAATGAACTACAAGTACCGAATAAAAAAGAGATGGCGGGAATGTTTAAAGATTTAGAGAAAACAATAAACAAGAAATGGCTACTATACAAAATGATTTGGGGCAGCTGCTATTGAGAGTGGAAGAAACTGAGTAGAAAATCAAAAATCAGGCCCAAAACATTTCTGAAGTAGAAAAGAAGATAATTAACATGGGGAAAATTCAGAAAAAATTGCTGTATAAGATTGAAGTACAAGAAAACAGGGACAGGAGGAGTAACCTCAGGATACGTGGAGCCCCAGAGTGTGCAAAAGGGGGAAACATTGCAAGAACTAGTTGGTAAAATCTTAAACAGCATAATGGACAGACCTGATATAGAGATGAGTAAATTGGATGAGAAGGGAAAATCGAGAGATATAATTGTTCAATTCCATATGTATAGTGATAAAGATGAGATTTGGAGGAAGATCAAAGGAAAAACAACAATTAAGTATAGAGAAATTGACATTCAGATTTTTGCAGACTTAACATCGGAGACACTGTGGAGAAGGAGATCCTTGAAACCCCTGTTAGAGCAGATAAGAAAGAAGAATGTGTTCTATAGATGAGGGATCCCAGAGTGCCTAATTGGATGGAAAAATGGGGTTACAGCTTATTTGAGATATCCGGAGGACTTGAGAGACTTCTGTGAAAGACTGGAGTTGCAAAGAATGGAGATTGCTAGATGGGGGGAAGAAGACCGAGAAACAGGAGTCACAAGACAATGAATACTGGCAATCTGTTAGAGGGGGAAGGTAGGAACAGGGGGGTGTGGAGGAAAAGAGGAGAAAGAATTTTTTTCCCCCAACCTCCTTCTCCCTCCTTAAGGTATATCCTCTAGAAGTTCACTCCTGGGGGTCTGGGGAAAATTAGAGAATTTATTGGATAGATGGAGGGTAGTGGGGAGGTAGGAGGGAGGAGGAGCTGTCCATGGACAGAGTTAAACCCCAAGGTTTGAATCAAAGGTGGGATTAGCCCCACAAATGATTAGTAGGCATATTAGAAGCCTAAAAATGGGAAGGGGAGAAAATGACAGGGGGATGGGTGTGGGGTGTGGGGAGGGAATGGAGGGGAGGATGGGAAGGAGGGTGGGAGTTGGGAGGGGTACTAGGGCTAACACTCTGCATGACTGAAGGACTTATAAAAGCAAGGAAGAGGAGGAGGGGAGATGGAGTAGAAGAAGAGAGTTTTAAGAAGGATGGAAGAAATACAGTTTATAACCTATAATGTTAATGGGTTGAATTGTCCTGAGAAAAGATTTAGGCTATTTCAAGAGCTATGACATAGAGCATCTTCAGTGGTTTTCCTGCAAGATAAACATTTTGAGATAGAGTCAAATATCAAGTAAAAATCTAGATATTATCCAACATGGTACTATGCAGATTCCTCGATTAAGAGAGCAAAAGGAGCAGCAATAGGGTTTGCAAAAACATAAGGTTTGAGCTGGAGGATAGTAAGATAGACCCGGAAGGGAGATATTTGTTTTTAAGAGGTAAACTACAAGAATTGGAGTGTACAGAGGCTAATATATATTGTCCAAATAAGAAACCAGAGAGAAACTTGGAAAGTGTGTTGAGAAAATTGATGGACTTTGGAAAGGGTCGTTTGATATTAGCTGGAGATTTCAACTTTTGTATGGATCCACAAAAGGATGCAACCTCTTCTGTGCACAGAAAAGGGGGTAGGTCTCTGAGACTATTGAAGAAGGTGATGCATGAGTGTCAGTTAGTAGACACCTGGAGAATCATGCATATGAATGATAGAGACTATACCTTCTTCTCAAATGCACATGAGATGTATTCAAGGTTAGATTACATATTGATAGATCATCAACTTATTGAGTTTTTGGTTAAAGTAGAAATAGAAGCAATGTCTTTCTTGAATCATGCCCCAGTTATAATGAAAATGGATTGGGGAAGGCGGAGGATAGGAGGTATAGGATGGAAATTGAATGAAGCACTTCTCCTGGATAAGGATACCGCTCAGAAGATAGGGGAAGAAATTAAGAGATTTTTTAAGGAGAATGAGACAGGTGATGTGTTGATAGCTACAGTGTGGGAGCCCCATAAGGCATATATAAGAGGAATTTTGATCACGATTGGGGCAAAAAAGAAAAGAGAAAGGAGAGAGAAAATTAGTGGGCTCCTAAAAGAAATATTTGACCTGGAACAGATACACAAAAATAAAATAAAAATTATGATCTTTTGACCTATCGAATGTTCATTGTTGTAAGATTCTCTCAGTTTATGGAATAAACTTCACAAGATTTACAAGATATCATTCCGATTGAGTCACTAACTGTGGTATCCAACTGAGGTTGAAGTTATCGCTATCTCATCACAACTGTAAGTTACAGAGATCACATTATCAATGCTTAGATTGGAGAGACAGAAAAATCTTTCTCCAATATGTAAGAAACAATCTTGTTAAGGGAGATCCTCCAACATGTATCCACACTCAGCAGAAAATAAGCCTCTAAAGGGAAAAGCATAAATCGCCACTGTAACCTGAAACCAAGCGTCAAAGACTGCACAAAAAGCAGCTGCTCCATCTTGAGGACCAAATCGCCTGATCTCTCAAAGGATCTATTTCACATTCTGTGGGTAATGTGCTCCACCAATCATAAACACAACACGGGGGACCGACTCATAGTGCAGCATAAAGCAATGAGTAAGGCCTAATGGCCCTCTGTGTGGATTTCATTTAATAAAGGCTATCTGCTTGTGGATTCTACCAAAGTGTCAGCATTTCTTACAGATCCAGATTCTATAGGGCTTACAGCGGACGATAACTTGAGCACTAGTGAACACACTCAGAATGATTAGGGAGAGGAGGTAGCGGTGCTGTGTGTTTCCAGGATAAAGCTCTGCCCTACAAGCTTCATCCAAACAGACGTCCTCAGGGGCTATGTAAAAATTAAACACAAATGCAACATCTCCTGGCCCAATTCTATTGGAGAGTATGGGAATTTGTCCAGGACCGATCAAAGGCTGTGCAGCTCTAACACAAGCTGGGGAAGCTCAATACAAACTCTCTCTGATAAAGAAGGGACACTCCTTCGAAACGCGTCATCGTCACTCTGAGAGTCTCCCCTTCCGATGGGATGCGCACGAGTCTGCTTATCGTGTGGTTTGATTTTGGATTTTACATGTTTGTTTTACTACTACGTTTGGGAGTATATCTCCTAAATCAATTAATCAATTAATTGTTTACTGAGGTAATGTGCAAGGTTTGTGCGCTCTGTTTTTTGTTCTCCACTACATGCAATGTAAAAATTGCCATACTTAAAACCAAATAACAGAGCACCAAACTTCCCATAACACTTTGAAAACAAGAAGACAAAAATGGTATCCAACATGTTTTGGGGGCCAAAAAATCCGCCTTCAACCAGGGCCTAATACCCTGACTACAAGTCCATTGAGACAGCTCCGGTTTTACACTTGACAGAGAGTTCTCTTTAGAAGTTTCTTAACGAGAGTTCAATTTACATTGTTGTTACACTTGGGCCCTGGTGAAGGGATTTTTTTTGGCCCCTGAAACATGTCGGTGTCAGGGATCTCCTCGATCCCTGCCGCGATGGTCCCGGCGCAGGCGCAGTGCACCGCCCTGTGCAGGGACACGGGCACTAGGTCCGGGCCGGCCGCGGCGTTCGAGTTCGCGCATGCGCAGTAGAAGCCGAGGCCGCCCGCTGGGCACCAATGGCAGCGCAGGGCGGGATATTTAAATGGCCCTGAGCTGTCATTCAGTGCCTTCTGGTCTTCCCTGCATCCTGTGAACCTGTGATCCTGTACCCCTTGTAAGTTTTGACCCGGATTGAACCTGACCTTGCTGCTTTCTCCTGCTCTGACCCTTGCTTTGCCTGACCTCTCTCCTGGATGCCCCCTATTGGATTTGACCTGCTGTTGCTGACCTGGCGTGTGACCCGACCATTCTATGCCCGCTGCCTTGTACCTTGCCGTCCTCTCTGTTACCGACCCGGCCCGTCTGACCTTGCTCATCCATCCATCCCTTGCAGTGGGGTCTTCCGACCTCCTCACATCAGACTCTTCCCCGTGGGAGCCCCTTGCGCATACTACTACCACTGACGGGCGCACCCAGTAGTCACGACCTGGTCTCAGGGAGCTCCAAGTCCATCCCCACCATCAGGGGCCCTGGTGAACAAGTACCCTGGGACTTAGATTCCGTGTGCTGGGGGCGCCTATTCAGTGGAGTACTAGTAGTACCGCCGGGCGGTCCCTTACAGTCGGATAACATATGTGTTATTGTTATCAAAGTATTACTGGCAATAAAGAATTATTGACTCTCAAAACAAACCTATAATGTTCTATTATTCAGTTTTACATGGATTTCTCAATTCAGGTGGCCCTTACGTCGTCGGGGACCCGCTGCCTTGTTGTGGAGCTGCTGAGGTCATTCCATCAGGTCTCACTGCCACCTTTCCTAAGAGAGATTGAAGTCCAGTGCATTACATCGACTTTTCCTTGCACTTACTGTAATAATTGGCTACTTAAAGATATTTTTAAAATATTATAAAAAGTAGGGATGCACGGATGTCATCAGCATTTTGCAGATAGGAAAAAAAGGAGCCGATAATGGCTGCCGAAAACACATGATTTTAAATGCATCTTTACTATGATTTTACCACATTTAGGGTGTGTTTTTCATAGGTCATATTACTTAAAAAACCGCATGCAAAACGCAACACGTGCATTTTTTTTTTTTTTTTTATTCCAAAAAACAAAGTTTATTGAAAACAAGATACAAATTATATTTATCACACGAAAATGTACAGATGAAGTGTACATAGGACATGCAGCAAAGCAGATATCATACAAAGGCAAATGAGGTCCAACGCAAGACCAAGCAGTGTGGATGAACTAGGCCACGACAGGGTTGTGCCTGTAATATTTAGGTATGCTTGTCAAGTGCTAAAAATAAAGAGACGTCTGGCCTCCTACCATAATGTCTTGCGGTAAGAATCTGTAGGGGGGAGAAGAGTAAATACGATGCCTAGGTAAGAGTCAATACTACAGAATACGATGGTGGAATTGTCCGAATGCGAATGTAGGAGTAATTGTCGTGGGGACCGCTAACGGAGTGCGGAGGGTGATGCTGGCAGCATACTCAGTGTTCTATTGGAAAAATTGTCCGAAACGTGTGTAAGCATATGAAAGGAAAAGAAAAGAGAAGGCGAAAAAAAAAGAGAAAGAAAGAGGAAGAGAAAAAAAAAGGGGGGGGGGAAGGGAAGCAAATGGGGAGGGTAAAATAAGGGAGGGGACAACCGCCAAAAATATCTTATCCTCAATACAAACTGTAGTGGGAGTGGGTGGAACCGAAGCCATCATCGGCGTCAAAAGAATGTGGGTGTAACGCAGGGGGGAGTATGATGACACCCTCAGGTCAAATACAACTAAATAACACTATCAGGAAGTCCAAATCAGGTTCAGACAGATTGGTCTATGAGGGATCGATACTCCGGGGTAGTCAGAAAATGGGTCCAGCAGGCCCATACGTGGGAGAATTTCGTAGGAGTGTCGAGAGCAGTCGCAACCAGTTCTTCCATGTCCGCCGTTTTACCCACTCGGGTGATCCATTCATGTATAGAGGGAGAGCGTGTGGAGCCCCACAGAACCGGAATACAGAGTCTGGCTGCGTTGATCATGTGCATGGCCAATGATTTAAAGTACTGAGCCCTGGGAAGGGAAGAGTGGTGGAGGAGGAATTGAGCAGGAGAGAGAGCTAAGGGTAAGGTAGTTATAGACACTACTAACCTATGGACCTCCTGCCAAAATGGTTGAAGAATCGGGCAAAACCACCATATGTGAAGAAAGGACCCATCTGGGGTCCCGCATCTCCAGCAGCTGTTGGGAAAGGCGGGGTTATGATGAATTCTCGAGGGAGTTCGGTACCATCTAGAGGCTAATTTGTAGCTGTTTTCTTGTGTCGAGACATTGAGGGAACATTTATGAGAGTATTGGAATACCAGGTCCCAGTCTGAGTCCGATAGCTCAGCTTTAAGATCTCTCTTCCAAGCCCGATATGCGGGGAGGGAGTCATAAGACCGGCTCTCCACTAGAAGTGGGTAGATCTCCGAGATCAGATGTTTTCGCGGTTCAGCCTTCGCGCATGCAGATTCAAATGGGGTAAGAGAGAGGTGCCAGTTATGAGGGGGCTTATGAGAGAGCAGATAATGTCTGATCTGGAAATATACCCAGAAAGGGAATTCGCGAATACCCAGGCTTTCCTGCAATTCTCGGAGTGTTTTCACCTTGCCCTTGTGGAGAAAATGTTTCACTAAGATCTGTTTGTGTGGCCAGTGTTTCATTAAAAAGTCTTTATGCATTCCGGGGGGGAAGTCAGGGTTGAGGCGTATGGGGGTCAGGGGGTTGAGTGTGTCAGAAATGGATGCAGATCTACAAGCTGAACGGAAAATTTTTAACGTAGGTCCCACCAAAGGATGGGTGAGAAGAGCCTGTGGCGTGTGTTTCGGTGAAAGCCAAGGGATCGATGCCAGGGGGAAGGGCGAGCAAGCATTCTCTATAGATATCCAGTCTTTAGAGGCAGTGTGAACGTGCCAATCAACTATCCGGGAAAGATGACAAGCCCAATAGTAGCGGTGAAGATCAGGAAATCCAATTCCCCCTCTAAGTTTAGAGAGGGTTAATTGGGAGTAGGCAATACGCGGACGTTTGTGGCTCCAAAGGAACAGTGAACACAGTCTTTTGCAAGAAGCAAAGAAAGCAAGAGGTAAGTGAATTGGTAATGTTTGGAAGAGATACAGGAGACGGGGAAGTACATTCATTTTAATGATCGCTGCCCTTCCAAACCACGAGAAACAAGGACGGTGCCATTTATTGAGGTCTTCTTGCATAGAGCGAAGAGCGGGAAGAAAGTTTTTCACATAAAGGTCATCAAGATTACTGGTGAGCTGGATACCGAGATAGGTTAGGGAATCCCTTTCCCAGTGAAATGGGAATTGGGCCTCACAAGCAGAGACTAGCTCAGCAGACAAGGTAATGTTAAGGGCGGCTGATTTGGAAAAATTAATTTTAAAATTCGACAAATATCTGAAAAGGGCAAAGTCTTTCAGTAGGTTCGGAAGGGTGATGTGAGGGTCCGCCAGGAACAAGAGAATATCATCCGCATAAGCTGCGAGCTTATATTCCTTGTCTGCCACCGTGATTCCTTTAACGTCAGGGTTTAAACGAATTTTCCGCAACAGGGGCTCAAGGGATAGGACAAACAAAAGCGGGGAGAGGGGGCATCCCTGACATGTGCCGTTCCGTAGATGAAAGGAGTTTGACAGATGGCCGTTCACCCGTACCCGGGCAGTAGGGGCAGAGTAGAGGGCCATTATAAAGTTAAGCATCTTCTGACCCAAACCCAGTGCCACTAAAGACGCGTTCAAATAATCCCAGGCAATCCTGTCAAAGGCCTTTTCTGCATCCAAGGAGAGGAAAAAACCCGGAGTGTTAGACCTGAGAAGCCAGTGGTGGAGATTAAGGGCCTTGATAGTGTTGTCCCTTGCCTCTCTACCATGGATAAATCCTGCTTGGTCCAAATCGACCAGGGAGGGAAGCAAGGGAAGAAGACGATTAGCAATGATCTTCGCGAATAGCTTGACGTCCACGTTCAGCAAGGAAATGGGTCTGTAATTGGAGACCTGGGTATTGTCCTTCCCGTCTTTGGGGATAACTGTAATGTGAGCCTCCAACAGGTGGTTAGGCGGCCCTGAAGGTTGAGCGAGAGTGTTAAAAGCAGCAAGAAATGGAATACCCAGTATATCTAGAAAAGATTTGTAGTAGGCTACTGTAAAACCATCAGGGCCCGGGCTCTTCCCCGGTTTCATCTGTTTTACTGCGGATTACAGTTCAATTAAGGTGAGATCTTTTTCCAAAGCGTGGACCAGATCCTCGGAGAGGGCGGGTGAACCGTAGAGACGGAGAAATTCAGAGATCAAGGCAGCTCTAGATTTGTCCGAATGTATAGGGGGACGTTCCGGAGGGAGGTTGTATAGAGATTTATAGTAGCGTTCAAAATGGGCGGCAATATCGGGATTGGATGTAGCCTCAATACCATCAGAGCCTCTGATTTTATGTACCGTCATACTAGCCCGTTTCTCACGAAGAGCTCTGGCTAGAAATTTCCCGCTCTTATTTGCGAACTCGTAATACAGCTTATGTGAAAGAATGTATCTTTTTCTAACCACCTTACCCAGTTCCGTGAGAAGTTGTGTGCGTGTATGCGTGAGTTCTGAAAGGGTCGACGCAGCCAGAGTCTGTTTGTGTGCTCTTTCCAAAGAGCGGATCCTATCTGAGAGGAGCTTCAGACGCTCCTGTTTGGCTTTCTTACGTCTCGTCGCAATGGCTATGAGGATGCCCCGAATGACACACTTGTGGGCCTCCCATTGTGTGATGGGTGAGGTGTCTGACGAGCTATTCAAGGAAAAATATTCAGCCATATTAGAGCGGATCTCTTGAACAATAGCGGCATCCACAAGAAGGGAAGCATCCAGACGCCAGTATTTGGAGCGCGGGTGCGAGACGGGGAACCGTAGCGTCATGGTGATGGGATGATGATCGGAAAGGACCATCGGTTCTATGGTAGCAGCATGGAGGAGAGGGAGATCTGGTTGCGACAAAAAAAAATAGTCTATCCTAGAATACTTATTGTGTGGTGGGGAAAAAAAAGTATAATCTTTAACAGTGGGGTAAAGTGTACGCCAGGTGTCATGTAATTGTAGAAGCTGTAATTGTATATGTATTTGCCTGAGAGCCTTGTAGAAGAACATCCCAAGGAGGAGTCTAGCAGAGGGCTCAAAGGGACATTCAGATCGCCTCCAAGTATCAGTAACCCTTCCTGGAAAGCGGCTAGGGCAGAGACGAGTGAGCGCATGAAGGAGACCTGTTTAACATTGGGGGCATAGACATTGGCGAATGTGATAGGTCTGTTAGCGAATACCCCCTTTATAAACAGGTATCTACCCTCAGGATCCACCATGGAATCTGTTATATGGAACTGGAGGTGTCTGGCGAACAATATCGCAACCCCCTTAGCCAGGGGGTTGGTGGCGTGGAGGACCGTGGGGAAGCAGAAATTGTAAAGCTTTGGAATGGAGTCTTGGCGAAAGTGCGTTTCTTGTAAAAAGACCACATCCGCTTTCTGTTTGTGTAAGTAAGAGAGGAGCATTGAGCGCTTTTCGGGTGTGTTCAGACATTTGACATTAAGTGAAAGGAGTTTCAGAGACAATTGTCCCGTCTGTGAGGCGGAAGAAAGCATGGCTGCTGGAAGGCGGAGCCTGAGTCCGAAGCCTCGGTATGCCGAGGATCCGGGGGATGGGAAAAAGAAGGGGGGAGGGGAAAAGAGAAAAAAAAAAGGGAGGGAAGGGAGGGAGAAGGGGGGAAAAAGGAATCAAGAATACAAAAAAAAAAAAAAAAGGAAAAAGTGAAAAAGAGGATTATAGATAGTATACGGCTTGAGGAACAGACCCGCTGTTCCACGTGAGAGAAAGAGAAACAGGAAGAGGGGAAAAGGTCGGGGAAAAGGAAGAGGAGCACAAAGATAGAAGAGAGGCTCAGAAAAGAGATAAAGATAGTAGCCGAAAAAAACAGGTCAGTGGAAGCTCGCCAAGCTCACTGTGTGGGGAACGAGGTCGGCGTAAAACCAGGAAGTGCGCATCCGCCGGCCGGTGGCCCCCTATGAGAAATTATAAAAAAAAAGACAAGAACAAGGGGGCGGGGTTCGAGAGAGGTAAGTGGTGTCAGAATGTCAGGGCAGGAGCTGAGGAACGGACAGGCAGGCCTAACAATGTAACGCACTGGCTGACGACAACCACCACCCACAGACCAAAGTCCCTCAGGGCGCGGAGTCTAAGTCCCAGGCTGCCCTTCACCAGGGCCCCTGATGGTGGGGATGGACTTGACGCAGCCAGGAACCAGGTCGCGGCCCCCGAGACACCTCAGCTGCGGTAATGGCCGCCGCCAATGGCGTGTAGCTGGTGGAAGAGACAAAAGAGTAGTCAGACAAGCCGGGGTCAACAACAACAGGACAGAACAGTACAGGACAGCAGACGAGAATCACAGGTCACGAGCCGGGTTCAGCAACAGAGGGTCAGATCAAAGGAGAATACAAAGAATAGTCAAGACAAGCCGAATCAGATACCAGGAGAGTCACGAGAGTCAGAACAGAGTAACAGCAACACAAAGACACAAGACACAAGTGCAAAGAGCATGTGCGGGCCACAGGCTTATATGTCATCAGCCACACCCCTCTGGAGGATGGACCACAGAAACCTGAAGGCATAAAAGGGCTCCCATCATGCACAGCAGAATCCAAGATGGACACCAGCACATGAAGTAACATAACCACAGGAAAAAGGTAGGACCTTGACAGTACCTCCCCCTCAAGGGCCCCTCCCCCTCCGCGGCTCAACAAAAGGTTTCTGAGGAAAGCGGGTATGAAAAGCGCGGAGGAGGGCAGGAGCATGGACATCCGCGGAAGGAACCCAGGAACGCTCCTCGGGACCATAACCGCGCCAATGAACCAGGAACTGTAATTGACCGCGCACCAATCGAGAGTCCAGGATCCGGCTCACCTCATACTCCTCATGACCGTCAACCCGGACAGGACGGGGCCGAGGAAGAGAGGTAGTGAAGCGATTGCAGATCAGAGGTTTCAACAGGGAAACATGAAAGATATTGGAGATCCGCATCCCAGACGGAAGGGCAAGTGCATAGGCCACCGGATTCACTTTGCGGAGAATGCGGAAAGGACCGACAAAACGGGGAGCCAGTTTGGGTGTGGGCACCCGAAGATTGAGGTTGCGAGTAGACAACCACACCCGATCGCCGACCTGGTATGAAGGAGCGGGCAACCGTCTGCGATCAGCCTGGAACTTCTGGCGCTGAGCTGAGTCCCTCAAGGCCCTCTGGATCTGCCCCCAAGAAGAACGCAGGGCAGCAAGATGGTTCTCCACAGCCGGAATGTCCTGTGGTGAGAACCTCTCAGGTAATACCGCGGGTTGAAACCCATAGTTGACCATGAAGGGAGACATCCCGGTGGAGGAGTTGACCGCCGAGTTCCTGGCAAACTCTGCCCACGGCAGGAGATCGGCCCAATCATCCTGATGGTCTGAAATATAACACCGAAGGAATTGTTCTAAGGCCTGATTGGAATGCTCCGCAGCCCCATTGGACTGCGGGTGGTAGGCTGATGAAAAGGAGAGACTAATACCCAACTGGGAGCAGAAGGCACGCCAGAATCTGGACACGAACTGACTCCCGCGGTCTGAGACAATCACCTTAGGTAACCCATGCAGGCGAAAAATCTCCCTTGAAAAGACCGTGGCCAGTTCCTGCGCTGTGGGTAATTTCCTGAGTGGAATGCAATGGCACATCTTGGAAAACCGATCGACGATCATGAGGATGACCGTATGACCCCGAGACACCGGGAGGTCTACAATAAAGTCCATCCCTAGATGTGACCAAGGACGCTCCCCATTGGGAATGGGTTGCAGAAGACCCAAAGGGAGATGCCGTGGAGACTTATTCTGGGCACAGATCGAACATGCCGCTACATAAGAGGCAATGTCGGCACGGAGGGTTGGCCACCAGAATAAGCGAGAGACGACCCAACACAGCTGGTTCTTCCCTGGATGCCCGGCAGTTTTGGCGTTATGGTAGGTACGCAGCAGGCGGGTGCGCAATCCCTCGGGTACGAAACATCTACCCTCCGGCCTCCCGGGAGGAGCATCAGTTTGAGCCGCCAAAATCTGCTCCCCAAGGGGAGAGGTCAGACTGGTGCGAATGGCAGCCAGGATCTGATCTGGAGGTATAAGTGAGATTGGCTCAGAGTCCTCCCTGGACAACTCAGAGTATTGCCGTGATAACGCATCAGCCCTGACATTCTTGGAACCAGGCAAATATGAAACCACATAGTTGAAGCGTGACAAGAACAGAGCCCATCTGGCCTGGCGGGGTGTCAATCTCTTGGCCTCCGAAAGATAAGTCAGGTTCTTGTGATCGGTAAGAATGAGGACCGGAACCGCGGAACCCTCGAGCAGGTGCCTCCATTCCTTGAGAGCCAGAATGATGACCAACAACTCCCGATCTCCAATCTGGTAGTTGCACTCAGCCGAGGAAAGCTTCCTGGAGTAGAACCCGCAGGGAAGTAGGGGTCCATCGGGCGACCGACGCTGAGACAGGAGAGCCCCTACTCCCGTCTCGGAAGCATCAACTTCGAGGACGAAGGGCAACCCAGGATTGGGATGCGAAAGAATCAGAGCCGAAGCAAAGGCAGCTTTCAGAGCCTCGAAAGCTCTGATGGCCTCGGATGGCCACTCGTGAGGGTTACTCCCCTTCTTGGTTAGGTCAGAGAGAGGCTTTGCCAATGTGGAGAAGTTCCTGATGAACTTCCGATAGTAGTTGGCAAAACCCAGAAAGCGCTGAATGGGCCGAAGACCATTGGGACGAGGCCACTGCAGAACTGCCGCAACCTTCTGAGGGTCCATGGAAAATCCCTCCGCGGAAATTATGTAGCCCAAAAAGGCAACCTGGGATCGATGGAACTCGCACTTCTCGAGTTTACAAAAGAGTCCGTTCTCACGCAATCGTTGCAGCACCTGCTTAACATCCTGGACATGGGACTCCATGGAGGTAGAGTAAACCAAGATGTCATCCAGGTAAACCACTACGCATTGCTGCAACAAATCACGAAGGACATCGTTTATGAATTCCTGAAAGACCGCGGGCGCGTTACACAATCCGAAGGGCATCACCAGGTATTCGTAGTGCCCAGTTCTAGTGTTAAACGCGGTCTTCCACTCATCCCCCTGTCTGATCCGTACGAGGTTGTACGCCGCCCTAAGGTCGAGTTTGGTAAAGACCGTTGCTCCCTTAAGGCGGTCGAATAACTCAGAAATCAAAGGAATTGGATATGCATTTTTAATGGTAATCCGATTGAGACCCCTATAATCGATGCAGGGCCTCAATTCCCCACCTTTCTTCTTTACGAAAAAAAACCCCGCTCCTGCTGGGGAAGTAGACTTACGAATGTGCCCCCGGGAAAGCGCATCCACCACGTACTCCTCCATGGCCTTATTCTCCGCAACCGAGAGAGGGTACACCCTGCCACGTGGAGGAGTGGCCCCGGGTTGCAGGGATATGGCGCAGTCGTAAGGACGATGCGGTGGTAAGGTACCAGCGCGTACCTTATCGAACACGTCCCGGTATTCCCCATAGTCGGTGGGCAACACAGAGTCCGAGGAGGCACACAATACCTTAACCGGCCCCCGGATGCACCCGGCCCCACACTGTGGAGACCATGAGAGAATCTCGGCTGTTTGCCAATTGAAGGTTGGATTGTGCCTCTGGAGCCAGGGATACCCCAAAACCACCGAATAGTGTGGGGAAGAAATCACCTGAAAACAGGCCAACTCCCTGTGAACAGCCCCAATGGCTACCTCTATTGGCAGGGTCTCGTGGGTAACCTGCGGCGGCTGCAGGGGCCTGCCATCTATTGCTTCGAGAACCAATGGGGCAGCACGAGCCTGCAGGGGAATGGAGTGCTGCGCAGCAAACGAGCTGTCCAAGAACAACCCACCGGCCCCAGAGTCTACCAACGCCTGGGCCGTCACCGAGCCCCCTGTCCAAGAAAGGACCACGGTGATCAGTGGCTTATCCTTGCGGGACGCCGGGGACGAGGAAACTCCACCCAAGATCTGTCCCCAACATGATCTCAGGTGCGAGCGTTTCCCGGACGGACCGGACAAGACTGCCGAAAGTGCCCACCGAGGCCACAGTACAGACAGCGACCCTCCCGACGCCGAGCGGCCCGCTCCCCCTCGGAAAGGCGAGCAAACCCCAGCTGCATGGGTTCCCCACCAGACAAGCCATCCCCAGGAGGCGTGGGAGGAGAGGGAGGAACGGGTGGGACAGAAAACGCAGGTGCCAGTCGATTGGAAGGCCTCCGCAGGCGTTCCTTGAGTGAAGGCCTCTCCCTGAGCCTGGTGTCAATCAGGATCAGGAAAGAGATGAGCTCCTCCAACACCACCGGCAGTTCCTTAGCTGCAATCTCGTCCTTCAATGAGTCAGAAAGACCATGGGAAAACGCAGCCACCAGAGCCTCATTGTTCCAACCGACCTCTGCCGCCAGGGTACGAAACTCTATAGCGTACTCGGCCACGGTCCGTGAACCCTGATGCATGGTCATGAGCAGCTTGGCCGCCGAGGCGGAACGAGCCGGTACGTCGAATACCCTACGGAAGGCATCGACAAAACCAGAAAAATCTTGAATCACCGGGTCGTTCCTCTCCCATAAGGGATTTGCCCAGGCCAAGGCCTTGTCTGAGAGTAGTGAGATGAGGAACCCCACCTTTGACCTCTCAGACGGAAAGGCGTGGGGTATTAATTCAAAATAAATACCCACCTGGTTGAGGAACCCACGACACTGACTCGGCTCACCCCCAAAGCGCTGTGGAAGAGGGGCTGAACCGGTCATACCTCTGGACACCGCGGGTGCCGCATCAGCCGCGGCGGTAGGCACAGCAAGCGGAACGGCATCGGAAGCGACCACCGGAGCGACAACCGGCCTAATAACACCAGGAGTAAGGTGCGCAGTGCGTGCAAGCAGAGTTTGCAACGCCTGAGCGAACTGATCCAACAGGTGATCCTGTTGATCGAGTCTGGCGACTAGCATTGGGAGCGAAGGCGTGCCTGCACCGTCAGGGTTCATGGCACTTGTGTAATGTCAGGGCAGGAGCTGAGGAACGGACAGGCAGGCCTAACAATGTAACGCACTGGCTGACGACAACCACCACCCACAGACCAAAGTCCCTCAGGGCGCGGAGTCTAAGTCCCAGGCTGCCCTTCACCAGGGCCCCTGATGGTGGGGATGGACTTGACGCAGCCAGGAACCAGGTCGCGGCCCCCGAGACACCTCAGCTGCGGTAATGGCCGCCGCCAATGGCGTGTAGCTGGTGGAAGAGACAAAAGAGTAGTCAGACAAGCCGGGGTCAACAACAACAGGACAGAACAGTACAGGACAGCAGACGAGAATCACAGGTCACGAGCCGGGTTCAGCAACAGAGGGTCAGATCAAAGGAGAATACAAAGAATAGTCAAGACAAGCCGAATCAGATACCAGGAGAGTCACAAGAGTCAGAACAGAGTAACAGCAACACAAAGACACAAGACACAAGTGCAAAGAGCATGTGCGGGCCACAGGCTTATATGTCATCAGCCACACCCCTCTGGAGGATGGACCACAGAAACCTGAAGGCATAAAAGGGCTCCCATCATGCACAGCAGAATCCAAGATGGACACCAGCACATGAAGTAACATAACCACAGGAAAAAGGTAGGACCTTGACACAGAAGTCCGCAGGGGTCGAGCACATAGAAGGTTTGGGTACCGGTCTTCCGTGGGGGATGAAGTGTTGTGTAACATGCAGAGGACGAAGACCTGGGCGATTTTAGTAGGTGTAACACAAGTGAAATGTTGCCGAGCGAGGGGTCTAGCTACACTTAGTATTTAAGAAGTGTAAAGGCACATACAGAGTGAACGCATTGGGAAGGACAGCCTAAGCCAAGGCGAGCGCGAGACAGTAAAGGGGCACCTCACTGAACGGAGAATAGCGAAAGACCCCTGCAAATATTACAGGCAAACCGCATCACAAGGCAAAAACATAACAAATCAACAATATCAAAACATGAATGAGCATGACAAAAACAGGTAAAATGTCAATAAGCCCCTGTTCAGCAGTTACCAACGAAGCCCCCTAAGATCAAAGCCCGTCATCAATCCCACAAATATATAAGTATCAAAGGGGCTAAATAAGACACAGGAAACCCCCCACCCCCTTCCCCCACACACAAATATAGTAGCTGGCGCCCCCAGGGAATCAGAGGGGACGAGCATCACCTCTCTCGGAATGGCGTAGGAGTGGGGAGGCGGAGGGAAGTGAGCATGGGGGTGATCAAAGGCACGCAGGCCCTCAGGTATGCCACTTCGGCCAAGTGAAAGCCGGGCTGGAGAGAATGACATGGTTCCATTCTGGAATGTCTAACAAGTAGCGGGGAGAGGTGATGCTTATCCACACAATCAGATTCCGCTGACTGTACGAACAATTACACTCCCCCAAAAAAGCAGTTATCCGTCCCAGAATACAATAACCACCTCCCCTCAAACCACCCCCCGGTGTAAATTTAGAGACACTAACATATTCACACATAAAATATACGTTACAAGTTGAGCAGGGATCACTTCCGAGAGATCGGGAAGGCCGTGCGTTCCAATATCTGCGGGGGGGGGGGGGCGAACAATTCATCACCGAACAGCCCCAAGCGAGCAGCAGGACGTCCGCAAAGACGTAAAGGCGAAGTTCAGAGCTTGCCAGGAAGACGAGGCTGGAGGACTGTCATCGACCAGGATGCGTCCGGATGGTAATAGGAGATAGAAGGCTGGGAGAAGGCACAAATCGATAACCAACTGGAGGCGGAGGACTCGCTGTGGGATGCGGAGAACTAGGCGACGATTAGCAAGGCAGAGCCCAGAAACTGTTCCCCCTTGTGGGAGGACGAGTCAGCTAGAATGAGGCCAACGCCCGACCCCTTGTGAGGCAGGAAGGAACTGTGGAGGCCCCAATAGTTGCGTATAGGGCAGTGACAGAGTCCCATGGATCACAGGCTGCAATCTTGACGGATAAGTAGTAAAAGCAGTAAAGTAGGAGTCCGACGAGCATTGATCAGAGAGCAAGTGCGTAACTGGAACTTTTGAGGTGAGTGGACGAGAAAAAGTGTATAATAGCAATAGAACGTAAACACTCAGCAGGGTATGCACCGAAGTAGCAGTGTTGAGGGAGGAACAAGGACCATTAGGTTTCGCGTCGTGGCCTCCTGTGCGCTGGAGAGGCCGTCGGGCTGAAGGTAGTCGTGGCGTCCCCTATGGGTGGTCTCGGAGGGGTCGATGGGGCCATCCGCCCTCTACGATAAGACTGACCGCGCCAATCCATAGCACTGTCCTCGGATACCAAATCCTGGGTTAGCGGTAGTCTCATGGAGCTGAACCAATCAGGCATGTCAATCAGTGGGATGTCTACGGAGGCACAGAAAGAGGGCAGTTCTTCAGGGGTTCGCAGGTTGTAAGAACGACCACTAACTTGTACAGAGAGACAGAAGGGAAACCTCCATCTGTACGGAATGTTACGCGATCGGAGCGTATCCAGAAGAGGGCGTAAAGCGCGCCGTTGGCGCAGGGTGGTGCTGGATAAGTCCTGAAACAGTTGTATTTCAGTTCCCTCATATAGAAGGCGCCCTCTGTCTCTAGCACATCGGTGGACATCTTCTTTGAGCGGAAAACTTACTAGGCAGCAAACGATATCCCTGGGTGGGTCTGCATCCCCCCTCCTGGGGCGGATCGCTCTGTGCACACGTTCGATGTCAATCGGGGTTGCTAGCGGGCGACCAAGGAGGTCATTGAATATGGCCCTCGCTGCCTTGGGAATATCGGTATTTTCTACTGATTCTGGGAGACCGCGGATTCTGATATTACGCCTGCGGCCACGGTTGTCTAAATCCTCAATATGCCTGTGAAGTTCTCTAATAGTTGAAGCGTGTATCGTTGACTTATGCTGTAAATCAAGAATGGCAGATCCAATTTGCCTGGATGCGGATTCCACGTGTTCCAATCGCGAACCCATGGCCCTTAAATCATTATGCAGATCCCCCAATGCTGCAGTGAGTGTGGCAGTCAGGGTGGCCTTAATGTCAGCGGCCACAGCCTGAAGATCCCTTAGGGACAGAGATTGTGAGGCAGAGGGGACATCATGCTGAGGCACTGTGTCTGGAGCTGCCT
This sequence comes from Staurois parvus, assembly GCF_062004578.1. NCBI lineage: Eukaryota > Metazoa > Chordata > Amphibia > Anura > Ranidae > Staurois > Staurois parvus. Next base: position 188,531 of record NW_028318124.1, read on the forward strand.
GCATGTCAGAGCAGGGAGGGTTAATTGCTTCAGCAGCCGTAGAGAGGGGGGGGAGGGGGATGCAGCAGGAGAAGGAGATGGCTGCGGCCCTTCCCTTTGCTGCTGGGAGTGGAAGAGCTCCTGTATGTGTCTCCCCTGCACACCCTGGCTCCGTGGGGAGCGCGATCGGGCACCGGATGAGGTCCGGTGTGTCTTCCCCATGATGTGGCAGCTCCCTCTCACCCCGCTCCGTCGTATGGCGATGCAGAGGGATCCGGCAGGCGGGAGCTCTCTCTTTATGCGGCCATCTTCCAGCCGCGGCAACACGTGCATTTTTTATGCGTTTTCAATGCATTTCAGGCCTGGTTCACACCTATCAGGTTTGCGTTTTCTCCATTTTGCTGTGCTTTTTGCAGTTGGGCCTTGCGTATTTGCATTTGCGACTCCAATGCATTTTTTGATGCATTTTGTTTTTTTTTAATTTTTTTTATTTTTGCTGGGCAGATTAATCTCTTCCCGACCGCCCAATAACAGAACTACTGCTACAGGGTGGCAGGACTGTGCAAAATTACGTGTATATATATATATATATATATATATATGATTTTGTAGTTCCGGGTGGGGGGCGTGCGTGTGTCCTACCCGCTCTGCCATTGGCTTACAGTGAAGCACACACACATGCACAGAGTAAAACAGCCCCAGATGGTAACCCCTTCCTGCCCAGTGCCATTAGTACAGTGTAAATTCTTTTTATTAGCACTGATCACTGTATTCATGTCACTGGGGATGTCAATTACAGTCAGTTCCCCCCAGTGTCAGAATGCCACAGTCCCATTATAAGTTGCTGATCACCACCATTACTAGTATAAAAGAAAAAAAAGCCAGTATATATACCGCCATTTGTAAACACTATAACTTTCACGTAAACCAATTAATTTGCATGTATTGGGATTTTTTTGAGCAAAGACATGTAGCAGAATCCATTTTGGTCTAAATTTATGAGGAAATTTGTTTTTTTTAATTTTTTTACTGGATATGTTTTATAGCAAAAAGTCAACAATATAGTTTTTTTTCTCAAAATTGTCAGTCACAGGCAATCAAACACGATTGAAAGAAATCGCCATTTGTGGGAAAAAAAGGACATAAATTTAATTTAGGTGCAGCATTGCATGACTGCGCAATTGTCAGTTAAAGTAATGCAGCGCAGTATCGCAAAAAATGGCATGGCCAGGAAAGGGGATTAATCCTCTGGAGGGCAAGTGGTTAAAAAGGCAAAAACTCGTAGTCGCGTCCTGTTTTGCGGAGCTTTTTGCACGCATGTTTTTGACATTTTTTTTATGCGTTTTGCATTTTTTTCCCATGTTTTTCAATGCGTTTCAGACCTGGTTCACACCAATGAGGTTTGCATTTTATCCATTTTGCTGTGCTTTTTGCAGTTGGACTTTGCTATTTGCATGTGCATTTCCAATGCATTTTTTTTATACATTTTGCATTTTATGAATTTGAATGAATATGAATTTTGGCCAACTTGTTGCTGTGCAGATTAAAAAGGCAAAATGCATCATAAAAGTAACACGAGTGCATTTTTAATATATTTTCAATGCATTTCTGGCCTGGTTCACACCATTGCAGTTTGCTTTTTGTCCATTTGCAGTCCTTTTTGCACGCACGTTTTTTGATGTGTTTTGTAATTTGTTTTTTTTTCTTTTTTAGCCAACTCCTTGCTGGGCAGATTTAAAACGCAAAAAAGCATCAAAAACACAGTACGTATGTGTTTTTGATGCATATTAAATGCATTTCAGGCCTGGTTCACACCAATGCAGTTTGCATTTTGTTTGTTTGGCAGTGTTTTTTGCAGTGTGCACATGCGGGTTTGACAAGTTTTTGATGTATTTTGCGTTTTTGAATTTTCTTTTTGGTCAATTTGTTGCTGGGCAGATTAAACATGCAAAATGCATAAAAAATACACGAAAACATGTCAAAAACGCACTACATGTGTTTTCTGCAATGTCTCCATTGAGGTCTATTGAACCAAAAATGTTTTGCATTTAAAAAAGTCCCTGACGTATGGAGGGTGTATGCCGACTCTATGGAGACGATGGTGTGGGTCTGGATATAGCTATGGAGCTTATAGTTTGTGGTGTATATTCTGAAATCTGCAAGGGGGGGGGGTGCCGGCTTTTCCCCTTCCTTCATTCACCCGACTGCCGTGAACGCCGGGACGCCGGCATTTTCCCCCACTCCCCGAGCTCCTCCGCGTCAGCCCACGTGTCTGCTCAGCTGTTCCGCCGTCACCTAGGCAACCCTGCTCTTCATCCGGGGCTGTCACAGTATTCACCCGGGGATCAGGAGACCAGACTTCTCACCCTGAACTCGCCGTCACGCTGCCTCCGAGACCCCTCTCCGGCTCCGCAAACACCTCGCCCACGCTCCGATACCACCAGGCACGGTATACGGGACCTCTCAGGGTAGAAGGGACATCTCAGGGAGGATACACGGGGGGAGGCTGCGAGGAGTGTTTAAACTACACTCTCCCGTGCCGCCATGCTCAGGCTCCACCCACCCTGCCCAAATGCTGCTCATACATCCTCCATACCTTAACAACGTATCCACATTGTCTTCATAATACCTGCATATCTATACCAGCATTGCTATAGTGCCTCCATATTACTTCCATACCTATATTTCCATCCTCAGACTGATTCCACACTACTCTGATTGCTCTTATACCAATATCTCCATACCAACACCTCTATTTCATCTTCAACCATAGTATTATTTTTAAATCCAGAAGAATACGGAAAGGAAAACAAGGTTTAAAGAGACATTCACAAGATCCCCACCAAGAGAAGTTAGGAGAGGCCGATAATTCCAACGAGGAGGGTGAGTGATTAATGGGGCCTCTCTGCAGGTCTCTTTGATCTTCTTTTACATAACTCTCCATATACACTGGATATATTTGCTGGATTTTGTGCACTGGATTTCCCTGTGTGTGTAATAAGACACTATATATATATATATATATATATATATAGTAGCTAAGTGGAAATAAGGAAAAAGTGGCCCTTTGGTGAGGGCCAGGGAAAACTGAAAATGAAAGGTAAAAATACTAAAGGGAGCGGGCCTAAGAACATCCAAACCGGCACGATTAAGAAGTATGTGTCACAGGGAAATGTTACCCCAGAAAAATCTCAGGGAATAAATGACAAAAGTGATCTGGAAATAAGTATGGATAATAGTCCGAGACTTTCCCTGGGCCCAGTATACAATAATCAAACGGAAAGTATTGAACCGAGAGAGTTGGAAAGAGATATGCAATTACCGAATAAAAAAGAAATGGCGGAGATGTTTAAAGGTCTGGAAAATTCAATAAAGCAAGAGATGGGGATGATCCGGGAAGATCTGGGACAATTGTTAACTAGGGTGGAGGAAATGGAGGAGAAGGTACAAGCCCAAGCTCAGATCATCCCAAAATTGGAGAAATGGATAATTGAAGATAGAAAAGAACATAACAGATTGCTCTATAGGATGGAAGAACAAGAAAATAGAGAAAGGAGAAATAATATAAGAGTAAGAGGAGTTCCAGAACTAACACAGGGGGAAGATCTAAAAGAGCTATCTGGTAAAATTTTGAACTCCATAATGGATAAATCGGATGAGGAGATGTTTAAACTGGATGAAGTATATAGGATTGGGAAGTATCAACAAGGAAAAGAAATAGAAAGACCAAGGGATATAATCGTTAAATTCCATAACTGTGGAGACAGAGAAGAGATATGGAAAAAGATAAAAGGAAGAACAAATATTACATATGGAGGGAAAAATATCCAAATTTATGCAGATTTGACAGCAGAGACCCTGAGAAGGAAGAGATCATTGAAACCCCTACTGGAAGAGATGAAAAAACGAAGTGTGAAATATAGATGGGGACGTGACTTAAGTTTAATTGGGTGGAGGGATGGAACTACAGCTATCTTAAGATTCCCGGAGGATATGGAAGAATTTTGTAATAAATTCGGACTGCAGAGACAAGTGATACCTGGCTGGGAAGTGGAGGAGGGAGAGCGGGACATTTGTGGATTAGGAGAGTGGCAGTGGGTTAAAAAGGGAAATAGAGAATTAATAGATAAGGGGACATTGGGGAGGAGGGGGGGGAGGTAAGCGGCCATGGGCAGAGCTGAACCCATTTAGAGGGATCAAAAGTGGAATATGATCCAAAGGCACAAAAGGCCTGGGGGGGGGTGGGGAGGGGGAAGGGAGGGGGGGAGGAGTTGGCAGGGGGGGAGGGCTGGGGAGGGGGGGGGTTGGGGAGAGGTGAGGGGGGCAGGAAAATGGATGATAAGGGTAATACTCTGCAGGATAGAGAGAGGTATTAAAAGCAAGTGTAAAGAGAAGGAGGATAGTTGTGAGATCTCTAGTTAAAAGGGAAAAAAGAAGGGTATAAAAAGGATGGAAGATTTACAAATCATTACTTATAATGTAAAAGGGTTAAATTGTCCTGGGAAGAGATTTAGGTTAGTTAAAGAATTACACCATCAAGCAGTTTCGGTGGTTTTTTTGCAGGAGACACATTTTGAGATAGAGTCTAAGGTGAAATTGAAGTCTAGAGATTACCCAACATGGTATTATGCAGATTCCCCGATTAAGAGAGCTAAAGGGGTGGCAATAGGGTTCAGAAAAAATGTAAGATTTGAACTGAAAGATAGGAAAGTGGACCCAGAGGGGAGATATTTGTTTCTGAAGGGTAAAATACAAGAGGTGGAGTGCACAGTAGCTAATATATATTGTCCAAATAAAAAACCAGAGGAGTACTTGAAGGGTGTGTTAAAAAAGTTGATGGATTTTAAAGAGGGGTGTATAATAGTGGCGGGAGATTTTAATTTTTGTATGGATCCACAAAATGATACAACCTCTAATGTGCAGCGAGAGGGGAGTAGATCTTTGAGACTGTTAAAAAAGGTGATCCATGAATGCCAATTGGTAGATGCATGGAGAATCTTGCATATGAAAGATAGAGACTACACATTCTTCTCAAATGCACATCAGATGTACTCAAGGTTGGATTATGTATTGATAGAACATCACCTCATAGACTCAATGGTTAAAGCAGATATAGGAGTAATGACTCTCTCGGATCATGCCCCTGTTGTATTGAGGATGGGATGGGGTAAGAGGAGAACAGAAGGGGTAGGTTGGAGGCTGAATGAAGCGCTTCTCAAGGACAAGGATATTGCACAGAGGATCGGAAAGGAAATTGAGAGATTCTTTAGAGAGAATGAGACTGAGGATGTGTCTAAGGCAACAGTATGGGAGGCTCACAAGTCATATATAAGAGGAATTTTGATTGCAATTGGGGCAAGAAAGAAAAGAGAAAGAAGAAAAAAAATTAGTGGGTTCTTAAAAGATATAGCGGAGCTAGAACAGATACATAAAAACAGAATGCTAAAAGAAATCAAGCAGGAAATAATAAAAAAGAAAGAGGAACTGGAAACTCTGATGGAAGAGGAGAGAAGGAGAGTGTATAATAAAGTGCTAAGTGAAAACTATAAATGGGGAGATAGGCCGGGAAAATATCTGATGAGAACCTTAAGGAAAAAAAAAAATAGGAATTATATAGATAAAATGAAAAGCCCCAAGGGAGAATTGGTTCACTCAAATAAAGAGATCGCAAAGATGTTTGTAGAATATTACAGGAAATTGTATAACATCACCCCATACGATGAAGTAAAAAATATGGAAAAGGTAAAAAGGGAAAAAAGGAAGATGTATCTAAAAAACGCGGGATTACCGAAAATAAAAGAAGACCAACTAAAGTCCCTTGAAGCAGAGATTACACAAGAAGAGTTAAAGGTAGTAGTAAAAAGTATGGAGATGGGGAAGAGTCCAGGACCAGATGGTTATACAGTAGGGTACTATAAAAAATTTAGTGAAATATTAAACCCCAAATTGGAAAAATATATGAACGCCCTGGGGGGAGAGATGGATATGAGAGGAGAATCTTTACAGGCTCATGTGGTACTGTTACATAAAGAAGGGAAAGACGCCTCGCAATGTTCGAGTTATAGGCCCATTTCACTGTTGAATTTAGACACTAAGATATATGCAAAGGTCCTAGCGAATAGGTTGAAGGAGTTTATGCCTGAATGGATACATGGAGATCAGGTGGGCTTTGTCCCAGGAAGAGAGGGCAGGGACAATGGGCTGAGATCCCTGATGCTGATACAGAGAAGTAAAAAAGGGGAGGTACCGGTGGTGGCCCTTTCAATTGACGCCGAAAAAGCCTTTGATAGAGTAGACTGGGGCTTCATGATGGACACCTTAGAAAACCTGGGAATTGGAGGTAGAATGAGGGAATGGATTGGAAAACTGTACAGTAAACCCTCTGCAGTGGTAATAGTAAATGGGGAAAAAACAGAGCCCATCGGGATGTCAAATGGAACAAGGCAGGGATGCCCTTTGTCCCCCTTATTATACGTTTTGTCACTAGAGCCCCTTTTATCAACAATAAGGAAAAACGGAGACATAAAGGGAATCCAGATAGGAAATGTAGAACATAAACTGGCAGCATTCGCTGATGACCTGCTGTTTTATGTGGGGAATCCCAGGACAACACTCCCAAATCTAATGAAACTGCTGAAGGAATATGGAGAACTATCAAACTTAAAAATCAACCCAACAAAAACTGAGATTTTAAATATAAACATCCCAAAGAGTGAACAAGAAAAAATACAAGAAGAATTTCCCTTTATTTGGAAAGAAAGAGATATAAAATATTTGGGTGTAAGACTTAGCGCGTCGTATAAAAACTTGTACAAGCTAAACTATATTTCTTTATTAAATGAAGTAAAGGGGGAATTAAAAGCATTAGAAAGAGGAATCCCATCGTGGTTAGGTCGTATAAACTTGGTAAAAATGATAATTGTACCAAAAATTATATACAGATTCCAAATGATACCAATTAAACTCCCAGAAGCTTTTTTTAATGTAATAAAAAGAATGATAACGGGATATATCTGGAGAAAGAAAAAACCAAGGGTGTCCCATGCAATACTAAGTAGAGATAAAGAGAAGGGCGGTTTGGGAGCTCCGGATATAAAGAGATATTACAAAGCAGTATTATTAGGGAGAATTTTTGATTGGACGTTTAATTTAGAGGTGAAAAGTTGGGTAAAAATAGAGAATACACTTAGTGGAACTAATTTGAACAGAATAATATGGCTACCGACACAATATAGAGGATTGAAGGAAGATTTAAGTTTGTACACTGTAAATGTATTAAGGGAATGGGATAAAGTACACAAATATATGAAATGGGAATTTAATTCTATACTTATGCCACTAAAAAACACAGAATTTTTTCCACCAGGTAGAGAAGAGATAACAGGTAGATGGCTTATAAAGGAGGATGTCCAACTCAGAGATATAATGGGGGATGGGAAACTGAAGACCTTTAAAGAGTTGGAAAAGGAAAAGGGAAATATATTCACCAGATTAGATGAGTGGCGCTATCATCAATTAAAATGTTTTTGGGGAAACCTCCCAAAGCCCCTGAGAACGAAAAAGGATTGGAATGTGTTTGAAAGGTTGTTGGATTCACGGGGTGATGGGAAACATGGAGTAGCTAAAGTATATAGAATTCTCACAGATTTAGACACAAACACTAAACCATTGCACATTGTGAATTGGGAAAGAGATATGGGGGTGGTGTTAGATGAAGGAAAACAGAAGAAAGTAAATAGATTAGTTCACGAAAACGTAAGTTTGAGGGATGTAGAATTAAATTACAAATGTTTGACAAGATGGCACATTGTTCCGAGTGTGGAGGGTAAGATAAGTGTAGAGAAATCACAGTGGTGTTGGCGAGAGTGTGGGGAAGTGGGGACAGTTTTCCATATTTGGTGGGAATGTCCAAAGATTCAAATATTCTGGAAAAAAATAATATATTTAATAGAGACCATCACTGAAGTAAACATCGGGTTAGACCCTGGGTTGTGCTTGCTACACAGTTCAGAGATATCAGTTAGTATGTATAAGAAATTAGGCTTAGGGTACTATCTGAACGCAGCTAAAAGTCTGATCCCCAAATACTGGAAGAAAAAAGAAATACCGAAAGAGGAGGAGTGGATAGAGAGAGTAAATTGGACTAGGGAGATGGAGAAGACATATTATCTACAGGAAGATAAGTTGGAGATACATCTCTTGAAATGGGAAAAATGGGAAAATTTCGTAATAAGTATGAGAAAGTGAAGAGTAGAATGTTATAGAGAAAAATTGGGTAGGGTATGCTTGTTTTGGATACAAGTCAAGGAAATGCAGAGTGGGGGGGGGGGAGGGAGTCAAGGTTTTAAGAGGGAGGAAATTGAAACAATAAGAAAAAATCGTATATTTTATGATGAGTGAGATGAAGTTGTTTATTGTTACTTATGTGAAAAATACTAATAAATATTTAAATAAAAAAAAAAAAAATAAAAAAGTCCCTGACTTTTTCCAAAAATACAGCAGCTCAGCATGGATGTGAATGTGTCACATAGGAAACCATGCTAAATGGACTGTAGTGCGCTTCTGCAAAAATCACATAAAAAACGCATTGGTGTGAACCAGGCTTCAACGGTGAGGTGCTTTTTTTTTTTTAGCAATAAAGTTACCTATGAGCCACTGGAAGTTAAAATATAAAATCAGAAATAAGTTCGCTGGCTCCTCTTTACATCCTCATATATATGTATAATAGTAATAAATAAATTATAACAAGGGTGCCGCGCCCTTTAAATAAATATGTGTCTATATATACAAAATGTGCATGATGAACTGCTTATAGCAATTCATTCCCCGGACGAAGCCAGGTGACCCTGTGGTGCAACGCGTTGGGGAGGGGCACTGACGTCACCACGCACCCGATTCCTCGGAACGTCAAGTACAGGCAGTGTGTGTCTGCACGCCGCTCAGGCTGGACACATTTTTTAAAAAAAGCGCTGAATGATTTAAAATTTTGCGAGTGCAACTTTGGCACACATAAATATTTATCCCTATATCAAAGATAAGGCACTATCTCTCTTTCCTCTCTCCCCAGTATACACCTGGAGCAATAGGAAAAGAACATATAGAGCCCAGTGAAGGGAGGACCTATATCCTGGATTCACTCATAACAGCAGTACCAGGAGTAAATAGGTGAACTATCCAGTCTGCTTTCTACAAAGGAACATACCAGAGTAAACCCACGTTTTTTGGTTTAATATTCTCTTAGCACAAACTATCTGGATTGTATGAGCAGCTGTTTACAGTATATTGAGCAAGTATGATGGGACTCACATCTGATTGAACTCATTTATGAATTGGACATTTATATGCATAATTTTTATATTTCAATGGTTTTTATTAATTTTAATCAGTATAAAACAGAGACAACAAAACACGCCCCCACAGGGGCTATCAATTGCACTGATAAGAAAAAACATAATAGAGAAACAGTGCTCTAACTGCAACAAGGCAGAAGGTACACCCACGCAGGGGCTATCAATGGCACATAAGGTACAACAACATTAACGAAACTCTGATTATAATAACTAAAGACAGCTGTCCACTGTCACCCAAAAACTAACAGAAAAAGGGAGAGAAGAGAAAAAAAAAGGGGGGGGGGCAGGGGTCCAAGAGCGCCACCACCGAACGCCAATGCCAAATGCCATTACAGCCCCATACTAGCCAGAGGGAGCGTGGGAAAGGCATATTGCAACCACGGTTCCCATATTTTTGAGAATTTACATTGGGACTCGTTGCATATACTCAACATCTGTTCGTTGAGTATCATAGTGGTCATACGATCCCGCACCCCCTGAAGAGGGACAAACGGACTCTTCCAGGCCTGAGCAATTGTACTAGTGGCCGATAAAAACAAATAGGACGCCAGCTTCTGCTGATGAGCCAAGAGGCCCAGTATAGGACAATGAAGCAAGGCATACCGAGCATCCCGGCGTATAGAGAGATGAAACAAAGTGAAAAGGAGGCCAAACACACGAGACCAAAAACGAACCAGTCTTGGGCATGACCACCAGATATGCAAGACATTGCCACGATGGCCACAACCCCGAAAACATTGATAACTACAGGCAGGGTTAGCCTGGGCCAAACGAGCTGGAACCCAATACCAAGGAAACAATATCTTATAGGCTGCCTCCAGCGTGGTCGTATGAAATGAGCATTTAGCTATGAGTGACCAGGCCTTATTCCAGTCCTCCGGATCCACAGCCACTCCCAGGTCGCGCTCCCACTGAACAACATATGAAAGAGAAGTATGCGACGAGCGTCTGTTCAAAGCTGCATAAAGAAGGGAGATAAGGCCCCGGGTGCCCGGACGCTGCTGGCAAAGCTGTTCAAAGGCAGATTTCTGGTATGGGAAAGCAGAAGTGCCCTGCAGCGATAGCAGCCAGTGCCGCAATTGAAGGTATCGAAAAAATTCCACCGGGGGAACGTCCCGGGACTCCCGAAGAGAATCCCAGGTGGGGAAGGACCGAAAAACCAAAAAGTGTCCCACCTGCGAAAAACCATTAGCCACCCACCAAGAGAATGCCCTTGGATGATCCAAACCCGGCGGGAAAAGAGGATTATTAACAATTGGGAGCAAAGGCAGAAAGGGTTACATCAGGCCACTGGAGTAACGTACCGAGTCCCAGACTTGTAAGTCATGGAGCAACATCGGGCTCAGCGCCATAGGGAGCAGGGCAGGGGGAAGCCATAGAAGCGTCGACGGTGCGATAGGGGCACAATTAAGTAGTTCCAGCAAGACCCAGAGAGGGACGTCAGAGGAAGCGTGCAACATAGACAGCGGAGCAATCTGGCTCGCCTGATAATACTTAGTTACATTAGGCACCCCAAGACCACCCTGGAGTCTATGAGCAACGAGCGTATTTCTGGATACTCTGGGGTGCTTATTGGCCCAGATAAAAACGCATAAACTTCGCCTGAAGCGACCAAAGAAAATGAGGGGGAACCCGCACTGGGAGAGTGCAAAAATAATATAACAATTTCGGCAGGATGGTCATTTTCTCAGAATGGACCCGCCCTATCCAAGACAGGTGCGGAAATTGCCAGGAATGTATAAGAGAAGATAGAGAGCTGAGCAATGGATAATAGTTTGCAGCAAAGAGGGAGTCATAGGTGGGGGTCAAGCGAATGCCCAAGTATTCAAGAGAAGAGGAAGCCTGTAAGGGACTGCCCGACGGTACCACTAGCACTCCACTGATTGGATGTTCCCAGCGCACAGAGTCTAAGCCCCAGAGTACTTGTTCACCAGGGCCCCTGATGGTGGGGATGGACTTGGAGTACCCTGGGACCAGGTCGTGACTACTGAGGACACCCGTCAGTGGTAGGGGTATTCGCCAGGGGCTCCCACGGGAGAGAGCCAGGTATGAGGAGGTCTGGAGACCCCGTTGAGAGGGACGAATGGATGGATGGATGGCTGAGCAAGTGCAAGGTCATACAAGCCGGGTCGGTAACTATGGGGACGGTGCGGTACAGAGCAGCGGGCAAAGAATAGTCGGGTCACACGCCAGGTCAGCAACAGCAGGTCAGATCCAATAGGGGGCATTCAGGAGAGAGGTCAGGCAATCAAGGGTCAAGAACAGGAGAAAACAGCAAGGTCAGGGCACAATCCGGGTCAGCAACTTACTTTGACAGGTTAACAGGTTCACAGGATTCAGAAAGACCAAAAGGCACTGAATGACAGCTCAGGGCCGTTTAAATATCCCGCCCTGCGCTGTCATTGGTGCTAGGCGCGCGCCCGTGGTCTCTACTGCGCATGCGCGAACCTGGTTGCTGTGGTCGGCCAAGTCCCGGCGCCCGCGTACAGGGCGGTGTACTGCGCCTGCGCCGAGCCCAGCGGCGCGGCGATCTCCGACATTGCCCCCCCCTACGGGCAACCTCCGGATGCCCACCCGATCTCTCCACCACGGGTGATCACGAAGAAACTCCCGGACTAGTCTAGGTGCGTGGACATTATGAGCCGGTTCCCAGGAATTGTCCTCTGGACCATAGCCCTTCCACTTAATTAGGAATTGGGTCTGGCCCCCCTTCTTCGGCACTTAAGGATTGTTTCCACCTCAAATTCCTCTTGTCCTTCGACCGTTATGGCCTCCGGGGGTCTGGATTCTCGTTCTGGGAAGGCATCTGGGATCACTGGCTTCAGCAGGGATACATGGAAGACTGGATGAATTCTGAACGTGTCCGGAAGGATAAGCTCATATGCTACTTCGTTGACCATCCTCTTTACCTGAAAAGGCCCCACAAATTTAGGTCCCAATTTTTTCGAGGGACAAAGCATCTTTAAGTTGGTTGTGGCCAACCACACCTTCTGCCCAGGCCGCAACGCCAAATCCCCTCTTCGTTTCTTGTTAAACTCCTTCTTATTGTCCTCTTGGGCCCAAGCGATGGCTTCCTGGAGTAATTTGTTATTAGTGGAGAAGAAGGTCAACGCATCCTGCGTTGCTGGAACTGGGCATTCAGAGACCAAATCAGGGAGAAAGACAGGGTGAAACCCATAATTCGAAAAGAATGGGGACTGCCCTGTTGCAGAATGGCTTGCGTTGTTATAAGCGAACTCCGCCAGGGGTAAGAGTGACAACCAATCAGCCTGCAGGAAAGACGTGTAGCAACGCAAGTATTGCTCCAGGGTCTGGTTCGTCCTCTTGGTCTGACCGTTGGTCTGAGGGTGGAACGCGGAGGAGAGGGACAACTTGATGTCCAGGGCCTTGCACAGAGCCCTCCAAAACTTAGATGTAAATTGGACCCCTCGATCAGAGACAATGTCCTCAGGTACTCCATGAAGTCTAACGATCTCCCGGATAAATATTCGCGCCGTCTCGGCTGCTGACGGAGTCTTCCTTAGTGGCACGAAGTGAGCCATTTTGGATAGGCGATCAATGACAACCAAAATTGCTGTGTGGTCTTGCGACGGTGGGAGCTCGACTATGAAGTCCATCGTGATCCTCTGCCAAGGCCGTTCGGGAATCGGCAAAAGTCGCAACAGCCCCCAGGCTTTGCTCCTCGATGGTTTGCTCTTCTAGCAGATGGTACAGGATCTCACGTAGCGCTTGCAATCCTTAGCCATGTTTGGCCACCAAAAAGATCGCCGGAGAAGCTCCAGAGTCTTGACTGGGCCAAAGTGTCCTGCCAGCGGGTGATCGTGGCAATGCCCCAAAACCAGGGTCCGGACTTCCTCAGGTACCACGATTGAATCTTCCTTCCACAGGAGTCCCCCCTTGTTCTGGAGGGATACCCCAACTGGGGTTGATGTGGCCGTAGATGCTTCTATTAACTTGGAGCGAAGGTCCGTCTGGAGCGCCAAGAAGTTCCCTGAAGACAAGATAGTGTCGGGTACCAGTTCTTCTTCGGAGTCCTCATACATACGAGATAGCGCGTCGGGCTTCGTATTTTTAGATCCGGGCTTGTAAGTAATGTGAAAATTAAATCTGGAAAAGAACAGGGCCCATCTTGCCTGCCGTGGGCGTAGATGCTTGGCAGTCCTCAGATACTCCAGATTCTTGTGATCTGTGAAAATCAATATGGGGTGTGAGGCACCTTCCAGCAGGTACCTCCATTCCTCTAACGCAGCTTTGATAGCCAACAGCTCTCGATCACCGATATCGTAATTCTTCTCCGCTGAGGTGAGTTTCCTCGAGAAGAATGCTACGGGATGGAGTAACTCTTTGGTGCCTTTCCGCTGAGACAGGATGGATCCTACCGCATTCTCCGATGCATCTACCGCCAAGATGTAGGGCAGGATGGGTGCCGAGGTAAATAGCTTTTTCAGAGCTTCGAAAGCTTCTTGAGCCTCCGGTGTCCATTTGAACCGGGTTCCAAGTTTGGTTAGTTGAGTAATAGGGGAGACCAGACCCGAGAAGTTGTTGATGAACTTCCGATAAAAGTTTGCGAACCCTATAAACCGTTGGACGCCTTTTTTGTCCGTGGGTTCAGGCCAATCTAAAATTGCAGAGACCTTCTGGGGGTCCATCGCGACCCCCGCAGTGGAGATAATCAGACCTAGAAACGTGAGGCTAGATTGCTCGAAGCAACATTTCTCCGCCTTAGCATATAACCCATGCTGCCGCAACCGCCCCAATACCTTTGCCACATGCATCCTATGATCCTCCAGAGAGGGTGAAAAAATTAGTATGTCGTCCAAGTAGACGATAAGGAAGACATCCAAAAAATCCCTGAAGATGTCGTTCACGAAATGTTGGAAGGTGGCTGGTGCATTGCACAGCCCAAATGGCATGACCAGGTATTCAAAGTGGCCAAACCGGGTACGGAAAGCCGTTTTCCACTCGTCCCCCTCTCTTATGCGTACCAGGTTATAGGCCCCCCTTAAATCAAGTTTTGTGAATATAACCGCAGCCTTTAGGCTCTGAAACAGTTCTGGTACCAATGGCAACGGGTAACGATTTTTGATCGTGACCCTGTTCAGCTCCCGGTAGTCGATACAAGGTCTCAGGGTTTTGTCTTTTTTCTCCACGAAGAAGATTCCCGCTCCTGCTGGAGAAGTGGAGGGGTGGATGAATCCCTTCTGGAGGCTGTCCTCAATATATTCCTTTAGGGCCCCAATTCAAGCTCAGATAGGGGGAAAATTTGCCCAAAAGGGATTTCAGAGGCTTGTAACAGGTCGATTGGACAGTCATACGGGCGGTGGGGGGGCAGGGTATCGGCTCCCTGCTTACTGAACACGTCCAGGAACCCATGATAGGCTGCGGGAATAACCTGTTTCAAATCGGAGTCTCCTTCGGAGCATAGGAGAACTCGGGGCCCTGCGGGGCCCGAAGTGCGACAATGTTCCCGACAGTATGGGGAAGGGAACGAGATTGACCCGGTTTCCCAGTCAATCTGGGGGTTATGGGCCCGTAACCATGGGAGCCATAGAATGACTGGGAAAAGAGGTGACGCAATAGCGTCCAGGCGGAGGAATTCCTGGTGCTGGTTGGCAATGATAGTGGCAATGGGGGGAGTTTCCTGATTAACTACCCCCGATTTTATCTGGGAACCATTGGCCAAAAAGATGTTGAAGCCCTTCTGTCTGTGTTGGAGAGGGATACCCTGCTGGTGAGCAAACTCTAAATCCAGGAAACAGCTGCATGCCCCCGAATCAACTATGGCTGTCACCTCCACGGTCTTTTCTGGAAGCTGAAAGGAGAGGGGCACTACTAAGTATTCCGAAGGACAGGTATTGCTAATAGACAAGGAAGAAAAACGGGTGCACTTACTCATTTTCTGAGGGCAGGATCGCACCATATGACCAGCTTCACCACAGTAAAGGCAGAGGTTCTGGGCTCGTCTGCGCTGGCGTTCCTCCGGTGGTAATTTAGGCCGCGCCAGGCCTAGCTGCATAGGTTCCGGAACATCTCCTGGTAGTGGGTTCTGGATGCTTTGTCGGGTTGATGGGCTGGGGCCTAGGAATGGACCCCAGGTATTTCCGTGACCCTGGCCGGACCTCTCGAGCCTGCGTTCCCGCAGTCTTCGGTCAATTTTAATTGTCAGGGCAATAAGGTCTTCTAGAGACTCGGGAACCTCCACCCGGGCCAGCTCATCTTTCAAGGGATCGGAGAGCCCCATACGGAACTGGTGCAATAGAGCAAACTCGTTCCAGCGTGTGTCCCCCATCCACCGCCTGAAATCAGAGGCATATTCCTCTGCCGCCCGCCGGCCCTGCCGGAGCGCATATAAGGTCACTTCGGCAGAGGCTGCCCGCTGTGGGTCATCATACAAGATGGCCATTGCTTCAAAAAAACTATTGACCGATCCCAGATGAGGATCATTGTTTCCCCTTAACCGGTGGGCCCAATCCTGGGGTTCACCCTGTAATAGTGAAATAATGAATCCTACCTTCACATTCTCGGTCAG
Source organism: Staurois parvus (assembly GCF_062004578.1). Classification (NCBI taxonomy): domain Eukaryota; kingdom Metazoa; phylum Chordata; class Amphibia; order Anura; family Ranidae; genus Staurois; species Staurois parvus. The sequence goes on from NW_028318124.1 coordinate 204,389, forward strand.
GAAGGTACGGGGTTGTAGCTCAAAGAACAAGAGACAGGAATCACGGAATGACCGGAAGCGTGTGCGGTCCCCGTGAAAACGCTCCGGTAAGGGTATTCGGGGTTCCGCCATAGGGAGCGGGGCGGAAGCTCCTGAGACTGGCTCCTGAGCTACCAGGGCCGGGGGTGCAGAAACCGGGGCCTGTGGGGCAGGGTCAGAAATAGAGCCAGTCTGGAAGCGATTCTCCAGCTGCATGCATCTGTCCTGCAGGGCCGTTACGGCCTGCGTCAAATTAGCTAGGTGCCTGCAAATTTCCTCTAGCGGGGAGGGCCCTCCTCTAGGCTCAGTCATGGCCTTCTGGTACTGTAAGGGACCGCCCGGCGGTACCACTAGCACTCCACTGATTGGATGTTCCCAGCGCACGGAGTCTAAGCCCCAGAGTACTTGTTCACCAGGGCCCCTGATGGTGGGGATGGACTTGGAGTACCCTGGGACCAGGTCGTGACTACTGAGGACACCCGTCAGTGGTAGGGGTATTCGCCAGGGGCTCCCACGGGAGAGAGCCGGGTATGAGGAGGTCTGGAGACCCCGTTGAGAGGGACGAATGGATGGATGGATGGCTGAGCAAGTGCAAGGTCATACAAGCCGGGTCGGTAACTATGGGGACAATGCGGTACAGAGCAGCGGGCAAAGAATAGTCGGGTCACACGCCAGGTCAGCAACAGCAGGTCAGATCCAATAGGGGGCATTCAGGAGAGAGGTCAGGCAATCAAGGGTCAAGAACAGGAGAAAACAGCAAGGTCAGGGCACAATCCGGGTCAGCAACTTACTTTGACAGGTTAACAGGTTCACAGGATTCAGAAAGACCAAAAGGCACTGAATGACAGCTCAGGGCCGTTTAAATATCCCGCCCTGCGCTGTCATTGGTGCTAGGCGCGCGCCCGTGGTCTCTACTGCGCATGCGCGAACCTGGTTGCTGTGGTCGGCCAAGTCCCGGCGCCCGCGTACAGGGCGGTGTACTGCACCTGCGCCGAGCCCAGCGGCGTGGCGATCTCCGACAAAGCCCATTTGTAAGGGAAGTGGGATTGTAGGCGCGAAACCAAATCTGAAGCCAAAGTAATATTGAGAGCGACAGTCTTATCCAAGTTAATACGGAGACCCGAAATCAAAGAGAAGCGCTCGAGAACCCGTTGCAAATTAGGAAGCGTCGTTAGGGGGTTAGTAAGAGTCAGGAGGGCATCGTCCGCAAAGAGGCTCAGCTTAAACTCCTGTCCCGCGTAGGAAACCCCCGATATATTGCAATCGGTCCTAAAGCGCTAAAGCCAGCGGCTCAAGCGCCAGGACAAAGAGCGCCAGGGACAGGGGGCAACCCTGTCTCGTCCCTCGCCCAATAGGAAAGGGATCCGAGAAATACCCAGCGTATTTAACGGAGGCCAAAGGAGAAGAATACAAGGCTTGGATCCAAGAAAGAATAGAATCCTCAAAACCCCAACGAGACAGCACAAACCGCAGATATTCACAGGATAGAGAATCAAAAGCTTTATATATGTCTAAGGACAGTAAGAATCCTGGGATTTTCCGCTGTTGCAGAAAATGTATAAGATGGACCACCTTACAAACGTTATCACCTGCCTGCCTCCCAGGGACGAACCCCACTTGGTCCCTGTGGACCAGGCTCCGCAAATATTTATTGATACGAGAACTAAGAATCTTGCCCAATATCTTCAGGTCTTCATTAAGAAGAGAAATGGGCCGGAAGGCTTGCGGTTCCTGTACATCATCGGTCGTCTTAGGAATCATGGAGATATGCGCTCTAAGCGCGTCTGGAGAGGGCAGGGAGCCTTGTCGTAACGCATTGAAATAGTCAGCCAAGAAGGGCGCCAACAGGGCCGAAAATTTCTTATAATAGAGACCGGAGAAGCCGTCAGGACCTGGAGCCGCTGTGGACCGTAAAAATTTGATAGCTTGGAGCACTTCCGGTACGGTAACACAGGCGTTGAGGGCCACCTGTGCTGCCTCAGATAATCCCGGAAGATGGAGATCTTGAAAGAATGCCTCTGCTTGAGCCACGGGGAAGGGATCTGGTTTAGTGTAGAGGCACGAAAGGAAGTCCGAAAATCGGGAAACAATCGGCTGGGGATTAGAAGTACATCCACCTGTGAGAAGCCGCAGTCGGATCGGTTTATGGGGTTTCCCAACAGAATTGAGTTTCCTGGCCAGCATCGGGTCCGGTTTATTAGCACAGGAATAAAATTTGTGTTTGGTCCAACGCAGGGCCGTTCCGCCTCCGAAGAGGCAAGTAGGTCTAATTCTGTCACCAGAGCGTCCCGAGCACGTTTATGGGCCGCGGACGGAGATGACTTCCAACGCGCATCCGCAGAGGCCAGGAGAGAATGAAGCTCCAAAAGTCGGCGCTCCCGCTTCCGGACCGCCGACAGCTGTATAACATGACCCCGCACTGTGGCCTTATGCGCCTCCCATAAGGGCACTGCCGAAGAGACCGATCTCGAATTTTCCATGAAGTATGTTTGAAAAAAAAATTCTATTTGTTGGCAGGTAGTCTGAGTGGTCAATAAAGAATCGTTGATGCGCCAATGACAAGGGCGCCGTTCTGACCCAGAGAGGGCAAGGAGAAGTACCAAGGGATCATGATCCGACCAGGGTAAGGAGGGAATAGTTATCCGCCTGACCAAAGGAAGCTGCTGAACCTGCATAAATATATGGTCAACTCTACAAAAACTGTCATGAGGATTGGAGTAGAATGTAAAGTCGCGCTCAGTTGGGTGAAGCTCCCTCCAGACGTCCGCTAGAGAGAGCGCATACGTTCCTCCAGCACCGAGTCATGAGAAGGGGCCGCCCCCCGAGCGCAGCGCATATCCAATCTGGAGTCCAAAGTAACATTTGAATCCCCCAAAACAAGGAGGAGACCCTGGAGTGTCGGGAAACAATGGTGCAAAGATGCAAAAAAAATGTATCCTGAAAACGATGAGGCGCGTAATAAGGGACAAAAGTAACCTCCTGGTCCCAGAGGGTGCCTTACAGAAGCAAATACCTACCCGTGGGGTCCGCTATATTCTGAGCACAGACAAAAGGGAGATTGCGTTTAAAAGCTATCAGTACACCCCGACGCTAAAAGGTGGGATAGTGAGGTGAAAGATAATGCGGAGCGGAGGACTGAGAAAATCTGGTTTCTTGTAAACATACCACGTCAATTTGTTGCGATTTGAGGTGATGAAAAACTTTAGCCCACTTCTGAGGTGAATTGAAGCCTTGAACATTTTGTGAATGTATTTTCAAAAGGGGCGAGGCCATGGCGGCATCAGCGCAACACACTCAACAGTAATAAACATAAAGCAGCTAGCAATTTCCACTCCCAATGGCGATTGGACCGTGGTGTCCCAGAACCCTGCATAAAACAAGAACAAAAAAAAAACCAGGGAAGAAAAAAAAAAACATAGAAAGAAAAGAGGAAAAAGACACAAAAAGTATATACAACAGTGCAATCTTGTCACGCCAATGGTGACGTGCATCCTACACAGGAAGGATACCAGTTAGGGGTGGCTCTACCACCGGACACATGGCTGCAAATGGAAACATCAGAAACATAAGCCCTCAGGGGGCAAAAGGGCAATGAACATAATAGAACGGGGTACCAAAGTAATAAAACTAAACTAAAAGTCGCAGGAGCGAGGACCTCCGTGATGACCTCCCCATAGAAACCCGGAGAACCATGGGGGCCCACCCCCTCCCACCCAACCGGGCCTACCAGATCAACCTCCCACCCCGGAGCCTGAGGGAACCATCACCCATGCCACCAACGGAGACCTGAACACCATCACCCGGGCCCAAAACAGGCTGCGGCAGCAGAAAGTCATAATTCTTAAGTCCAGGAGGAGACCCCCCCCCCAACCAGGGATAGAACCCAAGGGAGCAAGCCGGAGCAGTACCAACCCGGAATGCAAACAAACTGGGGGAGCCCTAAGGGCCAAACTCACGGTCCTGTCAGAGAGGTCATCGGTGAGATGATACATGGGAAGTCCAGGACGCATCTTCAGCCTGGAAAAGAACAGGGAGAACTTGATTGTGAAGGGGTCTGAGAGAGGGCTCTCTTCCTATTGGACGACCGCTCCCAGATGCGGCTCGGAGGAAGTGGCCTCGCCGGGGATCCAGATGAATGAACTGGGCTCCGATCCGCAGCCTCCGGCGAAAGAAGGTGTAAGGATTCCAGGAGAGAATGGGCCTCCTCTGGTGTAGCCACAGAGTGACTGCGGCCCTGGTAGGTAAAGGTGAGGCGGAACGGAAAGCCCCAGGCGTATTTAATACTGTGTTTCACCAGGACCGAAGTGAAGGGCTTCAACTGGCGGCGCTTCTGAAGAGTGGTCTAGGAGAGGTCCGTGAAGAGCTGGTAGCGATGCCCCTGGAAGCTGAGATCAGGTTTATTTCTGGCCGCCAAGAGGATAGTTTCCTTAGTGCGGTAATAAGTGAACTTGATGATAATGTCCCTCGGGGGCCCATCCGGTCGTCTGGCGCTCAATGCACGATGTATGCAATCAAATTCAAGCCGGTCAATGGGAAAGGCGGGCGTCAGCTCCTGGAACAGAGCAGTAGCAGTGGAAGTAAGATCCGTAACCGTTTCCGGGATACCCCTTAACCACAAATTGCCACGGCGGGAACGATTTTCAAAATCCTCAAGCCGTAGCAGCGTGTCCGCCAATTCTTTCTTGAGGTCGCACAAATCCTGCTTGTGATTTTCAATGACCGTAGCCGCAGCGTCCATTTTATCCTTGAGGTTGTTCGTCCAGCTGCCCAACTCCTGAATTTCCCGCGAGACGGTCGGCCAGCTTGGAGGTAGCGGAGGACAATTCTGATTGCAACATAAATTGGAAGCGGCGCAGAAGCTCAGCATCCCGCAGAGATGGCATGGGAGACTGCTGGGATGGCTCTGATGCCAGGTCCTCCACACTGCCAGGATCCGACCCACCTGCAGATAGCGATGGCATGGGACCCAAAATCGCGGCTGGGGCTCCATCTGAGGTCTCCGGCGGGAGCCGCGAACCCACGGCCGGGGTCCTGAAAGTCTCCGGCGGCCGGCCCAAAATCGAGGCCGCGGCTTCAGCCGCGACCTCCGGCGGGTAGGCCGGGAGCTGGAGGCACGGGCGGCCGGCGTTTTTTTGCCCATCGGGGTACTAGAGTGACAAGGGGCTAGAGAGGAAGCAGGGGGACCCCCCCTGAGAAGCAGAAATCGGCCGATGTGTCCGGCGGCCGAGGAACAGGATTAGATAGCAGCCATCCTGGTTGCTGCTCACGAGCGCCCCCCTCCATATGCATAATTTTTAATAACTACTTTAACACTAATTTTGGTTTATATTGATTGATTTTAAAAAAAGTTTTTTTAACTCGTTAAATATGAACCAAAAATGCAGCAAGCAGGATTTTTAACACCACAAGGGAAGCGCAATAGACCAGTGTGAAGACATACATTGAAATTCAAGAAACGCATTCTTCTTGAGCTTTTCTTGTGCCTTTTTTTTTTTTTTTTTAAGCGCTGCAAAACCTGCTTAGTGTGAAAGCAGCCTATTGGTCGAAAAGGTGGAGAAAATAAATTCCAATTCATTTAAATGTATGATATTATTTAAAAAGTCGAATACAATACAAACATCTATTAAAAAAATAAATATTTAAAAAAAAAAAAAACTTCATTTCAGTTTTCAGCCAAATGCATCCTGAATTTTTGGTTTCAGTCCAAGAATTTTCCTTTCGGTGCACCATTAATAAAAAGCTTATGTATTTCGCAATTGAACTGTATGCCAATTGAAGAATATGTCGCAATTGAATTTAAAATAAAAGTTATGATCCAGCCCAGACCCTTATTACAACAAGAACACTGGCATACTAATGGCTCACACTTCAGCTAATTAGAGCGTCTGTTTTTATTTACCCAATTATTCTCAATATTGGTTCATGTACATTTGCTGCTGAATGACGTCCCACATTGCACCTCCTGCTCACTGTAATCTTCTCTACGTTCACAGTTGGTCTTCTTAATAAAATATACAAACATACAAACACCCACACACTGACAAAGTACCTTCACATTTCTCACTGAGCCAGCTAGCCTATCAACAGCAAATACTTGGAATCCCAGGAGCGAGGTGCTGCATGAAGCCTATTTCTAGAGTCTCTTATGCATCTCGGCTTTGTTGCTCACGGATGTCCATTCACTCAGCTAACCTGTTATTACGTCTACTGTGGAATTATGTAGGGGGCTGGATTCAGGTGGTGGAAACCAACTGCCTATTCCACATCTCCCAGCATGTGAATGTTGTAAAAGGCAGAAACGCACAAAATCACCGGCAGTTTTTTAAGAACAACCTGTGTATGATCCTTTACAGTAGGACATGTTTGTCACTGTGACAAGTACATCTACAACACATTTCTTGTTGAATGGGAAGACTTTACACCACAACGGCAACATTTCTCTTGTTGCAGGAAAATGGTCTTTAGGATTTCAATCAGGTTTTTATAAACTGAGATCGAAATTATTGCGAAAGCCAAACCAATATTCAAACAATCATTTTTTTCAGGATTAAGTGTTGCCAGATAGTCTGAATATTTGTTTCTGAACAGAACAGTGTATACATTTGCCTTTGTAATGTTATTGGTTTGTAAAGAATTAATGTGTTCTATCTGCATATGTATCAGTGATGATACCAAGATGGTTAGCCTGCTCCTACAGACAGGAAATACTGATTTTTATTAAAGGGCAACACCACCTTTTGCACCATATTACACACTTTTTTGTTCCTTAAATATACAGAATGTGCATTTATTACTTTTTTGTAAAAGGTGTAGTTATATTTTCTATACATATGTGTATTTATTATTATTAGTAATAGTAAAAGGTGGAGTTTTATTTTCTATACATATATGTGTATTTATTATTATTAGTAATAGTAGTAAAAGGTGGAATTATTTTTTTGTCTGTAAATACTGTATATATGCAAGTATTATTTTTTTTTTAAAAGGTGGAGTTAGCCGTTAAAGATTTTACTTGCAGAATGGCTACTTCCATGACTTTTATCATTACAACCCACGGCCGGTGTTATCACTAGGCAAACTAGGGCGCACTGCCGTCCTAGCGCACAGCCACAGGTTTCCCTGCTCCCCACCATGTGGGGGGGGGGGTGCTGGGGTGGGCTACGCCTCCCCCATATTTCAGTTGTGCTTCCCCAAGCCAGTCTTTCCATGGATTCTGAGTCATTTCTCCCATCCCCTCACTCAAAGCTGGGACAAGGGAAGAGCAACCTGGAGCTGTGAAGCCTGCAAAGGAGAAATGACAAGAGAGAGGTGGGAGGTGTGGGCTGTGCTCTCCTCTCCTGTCAGTGAAGCAAACCTCCATAAAGCAGATGACACAGGATCCCTGCTGCTCAGAGATGAGCAGTCATTGGAGATAGAGGTAAGGTAATCAAACTGTGTACAGCCCAACGCAAGAGCGATCCTGTGTCATCAGCTGTATGGAAGATGGTTTCCCTTCTGTAAGTTTGGGGGGTGGGGTTACAGGGGGGGACTTTAAACAATGAACGGGGGGGAGGGGTAACAGTAGTTTTAGCTGAGATGAGAGGTTTGTGCAGGAGGGAGGGATAGGGTCTATTTGTGCTGGGAACAATTATTTTGAGGGGATTGCGCTAAGAGGCAGGACTGGGGGGGGGGGATTTATTCTAGGAGGGGGGATTTAGGGGAGAAGATTTGTGCTAGGGGGGAAAATTTAAGGGGAAAGAGGATGTGTGCTAAAAGACAGCCTTAGAAATAGAAATGGTACAGTAGTTGTAACATCTCTGTATCTAAGGCTGTGTATTTTTGTGGAATGCTTGAATAAATGATGATTTTAATGAGCATATACATACATAGATTTGTTGTTCCTCTGTTTTGGAAACTGAAATCTGGGATGGTGCAGTGCACCCCAGCACTCCCCTTGATCCAGCCATGTGGCATTTACTTCCCTGGCGCTAATGGGAATCCATGCATCTGCTACTGCTGGTGCGACTGCAAACATGTCAGTCCAACATCCCTCCAGATGTGCCTGGCTTTTCAGTGCCTCTTCTATGCTTGCACAGCATCCCCAATGTTCCTCCAGATGTACCCGGGCCACATGCTCGACTCTTGGGCGGCATAAAAACCCATGGGCTGTGGGATAGATACCAATGCTTTATTACTTTTACTGCCACTACAATTTTACCTTTTTCTCATGTGCAATAAAAGTATGCTATGTGTGAATTCATTCCAGCATATTTAAATCCAAGAACAAAAATATAGCATTGCAACTTAACAGTCTTTATATGTGTCGGCTGTATTAGATTTTTTTTTTTTCTTTACACTTGTGCTGTAGCCCCTCTCTTCCTTAAAATCTTGCATCCTCTACCCCCAGATACCCCCACAGCTGATCATCTACATGAATGGTTCCACTAGTCACAAACCCTTGTCAAAAGCACCTACTATGCTCGCCCTTTCTGCCCCCGGCTCCATCCATAGTATGCGTACATATACATTTTCCACAATAAAAAGCACTTTATGAATAGAGGAGGTGAACATTTCCTTCATCCACCTGTCCTCCATTCACAAAGCGCTTGTCATTGCAATAACTGGTAGAACAACTTCTACTGATGAAGCAGGAGGGCACCCTAGACTAAGCAAGTATTTAACACTTGCAGTGCATTGGAGCCCCACTGCAAGGGTAGATTTTGTCTAATTCCTGAAGTTCAGGTTGGAGGTAGACAGAGTGCCGCTAACAGTAACCATATTTGTAACAGTGACTGTTACACTAACTCTCCCCAACTCAAGCTTTCCCGAATATAAACGTAGCACCTTTGGTTGCATACTCATCTCTCCTTGGCCAGGACCAATCCTTCCTATGCCTATTTGTGAACCAGCATCTATACAGTATATGGATTTCTTTATTATATTATATATTTTTCATTCATTGTTTAGTTCGCTTACATTTTTTTTTTAAATAATTACTATCACAGAGGCTGATATATTAGGTATAAAAACTCAGCTGGGTAGGACTGCTATGCACAAAAATACAAACAAACTAGCAACATTGGCAGTTGAAGTTAAAATAAATCAGTTTGCACAAATAGAGCACAGTAACAATATTACCTCTTGTTCATTAAAAGAAATAAAGCTCAGAAAACAGCTGGAAAAGAACTTAGAAAAACAGTTTAAATATCTTAAAAAAAAATCACTTGTAAGCCCACATCTCGTATATTGCATCAAGTTTTGGCCACTGCTTTGTAAGAGGGATTTAAGCATTTTGGATAAGGTTCAAAAGGAACACAATTACATTTACACAAGAGATGGAAAAATTTCATTCACAATAAAAAGGATGGAAAAATGGATGTTCATATTGGGAAAAGACATCTTAGAAATGAAGTGTATCACTCTCTTTTGCTGTGCACTTGTGAAACAAAGGATGAGGGAAAATCTTCCTATAGACACCTGTTCCAGAAAAAGATAACAGAGGATGTCCCTTTACTCTGCAGAGATTTCCACATTAGGAAGCAAGGGAATATTTCCCCAATGGGACACAGATGGACAAATGTCTAACCCCTCCTGTGCTCTCTTCAAAACTTTAAAATACACTTCATCTTTTGGCTAGAAATGCTATTTATATTAATATTCATGGGGCCCACCAGAGAAAGGGAGGAGAAAAGCCCACTGTGTGGTGCACAATATGCTCCCAGGAGCCTGCCTCGCACAGGCCCAATGGGCCGTGCTAAGGCACAATCTGTCACCCGCTATTTAAACCAGACACAGCCGATGACAGATCACTGCAATGGGCTGCTGATGGTACTATGTGATTGCTGTGACCAGTCACATCAGATCACATGACAACTGTATACAATGGATGGCTTCCATTCATGCCAATCACAACCTATCTGCACCATGTGATTAGCTGTGGCCAATCACAGCTAATCACAACAATACACACTGAATGAAAGGATTTCATTCAGAAAAAATGGTTGCTTATAACATTGGCAATCATATTGTATATTAAAAAAATCCTGATCACCTCCCCAGAGTAGTACAGTGTTACAAGGGTATTGGTCTGGTCACAGTATGTAAAAAAAAAATCCTAAAAATAAAAAAGAAATGTAATAAAAAGGAAAACACATTTTAAAAAAAATTGAAAAAAAAAGGTTTTTTTTCATACATGCTATACCAGTTATATGATGATGCTGTACTGCACTGGAGACAGTATGCAAAAAAAAAATTGAGAAAAAAAATTACAACTTCAAAAAAGTCGCCATGCCTCTTACTAAATACCTTGGACTGTCTACTTTTCAAAAAGGGGTCATTTGGGGGGTATTTGTACTGGCCTGGAATTTTTGGGCCTCAAGAAACGAGACGGTCAATACAATCAATATATTATATATATATACACACACATATACATACACACACACATACACAAACATATACATACACACACAGTGTATATAAAATTTCTACACACCCCTGTTAAAATGTCAGGTTTCTGTGATGTAAAAAACGAAACAAAGATAAATAATTTCAGAACTTTTTCCACCTTTAATGTGACCTATAAACTGTACAGCTCAATTGAAAAACAAACTGAAATCTTTTAGGGGGGAAAGTAAACATAAAAAACTAAAATAATATGGTTGCATAAGTGTGCACACCCTGTTATAACTGGGGATGTGGCTGTGTTCAGAATTAAGCAATCACATTCAAAATCATGTTAAATAGGAGTCAGTACACACTTGCCATCATTTACGGTGCCTCTGATTAACCCCAAATGGCAGTCCTGCTATAAGTCACTGATCACTGCCATTACTAGAAAAACAAAAAAAATTATATATATATATATATATATATATATATATAGCCCAGGATATATTTACCACCATTTGTAAACGCTATAACTTTCACGTAAATCAATTTACACGTATTGGGATTTTTTTCAATAGAAAAATGAAAGCTCAATTCGTGGGAAAAAAGTCTGGAAACTTCATGTGGGTGCAGCATTGCATGAACGCGCAATTGTCGGTTAAAGTAACGCAGCGCTGTGATGCAAAAAATGGCCTGGTCAGGAAGGGGGGGATCCTCAGGAGGGCAAGTGGTTAAAGGAGCTGCAGGAATATCTGGCAACTACTGGCTGTGTGGTACATGTGACAACAATCTCCCATATTCTTCATATGTCTGGACTATGGGGTAGAGTGGCCTTTTTTTTTTTTTTACAAAGAAAAGCATCCAAGTCCAGCTAAATTTTGCAAAAACACATCTGAAGTCTCCCAAAAGCATGTGGGAAAATGTGTTATGGTCTGATGATACCAAGGTTGAACTTTTGGCCATAAAAGACATGTTTGGCGCAAAAACAACATTGCACATCACCAAAATAACACCATACGCACAGTGGAGCATGGTGGCGGCAGCATCATGCTTTGGGGCTGTTTTTCTTCAACTGCAAATGGGGCCTTAGTCAAGCTAGATGGAATTATGAACAATTCCAAATACCAGTCAATATTGGCACAAAACCTTCAGGCTTCTGCTAGAGAGCTGAACATGAAGAGGAACTTCATCTTTAAGCATTACAACGACCCAAAGCATATATCCAAATCAACAAAGGAATGGCTTCACCAGAAGAAGTTTAAAGTTTTGGAATGGCCCAGCCAGAGCCCAGACCTGAATCTGATAGAAAAAAAGAGTGGGCAAATATTGCAAAGCCAAGATGTGCCATGCTGATAGACCCATACCTAAAAAGACTGAGTGCTGTAATAAAATCAAAAGGTGCTTCAACAAAGTATTAATTTAAGGGTGTGCACACTTATGCAACCATATTATTTTAGTTTTTATTTTTACTTCCCTCCACCTAAAAGATTTCAGTTTGTTGTTCAATTGAGTTTATAGGTTACATTAAAGGTGGAAAAAGTTCTGAAATTATTTATCTTTGTCTCATTTTTTTACAATCACAGAAACCTGACATTTTAACAGGGGTGTGTAGACTTTATATCCACTGTATATATACACACACCACAGTTTATGGACTCTATAACTTTCCTACAGACTAAAAAATATACACCGATTAGGGTTATTTATACCAAAGAAATGTAGCAGAATACACTTTGGCCTAATTTTTAAAGAAAGATTATTTGTTTGCAAAATTTTGTAACAGAAAAAATGCTTTTTTTTCAAAGTTTTCGTTCTTTTTATGTTTATTTAGCAAAAAAATACAAACACTGATCAAATACCACTAAAAGCCCTATTTTTATTATTATTATTATTATTATTATTATAATACAGGATTTATATAGTGCCAACAGTTTGCTCAGAGCTTTACAATATAATAGGATACAATACAGCAACAATACAGTTCAATACAAGAGGGATAGGAGGGCCCTGCTCCTCGGAGCTTACAATCTAGGAGGGAGGGGCTAGTGGTACAAAAGGTAACTGTGGGGGATGGACTGGTAGAAGAGTAGAAGATTCCATTATTAGCTGATGGCAGGATAGGCTTCCCTGAAGAGATAGGTTTTCAGAGATCGCCTAAAAGTGAACAGAGTAGGCGATAGTCTGATAAATTGTGTGAACAAAATGATAAAACTTTCATTTGGGTACAGTGTGCAATCAAAGTGTGACAGTGCTCAAATCTGAAAATTGGCCTGGGCAGAAATGGGGTGAAAGTGTCCCGTATTGAAGTGGTTAATCACCACTGAGTTTTTTATTTTCTGCTATTCAAACGAAAAAATAAACCTCAACAATTTTGAAAAAAAAAACATGTTTCTTAATTTCTGTTACAACATTTTGAAAATAAATGATCTTTCTTTATATATTTAGACCAAAATGTATTCTGCTACATTTCTTTAGTAAACATAACCCCAATCAGTGTTTATTATTTAGTCTGTGTGAAAGTTATAGTCCACAAACTATGGTATATATATTTGAAAATTGATCAATCTTAATTGTATTGATTGCCTATCTCATTTCTTGGGGCACTAAAATGTAACTAGAGAGTTCAAAGTACTTAGTAAGCGTTATGGCAAGTTTTTTGAAGTTGTAATTTTTTTGTCACAAAGTTTTGGGAAAATTAAGAAATTAAAGAAAAAAAAATTTTTTTATCACAATTTTTTTTTTTTTTTAACATACAGTCCCCAGTGCAGTACAGCATTGTAATAGGAGAGGTGTGGCAGTGATCGAGGATCCTGACTGGTGACAGTATGTAAAAAATAAATAAATATTTTTTTTAAATCGGTTTTTGTCAATTTTTCAAATGACATCTACAAAAGCATACGGAAAGCTGTGAGTAAATTTCAACATAGCTAATAGTAATCACATTCCACAGGACAAGTTTAGCAGTGTTGAAGACATTTCACTCATCTAAGTGGCTTCTGCCAATAAGTGTCAAGAACATACCCCAGCATTTATACCACACAGGCAACTCAATAAACTAATTACCATGGTGTCATGTAAGGTGTCAAGTCAGATGCTGGTTGTCTAAAATTCTGACTTTAGGTGTGAAAGTTATGAAAACACTCAGGTCTACCATCATAATCCAGTCACCATGGTGTTAAGAAGTCTTGCACATTATTTATTTAAGTTACATGACTGAAGGTGTGAATTGTTAAAATGGCATTATTTATGGGGGGCAGGTGGTGCTAAACCCTCTTTTCATGAATTGTTGTTCAACCTTGATATAGTATAGTTGGTCTCTTCCAAACCTACAACTTTTACCATATGCAAAACAGTGGCCTATTCTATACAAAATATGCATCTCACCATCTTAAAATGTACATATTCTGTTAATAGCCCATCTTTTGAATTGCTGTGTGAAATATGTGAGCAGCCATTCCTGAACTCTTCTGCAGATTCTGGTTTCCTGTTTATCATGCTTTTCCAGTGGCTTCATCACTTTCTAAACCTCTCAGTCAGAACAGATGAGGAGTTCCAACTCCGAAGGCTATGCATGTCCATAGTACGTAACTCAAAGAGGCACCTGGTCAAGCAGCATTCTCAGAAAGAAGCCAGCAACAGCAGACTGTTTTTCTATGTACCGGTTTCCTTTAAATAGTATAGTATAGTACAATACAGTAAACCTATGATGTTTCCAATATTCAGATTGAAACTCAAAGTGATAATAAACACAGACAGTTTAACACACATTATCTCTTCTATTTACATGCAGTATATGGATGGTGCCGCTGTATTAATTAAAACAAAAACAAAAATCTATGTACCTTTTCTCATAGCTGATATACAGCAGTCACAACTTTCCCAAGCTCTCTCTGTTCTTCAGGGAAACACTGGTTGGAGGAACTTCTATTGTGTTAACAAGGGTACACTGTAGTGATAACTAGGGAGATATCCTGACAGTCACAGTCTGTGACATACCCCTCCAGCCTCTGTCTATTGTGTTTATGTACTTCAAATTACAGGGAGGTGGTGCCTCCATCTTTCAAGATGTAATATCCCGGCTCCATAGCATAGAGCTGGAGGAGGAGTGAGGGAGCGAGTTGCCATTTATCCCGGTTTATACACCCACAGGTGTAATAGTCAAGTGGGCTGCTCAGGGAGGAAATGTTTGGCACAGAAACACACTGAAAATTGAGCATGCTAACTAGTTGTGGTAATGGCTGCAGAATCTCCAGCTGCAGAGGGGACACAAACAAGGAGGGAGGGACAGAGAACAGCAGGAGGAAATTTTCAGCATAAAAACACACTGAAAATTGAGCATGCACACTAGTTGTGGCAACGTCTGCTCTGCCAAATCTCCAGCTGCAGAGGGGACACAGACAAGGAGGAAGGGACAGAGAACAGCAGGAGGAAATGATTGGCATAGAAACACACTGAAAACTGAGCATGTTCACTAGCTGTGGCAACAGCTGCTCTGAAGAATCTCCAGCTGCAAAGGGGACATAGACAAGGAGGGAAGGAACAGAGAACAGCAGGATCAACCAGTTTTTTTTTGCAGAATACAGAAGACAAATTCTACAGTTGCTGAACGAGTACCATCAGCATGCAATATAGCATTTATTGATAGTTTTTCCTGATGTGGGTTTAATGTCACTTTAACATCTAATAAAGCTGTTTGTTGGCCATGACTTACTGAGGTTCTTACTAACTTCTGAAAAAATGTTGTGGCTGGAGTTCATGTTAAAACGATTCTATATTAAAGTGGACCTTGCACCAAAGGACTACTATATACTACTACTGAGTGCCCCAGCCCTCCATGTGAAAAACAACTGCGCAAAATATTTTTAAGATATTTTTCAGTGGGTATATAGGGAGGGAAAGGAGATTTCCCATGTGAGCAGTCTGCTGAGTTACTGGCAGGCAGTTTCCATCCTGGCAGGCAGTCCCAACCTGGAGAGAATCTGCAGCAGTTTTCTCTATTGCCGTGTTCACTTTGCTCATAAGGCACACAAACCATGCTAGTTTCTATTTCACTGACATGGGTAACACAGATAGACTTGAAACATATCGATTTGCTTTGTTAAGTTTCCTGCACCATTATTATAGCACAGGAAGTTTTGTTAATCCCCCAGTGACAAACTCCACCTGTTAGGCTTGAGTTACCTAAAACAAAGCCCATTTCTTGTTATCGAATGTTATCAAAGTCTAAATGTCCAGAGCTTCAAAGTGCAGTATAAAAAGTTCTTTTTTGCTGTATTAGATATTGCTGCCATCAACTCTTAAAGTGACACTGAACAATATCGTTTTTCTCTAACGCTACTTTCACACATATGCAGTTTAGCCATGTTTCCGCAGAGTTTTGCACCTGTGAAAAAAGGACTTGTGATTCAAAAAAAATGCACCTAAAACGCAACCACATGTGCATTTTTCAAGCATTTTCCATTCATTTCAATGGGGAGGTACATTTTCGGTGCGGTAAAAGAAAACACATCCAATAAAATGCAGCTTGTAGGATTTTGAAAAACTAGACAGACCAGCAACTGACCATAGGATCTTATGGTCATACACACTGATCAGTGTGAAAGCAGCCTTAGAATAATCCATACACATCCACTACCTAATGGTCCTGTAATCTATTGCTAATTAATTTGTTTATTGCATGTTTCTGACTCTTTGTAATGTCCTCTGTGAGCTCCTGAACCTCTCCTTTCCCCTCTCACTTAGTTTGTTTGAAACGAACAGTGCACATTTCTTGCGGTCATGTGCACTATTCTATGCATACTAAGCATCCCATAGTCCATGGTGTTTAGTCCACCTCTGGAGCAAGCAAGAAAGAGTAGCTACAATCCTACATACAGTGAGACCATGCAGAATGAATGTAGTCATCCTCTAACAAGTTATATAATATTAAGAAAAAAAAAAAAAAGGCAGAGAATAACAGAATGTATTTTTTGAATTAAGAATACATACTGGAATAGATTAAAATGACACTAAACTGTTTTTGCTTTTGTTTGCTTTTAACTGTTAAAACTGGTTAATACGTAGCACACCTGTAGGGGGCAGACCAAACAAATATTATACAAATATATTATAAAAAAAATTAAATAATATAATAGTAGGAATAATAAGAAAATATAGGATAAAAAATTCAGTAAAAAAATACATACAAAATAAAGCTGCAATCACAATGCAGGAAGGTCTAACCTTAAAGGAAAATGATCCAGGAATATTTGTACAGAGACAGGCCCTGTGTAATAATGTGCTGTCGGAGGGGATAGCAGAAGGAAGAGCAAGGACCATTTTTATTCATTTGTGTTAAGCCAACTGAATGTCTATAAATCAAAGGTGATTGAAAATAAACACATAAACACTAAAAAAAATGAACAAAGCACAGTACTGAAAACTGTATACCATTTAGAAATCTAAAATATACACAAGATTTGAATACTGATTATACTGCACCAACATGCATATCAAAACACATATTTGGTGTCCCCATAATCAGTATGAATAGGAGAAAATAAATATTAGAAATATTTAGAATAGCATTAATTATGCAAATATGTCACTTAAAGTGAATGCATACATGCCTGCAAATCTATGCACACAGTCATTTGCAGATGCAAATATGCTCTAGTATAAAAGGTGTTTTTCCACGCCCAGAGAGCCACAGGTGGCAAGTACAGTTCACCATATAGCTGAACACAGTCATAATCGGGTAAATGCTGATGCCCGCGCATGCGTGTATAACCTATCCTCCAAATGTAAAAGTCTGCCCAAGTACAGCTGCGTACAGCCATTCACTTCTATGGCCAGCTGCACACGCCCACCTGTGGCTCCCCTGGCTCAGAAAAACTGAGCTAGAGGAGATCTGTGCCTACAAACATCCATGTGCATGAGCGCTTATTAATTCAGTTTTGTATCAAATCATATGCATTTTGAATGCAAAAATGTTAGCATTAACCACTTGCCCTCCAGAGGACTTACCCCCCCTTCCTGACCAGGCCATTTTTTGTGATAAGGAACTGTGTTACTTTAACTGACAATTGCACAGTCATGCAAAGCTGTACATAAATTACATTTATGTCCTTTTTTTGGTGGTGTTTGATCACCTCTGGGTTTTTTTATTTTTTGCGCTATAAACAAAAAAAGAGACAATTTTGAAAAAAAAACCCCAATATTTGTTACCTTTTGCTATTAAAACATATCCAGTAAAAAAATGTGAAAAAATCTAATTTCTTCATAAATTTAGAATACATGTATTCTGCTACATGTCTTTGCTAAAAAAAAAATCCCAAACGTGTAAATTAATTGGTTTACGTGAAAGTTATAGCATCTAAGAATGGCGGTGTATACAGTATACTGGACTTTTTTTATAAAAAATTTATACTTGTAATGGCAGCGATCAACGACTTATAGCAGGACTGCGGCAGGCATTCTGACACTGGGGGAACTGACTGACGCTGACATCCCCAGTGACACTAATACAGTGATCAGTGCTAATAAAAAGCACTGACACTGTACTAATGACACTGGGCAGGAAGGGGTTAACATCTGGTGTGATTAAAGGATTAACTGTGTGCTGTGTGTGTTTTACATGATATGTTGTGTGTGTTTTACTAGGGAACCAAGCAGCATGTCCTTGCTGGCAGGAGAGAGACCTGTGCTGTTTACGTACAGGTCTCTCCCCTGTCAGCTTTACCTGATGATTGCCAGGTGCCGGCGAATCTCTAGCTGGGACAGAGTGATTGACATCCCTAGCCGCCAATGGTGGCGTGGATTGGGCGGCGTGTGCGCACGCCCCCTACCTGGAAATACAAATCACGTATGTATACTTTTAATTTTGATTGTGAAGCTGAATGGCAATGTCTACCTATTTTCTCAGCTGAGCTGATACTGCAAGCAATTCTTTTGCAGATAATTCAGCCTCACATTTGTCACAGAACTTTCTAAGGAGCAATTTTCAAATCCGCACAGCTATGTTCATTTTTACATAAGAGGAGTGCAGGAAGCAGTGACTGACTAGCAGCCACAACCATTAGGACAGTTTTGATAAATGTCCCCCCTCTATGTGTCCTATGGCCCCCTCAATTGGCTTTCCAGCTGCTGTGCAGCCTTACCAGCAGGATATAGGATAATCAAATATCTTTAACCACTTGCTGTCTGGGACAATTTTTTACACATGTTAAAATCAGCATTTCCTGCTAGAAAATAACTTTATTGCTATCACAAGGGGGTCTAACAAGCCTTCAATCCATAAGTCGGCAAGATGGCCGCTCAGCAACTTCCAGGACCAGTGTGCACCTCAACCCTGAAGTGATGTCATACCTGTTCTGTTTTACAAAGGAGAGAACTGGGCATGATCTGAAACACGTAACAGCCCACATGGAAGAAAAATACATTTTGGCCATATTCAATATATTTCAAAATATATTTCAATAAATATATATATATATATATATATTTTGTATGTTGAAATGTGTTTTTAAAATACAAATCTACATTTTTGGAATGCATTTACATATATATATATACACACACACACACACACACACACACACACACATACATACATATATATATATATATATATATATATACAAACACTCATACACACATACATACACACACACCCACACATATACATACACACACACCCACACATATATATATACACACACACATACATACACACATACTGCATGTTGAAATGCATTTTTTTTAGATATTTTACAAAATATATGAAAAATATTTTTAAAATATATTTTTTTAAATATATTTTTCAGATTTTTTGAACATATAAAAAAGTAATTTTAACTTATATTTTTACATATATTTGTAAATTCCAAAAATGTAGATTTTTATTTTTAAAGACATACAGTATACTTGAAAATTTATTTTTAAAAATTCTTTTTCAAAAAAAGAGGTGTTTATTGAAAACAAAACACACAGATTTATACAAGACAGAATAAAATTTCAAACGGGTTGAACATAGGGCATATGGCAAAACATATATCATACAGAAGAGCATGAAATCCAATGCAGAAATTAACAAATTGGATGAGTAAAACCACGACAAGGTTGTGCCTGCAATATTCCGGTGTGCTTGTCAAACGATTAGAGCAAGGAGATACCAGGCGTTCTACATTAATGTCTCAAAGTGTGGTGCTATGGAGGAAAGGAGGGTGCGTACAATATCTAAGCAGAAGTCCAAACTACAGGTTGAGATAGTGGAGGTGGCGGAGAGCGTATATGGGAGTAAATTGTCATGGAAATCGCTAATGGGAGAGGAAATAAGATGTTGACATCATGCCTAATGCTCTGCGGGATAATTATCTGGAGCTTGTATAAACATATGAGAGGAGAAAAAGAAGAGGAAGGAGAGAAGCGCGAAGGAAGGAAAGAGAAAGAAAAGGAGAGAAAAAAAAAAGGGGGGGGGGGAAACACGTGGGTAGAAGGGAGTGAGGGAAGGGGTGACTGCAAAAATTATTTGATCATCAATACGGGTCATATCAGATGCGGTAGAGGGCTAAATTAACATTAGTGTCAAATAAATGTGGGATGAACACGGAGGAGGGGGAGTATGTTGACCACCATCGGGTCAAATACAACTGAGTTACAACAGTAGGGAACCTAAGTCAATTCAAACAGGTTGGTCCATAAGAGATCGATATGCGGGGCAAGTCAGAAAATGAGTCCAACAGGTCTAAGTGTGGGAAAATTTTGTAGGGGTATCAAGTGCAGTCTCAATCAGTTCTTCCATAACTGCCGTTTTACCCACTCGGGTGAACCAATCGCGTATAGAAGGGGGGCGTGTGGAACCCCACAGAACAGGGATGCAGAGTCTGGCTGCATTGATCATGTGCATAGCTAAGGATTTGAAGTACTGCCCCCCGGAAAGGGAAGAGTGATGGAGGAGGAATTGAGCCAGAGAGAAGTCCACAGGCAAGGTAGTTACAGACACCACTAGCCTGTGAACTTCTTGCCAGAACGGTTGTAGAACAGAGCAAGACCACCAGATGTGGAGGAATGATCCATCTGGGGTCCCACATCTCCAACAACTGTTGGGGAAAGCGGGGTTGAACCGATGAATTTTCCAAGGGGTTCGGTACCATCTCGATGCTATTTTGTAGCCATTTTCCTGAGTCGAGACGTTGAGGGAGCATTTATGCGAATGCTTAAATACACCGTCCCAGTCTAAGTCCGATAGGCTAGTTTCAAGATCTCTATTCCACGCTCGACATGATGGGAGGGAGTCATAAGTCCGATTCTCCAGCAGGAGGGGATAGATCTCCGAGATCAGATGCTTTCGTGGTTCAGCTTTAGCGCAGATAGCTTCAAAAGGGGTAAGAGAACGGCCCCAGTCGAAAGGGGGTTTCTGTGAAAGCAGATAGTGTCTAATCTGAAAATACACCCAAAAAGGGAATTTGCGGACACCCAGACTTTCAGTCAGTTCTCTGAGTGTTTTCACCTTGCCTTTGTGGAGAAAATGTTTCACTAAGATCTGTTTATGCGGCCAAAATTTCAGTAAGAAGTCCTTGTGCATTCCTGGAGGGAAATCAGGATTGAGACGAATAGGGGTTAAGGGGTTGGGTGTGTCGGAGATGGATGCAGATTTACAAGCCAAGCGAAAGGTTTTTAAGGTAGGCCCCACCAAAGGGTGAGTGAGAAGGGTATGAGGCGTGTGCTTCGGCAGAAGCCAAGGAATCGATGCCAGGGGTAAGGGTGAGCACGCATCTTCTATATATATCCAGTCCTTGGAGGCAGTGTGGACGTGCCAATCAACTATCCGGGAAAGGTGACATGCCCAGTAGTAGCGGTGAAGGTCAGGGAATCCAATTCCACCTCTAAGCTTAGGAAGGGTCATTTGTGAGAAAGCAATGCGCGGACGCTTATGATGCCATAGGAATGATGAGCAAAGTCTTTTGCACGATATAAAAAAGACAAGAGGTAAATGAATTGGCAATGTTTGGAAGAGATACAGAAGGCGAGGAAGTATATTCATTTTGATTATTGCTGCCCTTCCAAACCAAGAGAAGGAAGGACGATGCCAATTTATTAAGGTCTTCCTGCAGAGAGCGAAGAGCGGGAAGGAAATTTTTCACATAGAGATCATCCAGATTACGGGTAAGCTGAATACCGAGATATGTTAAGGATTCCTTTTCCCAATGGAATGGGAATTGGAGCTCACAGGAGGAGACAAGCTCAGCAGGCAGCAGACTTGGAGAGGTTAATTTTAAAATTCGATAAGAATCTGAAGAGGGCAAAATCTTTCAGTAGGTTGGGCAAGGTGATGTGAGGATCAGCAAGAAATAGGAGAATATCGTCTGCGTAGGCTGCGAGCTTGTAATCTTTGTCCGCTACTCTAATCCCCTTGATATCGGAATTCGAGCGAATTTTCCGTAGCAAAGGTTCAAGGGATAGGACAAACAGGAGCGGAGAGAGGGGGCATCCTTGCCGCGTGCCATTCCTTAGATGAAAGGAATTCGATAAATGACCGTTCACCCTTACTCGAGCTGTCGGATCGGAGTATAGGGCCATTATGAAGTTAAGCATCTTCTCACCTAAACCCAGTGCTACTAGAGATGCCTTCAGAAAGTCCCATGCAATCCTATCGAAGGCCTTTTCTGCATCCAAGGAGAGAAAAAAAACAGGAGAGTTAGACTTATGGAGCCAATGGTTAAGGCTAAGGGCCTTAATGGTATTGTCTCTTGCTTCTCTCCCAGGGACAAAACCCACTTGGTCAAGGTTAGTCAGGGAGGGGAGCAGGGGAAGAAGACGATTAGCGATGATCTTCGCGAATAACTTGATGTCCACGTTCAGCAAGGAAATGGGTCTGTAATTAGAGACCTGGGTGGTATCTTTCCCACTTTTAGGGATAACTGTGATGTGAGCCTCCAAAAGGCGGTTTTGCGATCGGGAAGGTTGAGAGAGAGTATTAAAAGCCGAAAGAAATGGGACACTCAGGATATCTAGGAAAGATTTGTAATAAGCTACTGTAAAACCATCAGGGCCCGGACTCTTACCCAGTTTCATCTGTTTTGTCGCAGTCTGAAGCTCAGTTAAGGTCAGGTCCCCTTCCATAGCCTGAACCAGATCTTCGGAGAGGGCCGCAGGACCGTAAAGGTGAAGGAATTCAGAGAACAAGAAGGTTCTGGACCTGTCTGTATGTATAGGGGGACGTTCCGGAGAGAGATTGTATAAATCTCTATAGAAGCGTTCAAAGTGGGAGGCAATATCGGGGTCAGATGTAGCCTCGGTGCCATCAGAGCCCCTGATTTTATGTACCGTCATGCTGGCTCGTTTCTCACGAAGCGCTCTAGCAAGAAATTTCCCGCTCTTATTTGCGAATTCGTAGTACAGCTTTTGTGAAAGAATGTATTTTTTCCTAACAACCTTACCCAATTCCGTAAGAAGTTGTGAGCGAGTATTCGTAAGGTCCGCAAGGGTCGACGCAGCCAGAGTCCGCTTATGTGCTCTCTCCAAAGAGTGAATCCTGTCTTTGAGGAGTCTCAGGTGCTCCTGCTTGGCTCTCTTACGTCTCGACGCAGTAGCCATGAGGATACCCCATATAACACACTTATGAGCTTCCCACTGCGTGAGGGGAGAGGTGTCCGTGGAGCTATTCAAAGAGAAATATTCAATCATCTTAGAGCGGATCTCTTGTTCAATGGCAGCGTCCGCTAGAAGGGAAGCATCCAGACGCCAATATGTTGAGCGTGAGTGAGCAGTGGGGAACCGTAGAGACATAGTGATGGGATGGTGATCTGAGAGAGTCATCGGTTCTATGGTAGCAGCATGGAGGAATGGGAGATCTGATTGCGACAGAAAAAAGTAGTCTATCCTAGAGTATTTGTTGTGTGGCGGAGAGAAAAAAGTGTAGTCCTTGACGGTAGGGTTGAGGATACGCCAGGAGTCGTGTAGTTGCAAGAGCTGTAGTTGTATGCGTATTTGCTTAAGAGCCTTGTAAGGCAGAAAAGAACATCCCAAAGAGGAATCTAACAGAGGGCTCAAAGGAGCATTCAAATCACCTCCCAATATCAGCATCCCTGATTGAAAAGCCGCTAAAGTGGAGGTGAGTGAACGTATAAAAGGGACCTGTTTAATATTGGGCGCATATACATTAGCAAGTGTGATTGGTCTGTTGGCAAAGACTCCCTTTATAAGCAGATATCTACCTTCGGGGTCCGCCAGGGAATCTGATATTTGGAACGGAAGGTGCCTGGCGAACAGTATGGCCACCCCCTTTGATTTAGCTAGAGGGTTAGTGGCATGGAGGACCGTAGGAAAGTGGAAATTATATAACTTAGGAATGGAGTCTTGCCGAAAGTGCGTCTCTTGCAGAAAGACCACATCTGCTTTCTGTTTGTGTAAATAGGAAAGAAGCATGGAACGTTTTTCTGGTGTGTTCAAACCCTTGACATTTAGTGAGAGGATTTTCAAAGACAAATGACCCAACATTGAGGTGGAAGAGAGCATGATTGCTATCAAGTGTCAATTAAGTCAGATGTAACGGTGTACTATGGATCAGGAGGTGGAGAGAAGAAAAAAAAAAAAAAAAGGGGGGGGAAGGGGGAGGGGAGAAGGGAAAAAGGAGAAGGGAAAAGTAGAAGGAGAAAGAAAAGAAACAGGAGTATGAGAACAGGAAAAGAGGAAAATAGGTAATAGACGGCTTGGGAAACAGACCCGCTGTTCCACGTGAGAAGAGAAAAAAAACAAACAAAAAAAAAAAAGAAAGAAAGTTCAGGAAGAAAAAGAGAGAAGCGCGAGAAAAGAAGGAAAGACCAGAAAAGAGATAATAATAGTAGCCGAATGAAGGAATCAGTATAAGCTCACTGATCTCACTGTGTGGGGGTCAAAGTCGACGTAGAACTAGGAAGTGAACCATTGCCGGCCGGCAGCCCTCTATGAGAAATAATGTAGAGGGAAAAAGGAAGGATGCGGGGTACGAAGGGAGCAAATAGTGTCGGAAGTCCTATGGATTAAATATCCAGAAATTGACCACCTGTCCTCTGCGGGGGAAGAAGTGTAACGTAACGCTCAGAGGGTGAGAACTGGGAGAATGGGCATAGGTGCAGTAGGAGTGGGGGGCCGCGAAACAAGGAGGAACATTACATTATGTGTATAGGAAAGTGCACGGGCGCATATAAACCAGGATAGCCTATACTAGTGTGAAATCTAGACAGGTTAGGGACTCAGCATCATGAGTAGAGTAGTGAGGGGCCCTCACAAATATTACAGGCAAACCGTATCATAGGGCGTAATTAAAACAAGTCATCAATAGCAAAACAGGTGAAATCGTGTCATAACAGGCTTAACACACATAGACCCCTAAACAACCACCGGTGAGCGACTAAGCTTCTTAGGATCAAAACCAGGCATGCAAGCTTAAAATCTGAAATGCGCTAACTGATATACATATATATATAAATATACATATACACACTTACACATATACACATATATACACATACACCTACATATATATATATGAAAAAAAAAAAAACACACACACCCATAAAACAAAATAAGATCTGAATCCCCCGAGTAGCAGGGGGGACGAGCATCCCCTCTCCCAATTCAGCATAGTAAAGGGGACGAGGAGGCGAAAGGGGGATGTGTACGAGGGTAATCGAGGGCGTGAAAGTCCTCAGGTGAACCTCGTCAGTCAAATTAATAGGGAAGGACAACCCGGAGAGAAAAAGGAGGACTCAAATCCGGGTGAACTATCTAGTAGCAGGGGGAGGCGATGCTCATCCACACAGCCTAACTCCATGTAGAGTAATTACCGCTACCAACCCCTATAAAGCTACTGCCCATCCCAGCATGCAGTAACCATGTCCCCTCAAACCGCCCCCCGAGAGAGAAGTGAGGCCACTGTCACAATCCCACAAAGAGAATACATTACAAATCAGGCAGAGGCTTCATCCGAAAGACCAAGATGTGCCGGGCAGTCCAAGGTGTACGGGGAGCGAACAGCGTAATACTGAGCAGTCTCTTGCAGGCCGCAGGACATCTTCAGGGACGTAAGAGTGAAGCTCATTTAATACCAGAAGGACAAAGCTGAAGGATGGAAGTCTTCCAGAATGCAGACGGATGGTCAGAGGGCCCAGGGGGCTGTGAAGAGGCGCAGGTCAAAAAGCTGCGGGGGGCGGAGAGACTGCCATGGGAAACTGAGTGTGTGTGAGCGATGACCTGGATGTATCCAAAAAACTGTTCCCCAACGTGGGGGGTGGAACCGGTTTGCATGCGGTCAATGTCCGTTCCCGTATCATGTAGGGAGAAGTGAAGAGGCCCTTTAAGTGTATACAGGGCCATAACTGTATGTGAGTTCCGTGGAGCAGAGGATATCATCCTGGTGGGTAAGAGGTATGTGTCGCAAAGTGTAAGTTCAGCAGGCATTGATCAGTGAACAGAGAAGTAACTGGAACTTTCGTGGCAAAACTGTAAGAAAGCGTTCGTGGTAGTGGTAAAATATAGGCACCCGGCGAAAACATGCGCCGGAAAGGCATTGCTGTGTGGGGATTCCAGACTATTAGATTTCGCGCCGCGGCTTCCTATGTGCAGGAGAGGCCGTTGGGCTGAGGATGGCTGTTGCGCCCCCTGTGGGGAGTCTCGGAGGAGTCGTTGGGGACCTCCGACCCCTACGGTTAGATTGAGCATGCCGTTCCATAGCACTGTCCACCGATCCCGGGCCCTGAACTGGTGGCAAGCTTATGGAGCCGTACCAGTCAGGTAGGTCAATCAGAGGTATGTCCAGGGAGGAACAAAACATTGGCAATTCTTCAGGGGATCTCAGGTTGCATGACTGTCCGTTAGCTTGTACAGAGAGGCAGAACGGGAACCTCCATCTATAAATGATGTTACGTGATCGGAGCATGTCCAGAAGGGGACGTAACGCACGGCGTTGTCGTAGGGTAATGCTGGATAAGTCTGGAAATAGTTGTAATTCTGCGCCTCCATATAAAAGATGCCGTCTGTCTCTAGCACATCTGAGGATATCCTCTTTGAGCAGGAAACTTACAAGGCAACAAATGACATCCCTGGGTGGGTCTGTGTCTCCCCTCCTAGGGCGGGTCGCTCTGTGTACACGTTCGATGTCGATTGGGGTTGCTGGCGGGCGACCAAGGAGGTCATTAAATATGGCCATTACCGCTTTGGGGATATCGTTAGTTTCCACTGATTCTGGGAGGCCGCGGATTCTAATGTTATGTCTGTGGCCACGGTTGTCTAGATCCTCAACATGTCTGCAAAGTTCTCTGATGGTAGAAGTGTGCCCCACTGATTTTTGTTGTATGTCTAAAATGGCAGATTTGTTTTGCCTGGAGGTGGACTCCACCTGCTCCATTCGTGAGCCCATGGCCCTTATATCCTCCCGTAAATCTCCAAGGGCATTAGTGAGCGTGGCAGTCAGGGTGGCCTTGATGTCTGCTGCCACTGCATGAAGATCCCTTAAGGACAGGGACTGGGATGCAGGATGGATGTCATGTTGGGGCACTGTGTCCGGAGCAACCGACAAGGCAGAGCAGGAGGGATCTGCTATATCAGTGGCAGCAGAGGGAGGGGGAGAGGGGGATGCAGAGGGAGAAGGAGATGGCTGCGGCCCTTCCCTTTGCTGCTGGGAGCGGAAGAGCTCCTGTATATGCCACCCCTGCACTCCCTGGCTCCGTGGGGATCGTGATCGGGCACCGGCTGATGTCCGGTCCGACTTCCCCATAGTGAGACCAGCACTCACTCACCCCGCTCCTTCGTATGGCTGTGTAGAGGGATCCGGCCGGCGGGAGCTCTCTCTCTAAGCGGCCATCATCCAGCCGCGGCAGACCACGCCCCTAAAAATTCTTTTTCATATATTATGTAATAAAAGCGCATTTTAACATTATATATATATATATATGAAATATATTGAATACGGCCAAAATTGTAAGATTTCAAATATATGTTAGTATATTTGGGAAGAATATGTGTAAAATATATTTCAAATATATTTTTCTTCCATATGGAAGCCCCTTCCGATTTGATGTCACTTCTGGTTTGCGCTCCACGCTGGTTTCCGGAGGTTGCAAAGCAGTTATCTTGCCAGTTTATGGATCCAGAGCTGCTATTCGGCTATTAGAATCGGGGGACACTGCTGCCGTAGAGGGAGGACGCACACTTAACGGTTTCATTCCGCTGACAGGCTCTATTCAAGCAAATGTTTGTGAGTGTTTTTAAACCTTTTTATTATAATAAAACCTTTTGCTGCTGTATTTAGGGGAGCTTTTCCCTGATTAGCCCTGACAATTCTTATCTTGGAACTACAAGATCAATTAGTGCTTATGTTGCTTGAATGAGAAGGACTATAGCTTAGTAGTTTAGCAAAGGACCACTGGGCAGGGCTTGCACCATTCAGTTCACAATATGCTTATCCAAAGGGTCGCAGAGGCCTGTACAGCATGCAAGAGACTTTTGTTTTATGTGTCTGGAGCAGTGCAGAGCTGTGTGCTCCTAGCCTATGTTAGTCAATGGAGATGTAGTGGTGGTATGGATTAGAGCTGGCCACAGACAGTTTGCAATTCGGCCAGTTCAGCAGGAACCTGCTGAATTACATTCCATCTAGGCTGGTTGTACTGAAATCGATCCATCAATTTACATTCCTACAACCAGCCTGTCGGGGTCTTTTTTCATTCAAGCAAGCAGTGATTCTTGTATTCTGCCCGGGCTCCCCACTGGTAGAACATAGCAGGGCTGCAGGAGGGATTCCTCCATCAACACAGACTGTATTGATGGGGGAATTGAGCAGTTGCAAAATTGCATAATGTATGGCCTGCCTAATCCACACATCTATGTTTGACAGATGTGCAGGGACGAGTGCATGGCTTGAACACAGACAGTGTGCTTGGGACCATACACCTGTTCCTGAACGTCTATCAAACTCAGATGTGTGAGGGAGTCCGTAGAACTGCTGCGTCTTCATTGACTACCACAGGCTGACTGCACACAGCTCTAGATGCAAAAACAAATATCTATTTCACAATGTATGGGCCTTTGTGCCCATGTGAATGATCCCAAAAATTCAATGTGTTCACAGCCCACAACAGGACTTAGGAGTTGAGTGCATGTCTGCCACATCAACAAATATTTTTTTGTACTTATAGGGTCTTTAAAGGGATAAACATGGGAAATGTACATGTAATGCAGATAATTACTGTGTATATATTTTTTTATTTTTATTTTGCCTTGACATACACTGCAAAGCATAACTAAAGTCAAAACAACAATTATATACTGTATATGATTGAAGCTTCAATAGTTTCATCCTGTTACTTTTTTTTTTTTTTTAATGGAGTACATTTAGTCCCCATAGATACCTTATAATCAATCCTTTGTCTACAATTCATTCTGCTCTCTCAAGATCTCGCTTTGTAGTCACACAATCAGATTCACTGACAGCACAGAGTAAGTAATGAGTGAAAGAACACACCTCTGGCAACCCTTTAGACAAGCATGTTCCTCCTTGTTGGCCACTGGATGGTGCAAGCCAGGGCAGGTACAGGAACTCTCCCCTTCTGAGTCCCCCCTTGTCTCTGCTCCCTACCCTCCTCTGAGCACCATCCCTTGTTTTCACCCTCTACCCACCTCCCAGTACTGCCCCTTTTAGAGAATACAGAACCAAGTATCATTTTGTGCTAAATAATTTGTATGGAATCAGTTAATGATAACAAGAAAAGCCGGAAAATAGATCTCCTGCAGCCAGCAATGACAGACCCTACAACAAGAATTGATCTCCCACACAACAGACTCCCCCAGAAACAATAGACCTCACTCCAGCAACAACAGACCCACCTTAGCAACAATAGACCAACCTCAGCAACAATAGATCTGCCACACAACAGACCCCCTATACAGCAACAATGGACCACCCAAAATAAAATACCACTGCCAGCAACATTAGACACCCCAGCAGCAACAACAGATCTCCCAGCAGCCAGCATCAATAGACCCCACAGCAGACAGCAACCACTCCATCAACAGTAGATCCCTACCACCAACATAAGACCCACCAGCAACAATAGATCCACTACCAGCAACAATAGACTGTCACACAAAAACAGATCCCTGCCATTGACAATAGATCCCCCAGCAGCCAGCATCAATAGACCCTCCAGCACACTCCACACCCTTTGCCATTACATACATTCAGTGCTGGAGGTGCCAGAACTAGTTCCCCTATGTTCCCGCTGAAAAAAAAGCTCTGGTGCAGACAGCTGTGCTGTGCAGATAAGTTGCTTGATTACGGTTTCAAAAACAGTCTGAGAAAGTAATCAAGCAACTGATGGGTAGATCGTGTAGAAAAAGTCTACACCATGCAGTGTCCAGCTTCCTCATGGAAAATAGAGGTGTAAGGGCTGCACGGGGATGTGTTCTTTCTCTTTTGCAATCAGCAGTAGCAGTTGCAATCAACTTCTGCTGGTTGTTATGAGCCAAAAAACAGCAGCTGCAGCCACAGGGATGGAATGAGGATATGAACACATTTTCAAAGTAAGAAAGAAATATTGCAACATTACTGAGGATCCATGCACAGTGTTTTTTAAGCTCCTAGAAGCTCTTATCAGCATATTTTTTTCTGCTCCTAGAAGCTAAATAATGTTATCTATATGTCAATGTGCACTATTTTAGGCTATTAGCATTTTTCAATGTTTATGAGCAGAAAAAAATAATTTTTGTAGAGTCTTTTGGAGTGTTTTTCCTGCAGAAAACTGCCACCAACAGCTTTTTCTCTAGCTTTTTTTTCTACACGTACTCTAAAAATGCAAATAAAACGTTAATGCTCCTAAAACCTGCTATTACCAGTGTTTTTGAGCTTAAAAAAAAAAAAACCTGCTAGTGTGCATGGAGCCTAATACAACGTTTTGTGTCACTGATTAATGTTCTTAATTTATACTTAATGTAATGAAGGTGACTTTGGTACTACTTGAAAGCGATACTAAAGGTTAGTTTTTTTCTTGTAAAATAACAAACATGTCTATACTTTTCTGCTGTGTTCAGTGGTTTTGCACAGAGCAGCCCGGATCCTCCTCTTCTCGGGTCCCCCGCAGGCTCTCCTGGCTCCTCCTTTCTGTCGTGTGCCCCCATAACAAGTAGCTTGCTATGGGGGCACCCTGTTGCTCCGTGTGTCCATTTATACATTTTTTTTACTGGACATGTTTAATAGCAAAAAGTTAAAAAAAAAAATTTTTCTCAAAATTGGCAGGCTTCTTTTTGTTTATAGTGCAAGAAATTAAACGCATAGGTGATCAAATACCACCAAAAGAAAGCTCTATTTGTGGGGGAAAAAAGGACATAAATTTAATTTGGGTGCAACGTTGCATGACCGCACAATTGTCAGTTAAAGTAACGCAGCGCCGTAACACAAAAAATGGCCTGGTACGGAAGGGGAGTAAATCCTCTAGAGCAGTGGTTCTCAACCTGTGGGTCGCGACCCCTTTGGGGGTCAAACGACCCTTTCACAGGGGTCGCCTAAGACCATCGGAAAACACATATTTCCGATGAGTACAGAGCAGCTGCTGTGTTGAAAGCAGCTGCTGTGTAGAAAGCAGCTGCTGTGTTGAAAGCAGCTACTGTGTTGAAAGCAGCTACTGTGTTGAAAGCAGCCGTATTGAAGGTAAAACAACACATGAATTATAATTACTGGGTAAAGAATTTTATGGTTGGGGGGTCACCATAACATGAGGAACTGTATTAAAGGGTCGCGGCATTAGGAAGGTTGAGAACCACTGCTCTAGAGGGCAAGTGGTTAAACATACACATTCACAAATTATCAAATGTTGTTGACTGACATTGCCATACGCTGTCATAGCTTGATTAAAGACAAAGTATTCTAGCTAGTCTGAATGACAAACATGGCAATCTGACCTTTGCACAAACAAATAGTAACTACAAAACAATTCTTTGTTGTCATGTATCTTCCTTTGTAGTGTTATGAGTGTCAGCAGATTTTTTTCCCCAAAGGCAAGGCAACCCCACCATTTTGCAAATATGCAAAAGCTTTACTGTACTGAATGCAAGCCAAACCTCATTATTGTTGATCATTATTTAATTTTACATGCATCTTAAAAGGTAATAGAAGTAATGCGTATTTCCACTTTTGCTGTCAAATTTGAGAAAATCCCCTGGGTTACGTTGGGTAACGAGATATACTGGGTATATGTTCCCATTCACATAACATAACCTGAAAATAAATTCGAGGCTGAACAGCAGTGTTTCCATAATTTACCCAGTCTGTAGTTTGCAGGTAGATCTTCATTATCAATTGTAATTAAATTTGAACACCATCTGTCCTAACAAAGGGTTGAAGGTGTACAGGCTGAGCTTCTTGCATTGTACTATATGGCAAAGAAGATAGACTTAGGACAGGTTCATGCTAATGTTCAAAAAAACCTTGCAGTTGGCCATGACACCTCCTTTAAAATGTATGGCTGCTTTCATACTGAGCAGACTCAGGGGCGGACTGACAACTCATGAGGCCCCTGGGCAATAGGGGATCATGGGGCCCCTGTGTCCTTGCCCAAACTCAAAAAAGCCTATTAAAAAGGTACCAGTGGCATCTCATGGGCAGTGCCGAGTTTCCAAATGGTCAGTCCGCCCCTGAGCAGACCCTAACTTGATAAGCAGGGAATCTGTCCGCTGATCCCCTGCTAATCAGAGCAGATCGGGTGGATGAACTTTAGCAAGTTGTTTTCACAATGTATAGATGCCTAAATGCATTGAGTTGCTGCAATGTAATTGGCTGATTAGCAATTTGTGTTCCACAGCAATTGGACAGGTGTACCTAAAAAGTGACTGGTGAGTGTGTGTATTATATATATATATACATACATACATATACATACACACGTATACATACACACACATACATACACACACACATACATACAGTATATACAGTTGTGTTCAAAATAATAGCAGTCAGACATCACTAACCTGATCAATCACTGTTTTTGGTAGAAATTATATTTCTACATGGCAAATAATTTACTAGCAGGTGTAGTAGAGTAATAGAAATCCAACAGACCCAATAGTAATGACATGCATGCTGCTGATTCTGTGTAATTAAATCACTAATTGAAAGGGGCATGTTCAAAATAATAGCAGTGTGGAGTTCTATTAGTGAGGTCATTCATTCTTTGAAAAACAGGTGGCAATTATTGCCCTTATTTAAGGAAGGAAGGCAGCAAATGTTGTACATGCTGGTTACAGTGCATTTCTCTCTGAAATGCTGAGGAAAATGGGTCGTTCCAGACATTGTTCAGAAGAACAGCGTACCTTGATTAAAAAGTTGATTGAAGAGGGGAAAACATATAAAGAAGTGCAGAAAATGATAGGCTGCTCAGCTAAAATGATCACAAATGCTTTAAAATGGCAACCAAAACCTGAAAGACATGGAAGAAAGCGAAAAACTACCATTAGAATGGATAGAAGAATAGCCAAAATGGCAAGGACTCAGCCAACAATCAGCTCCAGGAAAATCAAAGAAGGTCTAAAAAGTTACCTGTGAGTACTGTTACAATTAGAAGACGCCTATGTGAAGCCAAGCTATCTGCAAGAAGCCCCCCGCAAAGTCCCTATGTTGAAAAAAAAGACGTGCTGAAGAGGTTACAATTTGCCAAAGAGCACATTGACTGGCCTAAAGAGAAATGGCGCAACATTTTGTGGACTGATGAAAGTAAGCTTGTTCTTTTTGGGTCTAGTGGCCGGAGACAGTTTGTCAGACGACCCCCAAACACTGAATTCAAAACACAGTACACTGTGAAGACAGTGAAGCATGGCTGCGCAAGCATCATGATATGGTGATGTTTCTCATACTACGGTGTTGGGCCTATTTATCGCATACCAGGGATCATGGATCAGTTTCAATACATCAGAATACTTAAAGAGGTCATGCTGCCTTATGCTGAAGAGGAAATGCTCTTGAAATGGGTGTTCCAACAAGACAACGACCCCAAACACACCAGTAAATGTGCAACATCTTGGTTCCAGACCAACAAGATTGACTTTATGGAGTGGCCAGCCCAATCCCCGGATCTTAATCCAACAGAAAACTTGTGGGGTGACATCAAAAATGCAGTTTCTGAGGCAAAACCAAGAAATAGAGAAGAACTGTGGAATGTAGTCCAATCATCCTGGGCTGGAATACCTGTTCACAGGTGCCAGAAGTTGGTTGACTCCATGCAACACAGATGTACAGCAGTTCTCAGAAACAGTGCTTATACAACTAAATATTAAGTGATTCAAAGAAAAGCAAAATCTTCAAACATTTTTCAGTTTATATAGTGAATGTTTGAGTTTGTAAATAAGAATACAAACACTGCTATTTTTTTGAACAGTCTAATATTCACTTTTCTTCATTTACAAATTTGATATATTTTTCTTCATGTTTTGATTTGGAATAGAATGTGTAGTGTTCCCAATGCATTTGTGTGTATGGAAATAAAAGCTACTAGAAGGATTTTGAGCTTTATTCACTTTTTTCAAACACACTGCTATTATTTTGAACACAACTGTACATACACACACTATATTGTCAAAAGTGTTGGGACACCCCTCAAAATCATTGTATTCAGGTGTTCCAATCACCTCCATGACCGCAAGCGTATAAAATCAAGCACCTTTGCATGCAGACTGCTTCTACAAACATTTGTGAAAGAATGGGTCGCTCTCAGTAAATTCAAGCATGGTAAAACCTGTGCAATAAGTCCATCCATGAAATTTCCTTGCTACTAAATATTCCACAGTCAACTGTTAGTGGTATTATAACAAAGTGTAAGTACCTGGGAACAACAGACACTCAGCCACAAAGTGGTAGGCAACGTAAAATGACAGAGCGGGGTCAGCGCATGCTGAAGCGCACAGTGCGCAGAAGTTGCCAACTGCCTGCAGAGTCAATAGCTAAAGACCTCCAAACTTCGTGTGACCTTCAGATTAACACACCAGTGCGTAGAGAGCTTCATGGAATGGGCTTCCATGGTTCAGCAGCTACATCCAAGCCTTACATCAACAAGTGCAAAGCAAAGCGTTGGATGCAGTGGTGTAAAGCACACCGCCACTGGACTCTAGCGCAATGGAGAAGTGTTTATGGAGTGATTAATCACACTTCTCTATTTGGCAATCCAATGGACGTGTCTGGGTTTGGTGGTTGCCAAGAGAATGGCACTTGCCTGACTGCATTGTGCCAAGTGTAAAGTTTGGTGAAGGGGGGATTATGGTGTGGGGTTGTTTTTCAGAGGTTGGGCTTGGCCCCTTAGTTCCAGTGAATTGAACTCTTAAGGCGTCAGCATACTAAGACATTTTGGACAATTTCATGCTCGCAACTTTGTGGGAATAGTTTGGGGATGGCATCTTCCTGTTCCAACATGACTCTGCACCGGTGCACAAAGCAAGGTCCATAAAGACATGGATGAGAGAGTTTGGGGTGGAGGAAGTTGACTGGTCTGCACAGAGACCTGACCTCAACCCGATAGAACACGTTTGGGATGAATTTGAGTGGAGACTGTGAGCCAGGCCTTCTTGTCCAACATCAGTGCCTGACCTCACAAATGCGCTACTGGAAGAATGGTCAAACATTCCCATAGACACACTCCTAAACCTTGTGGACAGCCTTCCCAGAAGAATTGAAGCTGTTATAGCTGCAAAGGGTAGACCAACTCAATATTGAACCCTACGGACTAAGACTGGGATGCCATTAAAGTTCATGTAAAGATGTAAAGGCAGGCGTCCCAATACTTTTGGCAATGTAGCGTGAGTGTGTGTGTATTTATTTTTTCTGCTTTATATAAAATGTGATCAAATATCTGGTTTTAGGTAACAAAGTCCATCAAAGAATACAAAACCCTTCTATAATTAAATTGTTAAAGATAGGAATGTCTGTCACATTTACGGAAACGGAAGTATTTGCAGCCCAACATAAAATTAATGAGCCCATTAATAGCTCCTCTGATATAATGTGACAAGGCTTATGTAGATGGTTATTAGGAAGGCTGCTAAGCCTCTATATACTTCCCTCCACTGTCCTGTGCACCCTGTCGTGCCCAATCTTTAAGTACAGACATCTGTGTAGAACACAGGGGCATTGTGGGTTGGTTGTATGGTTCCATTGTGTGAAATGCCCAGGACACTCTGCTTCTCTGGACACAATCCAGGCACTTCCTAGCAGCTGCAGAGGATAAACATGCAGCTATGTGGGTCAGCAGGGCTTGCAAACTAAGTCACAGGATGCTGTCCAGTCTAGAAAAAACCCAAGGTCACTGAACCCTGCAGGCTGATACTGCAGAGATTGAAAGTGGTGAAATCAAATCTAAAGGTTTTAACTGTTTCACTCCGAAGTCTAAAATGAATGAGTAACACACACCTAATTAGTTAACATAAAAAAGATATTCATAAAATGATCTATGTGAAGATGAAGCAAACCTCTGTGTAAATTGGGCCTTAAAGCACAACTCTGGGCAGCTAAACAATTATCCCTACCATTGGGGCTGTGCACTGGAAGAGTTTGATCAAGGGGAAAAAAAAAATACTTAACCAATCCTCCTCTACTCCCTGCAGCTAGACCAGTCCCTGCAGCATTCTCTCCCCCATGTTCCTGCGGTCTAGGGTCCTGACATCATCAAGACCAAAGCAAGGTCCACGGTCCTGCATTGGACGTGATGACATCATGCCACAGTCCACCGCCGGAGAGTGGGGGAGCACCATTTGCCAGGGGAGTGCAGAATCAGGTAAGTAAAACGGTTTCTCCTCTCCCCTAGTAGGTGCAGCCCAACTGCAAGGGATAATTTTTTTTAGTTGCCTAGAGTTGGGCTTTAGATATTAAACAGCACCAATCACATTGTCACACCCATGTGACCTGACCAATGAGAAACACTTCTGAGCCTTCTTTCCTCTAAGACAGCACCCTGGATAAGAGATTATGATTGTTTGTGGGGACCAAAGATTGCTAGCCTCTGCAAGCACTGTGATGTTCCACGGTCTCTGGGGCTATGTAGTTACGTTTTCAAGTGTCTGGTGCGTTCTACTGGTTACATGAGTGGCTGGAGATAGCATTATCCTTTAAACAGGTTATGTCGCCAAACCATTGGATTTCAACTAAAATCTTCGCACAAGATTATATCTGCATTTAACACATTTAAGGCGTGTTCTTTTCCCTTAAAAAAAAAAAAACTCTCCTATGTAGGCATTCTTGTGTAGACATTCAACAGCTGAGACTGCTGTTGGGTGCTACCATTGTGGATGTGATGCCAACACCAGCAGACTCAGTGTTGTCTTTCCGGTGACACTCTATAGCCAGGTTTTTCAACCAGGGTGCTGCAAAAAAGTCCCCAGAGGTGCTGCGGCAGAATGACAAAGTCCTGTACAGTTACAACTGAAAACTGTTCAAGCCATCTGCACGCGTCCTACCAACCGATGAGGTCATCAACTGTAAAGGACAGGTCAGGTGGCTCCCACAGCTTTCAGTTTTGCCGGCAGGAGCACAGAAAACAATATAGAGGAATACAGAGCTGGGAGGAGGTGCAGGCTGTGCTCTCTCCCTAGTCTCTGTACATAAACATTAACAGAGGAACCTTTTTATGATCGGACTGTACAGGGCTTGATTACCTTCCAGGTATGTGCAAATCATATTCCCCAAGCCCTGGGACATGCAGTTCCAGGCGCCGGACAGGTGGGATTTTTTTTTACATTTAGCCCTGCTGCAGACAAGCAGCCTCTTTAGCCTCGGTTCACACATATGTGTGATGAAATCGCAATGCTTCTTTGTGAATACCATTCTGGTTTCTGTGCGATTTCAGTACAGGTACAATGTTGATGGCTATTTCTCTCTCCACAACTGCAAAATCATGTCCATTGACTTGAAAGCAAAATCACATCCCATTGACTTGAAAGCAAAATCGCATCCCATTGGCTTCAATGCAAAATTGCATCCCATTGACTTCAATGCAAAAACGCTCCCCATTGACTTCAATGCAAAAGAGCCTCCCATTGACTTCAATTCAAAAGCGCCTCCCATTGACTTCTATACAAAAACACCTGGCATTCATGTCAATGTAAAAATGCCTCATATTGACTTCAATGTAAAAACACCTCCATTGACTTCAATACAAAAACATTGCCCATTGACTTCAATGCAAAAATGAACTCCATTCACTTCAAAGCGAAAACTCCTCTCAATAGCAATTCAATGTGAAGACTTACCTATGCATGCCACTCTACTCTATCACTTGCAATTATTGAATGCACCGCTACAATCTCGCACATCCTGTAATGGAACTCGAAATGCAATGCGTGGATCGCATCTGTGTGAACCACCCCAATAGGAACACATAATATCCATCTTGTCATTTGAATCTGTGCATTTAAAATGCATCCATAATTGCATATGTGTGAACTAAGGCGGCTCCATTCACACCTGGGCATTTTGGCATTGCATTAGAATCACTGCAATTTTGCCTGTGATCGCATGACACCTAAAACGTGGTGCGATTTTTCCGTGATTGCCATGCAGTAAATTGCATTGAGCGAAGCTTGTTGCCCAAAAGAAGTTTTTTGGGTGACAATTCAAGTGATGCCAATTGGCGCGCAGTAACTTGCACAACAATTGCATGGCATGAAGCTTGTCGCCCAAAAGAAGATCCTGCTCCTTTTTGGGCAACAAGCTTCACACGATGCAATTTTTCGCAACTGCTGCGCAGTAAATCGCTTGCCAATCATGGCAAAACCGCACTGAATGACACCTGAACCTGCATTTTGTGATTGTAGTGTGTTTTGAGATCGCAGGCAGAATCGTAGTGATTCTGCTGCAGCCCCAAATTTCCCAGGTGTAAACAGGGCCTAACGGAGTGGACACCGGGGCTTGATTTGGCTGTTCAGCAGGCGCTAGTACTGAGCACCATGTTTCCATGTGTGAGAGTAACCTCAAGGAATAAAGTTTTTCTCATTGAGGCCGACACCTTATTTGCTTACTCAGCAGATGTGCTTCTGCTGAGCTTTAACCACTTGCCATCCGCCTGCTGTTTATAAACAGCAGGACGGTGGCACTCCAGGGGCGGGTTGCCGTTCATAAAAGGCACCTGCCATTTCTAGCTGTGCGCGCTCCCTGGGAGCAATCCGGTGCCCGCTGTGTCCTCCGGACACAGTGAAACACCGATCGTCGGACAGGACCTCTGTACGAGGTCCCGATCATGTGATCACTGATTGGCCAATCAGTGATCACTTGCAAAGTAGTAAGCAAGATGTCACTTGTGACATCATTGCTTACTACGTGTGAAATCTGTGAATGATCACAGAGGTCACATGGTACAAGGCTATTCACAACAGCCTTGTACCATGTGACAAGCTGTGACCAATCACAGCTCACTCAGTAGTTCTCAATGGTTGCAAGAATGCAGACAGAGAGAAAGAGAAATGATTGCTTTTACATCCTATATGGGTGTAAAAGCAATCACTGTAAAAAAACAAAATCTTCATCACCTCCCACAAGTAGTACAGTGTCACCATGGTGACACTGTACTGCTAGGGCGAAAAAAAAAAAAAATGTAAAAAAATGTTTAAAAATTATAATTTTTGGTTATAAACTAATTTGGCTTATTTTTTTTTACTAAAAAGATAACGGAATAAATTCCGGCCAAGATTTATGATGAAAGATTATTTGCAAAATTTTATAAGAAAAATACTTTTTTTCAAAGTTTTTGGACTTTTTCATTTACATAGCAAAAAAAATAAAAATCCCGGTGGTGAATAAATACCACCAAAATAAAGCTTTATCTGTCTCAAAAAAATGGTAAAACATTCATATGGGTACAGTGTTGCATGACCGCGCAATTGTCATTCAAAGTGTGATAGCACTGAAAGCTGAAAATTGCCCTGGACAGGAAGGGGGTAAAAGTGTCCGGACTGTGAGTGGTTAAGAGAGCTGGACACTCCCCTTTCCTGATGAGCACCCAATCAGTGCTCATTACACTGCAAGGTTTCTCTCCTCTCTCCACTCCCTGCTAGTCCCCAGGTGCGGTGCTGGAGACAGTCAGGGAGGGGAGGAGGAGATAAACAGCACAATGTTAAAAATATTAAAACGTTAAGTCGCCATAAAGCCCCTTTTGTTTTTAAAAGCTCCAGACATTCCTAACAGCACTTCAGATTTAAATACAGTTTTGGTTAGAATTATATATATTTTTTTATCTGGACAAGTAGATTGCCATGAGGGACAAGTAGATCGGCGACTCAGATTTAGTCCCTTGGAGTAGTCGTTTTTCAAAAACTTTCACACCCCTGTCTTCCCCCATCTCCTCTCCAGGCTGCTCTTGTCCTGGCAGTAGAAAT
Organism: Staurois parvus; assembly: GCF_062004578.1. Taxonomy (NCBI): domain Eukaryota; kingdom Metazoa; phylum Chordata; class Amphibia; order Anura; family Ranidae; genus Staurois; species Staurois parvus. The sequence goes on from NW_028318124.1 coordinate 244,133, forward strand.
TGAGGGAGGGGGCAGTAATGCAAACACGCACTGTGCGATCTGAGAGGTCTGTGTTACCTGCTGTATACAAACAGGAGGGAGAAGAGCTGGGTGGAGAGTTGGGGATAGAGAGAACAGCCCGTGCCTCTTCCAGGCTCTCTCCTCTCTGCTGCTACTATTGTAGTGATTAGAGAGATGTGCTGGGATGGAAAGTTTTGTGCTGGGGGGATTTAGGCTAGGAGGAGGGATTTGCGCTACAAGGGAGGGGGTTGTGTTATAAGGGGGAATTTGGGTGGGGTATATTTGTGCTGACAGGGGGAATGGGGGTAATTGTGCTAGCAGGGGGATGGGAGGATTTACAATCTACAATCCACTTAACTCTGCCTTACAAACAACATTTTAGGGCCTTTTCACATGAAATACTGTGCTGAAATGTTTGTTTTGTGTTTGTGCTAAGAGGGGGGATTTTGGAAGGGAGAGTTGTGCTGGGAAAGGGGATTTTGGAGGGGGGGAATTTACGATCTACAAACTACCTAACTCTGCCTTACAGACAACATTTTAGGGCCTTTTCACATCAAGTACTGTGCAGGAACATGCATTTTCCTGCACCGCACAATAATGTGCTGCCTTTTGCAGATGCACACGGGTGCCATTCATTCCTAATGGCACCCTCATGTATCCCCCAATTGCATGTATGTTTGCGCCCACTAAACCGCATGGTACAGTAGTACCATGCATTTTGGTGGGGTGTGATTTAAAAATCATGCCAGCACCTTGTTTGCGTGTTTCACAAGCATAGAGCAGCCTACTGAAAAGAAATTTCAACACGCGCCAACATGCAGAAAAGCCCTCCCTGTGTGAATGAGCCTTCAAACTGGTGTGCCCCAGAATTGTGCACAATTCTAAAGGGTGCCTTGACTGAAAAGAGGTTGAAAAACACTGCTCTATGGTGTGTCTCATTGTTCCTTCTCCAACATAGTTTACGATTGTGTCTTACAGAAGTGGCTTCCCTGGACTGGTTTAACAAGACAAGGGGAGATTTTGTCTAGTTCCTGAAGGTGGGCTTTAAGAAGGAAAAAAAAGACACCAATACTGAGAATAAGACAGTTAGATGTCTTGCATAGAAGGTTGAGGTCACCATGATCCAACATCCTTTAAGCCATAAATTTAGGCCAAAGACCAACTAAGACACCTAAAACATATACATAACCTATATATCCGACAGATCAGGTGAAGCACAGCCTATATATAAACATATACATAACCTATACATCCGACAGATCAGGTGATGCACGGTCCATATATAAACATATATATAACCTATACATCCGACAGACTGGGTTATGCACGGTCCATATATAAACATATACATAGCCTATACATCCGACAGATCAGGTGATGCATGGTCCGTATATAAACATATACATAACCTATACATCCGACAGATCAGGTGATGCATGGTCCGTATATAAACATATACATAACCTATACATCCGACAGATCAGGGGGATGCATGGTCCGTATATAAACATATACATAACCTATACATCCGACAGATCGGATGATGCACGGTCCGTATATAAACATATACATAACCTATACATCCGACAGATCAGGGGGATGCATGGTCCATCAATTTGATTAATGCACATACTGCTGCTTAGTACCTTCCTCAGCTTCTATTCAGTGCCCATATCCAACGAGAGGATTAGGTCATTTACTCTGATTTTTGGTTATTTTTGGTGGCTTTTATGCCATTACCGGACATCAGGTTAGGGGGTGGCTCCTTGCTCAGGTTTTGATTGGTGGATGGCATGGTAAATGTTCAAACACTGTATTATGCACCATATCACATACTTGATAATGGGTCCTGCGTGGCAACGCTGCACTTTACTGCTGTGATGTGATCACTTGAATAGCCGTTTGCACAACATTTTCTACCTTCCAGACTTCTATGGGAATAATTTTCTGTTATACATTTTTATCCTTCATCAGATATAGTATTAAAAATAAGACATAACTAGTTCACTCTGCTTGCCAAGGATTGAAAGAAAATGATTTGATATCCTCCTAAATAATACTAGAGGCTGTAGAAGACTGGTACAGAATGGCAGGGGGATTTATCAAGCTATGTACTGCCAGAATTAGGCACTTATCTATTACACATCCAACCGTCTCTCCCATATCAAAGGACTTTAAGTGGTTTTGTGTGTGTTGATGTAGTCAACACTCGTGGCAGTGTTTTCTCAGAGTAGAATGAGAGAAATCGAGGAATGGCACTATAATCTTCTGGTAAATCTGTCTCATAAAATACAATTCCGCTCCTGCCTTGCTGTGAGGATGTTTTCATATGCAGATGGTACTCAGACATCAGGCATCCTGAAAATAGTGTGGAAGCCAGTGTGTCATTACCACATTATCAGCTCCATCGCAGATCCCACTAGCAAGCCTCATCAGCAGGCTTCTAAGACTAGTCAGGCTCTGGAATGGTGGTGTGAACAAGCAGCATTCATTTACACCTCCACAGACAGTGGCTCTGTGTGCGCCTTCACACCTCACTTACAAAGTTACAACAGCGTTTGGGCACCTTCTAGGTGATTCTCCTTCTTTCACTAAGATGGACAGAGGTGCACAGGAGAAATGAGCCACTTGCTTATATACCTTTTGTATATTCCTCCATAAAATATGTATGCACGGTGGCTTAGTGGTAGCACTGATCAGTCCTGATCAGACACTATGGCCCTGATTCACTATTGGGCGTGGGCGCATATTTATGGGCTTAAGCCCAATTTTCATGGGCGTCCGTCATTTTTTACCCTGCAACCTAATTCACTATTGACCAGAGCCCATAAGCAGATGCCCAATCTAATTCACAAAAAGACACACGCCCGAAATCAGACTCACAAAACAGACTTGCTAAGAAGCAAGTCTAAAACCATGAAAACTCACTGCAGAGACATGTTCACTTAGAAATTTGCTTTGCCAAATATCAGGACTTCACTTTAAACAATATCTGCTATTTCCAAAAAAATTAAGAATGTGTTAAAAATCGTTTTTTTCAAGGAAATCGACACAGTAAAAATCTAGAAGCCCGTGCAGTGTCTTTGGCAGATACAACTGAGCATGTGCAGAACACATTTTAGACTTCTGCCATGGGCGTTTGCTTTTTAGCCACTGACTAATAGTGAATCTTACTGTGGATTCCTCTGACAGCCGGCACTCGCTCGCGTCTATTGTGTTTAATAAACAGCACTAAGCATATCTTCATGTAATCTAACTAGATTTCCTTAGTTCTAGTGATTCTATTTTTGTTTCTTATCCTTTATAATTATTTCTGTAATGATTTTACTTATTTCAAAGGTCTAGATAATATTTATTTTGACAGCTGAATGTAAAAATAAAGGTCCACAATAAAAAAAAAAAAAAAAAACAGCGTGGGTCCCCCCTCTCATCCTTACCAAGCCCTTCAGGTCTGGTATGGATATTAAGGGGGAACTCCACGCTGAAATTTAAAAAAAAAACAGCGTGGGTCCCCCTCAATATCCATACCAGACCCTTATCCGAGCATGCACCCCGGCAGGTCAGGAAAGGGGGGGGACGAGCCCCCCCCTCCTGAACCATACCAGGCCACATGCCCTCAACATGGGGGGGGTGCTTTGAGGCAGGGGGGGCTCCCCCCCCCAAAGCACCTTGTCCCCATGTTGATGAGGACAAGGGCCTCTTCCCCACAACCCTGGCCGGTGGTTGTGGGGGTCTGCGGGCGGGGGGCTTATCAGAATCTGGAAGCCCCCTTTAACAAGGGGGCCCCCAGATCCCGGCCCCCCCCCCTACGTGAAGGAGTCTGCGGTACATGCTCCCGCAGACTCCTTCACAAAAAAAAAAACTGTGTGGTGTAAAAAAAACACAGTACAGGGTCTTTGACAAGTCCTTTATTAAAACAATGTCCCCCGAAGTAGATCCAACGTCAATCGCGGCGGCAGCGGCAGGGACCCGAAAAAAAAAAAAAAAAAAAAGGTTCCGCTCCAGTCCCAGGCTTCCAGCCTTGTGAAGAAGAGGCTAGCTGACAGTTCTTATATAGGTATGGGGCGGGGCCAGCCGGGGACATCATCCGAGTGACCCGCCCCATGTCACATGCTTGCTGTTCCCGGCTGGCCCCGCCCCATAGCTATATAAGAAATGTCAGACTGTCTCCTGCATTCAGCTAGTTAGCCTCAGTGGAGAGACAGGGTGACATATCTCAAATAGGTAAGGGGCGGGGATGATGTGCCCGGCTGGCCCCGTCCCATACCTATATAAGAACTGTCAGCTAGCCTCTTCTTCACAAGGCTGGAAGCCTCCGACGGGAGCGGAACCTTTTTTTTTTTTTTTTCTTTTTTCGGGTCCCTGCCGCCGCCGCCGTGATTGACGTTGGATCTACTTCGGGGGACATTGTTTTAATAAAGGACTTGTCAAAGACCCTGTACTGTGTTTTTTTTACACCACACTTAGTTTTTTTGTGAATAAATCTGCGGGACCATGTACCGCAGACTCGTTCACGTAGGGGGGGGGCCGGGATCTGGGGGCCCCCTTGTTAAAGGGGGCTTCCAGATTCTGATAAGCCCCCCGCCCGCAGACCCCCACAACCACCGGCCAGGGTTGTGGGGAAGAGGCCCTTGTCCTCATCAACATGGGGACAAGGTGCTTTGGGGGGGGAGCCCCCCCTGTCCCAAAGCACCCCCCTCCATGTTGAGGGCATGTGGCCTGGTATGGTTCAGGAGGGGGGGGGGCGCTCGCTCGTCCCCCCCCCTTTCCTGACCTGCCGGGCTGCATGCTCGGATAAGGGTCTGGTATGGATATTGAGGGGGACCCACGCTGTTTTTTTTTTTAATTTCAGTGTGGAGTTCCCCCTTAATATCCATACCAGACCTGAAGGGCTTGGTAAGGATGAGAGGGGGGGACCCACGCTGTTTTTTTTATTATTTATTTAATTCACGGAAATAATTTGAGATTCAGCTGTCAGTGGGAAACCCCGATGACAGCTGAAACATTCCTTCTGTCCCTGCAGAGAGCTCCGCTATTATATTTGACATTAAAAAGTATAGAGACTGCAACACTGTATCTATTTGTATCCATTCCGGATATAGATGTTTTTATTCGGATACAAATAGATACAATGTTGCAACCTTTATACTTTTTAATGTCAAATATAATAGCGCAGCTCTCTGCAGGGACAGAAGTAATTACTTTGCTATTATATTTGCAGGCCGTAGACGGGGCGAAAATCGAACAATTTTTTTACCATTGGTGGTAACGTCGGCCCATTGAACAACCGAATTTTTTTTTTTTTTTAAAACGGTCAGTTTTCGCCCCATCTATGGCCTGCATTTTTCTTTTTCTTATTCTTTTTTTTTATTCTTCTTTTTCTTGCAGGTCATGGCTCATGTGCAGATTTTTTATCTGTTAAAAGATCAGCCAATTTGCCAATCATTGCAGCTAAAATCGGCCGATCTGCAAAATCGGCCAATTTTTATCCAAATTTACCAATTAAAAAAAGTTGCAAAATCCCCAAAAATGGCTGACCAATTAACCCACTAACGGGCCGAAAATCAGCCGATTTTTTTTGCGGACGATTTTAGACCCATGTAAAGCAGGCCATAGATGGGTCTAAAATCGGCCGATTTTTCTGCCGAAAAAAAAATCGAACGATTTTCGGGCCGTTAGTGGGTTAATTGATCAGCTGTTTTTTGGGATTTTGGCACATTTTTTTTATCAGTAAATTTGGAACAAAAAATTTTCAACTTTACTGGTAAACAAAATATGCTAAAATCCCAAAAAATGACCGACCAATTATCCCAATAACGGAAGAGGCCCTTGTCCCCATTAACATGGGGACAAGGTGCTTTGGGGGGGAGCCCCCCTTCCCCAAAGCACCCCCCCATGTTGAGGGCATGTGGCCTGGTATAGTTCAGGAGGGGGGGGCGCTCGCTCGTCCCCCCCCCCTTTCCTGACCTGCCGGGGCTGCATGCTCGGATAAGGGTCTGGTATGGATTTTGGGGGGATCCCCAAGCTGTTTTTTTTTTATTTCAGCGTGGAGTTCCCCCTTAATATCCATACCAGATCCGAAGGGCTTGGTACGGATGTGAGGGGGGACCCCACGCTTTTTTTTTTTTTGTACATTCAGCTGTCAGTGGGGAACCCCGCTGACAGTTGAAACATTAACACATGGCTGTCGCTCCTACAATCCTGCATGAGTTATGTTATCAACTCATGCAGCATTTTAGTAGCGAAAACCAATGCAGCGCTCATGTTTCAGCTGTCGGCGGAGTTCCCCACTGACAGTTGATGTAAAAATATTGCAGGGAATTATAAACAATTTGTAAAAAACCCGGCGTGGGGTCCCCCCTCTCAACCATAATAAGCCCTTCGGGTCTCGTATGGATGTTAAGGGGTAACTCCACGCTGAAATTAAATAAAAAACAGCATAGGGTACCCCCCAAAATCCATAACAGATACTTATCTGAGCATGCAGCCCAGCAGGTCAGGAAAGGGGGGGGGACAAGCGAGCGCCTCCCCCCCTCCTGAACCATACCAGGCCACATGCCCATACCAAATTATTCAAACATTTGTAAACAGACCAATTAACTGAAATGGTTTGGCATTTGTACCCCAAATATGACGTTCCCTGAGGCATTGGTAAACCGAGGTACGCCTGTATTAGTATTGCAATCCTTTGTATTGGGATACATAGAACCAACATACATCTGAATTGGCAACATAGCACAACATTTGTGTCACATTGGAGATATCTGGTAGTTATACTGACCTTGCCCAGGGACCTAAGATTGATTCACAGCACAGAAATACAGGCTGGATTAGCAATGTAGCTCCGTGGATTAGTGGTTAGCACTACTGTCTCACAACTCTAGGGTTGTCGGTTTGAATCCCAACCCCGGTGAGGAAGTAGCATGATCTCCGTGTGTGGCTGTCTTCAAATAGATGTTCTGGCAACATCTTTGCTTTCTGTCTAAATGATCCCTAAAATGTGAATTAGAATGAGGCCTTGTCTGTTGAAACACCTTCAAAGCTGCACCTTATGTGAATGTCATACAATGGGATAAGAGCCTGGAGCACTAATAGATTTGATAATGATGGTTTACACTCCATCCACTTTTGTGAAGGATTTGGCAAGCAAAGAGCTGACAGAGAGAGAGAAAGTCTGCAAAGTCGCACCCTATTGTATGCTATTAGAGCGACCACATGGGTGTGTTTCAAACATTGATTTCTATAGTACATATAGTATATGTACAGTGGGGATCGAAAGTTTGGGCACCCCAGCTAAAAATTTGCATTAATGTGCATAAAGAAGCCAAGGAAAGATGGAAAAATCTCCAAAAGGCATCAAATTACAGATTAGACATTCTTATAATATGTCAACAAAAGTTAGATTTTATTTCCATCATTTACACTTTCAAAATAACAGAAAACAAAAAAATGGCGTCTGCAAAAGTTTGGGCACCCTGCAGAATTTATAGCATGCACTGCCCCCTTTGCAAAGCTGAGACCTGCCAGTGTCATGGATTGTTCTCAATCATCGTCTGGGAAGACCAGGTGATGTCAATCTCAAAGGTTTTAAATGCCCAGACTCATCTGACCTTGCCCCAACAATCAGCACCATGGGTTCTTCTAAGCAGTTGTCTAGAAAACCGAAACTGAAAATAGTTGACGCTCACAAAGCTGGAGAAGGCTATAAGAAGATAGCAAAGCGTTTTCAGATGTCAATATCCTCTGTTTGGAATGTAATTAAGAAATGGCAGTCATCAGGAACAGTGGAAGTTAAAGCAACATCTGGAAGACCAAGAAAAATATCAGACAGAACAGCTCGCAGGATTGTGAGAAAAACAATTCAAAACCCACGTTTGACTGCACGATCCCTCCAGAAAGATCTGGCAGACACTGGAGTTGTGGTACACTATTCCACTATAAAGAGATACTTGTACAAATATGGTCTTCATGGAAGAGTCATCAAAAGAAAACCTCTTCTACGTCCTCACCACAAAAATCATCGTTTGAACTTTGCAAATGAACATATAGACAAGCCTGATGCATTTTGGAAACAAGTTCTGTGGACCGATGAGGTTAAAATTGAACCTTTTGGCCGGAATGAGCAAAGGTACGTTTGGAGAAGAAGGGACACAGAATTTAATGAAAAGAACCTCTGTCCAACTGTTAAGCATGGGGTTGGATCAATCATGCTTTGGGGGTTGTGTTGCAGCCAGTGGCACAGGGAACATCTCACGAGGAGAAGGAAAAATGGATTCAATAAAATTTCAGCAAATTTTGGATGGTAACTTGATGCCATCTGTGAAAAAGCTGAAGTTAAAGAGAGGACGGCTTCTACAAATGGATAATGATCCTAAACACACCTCGAAATCCACGGGGGATTACATCAAGAGGCGTAAACTGAAGGTTTTGCCATGGCCTTCACAATCTCCTGACCTCAACATAATTGAAAATCTATCGATAGACCTTAAAAGAGCAATGCGTGACAGACAGCCCAGAAATCTCAAAGAACTGGAAGACTTTTGTAAGGAAGAATGGGCAAAGATACCTCAAACAAGAATTGAAAGACTCTTGGCTGGCTACAAAAAGCATTTACAAGCTGTGATACTTGCCAAAGGGGGCAGTACAAGATATTAACTCTGCAGGGTGCCCAAACTTTTGCAGACGCCATTTTTTTTTTTCTGTTATTTTGAAAGTGTAAATGATGGAAATAAAATCTAACTTTTGTTGACATATTATAAGAATGTCTAATCTGTAATTTGATGCCTTTTGGAGATTTTTCCATCTTTCCTTGGCTTCTTTATGCACATTAATACAAATTTTTAGCTGGGGTGCCCAAACTTTCGATCCCCACTGTATATAGTATGTAGTATATAGTAGTACATGTACTACTTTAGTGGCAATTTGCATAGAGATCTGTGTCAGATGTCTTGAAAATTGCATTGAAATGGTCAATTTTACTGTAAGTCGCAGGATTTGTAAATCAGCTTTGCCCAGAGTGTAATGTTTGGTGAAGTTTGATTTCTGGAGTGTTTTGCCAATTGATGGGAAATTCACCATACTAGTCAAATCGATTTGTCATTTTCAGTATTGCATACAAGATGTGGTCATGTGACTGTCTTAACTCATGCGAGAATCTGGAGGGAATTGTGACCATAGTAGCAATAAAGGTTCCAATTGGGGTTCCCTTTCACATCCCTGCTCAATGTTCTGTTGTATGCTGCACACATACATTTCACTGTATATTTCTTTCTGATTTGTGGGGCCTGTATACCAAGGGTTAATGCAGGTAGGAAGCGGATTCATCAGGTGAAAACACTTTCACTGACCAAATTAAGGTCAGTGGTGGGTGAGGCTTCATTGGGTGTGGGGCCTTGTTTGGCGTGCTCCAAATACAACCTAGCTTATATAAAGATGTGCAGTAGTGAGTAATTTGGCCTGTTACTAGGCCGGGTGATTTGTGACTAAGGCTGGCCATACAATTATCTGCAGATTTTTGGTTTAGATTTACCAAAAACCATATAATAGGAGGACAAACCTAAACAACACTTTCAGTTGTATCCAATTAGGCAGGCCCTTGCACTACATAGTTGAAGGTAAATCTAAAGGAAATTGGGCAGAAAATCTGCAGATAATTGTATAATGTATGGCCAGCCTAAGTCCTTGCATGGTGTGGTTTGGGGGAAGAAGAGATTTTGTGCTGAATTGCCCCAGACACCACTCAGGCTGTGTTTGGAAGTGGGCTGGAAATGTTTGCATATTTTTGGCCTTGTAAAGTGTGTTTGTGTGTCATTGCACAATGATTGTGTCTTTTCTTTTTGCATTGAAAGCCTCACACATGTCAATCGTTTTGTTTAAAATCTGCTCTTGTTTTAATTTTGCTTGCTTATTTAGACTCCAATGCATTTTTCTGACAAACCTGCTGACAAATGTATGTGTAGGGGGTTTGTAGAGGTGGGAGGGGTTTTTTTTCACATGCTTTGTTTTCTTGATATTTTGATCTGAAGACTTTTTTTTGTGAATGGATCTTCATACTAAGTGATTGTGTAAGTAAATCTTATGTGCACGAAAATGTTACTTGATTCATCTTCCCCTTTGTTTCCTGCTATAACCTGAGCACACACAGTTCACTAGAAGTATCTTTAGATTGTAAGCTCTTATGAGCAGGAGTGTTTTATTTTTGCCACATCAATCCTATTTTTGTGACTCACCAAGATATTGACTGTACATACTTGTTCCTGCTGACCAAATAAATGAAGATATATTTGATCAATAAATGTTTGACCGATGTTTTTGTGTTTATTTTATGTCCAATATATGAACAACCTTAATAGTTACTTTGTATACTTATATAATCTGCTCAAATGTAGCTTGTAAGAGCGTGAATATGCAAGTGTGTGCAAACTGGCTTTTTCAAAACCAAAAAAAAAAAAAACCCACTTGCACCACAATATTGTTATGTACTAATGAATGTCACATTCACTGTGCAGCCAGCTACAGGTTTTCTACAATTCGATTTACAGTAATAAAATAGTCTTGCCTTTGTGTTGGCAAATAGTGTTGCCTTTGGCAACAAATATTAGCCAAGGTTAAAAAAAACAAATCAATAAGAAACATACATTTGCGAAAGCTATCATAGCCGTGCATAGAAATGCGCGATTGCAAACAAATAAGCACCAAACAGGTGTCCGCATGGCGCATGAACGGCTATCCTGGAAGTCCGTCATCACGTGCGCGTGCACCCGGAAGTGGTTGTGGGGAGTGTAAGTGGATGACAAGTGGTTGGAGGTTTTGTGTTGGTTGAAAATTTTGATAACTTTATTGGCATTTGGACATGGCGAGAGCACAGTTCTCAACTGAGGAGATGATCCTTATATGTAAAGTAAGTGTGGCCATTGCAAATATGTTTATAACATGTGAGGGACAGGTAATTGCAATTTTGTGGGTGGGGCCTAGCAGAATCTCACTTGGTGCACATGCTACTTATCTGTACATTAGCTCCTGGGTATTGATGGGTCAATGATATTAACCACTTGCCTACTGGGTACTCCTACCCCCTTCCTGTCCTGGCCAATTTTCATCTTTCTGCACTGTTACACTTTGAATGACAATTGTGCGGTCATGCCACATTGTACCCATCTTAAATTTGTATCAGTTTTTTCAGACAAATAGAGCTTTCTTTGGGTGGTATTGACTTGCTGCTGTGAGTTTTACTTTTTGCTCGATAAACCACAAAATAGCTCATAATGAATAAAAGTCTGTTTATATTATAACATTTGGTAAACTGGTAATTTAGCAACACTGATGTGCGTTGATGAGGCAGCACTGGTGGGTGGCACTGCTGGCCACAGGTGGGCGGAACTGTTGGGTGGCACTGGTGGGCACTGATCATCAGGGCACTGATCATCGGGGCCGACCCCTGCTTTGATAACTGCTGGTTCTTGGCAGTACTTTCCACACATTCTGACAGCGTGATGAAAGTGCAGCCAAGACCCGGCAAATGCATTTCCCGGTGATCAGCGTGTCATTGGACGTGGCTGATCACATGGTAAAAAGCCGCTGTGATTGGCCTTTACCACATCACGTGATCAGCTGTGTCCTTAGGACACAGCAATCACGGAGAGCGCGTTCTGCCAGGATGTCATATGACACCCTCCCAGAGCTGCCTGGATGCAGTGTAGCGTTATTCGGCTATCTGCGGTCACCAAATAGGTAACCAGCTAGGCCTTCATGGCTAATCTTTGAATATCTGGACATGTATACTGCGTATAATGCATTACATTCTACAATGTGTTGGTGTACATGGTATTACAGTGTGCAATGCAATGCTGGATTCTGCATGACAGTGGACAGCGTATCACAGTGTGCAATGCGTAGCTCCAGCCTGCATGACAGTGTACAGTGCATTACAGTCTACAATGTGTGGGTGTACACGGTATTACATTGTACAGTGTATTACAGTGTGCAATGCGTTGTACACTGCAGTGTGCACTAAAGCATTTTACACTCATGCACTGTACACACTAACGCATTTGACATTTCTAGTGTGCAATGCGTTAGTGTGCAATGCCTTGGACAGTACAATGCATTTGCAGTATTGGTGTATGTTTATTAAGCACAGATAATTAATCTGATTTTAGTTATCAAGGAGAAGTCTTCTCTGTCCCCCTGTTTATGAGGTGGAGGACAATTGTTTTCCGAAGAAGAGAGGAGACATTTTTCAAGGAGATCTGTATAGATTTCCAGAGATATGTGTAGATGGTTGAGGGGCTGCATGTGATCTCCGGAGATAATTGGGATTAACGATCACCTGAGTTAAACCAGTGAATGAAAAGTGTAAAAAAACATGGATTGAAAATAATCTGCACTGACCACTGTGCTTTGTCAAGCCACATATTGGCACATTCTGGTTTCACACAGATGCGATGTGAAATTTGCAGTGTTTTCTGTGCAAGCGCTGCACCGCATCACAACCGCAACACCTTCATGCCACCTGCTGCGGCTTTCTAGGTGAAGTTACCAACACACCAATATTGGTACACAAAGCGTATTGCGATTTGCCAAATTGGATGGCATGCCTATTCACACCCATGTGCATACCCTGAAAAAGGGTCCTGCACATTTTTGGCCCTGATGCGGTGCAATTTGAGGTGTGCAAAATGTTTGTCTCTAATTGCAACGCACACAAATTGCATGCGATTTGCCCAGGAGTGCGGTGTTAGACCACAATGCATGTATGTGAAGCCAGAATAAAAGAATGTGGATTTTGTCTATTTTTACTTGCGCATGTTAACATTATGAAAGTGCATTTTTCTTCTGTTTAACATGCTATAGAAATGGAACATGCATTTGGATGTAGTGTTTTTGTATGTGCATTTTGGAAGTATTCTAAACACACATTGACCCTAGGGCCACACCATATCTTATGCAGGCCATAGATGGGTCGAAAATCGGCCAATTTTTCGGCCGAAAATAAAATCGGCCGATTTTCGGATCGTTAGTGGGCTATTTGTTCGGCCGTTTTTCGGTATTTTGGCAGATTTTTTTTTTCGGCAAAGTTGGAAAAAAACGGCCGAATTTGCCGATCGGCCGATTTTCGCGGCAATGATGGGCAAATCGGCCGATTTTTTACTGATAAAAAATCTGCACATGAGCAGTGACCTGCAAGAGGAAGACAAAAAGAAGAAAAAGAAGAAGAGGATGATGAAGAAGATGAGAAGGAGAGGATGATGATGAAGAGGATGATGATGATGATGATGAAGAAGAAGAAGATGATGAAGAGGATGATGATGAAGAAGAAGAAGAAGAGGATGATGATGATGATGAAGAAGATGATGATGAAGAAGAAGAAGACGATGAAGAAGAGGATGATGAAGAAGAAGAAGAAGAGGATGATGATGATGAAGAAGAGGATGATGATGATGAAGAAGAAGACGATGAAGAAGAGGATGATGGTGAAGAAGAAGAGGATGATGAAGAAGAAGAAGAAGAAGAGGATGATGGTGAAGAAGAAGAAGAAGATGAGGATGATGGTGAAGAAGAAGATGAGGATGAAGAAGAAGAAGATGAGGATGAAGAAGAAGAAGAGGATGATGATGATGAAGAGGATGCTGATGATGAAGAAGAAGAGGATGCTGATGAAGAAGAAGAAGATGAGGATGATGATGAAGAAGAAGATGAGGATGATGATGATGAAGAAGAAGATGATGAAGAGGAAGAAGAGGATGATGATGAAGAAGAAGAAGAAGAAGAAGAAGAAGAAGAAGAAGAGGATGATGGTGAAGAAGAAGAAGAGGATGATGGTGAAGAAGAAGAAGAGGATGATGGTGAAGAAGAAGAAGAGGATGATGGTGAAGAAGAAGAAGAAGATGAGGATGAAGAAGATGAGGATGAAGAAGAAGAAGAGGATGATGATGAAGAAGAGGATGATGATGATGATGATGAAGAAGAGGATGATGATGAAGAAGAGGAAGAAGAGGATGATGATGATGAAGAAGAAGATGATGAAGAGGAAGAAGAGGATGATGATGATGAAGAAGAAGAAGAAGAAGAGGATGATGAAGATGATGAAGATGATGAAGAAGAAGAGGATGATGAAGAAGAGGATGATGATGAAGAAGTAGAAGAGGATGATGATGAAGAAGAAGAGGATGATGATGAAGAAGTAGAAGAAGAGGATGATGATGAAGAAGAAGAAGAGGAAGAAGAAGAAGAGGAAGAAGAAGGATGAAAAATGAGAGGAATTCCAGTATGGCAAAAAGTGTCCCTGCAGAGAGCTCCGCTATTTCTTTGACAGTTCCTTGACATTTACAGCGGTTGCAACATTGTATCTATTTGTTTCCGAATAAAAACATCTGTATCCGAAATGGATACAAATACATTGTTGCAACCGCTATAAATGTCAAAGAACTGTCAAAGAAATAGAGGAGCTCTCTGCAGGGACACTTTTTGCCGGCTGTAGAGGGGATGAAAATCGGCCGATTTTTTTTTTACCATTGCTAGTAACATCGGCCGCTTGAACAACCGATTTTTCATTTTTTAAAAGAAAAATCGGCTGTTTTTCTCCCCGTCTATGGCCTGCATAAGCATTAGTGTGCCTGGGGGAGGGGGGGACCTTTGGCCTTTCCAAACACAGTAGATGCTCCAAGAATGTTTCCTTGAACTCTTGAAATGGTTAAAAAGGAAAGACACTCTAGATAGCCTGCACTGAGAATTGACTGTCATGATGACGTGTCAATGATTATTTGCTCTCATTTTTCAGGAGTGGTACTGCTTGCGGTTGAAGCTGGTAGAAATCCACCTTCACGTCCTCCACTCACCTTCACTTGTGGCCAGTGGATATTTTGTGGCCGCAGGCAAGAACTGGCATCGAGGACCTGCATAATGACCCTGGCATGCCAGAGGTGGTTTGGAAGCAGCACAGCAATTTGACCATCCCTTTCCTCTATGTTGGTTTTAGGGGTGCAGAATTGCTTCTCGTTCGTGAACGGACTGTCGCCGGATATCAGAGTCCCCATATTTTCAAGATATGTTTTAGCCATGTTGGCTTATTTTTATGTTATTTTCCAAGTGTGTCGCACCTAACCGCACAGTAGTGTGGTGCCATGCGTATTTGTGGCTGTGAATGGGGCTGTTTTTAATAGACGTGTGTAGGTGCAACAACGTTTTCATCATGGTACCTGCGCACATCTACATAGGGCATTGCATTTCTTTGCTGTGCTGGAAAATGTGTGTTCTTGCATGCGTTTCTGCACCACCAATGGTGTGAACAAGTCCTAAGGGCTGGTTCACACTATAGAAACAGTCTAGATGTGTTCCTGATGGGTTTTTTTCATGCCCTTTTGGCATGCATGTTTAGTGTGTTCCAGTACATTTTGGATGCGTTTTGGACATGTTTACATTGCATTTTTGTATCCCTTCCACTTATTTTTTTCTATTTTCTTTGTATTCAATGTAGTTAGGGACATGTGCGTTTTAGTACATTCAAGGACGTTTCAATGTGTTCCAGTACAGTTCTGTGCAGAAACAATGCAGCGTGGTCAACTTTGTTTACAGCACCTGCAATGCATTGAAAATGCAAGCGCTGATTTGAACTATGACATTGACAACCATATAACCTTCTTTCTGTGCGTTTGTGATGCTGAAAAAGCAACTGAAACACATGTAGTGTGAACTGGCCCTAAAGGTTATTAGAGGTCAGGGAACAGGACTGACCAGGAATTGTGAATTCAATCAGACTAGTGGTGAGATACAATCAGCAATTGTATAATAATGTGAGATCTGAACTGTAGCTGATAGAAAATGAGACACATTCACTTGATCAGTAAATAGTTAAAGAGTGGGGCGGTGATCCATAGATTTGCATATGGGACAGGTGATGATGGGGTGGGGGAGGGGGTCAAGTTGTATAAGGAGACAGATTTAAAAGAGAAAAAGTTACAATGAAATATACACGGCATGAAACTTGCACATTTCCTAATTGGCAGAAGAACAGTACGCAAGTAACATTCATCCACTTTCTAGTCATTAGGCAAAATCATAATTGATTGATCAATATTCCTGCCACAACCCAGAAAATTGATCTCCATTTTTTTGGGATGTTGCCAAGACTGGGATTAGAACCCATGACCCAAGTGCTGTAAGTTCTGAGCTCTAACCACTAAACCACTGTGGGAGACACAGTTTGAGCTATAATGTAGAATAGTTACATTGTTTAAAAATGATAAAGCGAGCGCTGGTCACTGATATAGACTAGTAAAATGGTATTACACAAGACAAATATAACCACGAACAGTAGTGCATGAACTCGTGAAAGGTCATCCACCCCTGTGACAGTGTACTACACTATTGAGCACCTTTCTGGCTCCTGTGGCTGAGCTAATTCCTCCCCAGGACCATTTGGGCACCCACCCTGATGGATGGATGGATGGATGGATGGATTGATGGATGGAGCTGGATGACTAACCCATAACTGCCAGCATACTGCTGCACCCCCAGATGTGTGATGTGTATAACCCATACACATTAATACTTTTGTTCTGGTGAGTGTAGACCAGTCCCAAGGGTGGTTTACCTTTCACAAGTTCATGCACTACTGTCCGTCACGGAGAGACCACACGTGCCATTCATAGGCACTCTCTGAGTTGGTACTCTCACACGAAGGACATTCCATTATTCAGGAATGATTCTATGAACTTATTTTAGCACCATTTACAATATTACATCATTGTTGCAATTCTTTGCACTTTTTGGTTTTTACATGCATTCATTATTGATCACATGCATTTATAGCGCTGCACTTGTCTTTACCATAGAATAGTTACGTGATTAAAGAGAATGAAGATATATAATTATATTGGGAAATTAGAAGTATATAAATTATTTGAGATATAAGTGTTAAAATGTTTAACATTTGAGTACAGAATGTATGACATTCATTAGTAAATGCATTAGTTTCCTGATCATTTTGGAGACACAGCAAGAAAAGAAATAGAAGAAAATAGAAAATTCGAATACAGGTGTACTATTTATTACATTCTAAGAATTCTATTTTGCCATCATAAGAACGCCAATGTTAATAAAGCCCGCGCTTGTGTGCCATCTAGCGAACATATCCGGTATTGCACCTAAAAATGTGCCAGGCGGGATACCACATTTAGTGATAGCAAAGTAGTCAGTAGACGCTCGTCAATGAGCTTGCTAGACGCTGGTCAGACGACTGATTGATTGACCGGAGTCTGCCTGAATGGTCAGTCTCTGCTAATACACTCACATCTTAGTGAATCAAGGCCTATGTGCATAGAGTTTACATGCTCTTCCAATGTTTACATGCATTTCTTCCAGGTACTCTGGTTTCCTCCTACACTCCAAACACAGACTGGTCAATTAATTGGCTCCTCTCTAAAACTAACTCTAGTATGATACTGTACTGATCACCCCCAAAGTGGCTACCATCTCCCCCAACAACAAATAAAGTGCTTTGGGTCCCTAGGGAGAAATACCCAAAAAAAATATAATTAGATTGTAACCTCCCAGAAGCAGGGCCCTCCTAACCCTCTTGTATTGAACTGTATTGTTCTATTGTCTCCCTTTATATTGTAAAGCGCTGAGCAAACTGTCAGTGCTATATACAGTTGTGTTCAAAATAATAGCAGTCAGACATCACTAACCTGATCAATCACTGTTTTTGGTAGAAATAATATTTCTACATGGCAAATAATTTACTAGCAGGTGTAGTAGAGTAATAGAAATCCAACAGACCCAACAGTCATGACATGCATGCTGCTGATTCGGTGTAATTGAATCACTAATTGAAAGGGGCATGTTCAAAATAATAGCAGTGTGGAGTTCTATTAGTGAGGTCATTCATTTTTTGAAAAACAGGTGGCAATTATTGTTCTTATTTAAGGAAGGAAGGCATCAAATGTTGTACATGCTGGTTACAGTGCATTTCTCTCTGAAATGCTGAGGAAAATGGGTCGTTCCAGACATTGTTCAGAAGAACAGCGTACCTTGATTAAAAAGTTGATTGGAGAGGGGAAAACATATAAAGAAGTGCAGAAAATGATAGGTTGCTCAGCTAAAATGATCGCAAATGCTTTAAAATGACAACCAAAACCTGAAAGACGTGGAAGAAAACGAAAAACTACCATTCGAATGGATAGAAGAATAGCCAAAATGGCAAGGACTCAGCCAACAATCAGCTCCAGGAAGATCAAAGAAGGTCTAAAGTTACCTGTGAGTACTGTTACAATTAGAAGACGCCTATGTGAAGCCAAGCTATCTGTAAGAAGCCCCCGCAAAGTCCCACTGTTGAATAAAAGACATGTGCTGAAGAGGTTACAATTTACCAAAGAGCACATTGACTGGCCTAAAGAGAAATGGCGCAACATTTTGTGGACTGATGAAATTAAGATTGTTCTTTTTGGGTCTAGTGGCCAGAGACAGTTTGTCAGACGACCCCCAAACACTGAATTCAAGGCACAGTACACTGTGAAGACAATGAAGCATGGTTGCGCAAGCATCATGATATGGGGATGTTTCTCATACTACGGTGTTGGGCCTATTTATCGCATACCAGGGATCATGGATCAGTTTGAATACATCAGAATACTTGAAGAAGTCATGCTGCCTTATGCTGAAGAGGAAATACCCTTGAAATGGGTGTTCCAACAAGACAACGACCCCAAACACACCAGTAAACGTGCAACATCTTGGTTCCAGACCATCAAGATTGACGTTATGGAGTGGCCAGCCCAATCCCCGGATCTTAATCCAATAGAAAACTTGTGAGGTGACATCAAAAATGCAGTTTCTGAGGCAAAACCAAGAAATAGAGAAGAACTGTGGAATGTAGTTCAATCATCCTTGGCTGGAATACCTGTTCACAGGTGCCAGAAGTTGGTTGACTCCATGCAACACAGATGTACAGCAGTTCTCAGAAACAGTGCTTATACAACTAAATATTAATTAAGTGATTCAAAGGAAAGCAAAATCTTCAAACATTTTTCAGTTTATATATTGAATGTTTGAGTTTGTAAAGAAGAATACAAACACTGCTATTTTTTTTTCAACAGTCTAATATTCACTGTTCTTCAGTTTTTTTAGAGGAACAACACAAATTTGATATATTTTTCATCATGTTTTGATTTGGAATAGAATGTGTAGTGTTTCCAATGCATTTGTGTGTATGGAAATAAAAGCTATTAGAAGGATTTTGAGCTTTATTCACTTTTTTCAACACACTGCTATTATTTTGAACACAACTGTAAATCCTGTATAATAATAATAAAAATGTATACATAGATATGGGGGTGTATAACATGTATATTTGTAGTTCCAGCATAAAATGAATGACATACAAACATAGGCTTCCTTGCAGCACTAACCCCATTATCACAGATGTACTTCATGATTCCTTACATCTTGGGGAAGATAGACAAGCAAAATCTTTATGTATGAAAAATATTAATTTCCTACTTTTGCATATGTATCTACTTAACCCCCAGGTCAATTATGACATTTCTCTCCTACACTCCTACATGGAAAAATCAACAGTTTCTTGCTAGAAAAAAAAAAAAAAATTATATATATATATATATATATATATATATATATATACATATATATTTAAGTAGAGGCCCTAGAGAACAAAATGGTGGGTGCTGCAATTTTTTATGTCTCATGTTATTTGCACAGCAGTTTTTCAGACGTGGTTTTTTTTAATATATACCCTTTAATGAATTTTAATGTACAAAAACCACAATATAATACATAATTGTTTGGTAAAATATTGAAGATAATGTTACGCCGAGTAAATAGATACCCAACCTGTCATGTTTTAAAACTGTGCAACGGCAACAAACTATGGTACTTAAAAATCTCCATAGGCGAAGCTTTAAAAGCCCTTACAGGTTACCACCAGCTTAGAGTTACACTGGAGGTCTGGTGCTAGAATTATTGCTCTCGCTATTACATCACAATGACCATATGTGTGCAGGACCTACATATGCGTTTGCCTTTGCACACTTTATTTTTTTTTATTTAATTAAATATTTAATTTAAAATTATTTTTACACGGTCTCTCTAATTTTTCTTCTAATCACATGGGATTTACTGAGACATCTGGGGTCTATTAGATCCCTTAAAATAATCAGAATAAACCAAGATCACTTTGATCAGATGCTTTAACAAGCCAGTAATGGCTTATTTACATGAGACCAAAACTAGAAGTTACAATATTCTTGTCGCTTCCGGTTTCTTAGACCATAGAGATGGTCCGGGAAGTTTTGGTCCTCTGTCATCTCTATGGTAAGTTGAAAGCTTCATTCCAGGGCTCCCTGGTGCAATGGAAGAGTCTGGAAAATCACTGGAAGGCGGCAGGTGGAAACCCCTTCCACCAAACATAAAAGCAATGCAGTGCCTATTTAGCCACTCGGCTTGCTTTCACTTTTTTCAGCATTGCTGGCTAAACACACTGATGCCATGGTCATGACTGCAGCTAGGGCCGAGTATAACTACTTCAGCCCAAGGGCATGCAGACACATCCTACGGGCAGGAGGTAATTAAAGCCCCACTCCAAAAAACTTAAAAATGATTCCGTGCAGTGACGCTGTGCCAGCACTGCAATGTTTAACTGCTCATTTAGTCTAGGGCAGAGTTTTTGCACTTTAACTTCCCCAGCAGATGGTGTTCCCCCATGCTCTGAGGCTGGACTGTCCTTCAGTGTCATCATGCCCAAAGCATTGCTATGGAGCCTGCGTTGATTTTGACTTCAGGACCTTAGACCGCTGGAGCACGGAAAAAATGACGCTATGGGGACCAGTCTAGCACAACAGAGGATCAGGTAAGTAGATCTTTTCTATGTCCCCTAGATCCAAATGAGTAATTAACCCTGCAGACGTAGCTCCAGTGCAGGGGACTGTTATTATGTTTCCCAAAGTTGTGCTTTAAACTGGCCTCATTCACACCTTAAAACCTGGAAGCTGAGTGGTTTTAATGCAGAGCTGCACCAGATTTTTGCACTCTTTAGCTTTAGTAAATCAACCCCAGTGTGGGCACACAGGGTCTACAATTCTTGCTGGTGGCTACCCCATGATACTGTTGATTAGCAGAATGAATGTAGTCTGATGCCTCCCTGATCACGTTATCCTGCATTCAGATGTTCCTGTTTTAGCCCTTTCACACTGCTCCGTTAAAAAATTCCATATGCTTTTTTGATGCATTTCCAATGTGTTTTCTGGTTGCCTGACTCCCAGCCTGCACCTGCAGTGTGTTTTTGATGCATTTTCCATTCATTTCAATGGGGAGATGTGTTTTTGATGCACTTTTTAAAAGTGTGGCAAACATGCAAAATACAGGAGTTTTCAAAACCCACCGCATTATTTTTCATTTATTTATTTCAGGTACTTACAGTTGCAAGAAAAAGTATGTGAACCCCTTGGGAATATGTGGAGTTTTGCATGAATTGGGCATAAAATGTGCTCTGAACGTCATCTAAGTCACAACAATAGAAGAACACAGTCTGCTGAACATAATACTACACAAACATTAGATGTTGCCATGGTTTAATTGCACATAACATGTAAACATTCACAGTGCAGGGAGGAAAAAGTATGTGAGGCCCTAGCTTAATGACTTCTCCCAGAGCTAATTGGAGCCAGGAATGAGCCAACCTTGACTCTAATCAGTGTGATGATATTGGATGTGTTGCTGACAGCTGTCCTGCCCTTAAAAAACACACACCTGTTTTGGGTTTACTGGTTTCAAGAAGCACTGTCTGATGTGAACCATGCCTCGCAGAAAAGAGCTCTCAGAAGACCTACAATCAAGAATTGTTGACTTGCATGAAGCTGGAAAGGGTTACAAAAGTATCTCCAAAAGCCTTGATGTTCATGTGTCCACGGTAAGACAGACTGTCTACAAATGGAGAAAGTTTAGCACTGTTGCTACTCTCCCTAGGCGTTGTCGTCCTGTAAAAATGACTGCAAAAACACAGCGCAGAATACTGCATGAGGTAAAGAAGAATCCCAGAGTGTCAGCTAAAGACCTACAGAAATCTCTGGCACATGCTAACATTTTTGTTGACACATCTACAATAAGGAAAACATTAAACAAGAATGGAGTACATGGGAGGACACCACGGAGGAACCCATTGCTGTCCAAAAAGAATACTGCAGCACGTTTGAAGTTTGCAAAAGAGCACCTGGATGTTCCACAGCACTACTGGCAAAATATACTGTGGACAGATGAAACCAAGATTGAGTTGTTTGGGAAGAACACACAACACTATGTGTGGAGAGAAAAAAAGGCACAGCACACCAACATCAAAACCTCATCCCCACTGTAAAACATGGCGGAGGGAGCATCATGGTTTGGGGCTGTTTTGCTGCCTTAGGGCCTGGACGGATTGCTGTCATTGATGGGAAAATTAATTCCAGAGTTTATCAAGACATTTTGCAGGAAAACGTACAACCATCTGTCCGCCAACTGAAGCTCCACAGAGGATGGGTGATGCAACAGGACAATGACCCAAAGCATACAAGTAATTCAACAAAACAATGCCGAAAAGGCGTTTGACAGACTAGCATGGGATTACCTAGAGACCGTTTTGATTGGCATTAGACTGCCTTTGCGCTTTTTGACATTTATTATGTCTCTATATACAACCCCCACAGAGCGAGTGCGAGTTAATGGTCGCCTTTCGGATTCTTTTTCGATCGGCAATGGGACCAGACAGGGATGCCCATTATCACCCCTCCTATTCATTCTTACACTGGAACCTTTATTGAATTGCATTAAAGATAATATTAACATCAAGGAGATTTTGATCAATGGCAAAATTCATAAAGTAGCGGCCTTTGCTGATGACATACTTCTTTTCCTAACAGACCCACATATCACGTTACCTAATTTGCTACAAGATTTCAAATTATTTCAATATTTGGCTAACTTTAAAATCAACTTTTCTAAATCCCAAGCTCTTAATGTCTCATTAACTCCGGATATGATTAGACAAGCGACATCAAATTTTCCTTTTACCTGGCAGCCTCAGGCTATCACTTATTTGGGAATCCAATTACCAACCCATCTTACAGAACTCTATGCAAAAAATTTTTTACCCCTCTTACGTAACATCACCAAAGACCTTCAGATGTGGAATAAACCTTGGTTCTCCTGGTTTGGTAGAGCAGCTATACTTAAGATGAAAGTGCTCCCCAGAATATTGCAGACGATACCAATTCAATTACCAAACTCCTTCTTTAAATCTTATAGAATGCTCTGTACCTCCTTTCTTTGGTATAATAAACGCCCAAGAATTAGCTTTACCCAACTTACTATGCCCAAGAAGAGTGGAGGTATTGGATTACCGGATATTAACCGTTACTACAGGTCTTGTCACCTAGCCAGAATAGTAGATTGGACCACGAACCACATTCGTAAGGTTTGGGTTGGTTTGGAGGCTGATTTCTCAAAGATACCGCTTTCCACCTCCCCGTGGCTGAAAACCTCTCACGTTCCTTCTGAGTTTCGGGAACACCCACTTATAGGTCCCACTTTATGCTGTAGCTCTCAGTTATTCCAGAAAAAATAACTTTCTTCCTCTCCGAGCCCTCTTACTCCGATTAAAATGAATCCGGACTTTATACCAGGGATGTCTCCGACCTTTCTCGCCGGGTATAACCGAGAAGATAATCTAACAGTGCGTCAATTTTTCAAAGATACTAAGCTCTTATCTAGAGAAGACATTACAAAGGCGTGGCCATCCCTTACACAAACACCTTGGATGTATAGACAAATCCACCACTTTTTATGAAACTCCCCACATCTAAAGGATTATTCAAGGCCACTTACTTCATTTGAGAAACTCTGCTTTACAGACCTCCCCCAGAGGCATGTAATATCCAAGCTATATTCCTATCTTGAAAGTGCCAATACATCTCACTCTCGGAAGACCTGTGAAGCCTGGCAGCATGATCTACAACTTCCAATCTCACCAGAGGACTGGGACCACATTTATGACCACATGCATAAAGGTTCCATATGTGTCTCTACACAAGAAGGCAACTATAAATTATTTTCCAGATGGTACAGAGTTCCGTCTGTGATTCATAAATTTGATCCTAACGTTCCAGATTTATGCTGGAGATGTTACCAGGCAACAGATACTCTTCTACATATATGGTGGGAATGCCCGCTGCTACAGCCCTTCTGGAGAAAAGTTCTGGACATAATCACACAAGTAACTACATACACACTAGACTTAACCCCAGCACAATGTCTACTCCATCACTCCTCACTTCCTGTGAGGACTTATCGTAGGTCGCTTGCCTTACATATGATAAATGCGGCAAAGCAGTGTATTCCTGTTCATTGGCGATCAGACTATGTTCCCACCGTGCAAGAGTGGATTCTTAGGATCATCAGGATCGCGGAAATGGAGGAGCTGATTTCAGTGGCAAAGGAACACCCCGAGAGATTCAGGAAGACTTGGGCTTGTTGGACTCATTTCCAAACTACTGATACTTATCGTTGTTTAATGAAGGAATGAGCAAGAAGAGATTTGGAGACACGGAAAGCCTTTAGAACTTTCACCTCAGGAATAGCTCCATAAATGGAGTCTAACCGAACTGTATCCCTAATTAAAAATAGAATCTGTTACAGCTTGGCCGATGCGTATTGATGTGACTGGTTTGGTTGTGCTTATTTAATTATAAACCCCATCCTCCCCCCCCCCTCTTTTTTTTTTTTTTCCTTCCCCTCTTCCCTATATATTTGTCTTCTTTGCTCCCCCCCACCCCATTATGATATTACTTTTCATATTCTTCTTCCATTCCCGCACTCTTCTCTTTCTTTTCTTTTCTTTCTCTCTTTCACACCTTTTTCATATTCTAACCAATCATATTTTTCATAAGGTACAGAGTATTCATATATGTACAGGTGTGATAGTAATCTACAAAACTAACCTACACTTTTCGGATACGGAAACATAGGACATATATGCCTTGAGGTGACACTTTTGTCTTGCACTTCACAGTCCTGTTATGGTATGTGTACACCATACTTCTCTAAATTACATACTGTTATTATTTTTATGGTTATATATTATGCATCTGCCTTACTGTAGGACTATGTTTCAGGATGATCTACAATTTACTTAAATGTCCTGGTCCCGTCTGCGTTACGGGAGAACATGTAAGAGGACATGCGCGGACTGCGATCCGTATCTGTATATGACTTGTTATGCCTTTCATATTTCAATAAAACCTTTTTTGGAAAAAAAAAAAAAAAAAAAACAATGGCTGCAACAGCACAGAATACGCCTCCTGGAGTGGCCCGGTCAGAGTCCTGACCTCAACCCGATTGAAATGCTGTGGCATGACCTTAAGAGAGCGATTCACACCAGACATCCCAAGAATATTGCTACACTGAAACAGTTTTGTGAAGAGGAGTGGTCCAAAATTACTCCAGATCGTTGTGCAGGTCTGATCTGCAACTACAGGAAACGTTTGGTTGAGGTTATTGCTGCCAAAGGAGGGTCAACCAGTTATTATGTCCAAAGGTTCACATACTTTTTCCTCCCTGCACTGTGAATGTTTACATGTTATGTGCATTTAAATCATGGCAACATCTAATGTTTGTGTAGTATTATGTTCAGCAGACAGTGTTCTTCAATTGTTGTGACTTAGATGAAGTTCAGAGCACATTTTATGCCCAATTCATGCAAAACTCCACGTATTCCCAAGGGGTTCACATACTTTTTCTTGCAACTTTATATAGCGCTGTCAATTTAGGCAGTGCTTTACACATTCACATCCGTCCCTAACCCTCAAGGGGTGTACAATCTAAGGTCTCTAACTTACATTCATACATACACATACTAGGGCCAATTTAGACAGGATCCAATTAACCTACCAGCATGTCTTTGGAGTGTGGGAGGAAACCGGAGTACCCGGAGGAAACCCATGCAGGCACAGGGAGAACATGCAAACTCCAGGCAGGTGGTGCCGTGGCTGGGATTCGGACCAACGACCCTAGTACTGCCAGGCAGAAGTGCTAACCATTTAGCCACTGTGCTGCCCACCACATCCCACAGAGCATTAAGTTTGAAGGGTTGTATAGGATTTAAGGGAAAATATTGTATTTTTATCAAGGTAAAAATACAGCAAAAATGCATCAGTATGAGAGGGCCCTAAAACACTTTTTAGCTGCGTTTAGGCATGTATATATGTGTTTAGTTGTGTTTACGTGCATTTAGTGTCTCTAATCAGGCCTTGATGCTCAGGATTCTATTTTCTCTAAATGCAGCTAATCTGACCTCACCTAAAGACAGGTAAACACACACCTGAATGGCACCATTGAAAAATCATTGCATGCATTTGTCTGTGATTCGAAATGTTCTGTAAACGCATAGAAACGCAGGTTTGACAGTGCCAGGGTTAACAAGGCCTAAGATGAGAAGAATGACAAAGGGCTACCTGCTGCCT
The DNA here is from genome assembly GCF_062004578.1 of Staurois parvus. Taxonomy (NCBI): domain Eukaryota; kingdom Metazoa; phylum Chordata; class Amphibia; order Anura; family Ranidae; genus Staurois; species Staurois parvus. Next base: position 270,637 of record NW_028318124.1, read on the forward strand.
TCTTGACCCAAGGTTGTGACTGTTGCCCATGGTCTATATGGCCTTTACAGAAATCCAGGCATGCCTGTATACTACAGGGGTCTTTAAAGATAACATTTTACTGCTCCCACCTGTAGCTTCCCTGTACAGCCTCCAGTTTGAAAATTATTTCTTCTTCTTTGAGAGCCAATTTAGAGATTCCAATAAATGTACAATTTCCCCAAAAAATTGCACTCTCTAATTTACCTGTTTTATCTGTTGCAACCTCTACCAGGGTTTTGCTAGAGTGAATGAATAAAGACCAGAACACATTTAATGGTTTCTATAAAATGATGAGCTTCGCCTGCGATTTTTGCAGATTAGTTGCAAAACTCCCTTATTAACCAGAAAACCACAAAAATCATTAAAATGTGGTTATAGGAAGCTTAATGAGATTTTGGAGGGAGGGGGATGCTTAAAAAGGCTTTTGTTGTATAATGTGTCTTTGGCCATGGGGTATCTGTGTTTTTCTTTCTGATTAAAACCTTAAATAAAATGTAAAATTAAAATAAGAATGTTGTTGGAGGAATTAGCAATGGCTGGACAGCAGAAACAATATTTTTTAAACATATGGAGGTGTATTTATTAAAAAAAAACAAAACTGCATAAACTGTATTCATTCAGTGCAATGTTATTCATAGAAAAAACACTGAGGAAAATACCACATTATGGCCACTAGAAGGAGCCAAGGAGTATATGTCTGTCTTATGACACTCAGCACCATCTAGTGGCCCATAATGCAGTATTTTCCCTATTTACAGTGTTTTTTAATTAACTTTCAAAACTGCATAGAATATAGTCTGCAGAAAATGAAAATAAAAGGAATTTGTACAGTTAATACCATCATTATAACTATTAACCACATTTCAGTTATCAAAACTCTGTTATTGTGGTGACAGTAGCCCTTTAAAGGCACAGGGTTTTCTGTGCCTAAGGCTGATGCGTTTTTGCTGCATTTTTACTGTACTAAAAACGCAACAAAAACGCAATCCCTTTAAATTCTGTAGGACTCTTCATACCACTGTGCTGCGCATGCAGTACGTTTTGATTCCTGCTTGCAGCATCTTTGCTGTGGTTTTCAAAACCACAACAAAAACGCAGGTCCCTGCTGAAAGGTATAGAAAAAGTAGCAAAAAACGTGACAAAAAAACACCCATTGTGTTTTTGCTGTGTTTTTTGAGTCACACGTCCAAGTTTCACAGGTGCATGCTGGGTAATAGGCAATGCACCGGAAACGCAACACAACGCATATGCGTTTTTGCAGTGAAGCTGTGTGAAAGCAGCCTTTAGCTTCTGGGATGCTTCCAGACCTGCTGGTAACTGAAGAAGTGCACATTGTGCTCAATAACGGACCCTGAAATGTGTAGAGCCGGTATGCAGTACAGTGTTTTTTCACATATGGTCTAATTGGAGCAAGAGAAAGTAACCTTATTATTTTATTGGTTTTAAAAGGTTATGAGGTCTCTTGTGTAAGTCAGTAATGATAAAGTTTCCTGGGTAAAGGTGATAAGGATTACTGAAACAGTAACTCACAGTTTTGTAATTTTTACTGTTTACGGGTGAGTTACTTCTGCACAAACAAGATTTTGATTGCTGTACCAAATAAAACTCCCTCTCGCACCTCTGACCATGTGAAATAGGTCATTACTGGCAACCAGAACAGATGATTAACCAGACAGAAAAACATATAGGAAAAGAAGCTTACATGAATGAAAAAGCAAAAAAGAGTGCCAATGGAGCGATACATAGGAAATAATTAAAGTGAACCTGTGGCGAGACTATGTACACTAAAGTTTTTTTACATATTCTCAGCAAGCAATTAAATCCCCACAATCATCTCTGTAGCTATTGGCACTGTGGGGAAATTCATCTTCAAAATATTCCTATCACTTTCTATTAAACCAGAACCTTGGCAGCTTATGTAAACACACAAGGCATTTCCAAGCTGTTAGAAGCCAGTTGAACACCTGACTTTGGTGTCTTATGTAGTGGAGAATGACAAGCCAGGGGTGACTTGTTTTAACTTCTTGATGACTGACCACTATACATATATTACCAGTCTGCTCCCCTGTTGTTCCTTGAAAATGTACTGTTACATCCTTCAGGTACTGCACTCCTATGCACAGAGGCACAGTCCTGTGATCCCGCTGTGATTGGACACACCAGATCACGTGCAAAATGTACAGAGCCAATGAGAGTGGCTCTGTACCACATGCTCACTGTATCTAATCAAGATTCTAAACAAAAGCTGCCATTAGCAGCCATGTCTGACTTACTTGCTGGTGATCAGGAAGCCCCCTTTCCTCTCATACACTAAAGAGAACCTTCTGACCATCACCCCAGCACCAGTGCAATCTAATAACAGTGCCCATAGTATTAAAATCCACCCATCTACTGTATATATACAAGCCCCATTCGGTATCTGATCTGACACGTACAGTTGTGTTCAAAATAATAGCAGTCAGACATCACTAACCCGATCAATCACTGTTTTTGGTAGAAATTATATTTCTACATGGCAAATAATTTACTAGCAGGTGTAGTAGAGTAATAGAAATCCAACAGACCCAACAGTCATGATATGGATGCTGCTGATTCGTTGTAATTGAATCACTAATTGAAAGGGACATGTTCAAAATAATAGCAGTGTGGAGTTCTATTAGTGAGGTCATTCATTCTTTGAAAAACAGGTGGCAATTATTGCCCTTATTTAAGGAAGGAAGGCAGCAAATGTTGTACATGCTGGTTACAGTGCATTTCTCTCTGAAATGCTGAGGAAAATGGGTCGTTCCAGACATTGTTCAGAAGAACAGCGTACCTTGATTAAAAAGTTGATTGGAGAGGGGAAAACATATAAAGAAGTGCAGAAAATGATAGGCTGCTCAGCTAAAATGTTCGCAAACGCTTTAAAATGACAACCAAAACCTGAAAGACGTGGAAGAAAGCAAAAAACTACCATTCGAATGGATAGAAGAATAGCCAAAATGGCAAGGACTCAGCCAACAATCAGCTCCAGGAAGATCAAAGAAGGTCTAAAGTTACCTGTTAGTACTGTTACAATTAGAAGATGCCTATGTGAAGCCAAGCTATCTGCAAGAAGCCCCCGCAAAGTCCCACTGTTGAAAAAGACATGTGCTGAAGAGGTTACAATTTGCCAAAGAGCACATTGACTGGCCTAAAGAGAAATGGCACAACATTTTGTGCACTGATGAAAGTAAGATTGTTCTTTTTGGGTCTAGTGGCCGGAGACAGTTTGTCAGACGACCCCCAAACACTGAATTCAAGACACAGTACGCTTTGAAGACAGCGAAGCATGGTTGCGCAAGCATCATGATATGGGGATGTTTCTCATACTACGGTGTTGGGCCTATTTATCGCATACCAGGGATCATGGATCAGTTTGAATATATCAGAATACTTGAAGAGGTCATGCTGCCTTATGCTGAAGAGGAAATGCCCTTGAAATGGGTGTTCCAACAAGACAACGACCCCAAACACACCAGTAAACGTGCAACATCTTGGTTCCAGACCATCAAGATTGACGTTATGGAGTGGCCAGCCCAATCCCTGGATCTTAACCACTTGAGCCCCAGAGGATTTACCCCCCTTAATGACCAGGCCTTTTTTTGCTGTTTGGCGCTGCACTAATTCAAATGATAATTGCGTGGTCATGCAATGCTATACCCAAACAAAATTTACGTCCTTTTTTTCACACAAATAGAGCTTTCTTTTGGTGGTATTTGATCACCTGTGCGCTTTTTATTTTTTGCGCTATAAACAAAAAAACCACGAAAATTTTGAAAAAAACCAATATTTTCTACTTTCAGCTATAAAAAATATATCGTAAACTCAAAGTTAGTCATAAATTTAAGCCAAAATGTATTCTGCTACATGTTTTTGGTAAAAAAAAATCCCAATAAGTGTATATTGATTGCTTTGTGTGAAAGTTATAGCGTCTACAAACTATGGTATAGATACTGTAATTTATGCCTTTTTTTGCTATACAGCGCTGCACTAACTCAAATGATAATTGCGCGGTCATGCAATGCTGCACCCAAACGAAAATTACGTCCTTTTTTTCACACAAATAGAGCTTTCTTTTGGTGGTATTTGATCACCTGTGCGCTTTTTATTTTTTGCGCTATAAACAAAAAAACCACAAAAATTTTGAAAAAAAACAATATTTTCTACTTTCAGCTATAAAAAATATATCGTAAACTCAAAGTTAGTCATAAATTTAAGCCAAAATGTATTCTGCTACATGTTTTTGGTAAAAAAAATCCCGTGCATTAGTGGGCAAACTGGCGCTATCTAGGAGGGGCGCTAACACTATCGGAAGTCACCAGTGACACTAATACAGTGATCAGTAAAAATCTGTTCACTGTAATCAATGACACTGGTGACAGGGCAGTGAAGGGGTTAACTGGGGGGGGGGCGATCAAGGGATTAAATGGGATTTCTGGTGCACTAGCGGGCAAACTGGCGCTATCTGGGAGGGGCGCTAACACTATCGGAAGTCGCCAGCGACACTGATACAGTGATCAGTAAAAATTGGTTCACTGATCAGTGACACTGGTGACAGGGCAGTGAAGGGGTTATCTGGAGGGGGGGTGATCAAGGGGTTAAACGGGATTACTGGTGTACTGGCGGGCAATCTGGCGCTATCTGGGAGGGGCGCTAACTCTATCGGAAGTCGCCAGCGACACTGATACAGTGATCAGTAAAAATCGGTTCACTGATCAGTGACACTGGTGACAGGGCAGTGAATGGGTTAACTGGGGGGGGGGGAGATTAAGGGGTTAAATGGGATTACTGGTGTACTAGCGGGCAATCTGGCGCTATCTGGGAGGGGCGCTAACACTATTGGAAGTCGCCAGCGACACTAATACAGTGATCAGTAAAAATTGGTTCACTGATCAGTGACACTGGTGACAGGGCAGTGAAGGGGTTAACTGGGGGGGGGGTGATCAAGGGGTTAAACGGGATTACTGGTGTACTGGCGGGCAAACTGGCCCTATCTGGGAGGGGCGCTAACACTATCGGAAGTCGCCAGCGACACTGATACAGTGATCAGTAAAAATTGGTTCACTGATCAGTGACACTGGTGACAGGGCAGTGAAGGGGTTAACTGGGGGGGCGATCAAGGGGTTAAACGGGATTACTGGTGTACTGGCGGGCAAGCTGGCGCTATCTGGGAGGGGCGCTAACTCTATCGGAAGTCGCCAGCGACACTGATACAGTGATCAGTAAAAATTGGTTCACTGATCAGTGACACTGGTGACAGGGCAGTGAAGGGGTTAACTGGGGGGGGGGAGCGATCAAGGGGTTAAACGGGATTACTGGAGTACTGGCGGGCAATCTGGCGCTATCTGGGAGGGGCGCTAACTCTATCGAAAGTCGCCAGCGACACTGATACAGTGATCAGTAAAAATTGGTTCACTGATCAGTGACACTGGGTGACAAGGCAGTGAAGGGTTTAACTGGAGGGGGGGGGCGATCAAGGGGTTAAACGGGATTACTGGTGTACTGGCGGGCAATCTGGCGCTATCTGGGAGGGGCGCTAACTCTATCGGAAGTCGCCAGCGACACTGATACAGTGATCTGTAAAAATTGGTTCACTGATCAGTGACACTGGGTGACAGGGCAGTGAAGGGGTTAACTGGAGGGGGGGGGCGATCAAGGGGTTAAACGGGATTACTGGTGTACTGGCGGGCAATCTGGCGCTATCTGGGAGGGGCGCTAACTCTATTGGAAGTCGCCAGCGACACTGATCAGTAAAAATCGCTTCACTGATCAGTAACACTGGTGACAGGGCAGTGAAGGGTTAACTGGAGGGGGGGGGGCGATCAGGGGGTTAAATGTGTCCTAGAGTGTTCTAACTGTAGTGTAGTGCTTGTGTACTCACTTTTTGGATGTCTTCTTCTCTGTCTGGAACGGAATGTGTCCAGGCAGAGAAGAATGACATCATATCCTGCCCTGTGTGTATGTCAACACAGGACAGGATAGGACAGGGACCGATCATGTGATTTCAGCCAGAAATCACTGGCTGAAATCTAATGATTGATCCCTCCTGGATCAAATAGTGTCACCCGTGGGTCGGCGGGAGCGCGCGCGTGCGCCCCCTGCCGGCGAAAGTGTCGGGAGCGCGGAACCCGTTTTTAAACGTGGTTTTGCGCTCCACTGCCGCCCTGCACACGTATATACACAGTGGCAGGGCGGCAAGCGGTTAATCCAATAGAAAACTTGTGAGGTGACATCAAAAATGCAGTTTCTGAGGCAAAACCAAGAAATAGAGAAGACTTGTAGGAATGTAGTCCAATCATCCTGGGCTGGAATACCTGTTCACAGGTGCCAGAAGTTGGTTGACTCCATGCAACACAGATGTACAGCAGTTCTCAGAAACAGTGCTTATACAACTAAATATTAATTGATTCAAAGGAAAGCAAAATCTTTAAACATTTTTCAGTTTATATAGTGAATGTTTGAGTTTGTAAAAAAGAATATAAACACTGCTATTTTTTTGAAGTCTAATATTCACTTTTCTTCAATTTTTTTAGAGGAACAACACAAATTTGGTATATTTTTATTCATGTTTTGATTTGGAATAGAATGTGTAGCGTTCCCAATGCATTTGTGTGTATGGAAATAAAAGCTATTAGAAGGATTTTGAGCTTTATTCACTTTTTTCAACAAACTGCTATTATTTTGAACACAACTGTATATTAACCACATGCCGCCCAGCAACTGTAGAAATTCGGCGGCACGGCTGGGCAAAACCATGTTTTAAAACGTGTGTTTAAAACAGGTAGGGGGCGCGCCGCCGCCCTACCTGTCCCGCCGATCCCAGCCGCGGATGTCAGTCGCCGGGTCACAGCCGGTCATTACCGGCTATGTCCCGGCGATTAGCGGCAATCAGTGACAGAGAGCACAGCTGCAGTAGCTGTGCTTTCTGTCAGTTCCCTGACAGCTCCTGACATGCTGATTGGGACAGAAGAGTTTATCAGTCCCGATCAGCGGTGTTCCCTGCAGTACGCACCCACGCCCCCTAGTAAAACACTCCCCTCACACAGTTAACCCTTTCACTGAATAATAAAGTTAACTCCTTCCTCCCCAGTGCCATTAGTACAGTGTCAGTGTGTATTGGTGTCACTGGGGATGTCAGTGACCCCAAGTCAGTTCCCCCCCCCAGTGTCAGAATATCCGCCGCAGTCCCGCCATAAGTCGCTGATTGCCGCTATTATTAGTATTAAAAAAAAATAAAAATCCCAGTATCTTTTCCGCCATTTGTAAACGCTATAACTTTCACGTAAACCAATTCATTTACACGTATTGGGGTTTTTTGTAGCAAAGACATGTCGCAGAATGCATTTTGGCAGAAATTTATGACTAAATTTGATTTTTACATTTTTTTTACTGGACATGTTTTATAGCAAAAAGTCCAAAATATTGTTTTTTTTTCCTCAAAATTGTCAGCCTTTTTTTTTATAGCGCAAAAAATAAAAAACGCACAGGCGATCAAATACCACCAAAAGAAAGCTCAATTTGTGGGGAAAAAAAGGATGTAAATTTAATTTATGTACCGTATTGCATGACTGCGCAATTGTCCGTTAAACTAGCGCAGCGCTGTATAGTAAAAAAAATGCCGTAAATTGCAGTATCTATACCATAGTTTGTAGACACTATAACTTTCACACAAAGCAATCAATATACACTTTTTTTTTTACCAAAAACATATAGCAGAATACATTTTGGCCTAAATCTATAACTAACTGAGTTTACTATATATTTTTATAGCTGAAAGTAAAAAATATAGTTTTTCTTCAAAATTTTTGGTCTTTTTTTGTTTATAGCGTGAAAAATAAAAAGCACACAGGTGAACAAATACCACCGAAAGAAAGCTCTATTTGTGTGAAAAAAAGGACGTAAATTTCGTTTAGAAGCAGCATTGCATGATCGCACAATTATCAGTTGAATTAGTGCAGCGCCAAGTAGCAAAAAGAGGCCTGGTCATTAAGGGGGGTAAATCCTCAGGAGCTCAAGTGGTTAATCTCCAACCTCTCTTATCCTGCACATCAGTACATTAGCCCTATTATCTCCATCCTCCCACTGTATGTGACTTGAACATTAACTCCTTTAACCTCCTGAACGTTCTGTGTAAAACCTGTACTCCTAATGTATCTAGTGCACCATTACCAAGATTCATATTTTAACCCTCACAATGTTTCTTAATTTCCAGAAAATTGTGACCAAAAAAAAAAAAAAAATCAGATTACCTTGGGGTGTCCAATTTCCAAAAAGAGGTTACTTTGCGGGTTTTATACTGTCCTGCCATTTACTTTGTTATGTTTTAAACAGAAAAAAACTGTTGGTTGTCAAATGTTTTGATTTTTCTTCCTTTATATAGTAAACTTATACTCTGGGCTCAGGTAACTTTTACCTCCAGGTAAGCTTATAATAAAGCTTACCTGTAGGTAAAATGAATATCTCCTAATTGTGCACTGTTTAGGAGAAATTCTCTCTTTTTTAAAGCTGGCGTATGTGCTCTGAAGGAACAGCATACCCATACCATTCCTTTAGAGTACTGTGCCATGGCCAGGGACTCCCACATGCATGCGCGGGAGTAACATCATCGCGGCCCACCCTTTCAGACTGTTGGAGCACACGAACCCAGAAGGAAGACCAGGTGAAGATGGAAACTTCTGCAGTGGTGACAGCGTGCTGAGCTTCGTTTTAAGTTAAGTCCTTCATAATGTACTAGCATGCAATGCATACTAGCACATCATGACATTATCTTGCGGGGTTTTTTTTTTCTTTTTTAAGGCTTGTTCACCCTGGATGCATTATTGTGCAATTTTCTGCATTTACTAAACTTCTTACATAGGGGTAGACTTACTAAAACTGTAGAGTACAAAGTCTGGTGAAGTTGTGCGTGGTAACCAATCAGTTTCTAACTTCAGCTTGTTCAATTAAACTTTGACAAAAAAAAAACCTGGAAGCTGATTGGTTTCTATGCACAGCTGCATTAGATTTTCCACTAAACAGTTTTAACCACTTGCCCTCCTGAGGATTTACCCCCCTTAATGACCAGGCCTCTTTTTGCTACTCGGCTCTGCACTAATTCAACTGATAATTGCGTGGACATGCAATGCTGCACCCATATGAAATATTACGTTTTTTTTTCACACAAATAGAGTTTTCTTTCGGTGGTATTTGATCACCTGTGCGCTTTTTATTTTTCACGCTATAAAACAAAAAAAATACCCAAATTTTTGAAGAAAAAGTATATTTTTTTACTTTCAGCTATAAAAAATATATAGTAAACTCAAAGTTGGTTATAAAAAAAAAAAGGCTGACAGTTTTGAGGAAAAAAAAAACAATATTTTGGACTTTTTGCTATAAAACATGTCCAGTAAAAAAAAATTTAAAAATCAAATTTAGCCATAAATTTCTGCCAAAATATATTCTGCGACATGTCTTTGCTAAAAAAAAAAACCCAATACGTGTAAATTAATTGGTTTACGTGAAAGTTATAGCGTTTACAAATGGCGGGAAAGATACTGGGATTTTAAATTTTTTTTTATACTAATAGTGGCGGCAATCAGCGACTTTTGGCGGCGATCAGCGACTTATGGCAGGACTGCGGACATTCTGACACTGGGGGGGAACTGACTTGGGGTCACTGACATCCCAAGTGACACCAATACAGTGATCAGTGCAAAAAAAAAAAAAAAACACTGACACTGACACTGTACTAATGTGTCAAGGTCCTACCTTTCCTCAGGGCTTGTGCTGCTCCATGTGCTGGCATCCATCTTAGGTGTCTGAAAAGCATTGTGGGATTCTTTATGCTTTCAGCCCTCTGTGGCTCCTCCCAGGAGGTGGCGGCTTATCACATTTAAGTCTGCTGTTTGTAGCTGTCCATTGCATTCGTGTCCTGTCTGTTGCACAGCAGCAAGCTCCTGTTCAGTTCACTCATTGCTCTCCTGGATACCGACTCGGCTTTGGCAAAGACTCCTCCTGGCTTCTGACCCCGGCTTTGGCGACCATTCCTCCTGGCTTCTGACCCCGGCTCTGGCGACCATTCTTCCTGGCTTCTGACCCCGGCTTTGGCTACGATTCCTGCTGGTTCTCGACTTGACTATCCTGGAAGACGACCTCGGTAGGAGAACTTCTGTCCTACCAAGTCATCCGCTGTTGCAGTCAGACTTGCATAGACTCTTGCCTTGTTTCTGTGTAAATAAACCTACCTTTAATTGCACCTCCTTGCGTGTCTGGCTCCTCGCTCCCTGACATAATGGCACTGGGGAGGAAGGGGTTAACTTTTTTATTCACTGAAAGGGTTAACTGTGTGAGGGGAGTGTTTTACTAGGGGCCGGGGGTGTGTACTGCACGGGAACACGCTGATCCGGAGAGATAAACTCTTCTCTCCGGATCAGCATGTCAGGAGCTGACAGGGGACTGACAGAAAGCACAGCTGCAGTGTAAACACTGCAGTCGTTCTCTCTGTCAGTGATTGCTGCTAATCGCCGGGACACGGTAGGTAATAACCGACCGTGACCCGGCGACTGACACCCGCGATCGGCGGGACAGGTAGGGTGGGCACACGCCTCGCGCACGCCTCCTACCTGTTTTGCAAATGCACGTTTTAAAACGTGGTTTTGCCCAGCCGTGCCGACCTGCCACCGTATTTCTACAGTGGCTGGTCGGCAAGAAGTTAATAAATCAACGTAATGTTCAATCAATCTGTTGGTTGTTAATGAGGTGTTTTGTGATGCATTATTAAAATGTCCTACATGCTGCCTTTTGGGTACCTTGACATGCAATTTCAAATTGAATGACACCTTCAAAATACGTTTTGTATATCTGTTCATACGGGTGGCTTAACAAAATTGTGCAGTTTTTCCAGAAGATTGCAATATATTTGATATATTATCAACAGATACGAATCAGAAGAATTCAATATTTTCAGACGCTAGTCAAACCCACCAGGAGAAATGCATGAGCTGATTGGACAATATCGACCGGCACATTTTTGGAAATTTTCCTCCAAAAAACAAATCTTAACAAGAGTGTACATGTCAAAAAAATACAAAAACATCTAGCTAGAGATGACCCGAACAATGAAACGGTCACCTATTACTTTGGGCTCAGCAGCAATAATACATTTTGTGTTATAACTATTATCAGTGGTACAAAGCCATTATGTAGAAAGATAAACTGGTGACAAAACACTGGTCACACAAATTTGCCTTAGAAGTGAATCCAAGTGAAACTCCACATTCTCTGCTGTACCCAGCTCAGAACATCTCGTGTCCTTCTAAACAAACGACAGTCTAGACCAGTGATGGCGAACCCGTGGCACGCGTGCCACAGCCGGCACGCCGAGCCTTATCTGTGGGCACGCCAGGAGAATCCAGCGGCGCGCTGTCTTCCCGGCTGTAGTGTGCGTGACAGCCGGGTCCCAAGTGCGCATGCACAAGAAGCAGTGCTCTTTGTGAATGGTAAGGCGGTACCTGGGACACATGACAGATCCCAGAAGCCGCCGGACCAATCACAAAGCGCAGCGCTTCTCGCGCATGCGCACTGGGCATCCGGCTGTCCGACGAGCGCCCACACTACAGAAGCTGGGAAGACAACGCGCGGCTGGATAAAGGAACAGGTAAGATAAAAAAAAAAACTCTGCGGAAGTAAGAGCGGGTACCTGTCAAATTCAGGTACCCGCTCCCCCTCCCTCCCCAAAGGTCAGCAGTCATCTCTGTGCTGTCCGCAGTCTCTGGTCATCCCTGTGCTGTCCGCAGTCTCTGGTCATCTCCTGTACTGTCCGCAGTCTCTGGTCATCTCCTGTACTGTCCGCAGTCTCTGGTCATCCCTGTACTGTCCGCAGTCTCTGGTCATCCCTGTACTGTGTCCGCAGTCTCTGGTCATCCCTGTGCTGTCCGCAGTCTCTGGTCATCCCCTGTACTGTCCGCAGTCTCTGGTCATCCCTGTACTGTGTCCGCAGTCTCTGGTCATCCCTGTACTGTGTCCGCAGTCTCTGGTCATCTCCTGTACTATGTCCGCAATCTCTGGTCATCTCCTGTACTGTCCGCAGTCACTGGTCATCCCTGTACTATGTCCGCGGTCTCTGGTCATCTCCTGTACTGTCTGCAGTCACTGGTCATCCCTGTACTGTGTCCGCAGTCTCTGGTCATCCCTGTACTGTCCGCAGTCTCTGGTCATCCCTGTACTGTCCGCAGTCTCTGGTCATCCCTGTACTGTCCGCAGTCTCTGGTCATCCCTGTACTGTCCGCAGTCTCTGGTCATCTTCTGTACTGTCCGCAGTCTCTGGTCATCTTCTGTACTGTTCGCAGTCTCTGGTCATCTCCTGTACTGTGTCCGCAGTCTCTGGTCATCTCCTGTACTGTGTCCGCAGTCTCTGGTCATCTCCTGTACTGTCCGCAGTCTCTGGTCATCTCCTGTACTGTCCGCAGTCTCTGGTCATCTCCTGTACTTTCCGCAGTCTCTGGTCATCTCCTGTACTGTGTCCGCAGTCTCTGGTCATCTCCTGTACTGTGTCCGCAGTCTCTGGTCATCTCCTGTACTGTCCGCAGTCTCTGGTCATCTCCTGTACTTTCCGCAGTCTCTGGTCATCTCCTGTACTTTCCGCAGTCTCTGGTCATCCCTGTACTGTCCGCAGTCACTGGTCATCCCTGTACTGTGTCCGCAGTCTCTGGTCATCTCCTGTACTGTGTCCGCAGTCTCTGGTCATCCCTGTACTGTGTCCGCAGTCTCTGGTCATCCCTGTACTGTGTCCGCAGTCTCTGGTCATCCCTGTACTGTCCGCAGTCTCTGGTCATCTCCTGTACTGTCCGCAGTCTCTGGTCATCTTCTGTACTGTTCGCAGTCTCTGGTCATCTCCTGTACTGTGTCCGCAGTCTCTGGTCATCTCCTGTACTGTCCGCAGTCTCTGGTCATCTCCTGTACTTTCCGCAGTCTCTGGTCATCCCTGTACTGTGTCCGCAGTCTCTGGTCATCCCTGTACTGTCCGCAGTCTCTGGTCATCTCCTGTACTGTCCGCAGTCTCTGGTCATCTTCTGTACTGTTCGCAGTCTCTGGTCATCTCCTGTACTGTGTCCGCAGTCTCTGGTCATCTCCTGTACTGTGTCCGCAGTCTCTGGTCATCTCCTGTACTGTCCGCAGTCTCTGGTCATCTCCTGTACTGTCCGCAGTCTCTGGTCATCTCCTGTACTTTCCGCAGTCTCTGGTCATCCCTGTACTGTCCGCAGTCACTGGTCATCCCTGTACTGTGTCCGCAGTCTCTGGTCATCTCCTGTACTGTGTCCGCAGTCTCTGGTCATCCCTGTACTGTCCGCAGTCTCTGGTCATCCCTGTACTGTGTCCGCAGTCTCTGGTCATCCCTGTACTGTCCGCAGTCTCTGGTCATCTCCTGTACTGTCCGCAGTCTCTGGTCATCTTCTGTACTGTTCGCAGTCTCTGGTCATCTTCTGTACTGTGTCCGCAGTCTCTGGTCATCTCCTGTACTGTGTCCGCAGTCTCTGGTCATCTCCTGTACTGTGTCCGCAGTCTCTGGTCATCTCCTGTACTGTCCGCAGTCTCTGGTCATCTCCTGTACTGTCCGCAGTCTCTGGTCATCTCCTGTACTTTCCGCAGTCTCTGGTCATCCCTGTACTGTCCGCAGTCACTGGTCATCCCTGTACTGTGTCCGCAGTCTCTGGTCATCTCCTGTACTGTGTCCGCAGTCTCTGGTCATCCCTGTACTGTCCGCAGTCTCTGGTCATCTCCTGTACTTTCCGCAGTCTCTGGTCATCCCTGTACTGTCCGCAGTCACTGGTCATCCCTGTACTGTGTCCGCAGTCTCTGGTCATCTCCTGTACTGTGTCCGCAGTCTCTGGTCATCCCTGTACTGTCCGCAGTCTCTGGTCATCCCTGTACTGTGTCCGCAGTCTCTGGTCATCCCTGTACTGTCCGCAGTCTCTGGTCATCTCCTGTACTGTCCGCAGTCTCTGGTCATCTTCTGTACTGTTCGCAGTCTCTGGTCATCTTCTGTACTGTGTCCGCAGTCTCTGGTCATCTCCTGTACTGTGTCCGCAGTCTCTGGTCATCTCCTGTACTGTGTCCGCAGTCTCTGGTAATCCCTGTACTGTGTCCGCAGTCTCTGGTCATCCCTGTACTGTGTCCGCAGTCTCTGGTCATCTCCTGTACTGTGTCCGCAGTCTCTGGTCATCCCTGTACTGTGTCTGCAGTCTCTGGTCATCCCTGTACTGTGTCTGCAGTCTCTGGTCATCCCTGTACTGTGTCTGCAGTCTCTGGTCATCTCCTGTACTTTCCGCAGTCTCTGGTCATCCCTGTACTGTCCGCAGTCACTGGTCATCCCTGTACTGTGTCCGCAGTCTCTGGTCATCTCCTGTACTGTGTCCGCAGTCTCTGGTCATCCCTGTACTGTGTCTGCAGTCTCTGGTCATCCCTGTACTGTGTCTGCAGTCTCTGGTCATCCCTGTACTGTGTCTGCAGTCTCTGGTCATCTCCTGTACTTTCCGCAGTCTCTGGTCATCCCTGTACTGTCCGCAGTCACTGGTCATCCCTGTACTGTGTCCGCAGTCTCTGGTCATCTCCTGTACTGTGTCCGCAGTCTCTGGTCATCCCTGTACTGTCCGCAGTCTCTGGTCATCCCTGTACTGTGTCCGCAGTCTCTGGTCATCCCTGTACTGTCCGCAGTCTCTGGTCATCTCCTGTACTGTCCGCAGTCTCTGGTCATCTTCTGTACTGTTCGCAGTCTCTGGTCATCACCTGTACTGTGTCCGCAGTCTCTGGTCATCTCCTGTACTGTGTCCGCAGTCTCTGGTCATCTCCTGTACTGTCCGCAGTCTCTGGTCATCCCTGTACTGTGTCTGCAGTCTCTGGTCATCCCTGTACTGTGTCCGCAGTCTCTGGTCATCTCCTGTACTGTGTCCGCAGTCTCTGGGCATCCCTGTACTGTGTCCGCAGTCTCTGGGCATCCCTGTACTGTGTCCGCAGTCTCTGGGCATCCCTGTACTGTGTCCGCAGTCTCTGGTCATCCCTGTACTGTCCGCAGTCTCTGGTCATCCCTGTACTGTCCGCAGTCTCTGGTCATCCCTGTACTGTGTCCGCAGTCTCTGGTCATCCCTGTACTGTGTCCGCAGTCTCTGATCATCCCTGTACTGTGTCCGCAGTCTCTGGTCATCCCTGTACTGTCCGCAGTCTCTGGTCATCCCTGTACTGTTAATTAGTTTGCACTACTGTACGAGTTGTTTTTTCTAAACCAAAAGCTCGATATTCAGGTTTCATTGCAGTGTTGGCACTTTGAAAGAAATAAGTTGGTTTTGGGTTGCAGTTTGGGCACTCGGGCTCAAAAAGGTTCGCCATCACTGGTCTAGACTAAATTCTGGGAAGGATGCCCATGTATGTGTCTGTAAAAACTGCCCTGCTAAAAGCATCCCAATTCACACACAGCCAGGTGGATCGAACAACAGAGAGCTTTGCAACGGAGGAGAAAGTGGCCTAGGAGACCAATATATATGTGTTTTTCATGATTGCTCAAGGTACATAGTCCTGTGTAAAAGGCAAATGCTTCTAACTTATATGATACTGATATAGACATTATCAGGACATATTTATAAAGCAGTAAATGTGAGATTCAAAGAAGACTCACTGTGGGTAAGCCCCCGGTCACATCAAAGCTGATTTTGAAATTGTGCGAATTACAGTGAAGTCGCAAGATTACAAAATCAGGTGACCTGCCGATTTCAGTTGCGATTTGCAAGACATCTGACATGGATGTCTATGCAAACCGCAACAAAAGTAGTGCATTCACTACTTGAGAAATTGGTTCGGCTCTGACCAAGTCAGAACCACACAGATATAACCGCTCTAATAGCGGACAATAGGGTGCAACTTGGCAGACAATTTGCAAAGCGCATACCAAATCACGCCCGATGTGACCGGAAGGAAGGTAAAACATATGTTTCTAGGGGTTTGGAGCATTTAGATTTATAATATTATTTATTTATAAATTTTGTTTTTAATCTTTGTTACAAAAATTATTCATTAACGGACAAAGGCTTTTCCTGAGCACATTAAGGTAAAAAAAACTTCTGCTTTTAGAACCACTTAACCCTAGGTTCACACCTAAGCATTTTCCACAGTGTTTTGCAGAAACATAGTACAGTCCATTTAATATGATTTCCTATGGGAAACATTCACATCTCTGTGTTTTCACCCGGAGCATTTTTTGGAAAGGGTCAGGAACGTTTTTGAATGCAAAAAGTTGCGTTTGTGGTTCTATAGGCGTCAATGGAAATGCTACAGAAAAGCATGTTGTGCGCTTTTGCTGCGTTTTTGATGCGTTTCAAATCTGCCTAGCAACAAGAAAAAAATAATAAAAAACGTAAAACTCATCAAAAATGCTTCAAAAACGTGTCCAAAACGCAATGCAGAAATGGGTCAAACGCATACTGCATAGGTGTGAACCTAGCCTTAAGACTAATGACACAAAGGCAATTCTGCAGCCCAACCTCCAGGCATCACATCTATAGATCAAGCCTCCCTGCTTGGCTCCTATTGGTTCTGTTTCTATCAGCGCAAGATGTGAGCCTCACAGGCCCTGCAACTACCTTGTGATAGGTTTCTCCATATGCCTCACTAGCTGCTGTTAGTGTAATAATCTTGACCCGCCTGTATCTGACCCTTACTGGCCATGTTTCTTGCTTATGTTAGGACCAACCTGTTCCTCTTTACAAACCTTGACTCTTGTCTGCTGCCTGGACCAACCCTTGTCCATTTACTGACCACATCGCTGCCTGCACCAACCTCTTGTCACATCTCTCTAATCACACTCCAGAAGAGGCAGCACTGGTCCCAGCCGTTCTCTGTGGACATCTGTATATTTCTGAACCACAGGTACTTCTGTCCGAACTTTGCTCTGCCTCTTGTGCTACCCAGTCAGAAAGTATAGCATTGTGTAGTAATTCCTGGGGGCAACCAATGTGGGTAGGCCTGCTTGCTTTAAGGGAATGGGAGCTGCTAAGGGTAAAGCTACACTATCTGACCATTTATACAGGAGCAAGCATTACACGGAGTAATGGATTTTGCATACTTAATATTGTTCTGTCCTCCCTACATGTTTCTCTGTGTGTAACTCGACATGCAGCTAAGTCGTCCTATTCAGCAATAAGCCAGACTGTGTGTAATCTTGAAGCTTTATTAACAAAACAGGGTGGGTGAAACTATTGGGAAAACAGATGAGAAATACATACAAACAATGTATGAAATATACAAATACAAAGTTAAATAACTAGGCTGCAGATGGCAATAAGTTCACAATATGTACTTCACAGATGATTGTGGTTTCCTCTTAAAATGGAGTCTGAGCTCCCAGAATGCACCTGTTTCCTTTTCTTAGAATGAAGGATGATGGGAAGTTTTATTAACTAAACAGTTTCTAGTTTCTGTAAAATAGTAAATTTATTCCTGGCTCCATCTACTGGACAAATTTAATATCACAGGCAGGACAATTTAATGAATATCCTTGTTGGAGGCAGAACAAATACTATTCTAAACATTTGCACTAAATTATTTTCTCCTGTCACTCTCGATTACAGGGATCCAAATAAGTGGAGATTTTCACAAATATTGCATGTTACCTATTGTACATGCTGCATGGTCAACAAACAAGATCAACCAGTGCTCAGCGAGACACTGACAGAAGTCACAAGAGTGCTATAGTGCTGAAAAGGTGTTTATCAGTTTATATTTTCTAAAATAATTGCATTTCCATGTTCTGTGTACTGTGAATGACCAGATATAGTGAATGTAGGGTCTTGGGTTTAGTAACACTTTAACCTCTTAACCCTTTCCCAACTTATGAAGCCTTCACTGTCAACTTCTGTAGATGTCCAAAATATTCCACTTATGAAAAATTAGTATTAATATCCATATTTAATTGATTCAATTGTATGATTTGTAGCCTGTAGATCCATAACCCCCCCCCCCCCCCCATTTGAACCTATTGTTTCAGGGGGTCTCCACCTCTCCAATTTGAGGTTACCTTTTGTTTATTTAAAACAAAGTTTGCTGTGTAAAACTTATAGAACTCTGTGAAGTAATCCACTACACTATGGTCTTTTTCTCACTTTTTATTTTGTTTATGTGCTCTTCCAATCTTCTGTGCAACAGGCACTTTATCCTTTGGTTTTGTAGTGTCCTAAATAAAGCACATCCCCTGGCTTCATAGCTACTATAGGTTTGCTCCAATGCTAGGTGTTTCCAATGTAACAGCAAGATCTGTGTAGCTCACTTACTGATCTCATTCTCTTAACTGACCTAATAGCCTTCATATTCTACTAAATAAACACATTTCGGTTCTCCTTGACAGTAAAATTAAGATGGCTATTGCAACCTGGAAGATTGAACTCTGGGCTCTATAGTTCTCTGGACAGTTGTTGAACCTTAAGAAACTGATATTTATGAGCTCCTAAAGTATCATATCAGACATCCCTGATCTATCTTTCTTCAATGCTAGAAAAAAAACTTGTGGAATACCCTGAGTATATATGTTCTTTGGTACAGTGGGGCAAAAAAGTATTTAGTCAGCCACCAATTGTGCAAGTTCTCCCACTTAAAAAGATGAGAGGCCTGTAATTGGCATCATAGGTAGACCTCAACTATGAGAGACAAAATGAGAAAAAAATCCAGACAATCACATTGGCTAATTTGGAAAGAATTTATTTGCAAATTATGGTGGAAAATAAGTATTTGGTCAATATCAAAAGTTCATCTCAAAACTTTGTTATATATCCTTTGTTGGCAATGACAGAGGTCAAACGTTTCCTGTAAGTCTTCACAAGGTTGGCACACACTGTTGCTGGTATGTTGGCCCATTCCTCCATGCAGATCTCCTCTAGAGCAGTGATGTTTTGGGGCTGTCGCTTGGCAACACGGACTTTCAACTCCCTCCAAAGGTTTTCTATGGGGTTGAGATCTGGAGACTGGCTAGGCCACTCCAGGACCTTGAAATGATTTACGAAGCGACTCCTTCGTTACCTGGGCGGTATGTTTGGGATCATTTTCATGTTGGAAGACCCAGCCACGTTTCATCTTCAATGCCCTTACTGATGGAAGGAGGTTTGCACTCAAAATCTCACAATACATGGCCCCATTCATTCTGTCCTGTACATGGATCAGTCATCCTGGTCCCTTTTTTTGCGGAGAAACAGCCCCAAAGCATGATGTTGCCACCCCCATGCTTCACAGTATGTATGGTGTTCTTTGGATGCAACTCAGCATTCTCTCTCCTCCAAACACGACGTTTTGTTTGTTGTGTTTCTACCAAACAGTGCTATTTTGGTTTCATTTGACCATATGACATTCTCCCAATCCTCTTCTGGATCATCCAAATGCTCTCTAGCAAACTTCAGACGGGCCCGGACATGTACTAGCTTAAGCAGGGGGACACGTCTGGCACTGCAGGATCTGAGTCCCTGGCGGCGTAGTGGGTTACTGATGGTAGTCTTTGTTACGTTGGTCCCAGCTCTCTGCAGGTCATTCACTAGGTCCCCCCGTGTGGTCCTGGGATTTTTGTTCACCGTTCTTGTGATCATTTTGACCCCACGGGGTGAGATCTTACGTGGAGCCCCAGATCGAGGGAGATTATCAGTGGTCTTGTATGTCTTCCATTTTCTAATTATTGCTCCCACATTTGATTTGTTCACACCAAGCTGCTTGCCTATTGCAGATTCAGTCTTCCCAGCCTGGTGAAGGTCTACAATTTTGTTTCTGGTGTCCTTCAACAGCTCTTTGGTCTTCACCATAGTGGAGTTTGGAGTGTGACTGTTTGAGGTTGTGGACAGGTGTCTTTTATACTGATAACACGTTCAAACAGGTGCCATTGATACAGGTAATGAGTGCAGGACAGAGGAGCCTCTTAAAGAAGAAGGTACAGGTCTGTGAGAGCCAGAAATCTTGCTGGTTTGTAGGTGACCAAATACTTATTTTCCACCATAATTTGAAAATAAATTCTTTCCAAATCAGCCAATGTGATTGTCTGGATTTTTTTTCTCATTTTGTCTCTCGAAGTTGAGGTCTACATATGATGCCAAATTGTGGCTGCTGCTGGAAGCCATTTCCCTAACAGTAGAAGTAAAATATCTTTTGCTGTTTGGACACATTTTTTTGGCTGATTGAAGCAGTTCAGGCTTTGCAACTTAGGAGGTCTCAGCACTTAAATAAAAGTGTTGCCAGCAGTAGATAAAAGAGATTGGTCTGTACTGTGCATGGTGGCTCAGCAACATTGCATACATCAAGCCTTAGCATGTATTCACTGATGCGTTCAACCAAATCTTCCAATCCTGCTGGGATAAGACAGCCCAGATTATTAGTTTCTCACATTGTTTGTTCGAGGTTTGTACAACATTGCCATGACTGTTGCTTCTTCCTTTTCCATTAGATAACTTTTTATTTGATTTTCCATCTCTCTCTCTCTCTCTCTCTCATGTTCATTTGAGCTTCTATTTCTCTCCTTTTCACACTCTAGCTGTTTCCACATTTGTGTAGACCTCTCTACGTGTCACATAAATCTGAAGACTATGGAGAAGTTATGTTCAGGGGCACTTGATAGAGTGCTTAAGTAACTTATGAAATAACTATGCATGTGCAGACCTGAATTCCTATGTTGCATCTATACATAATACACTCACCGGCCACTTTATTAGGTACACCTTGCTGGTAACCAGTTTGGACCCCCTTTTGCCTTCAGACCTGCCTTAATTCTTCGTGGCATAGATTCAACAAGGTGTTGTAAACATTCCTCAGAGATTTTGGTCCATATCGACATGAGCCACTGCTGTCTATCATCTCAAACCAATCTGCCCATTCTCCTCTGATCTCTGACATCAACAAGGCATTTTTTCCCACACAACCATCGCTCAGTGGATATTTTCTCTTTTTTGGACCATTCTCTGTAAACCCTAGAGATGGTTGTGCATTAATATCCCAGGAGATCAGCAGTTTTTGAAATACTCAGACCAGCCCGTCTGGCACCAACAACCATACCATGTTCAAAGTCACCTAAATTCCCTTTCTTCCCCATTCTGATGCTCGATTTGAACTTCAGCAAGTCGTCTTCGCCAAGTCTAGATGCCTAAATGCATTGAATTGCTGCCATGTGATTGACTGATTAGCAATTAGTATTACCAAGCAATTGAACAGGTGGATCTAATAAAGTAGCTGCTGAGTGTAGACTTTGCCTGCAATTAAGAAGTTACAACAGTAAGCATTGGTGTTGATGGTTACCAACCCAGAACCAACGCTACTCTTTAGCAGTGGGGTACATAATACAAAATAGCTGTTCAACGCACTGGTTGAAAAACCAAACAAAAAAAATATGCATATATACCCTGCTTAAGGAAGCAGAATGTGATCTTGAGGGAATCTACCTCAATGATGTAGAGCTTGTTAGTGAGATCATGTCAACCAGGAAATGCTTTTTCAGGGCTTGATGGCCCACTTTTATTTAAAAATAAAGCAAAGTTCCTAGTGGACAGCTGCCTTTAGTTGTTATAGTCAGAGTTTCATTAATGTTGTTGTAACTTATGTGCCATTGATAGCCCCTGCGTGGGCGTACCTTCTGCCTTGTTGGAGTTAGAGCACTGTTTCTCTATTATGTTTTTTCTTATTGGTGCAATTGATAGCTCCTGTGGGGGCGTGTTTTGTTGCCTCTGTTTTATACTGATTAAAATGAACAAAAAACATTGAAATATAAAAATAAAGCAAAGTTCCTTACATCAGGGTTTTTCCCATGCAGGGGTTTCCCTTTCACACTGCATAGCATCTCACCTGAGGCTACACAGCCTAGAATACTCATCCAGGACACAACAGTGTTTACACACTGCTCCCGACAGCAGGGAGGTGTCAGCCTGGTAAGTGCAAACTTGGCCCTTGCCCTGGCCTCTGGACAGGGTCCTCCTGTTTCCTAGCTTTAGGCTCGGTTCCTACTGGGTAACTCCAAAGTTCCATGATTTTCAGTACAGTTTTGATGCGACTTTACAACTCCCTGGCACTCAAGTAGCATCAAAGTCACATCAAAGAGCGCAGGAACCTTTTCAAAGGCCTGATTATAAAGGTTGTGCGCACCTGTACACTTCATCAAGACCTGGACCCTGGGTTGGAGGCTTCTTCCCTCCCGAAGCTCTTTGATGTCTGTAAACTACAAAACCTAGAGAAAGCTGAAAAACCACCTTTCTCCACTCAAAATCAATATCCCGGAGTCCCATGCTCTGCATTCATGCAAACCCTATGTCACGTTTGCCTAATTTTGCACAATGGCAGGGCCTGGCACTGTCACACATTGTAATGACTAACAAGTTGGAATAAGTGGTTATATTTTAAAAAATAGCAAACAAATAACGGATTTTGCACGCAATGTTTAATAAATTCTCATACACACTACCAATTTGTGACTTTTGTCTCCTAGGACATAGCTTTATCAGATTATATACAGCTCATTATCTTTATCAGATTATATAATGTGAAGGCTAACAGATTTTTGTTACATTGTTAATGCAGCTCTGTTGGGTACCCAGAATATAATGAAAGAACGGTAAAGAAACTGACTGTACATTTCCATGACCGGTTTAACCTTTGTTTAAACATTTGGAGGAAAAGCACTGCCCCCTGCCTCTGAAAAATACAGTATCTCATCTCTGCACCCCCAGAATGACCCTATAACACATACAGTATTGTAAACCCACAATATCTGTTGCACATATGCAACATATCACCCCCTAGAATATTTGCAATACAGTATGCACCCCCAGAATATCTATTGTATACATTCACCACCAGAATATCTGCTGCACACATGTACCCCAGATTATCTATTCTATACATACATCCCCAGAATATCTGTTGCACACATTTACCCCCAGATTATCTATTCTATACATAGGAAGCAGGAAAAAGATTAATAGAGTAGACTACTAGAGTAGAGTACTTAGATGATTCTATATCCGAAAGGATAGTAGGATTGGTCGTACTGTGTGGGAATGAAGGTGATGTTGGAGATGTCATTTTGGACATGGGCAGAAGTAAGTACTATATTCTAGGTGGTGGGAGAGGGGAGGGGTTATTTAGGGTAGTGAAGTAGAATTATACAGTGTGTAGGGGAAACATGTTCGTCAGAATGCAGCACACAAAATAAAACATAAATGACAATCAATTAAATTATAAAACGAGTGAACAAATGCATCAATTTAACAATAAATAAACAACCAACAGAACAGGAGGGGAAGGAGGAGAAAAAAAAGACTTGTAGTGCACCACCAGCCAATTGGAAATTATCACAATTGTGTTGTCATCATTTAAAATCATCACCGGGTCTGCCTCAATAAAAGCTGCAACCTCCTGGAGAACCAGATTCCATTCCAACTGATCTTCTGTATTGAAGCGATGTGTATGATAATGTGTATAATCTTCTATTTCATCTGAAAGTTCCTCAACATCAGTTGGTTGCATGGAAAATGTCTACATTGCTTCTTGGACAGTCCTTAGGTTGACATTTTCCATGCAACCAACTGATGTTGAGGAACTTTCAGATGAAATAGAAGATTATACACATTGCTTCAATACAGAAGATCAGTTGGAATGGAATCTGGTTTTCCAGGACGTTGCAGCTTTTATTGAGGCAGACCCGGTAATGATTTTAAATGATAACAACACAAATTGTGATAATTTCCAATTGGCTGGTGGATGGTACAGGACTTGTGCTGGAACAAGGTATGGTGGTGGGACAGTTGATGCTTGCTGATGCCCTTATAATTGGCAACTGTAATAATCAGAGTCCGGTTTACTCTAGAGAGTGCAAGCCTCATGACGGTGTCTACATTGCAGCTTTGTATATATATATGTATACACACACACACATATATATATATATATATATATATATATATATATATATATATATACCATCTATCCCAATCCAGTATTGTTTGCACTACAAGTCTTTTTTTCTCCTCCTTCCCCCCCCCCTTCCCCTCCCCCCCCCCCCTTCCCTTCCTTACCACTGAAGCTGCATTATTTACTTGTTGTATTGCCATTACTACTATATATAATTATATACTTCATTTCTGTTTTTTGTTCGTTCTAAAACTGGACTATTTTTATGATGCTTAAGATTTTCTGAGTGAACTTTATATCCACCGCAATTTCTCTTGCGCCAATTACATTTTCATTTTGTCTATTCTATACCTGCATCCCCAGAATATCTGCTGTACACATTTACCCCCAGATTATCTATTCTATACATGCATCCCCAGAATACCTGTTGCACACATGTACCTCCAGAATATCTATTGTATACATTCACCGCCAGAATATCTACTGCACACATGTACCCCCTGATTATCTATTCTATACATGCATCCCTAGAATATCTGCTGCACACATGTACCCCATGATTATCTATTCTATACATGCATCCCCAGAATATCTGCTGCACACATGTACCCGATGATTATCTATTCTATACATGCATCCCCAGATTATCTACTGCACACATGTACCCCCAGATTATCTCCTATATATGCATCCTCAAAATATCTGCTGCGCACATTTACCCCCAGATTATCTATTCTGTACAATCACCACCCGAATATCTGCTGTACACATGTACCCCCAGAATATCTGTTGCACACACACAACATGGACTTTCCGCATGCAACATAAACCCCCTGAATACTGTTGCACACATACAACATGCTCCTACAGAATATCTGTTCCACATTCAGGCTTCACCCCCACAAAAAAAGCCATCACGTATGCAACCCGTGCATTTAATTTTTCTCCTTACATTTGTAGCCATTACACCTACCCACTAACTCCCACCAACTCCCACCAACTCCCTTTCACATGTGCAGCCTATGTATGAGGCCTGTACTGCCAGAGCTGTCTCATCACATACTTAAACTGGCCATACGCTAGTAGATTTTCAAACGTTCATACAGACATTTGTACGAAAATTCTCAGTACATTTAACAGATGCAAGTAAAGTACATACAAAATTTAATGTAATTTTTAACATTCAATTTTGGAATGAATGGACTTCACCAAATGAAAGCCACATACACTATTAGATCCACCATCCTGCTCCTTTGAAATTTATTGTGACTGCGGTTGAAATCAAACACCGATTTGACACAACTAATGATTAGAAAATGGAAGGAACGTTCTTAAAACAAGGAACAATATGGACAAAGAACAATAAAAAAATCTCCTACGCTCTATCCAAAACTTTAAATAATGATAGTTGACTTTGGTTTTATTTGGATAAAAGAAAGTTTTGCAGGAGACACAACAGTTTTTCTCCAATACAATCTATGTAAGAGGTCTATGACTTTTAGGCCTGGAAACATGATTTAACGATTACATCGAACATTCAGTGAGAAAAAAATGTAGTGGTCAATGATGGGGATGCTTGCCAGTAATCTTGATACACACAGTATATTGCAATAATAAATATTATTGGAACATACATAAAAAACTAAACCATGCAGCGCTAAGATAATGTAATGTGCGTCACTTTGCACAGAGACCACATAAGAACATATAAACGCAGCTAGCTAGTGAATAATAAATTAACACTCTTTAATTTCCCACATGAAAAGTCAAACTTTCACCCTTGAAAGTGCATAAAACCAACTACCTTTTCATATTCTACAAACATATACACCCTATCCCGTAGTCTCATACTACTAACATAATGTCCATCAAAAAGTCCCACATACAAAAAAAGTCCAAAAATAAATAAATTATAAATAGAAATAAAATAAAATTTAAAACGTGCAAATAATGATCCTCGCTTCTTCAATCTTCCAACTGTGACAATGTCCAAATCTTCCCTTCAATCCAAAAGTACCTCAAAAAAAATATACTAGATATAGTGCATTATCTTTTAAAAAATCAAAATACGTGATAGCATGCAACCACACTGGTGACATAAATAAACATCACACATGTGAAGTGAAAAACAGCACACCACTTGACTAGTGGTCCTGTGAAACCACCACTGCAATGCGTGAAACTCTACAAAACACAATTTGTGATCAGTGACAAAATAGTGCCAAATACGTGCCACTCTGCATGTAGGATAATATACAATTACCCCCTTAAACTTTCAAAGCATACTGGAAATCCTTTGTACCACATACAGTTGCCTTTACTGGGAGTATGCTATCCTTGATATGAGTAGACAATGGAATCACCTCCTCACACAATGACGGGCATCGGGATCCCCGTTCCTCACAGGACAAATGGGAGCAGACTCAGTGGAATAGTATAAATGGTATACATAATTTATTATACAGCTTACATAGTAAAATTGCCGTCCATCCTCGCTGATCTCCGTTCTATGCTGAGACCTTCTCCAAAATGGCCGCTCTGCTCCTTCCGGCCTAGCGTCTGACGTCACGACCCTGACGCGTTTCGTCACTTCCGACTTTTTCACAAGGGATCCAGACGTCAAAACGGCGGTTCCTCTTATGCTGCCAGACACCTGGCAGAACAACCCGCCGCCATTTTAACTAAGGGCACCACACGCCGAAGCCTTGTATTATACACCACAAGCAGCTAAATAAAACATGGTTTCTCCCATTAACACACAGGGAGCAGATGGATCGGTAAACATTCAATACAATATACAAATACCTATTAATACCCAACTATCACATATGTTCCATCAGATATTGCTATTGCAACACTGATAAAATCAATAGTTAAGTTCAATAGAATCCAATGAACTACTATGTTAATAAAATAAATAAATGAATATAAAACACATCATCATTCACCAATATTATTATGGGAATAGCACCCTCTACTGGTCTAAATTGAAACATATTATTCAGATCTAAATATATATACCCCAACTTCAATAAATAGGTAAATAATTCCCACCTCTAGTAATTAATATTAATTAAATCTATACAATATACAACTCTCATTACAATAAAAAATATAAAAAAATATATATACCACCTCTAATTCATAAATCTTTTCCCTTAACCCTAAAAGGCAGTATAAATAAATACTAATAAATTAAAATCAACATAGCTCTAGTTCCAACAATAATAAGTTCCTATTCATTTCCTCACTAATACAAGAATATTTAAATATTTACTTCCCTATATTCACCAGTCTGAGACGAAGTAACTACAATAAATCAACTGAACTAATTCCCTTGTCAAAAACCATATTCTCTCCAATATTCCCATTACCTATTTTACCAATCAGAGATAAAGTTGGGGTATATATATTTAGATCTGAATAATATGTTTCAATTAAATTAAAGAGTGTTAATTTATTATTGTAACACACCTGGGGAAGGTGTTAGACTCTGGGGATTTGGAAATTTGGGATTATTTGTATGATATATACGTAAGGGTGGTGATATTTAATTGTATTGATTTGATATATTATTTTTGGGTGGATTGATCACATTAGAAAATGGAAATATTTAATTTTATGGAAAACAGGAAGATTAACTTAGAGGAAGTTTTTTCTGTCACACAATTAGGGGTTAATGAAGATTTAGAATTTTTGGTAAAAAAAAGTAGGTCACCAAATGGAAAAAAAATTTCAACTCTGGTGGGATGTAGTGACATTTGATAAATATTTAATGGAAGGAATTATACCCAGAAGGATAAGATGGGACATAGGACCCAATGATGGGCTATTTGATGAGGATTCTATGATGGAGTGGAAAAATTTCCTTCATACTTGTGAAAAACAGCTAATTAATATGCTAATTGATAGAAAGAAAAGAAAGCTGGGAGGAGTGGAAGCAAAAATAGGAGAGTTGAGACAAAAAGTGGAGGTATATAAAGATAAAAAAGAATACAATGAACTAATGAAAAATTTGCAGGATCAATTGAATAAGAAAGATACTGAGATTAAAAAGAAGAAACATAAAAAATTCATTAGAGATATGGGGGATTACCAATGTAAGAAAATTTATAAATGGCAGGAGGTAGTGGTGCAACAATGTTCGTCGGTTGAATCTTCTCCTGCAAATTCACCTAGAGGGGGGAAAGAGATCAATAAGAACCCCCCATTGGTAAATGGAAATCTGAAGAAAGGTCCCCTGCCCTACAATAAGAAAAAAGGGGAATTTAGACCACCCTATAATAATGAGGGTAGAGGGTATCAAAAACCTGTGAGCCCCCATAGACAGATGTATAACGTTCCCGTATTCAACAGATTCCAGCCCTTTGACGGGTGGAATAATGATTATAACACCCCTAGGGATTTTAGGAATAATGATTATGCTCAAAGGGGTGATTATAGAAATGGGGAAAATTTTCATAGGGGAGACAGAGGCAGGCCCCCGTGGGGTCCGCCCCCGCAAAGACCCTTCTTTCATCCACCGTATTGGGGGAAGGGAGGACAAAGGTATCCCCCGAACGTTTACAAGAAAATTGGGACAGAGGCCCCCCAGTCAGATGGGAAGAAGGATGGAAACCCCCAAATGGGAACCCCGAAAACTTGGAACAGGGAAGAGGGAACGAAAACAAAAGGAAAAGGAAAGAAACATAGGAGAAGGTATATACAATTTGAGCTCGGTTCCCCTGACAGAAAATGAAGTAAAAGTGCTGGATAATGGCTTAAAGTTTGCCCCGAAGGCTAATTTGAATAAATTTGAAACTTATATCGATATCAACAAATACATTAGAAAACTTAATATTAAAAAATATTTTTTATCTCTACCAGGCCCTTCCCAGTCTGAGAACCACAATAGTAGGTCAATCTTTACTCATAGTGATTTGAAAAATAAATCCACTTTTAACCCTACGAATTCTAGAAATCTAAATTTGGAGGTCTTTAAACAAATGGTTGTGGATGATCTATATAGTCTGAATTACCGTAAATTTAAAGAAGAAGAAATATTTCATCAAGGTTTATTAACACTTAAAGAAAATAAAAATATTGTGATTAGGCCAGCGGATAAGGGTGGGGGAGTGGTGGTTATGGATAGAAGTTATTATGATGAAGAGATGAAGAGAATTTTAAATGATAAGGACACTTATAAAAAAAATAACAAAAAATCCTATTCATGAATATAGAAAGCAGCTGAAAAAGATAATTAATAAGGCCAAAGAAGATTTTATTGTTAATGAAAAGGAAGCTAAATATCTCATTCCCACGTGTTGCAAAACACCATTTATTTACATACTACCTAAAATACATAAGAGTCTGGATAAACCCCCTGGGAGACCTATCATAAATGGTATTGATTCTATACATTCCAGTATAGGTCAATATGTTGATTTTTTCTTGCAACCGATAGTGAAAAATATGCCCTCATACTTAAAGGATAGCCAGGATGTGATTAATTTATTGGAGGGACTAGAGGTAACAGAAGGAACTATCCTGGTCACAATAGATGTGAATTCATTATATACTAGTATCAAACACAATGATGGTATCACAGCTATTAAATGGGGTCTAATAAATTATATAGATCTACATAGAAAACAAAGGAAATTAATTATCCAACTATTAGAATTTAGTATGGGAAGAAATTACTTTTGGTACCAAGGAGAATTTTATGAACAAATTAAAGGTGTAGCGATGGGCGCAAAATTTGCGCCCAGCCTTGCTAATAACTTTTTAGCAAGATGGGAATCGAGAGAGATTTATGGTAAAGAGTGGGAGGGATTGAGGATTTGGAAAAGATACATCGACGACATAGTGATGGTGTGGGATGGTACGGTTGAGAATTTGGGTATTTTTATGGATCATGTTAGGAATAATGAATTTGGATTAGGTTTTACACAGAATAGTAGCACACATTCGGCAAATTTCTTAGATTTGAATATTTTTAAATGTAATAATAAATTATATTTTAAAACGTATTTTAAAGAAACAGATAGAAACGGGTATGATTGCCAGGCCCCAAGTGCAGAACAGATAAATGACTTTATAACGACCAATGCACTCACAAAAACACCAGACTGTGAATGTTTGTTCGATTTATTGTCCTCAAATGTAACAAGGACTCATTAAAAGAGGATGCCTAAAATCGACTTGTATCTTAGTGCACACTTCTGGAAAAATCAGTGATCCAATAACACAAGCAAGGGGAAGTTCAGTTCACCAACTGAGTACAGATGATCTCCAGGTTGTCATATTGCATTGTATTTTATAGTGACCACAGATTGAAAAGGAAAGCCCGCAAAGGTGGTTCCTGCGTATGAAAACGCACTGCACTCCTGAGAGATTGACACCTGCGTAGGAAAACGCATTGCACTCCTGAGAGATTGACGTCATCTTAGGATCCATACCACATCTGATGAGCATATATTTGACCCGAGGCCTGGTGAAGCCGGAATTGGAGAGTACGTCATAGATTCCGGCTACTGCAGCAGAGACGACCAGTACTCCGGCAGGGCTCCAGACCAAGGGACCAGGAGTAGCTCATTTTACTCCACTGCGCTATTCCATGCGCTATCCGGTTAGTGCAATCTACAGCCATACTCACACAGATGTCACGGATTTCTTTATGTTACTTCATTTGATATACTCATTTGATATATTGACTCTGATACCGATGTCACCATCCACACTTATCTAACTACTGGAACATTTCTTATATTTAATTTTGGTTATTTGTTTTATCATTCACTAGCTAGCTGCGTTTATATGTTCTTATGTGGTCTCTGTGCAAAGTGACGCACATTACATTATCTTAGCGCTGCATGGTTTAGTTTTTTATGTATGTTACCCCTAGAGGCGTTTTTGAGGTTTGCCTTTCATGCTAGCCACTCTTACACTGGTTTTATTATTATCCAGCGCTCGTTTTATTTCCTTTAATCCATTATTGGAACATGTTTGTAAAATTTCTTAGACACCCTCAGAAGTGAAAAAAAGTAAAAAGTACCTTTATTTCATTTGTAAATAACATTGCTTAGGAATTTTAAACCTAAACACTGCTTAAAGCACATTTTTTTAAATCCCAAAAGCAAAAGCTTTTAGATTCACAGATAATAAAATATTTTTTAAATGAACCACTAGGAAAAAGTTTCATTTTTTTTCCATTTTGTTTTTAGATTCACAGAAAATACAATTTTTTCAAAATTAAACACTACTCAAAGCACATTTTTTATTTTAATCATTTTATTTTTAGATTCACAAAAAATAATATATTTCTAAAAAATAAACACTACTAAAAACAATTTGTTTTTATTTTAGTTTGTTTTTAGATTCACAAAAAAGTAAATATTTCTAAAAAAATAAATTACTAAAAACAATTTTTTTTTAATTTTAATCAGTTTGTTTTTAGATTCACAAAAAAAAAATTCTAAAATTAAACACTACTCAAAGCAGATCACAGTGCCCATCAGTGCTGCCTAACAGTGCCCAGCAGTGCCGCCTAACAGTGCCCAGCAGTGCCGCCTAACAGTGCCCAGCAGTGCCGCCTAACAGTGCCCAGCAGTGCTGCCTAACAGTGCCCAGCAGTGAAACCTAACAATGCCCATCAGTGCTACCTAACAGTGCCCATCAGTGCTGTCCATCAGTGCCGCCTAACAGTGTAGCCTCATCAGTGTCCTTCAGTGCAGCCTATTAGTGCCCATAAGTGAAGGAGAAAAATTTCTTAGAAAAACTTTTTTTTTGTTTCAAAATGTTTGGTCTTTTTTAGTTAGTTTAGAAAAAAATAAAAACCCCAGTGGTGATCAAATACTACGAAAACAAAGGTCTATTCGTCTAAAAAAAATGCTAAAAATGTAGTTTCGGTACAGTGTTGCATGCCAGCGCAATTGTCAAAGTATGAGAGCGCTGACAACTGAAAATTGGCCTGGGCAGGAAGGGTGTAAAAGTGCCCGGTAGGAAAGTGGTTAAACACTAATAAAAGCAAATTTTTTTTTATTTGAATAATTTTGTTTTTTAGATTCACAGAAAATAATTTTTTTCTAAAATTAAACACTATTAAAAGCACATTTTTTTATTTCAATCATTTTGTTTTTAGATTCACAAAAAATAAAATATTTCTAAAATTAAACACTACTCAAAGCACATTTTTTTTATTTTAATAATTTTGTTTTTAGATTAACAGAAAATAAAATTTTTCTAAAATTAAACACTACTAAAAGCACTTTTTTTTATTTTAATCATTTTGTTGTTAGATTCATAGAAAATACTATAAAGTATTTTTCTTTTTCCTTATATTTTCTATTTACTGCAAAAAAAAAAATCTATCCATTACTTAAAGTTATGACAATATTTTGCTGCATAAATAGGCCAACAGCTGGAATCTAAAGATTTCCTCTGTTTACACTTGAGGAATCCTAAGTGGTAAAGACTGTCAGATAACAAATAAATATCACAATAAATAAACAATAAATATATGCTTATCAGTCACAATCCAGACAATTAAAAACAGCTCCAAAAATGGTTTTCGGCTATCAAAGTGCATCTGTACAGACCTAAAAACACTAGCCAGTATTCATTTACAGAAACAAGTTAACATGAAATTAGAGTTAAGGTTGATAAGAAAATATCAGCTTACCTTTTTTAAAACACTGTCCAAAGTTTCTGGTCGGCTTATATCGAAACATATAAGTACAGCATCAGATTCTGGGTATGCCAGGGGGCGGACATTGTCATAATATGCTGAACCTGCAATGAGGAAAAATATTGGGTAATTCAAGTACAAATCTCCAAATCTTTATTTCAGTGGTAGAGATTAGTATATTTTAGTGGTGCACCAAAATGAAAATTCTGGTGCCGAACCGAAAATTCAAAATGCACTTGGCCAAAAACCAAAATGCGCAGTTTTTAATAATGAATATATATTTTTTGCAAAAAAAAAAAAAACAATTTGATTAAAAAAAACAATATATACCCCAATTTTTTGTCAAATATGAAAGAGGATGTTACGGCGAGTAAATAGACACCCAACATGTCACGCTTTAAAATTGTGCACACTTTTCTACAGGTTAGCAGTGTAAAGTTACAGAGGAGGTCTAGTGCAAGAATTATTGTTCTTGCTCTGACGTTTGTGGCGATACCTCACATGTGTGGTTTGAACACCATTTACATATGTGGGCATGGCCTACATATGCGTTCACCACTATGTGAGGGGACAGGGGGACTTTAAACTTTTTAAAAAAAATTTATTTAATGTTTTTTTTTTTGTTTTTTTGCACTGCTTCTTTAAAAAAAAATATATCACTTGTATTCTTATCATAAGAAATGCTTTTATCCCTTGTGATAGAAATATTTAGTGACAGGTCCTCTTTATGGAGAGATCTTGGGTCAATAAGACCCCGTATCTCTCCTCTGCAATGTAAAGCATTGGTTCAAAAAAAAGCATTGATCTAGCGCTTTCTAAAAAAAATGCCCGCAACCGCAAGTGACATCGCTCCGGTCTTCCAAGGGCATAGAAATGTGTGGTGCCAATCTTTCCTTCACACATCTCTATGCTCAGTGCCGGCATAGATGACTTCTCAGGTAAGGCTGAACTACTGAGCGGCAGTGGCCGGTGGCCGAGCGGCGGCAAGGGGAGGGTTTTTTTCGGCACCTGTATTGGTGCTTTTTTTCCCATTTTGCCCAACAGCCGAAAGGGGTGTTTTCGGCCACCAAAATTTCAGTGCATCCCTAGTATCTTTATTTCATTAGCCAACACAAAGCAATAAACACCAACCCCTTTCCTTTACTAAAATCATAACAGCTTTCATTAACTTGTCCACTGGGGCAATTTTGATATTTTTCTCATACATATTAAAATAAGCATTTTTTGCTAGAAAGTTACTTAGAACCCTTAACCACTTGCCCTCCTGAGGATATACCCCCCTTCCTGACCAGGCCTCTTTTTGCTACTCGGCGCTGCACTAATTCAACTGATAATTGCGCGGTCATGCAATGCTGCACCCAAACGAAATTTATGTCCTTTTTTTCACACAAATAGAGCTTTATTTCGGTGGTATTTGATCACCTGTGCGCTTTTTATTTTTCATGCTATAAACAAAAAACACCAATATTTTTGAAGAAAAACGATATTTTTTACTTTCAGCTATAAAAAATATATAGTAAACTCAAAATTAGTTATAAATTTAGACCAAAATGTATTCTGCTACATGTTTTTGGTAAAAAAAATCCCAATAAGTGTATATTGATTGCTTTTTGTGAAAGTTATAGTGTCCATAAACTATGGTATAAATACTGCAATTTACACAATTTTTTTGCTATACAGTGCTGCGCTAGTTTAACGGACAATTGCGCGGTCATGCAATACGGTACATAAATGAAAGTTATGTCATTTTTATCACACAAATAGAGCTTTCTTTTGGTGGTATTTGATCACCTGTGAACTTTTTATTTTTGGCGCTATAAAAAGAAAAAAAATTTGAAGAAAAAAATATTTTTTTGAAAAAAACATTTTCTCATTTCGGTCATAAAAAATATCCAAAAAAACCTAAAATTTCATCATAAATTTAGGCCAAAATGTATTCTGCTACATGTTTTTGGTTAAAAAAATCCCAGTAAGTGTATATGTATTGCTTTGTGTGAAAGTTATAGCGTCTACAAACTATGGTATAGATAATGGAATTTACACAGCTTTTACTTTGACTGCCCATCACATTTCTTGAGGTGCTAAAATACCAGGATAGTACAAACACCCTCAAATGACCCCTTTTCGGAAAGTAGACACCCTAAGCTATCTGCTGAGAGGCATATTGGCCCTGATTCACTATTGGGCGTGGGCGCATATTTATGGGCTTAAGCCCAATTTTCATGGGCGTCCGTCATTTTTTACCCTGCAACCTAATTCACTATTGAGCAGAGCCCATAAGCAGATGCCCAATCTAATTCACAAAAAGACACACGCCCGAAATCAGACTCACAAAACAGACTTGCTAAGAAGCAAGTCTAAAACCATGAAAAATCACTGCAGAGACATGTTCACTTAGAAATTTGCTTTGCCAAATATCAGGACTTCACTTTAAACAATATCTGCTATTTCCAAAAAAATTAAGAATGTGTTAAAAATCGTTTTTTTCAAGGAAATCGACACAGTAAGAAACTAGAAGCCCGTGCAGTGTCTTTGGCAGATACAACTGAGCATGTGCAGAACACATTTTAGACTTCTGCCATGGGCGTTTGCTTTTTAGCCACTGACTAATAGTGAATCTTACTGTGGATTCCTCTGACAGCCGACACTCGCTCGCGTCTATTGTGTTTAATAAACAGCACTCGGCATATCTTCATATAATCTAATTTGATTTCCTTAGTTCTAGTGATTCTATTTTTGTTTCTTATCCTTTATAATTATTTCTGTAATGATTTTACTTATTTCAAAGGTCTAGATAATATTTATTTTAACAGCTGAATGTAAAAATAAAGGTCCACAATAAAAAAAAAAAAAAAAACAGCGTGGGTCCCCCCTCTCATCCTTACCAAGCCCTTCAGGTCTGGTATGGATATTAAGGGGGAACTCCACGCTGAAATTTAAAAAAAAAAACAGCGTGGGTCCCCCTCAATATCCATACCAGACCCTTATCCGAGCATGCAGCCCGGCAAGTCAGGAAAGGGGGGGGGACGAGCGAGCGCCCCCACCCTCCTGAACCATACCAGGCCACATGCCCTCAACATGGGGGGGTGCTTTGAGGCAGGGGGGGTCTCCCCCCCCCCAAAGCACCTTGTCCCCATGTTGATGAGGACAAGGGCCTCTTCCCCACAACCCTGGCCGGTGGTTGTGGGGGTCTGCGGGCGGGGGGCTTATCAGAATCTGGAAGCCCCCTTTGACAAGGGGGCCCCCAGATCCCGGCCCCCCCCCCTACGTGAAGGAGTCTGCGGTACATGCTCCCGCAGACTCCTTCACAAAAAAAAAAACTGTGTGGTGTAAAAAAAACACAGTACAGGGTCTTTGACAAGTCCTTTATTAAAACAATGTCCCCCAAAGTAGATCCAACGTCAATCGCGGCGGCAGGGACCCGAAAAAAGAAAAAAAAAAAAGGTTCCGCTCCCGTCCGAGGCTTCCAGCCTTGTGAAGAAGAGGCTAGCTGACAGTTCTTATATAGGTATGGGGCGGGGCCAGCCGGGGACATCATCTGAGTGACCCGCCCCATGTCACATGCTTGCTGTTCCCGGCTGGCCCCGCCCCATAGCTATGTAAGAAATGTCAGACTGTCTCCTGCATTCAGCTAGTTAGCCTCAGTGGAGAGACAGGGTGACATTTCTCAAATAGGTAAGGGGCGGGGATGATGTGCCCGGCTGGCCCCGCCCCATATCTTATGCAGGCCATAGATGGGTCGAAAATCGGCCGATTTTTCGGCCGAAAATAAAATCGGCCGATTTTCGGATCGTTAGTGGGCTATTTGTTCGGCCGTTTTTCGGTATTTTGGCAGATTTATTTTTTCGGTAAAGTTGGAAAAAAACGCCCGAATTTGCCGATCGGCCGATTTTCGCGGCAATGATGGGCAAATCGGACGATTTTTTTACTGATAAAAAATCTGCACATGAGCAGTGACCTGCAAGAGGAAGACAAAAAGAACAAAAAGAAGAAGAGGATGATGATGATGAAGATGATGAAGAAGAGGATGATGATGATGAAGAAGAAGATGATGAAGAGGAAGATGAGGATGATGATGAAGAAGAAGAGGATGATGATGATGAAGAAGATGAGGATGATGAAGAAGAGGATGATGATGAAGAAGAAGAAGAGGATGATGATGATGATGATGAAGAAGAAGAAGAGGATGATGATGATGATGAAGAAGAAGAGGATGATGATGATGATGATGATGAAGAAGAGGATGATGATGCAGAGGATGATGATGATGAAGAAGAAGATGATGAAGAGGAAGAAGAGGATGATGATGAAGAAGATGATGATGATGAAGAAGATGATGAAGAGGATGATGATGAAGAAGAAGAGGATGATGATGAAGAAGAAGAGGATGATGATGAAGAAGAAGAGGATGATGAAGAAGAGGATGATGATGAAGAAGAAGAGGATGATGATGAAGAAGAAGAAGAAGAAGAAGAGGAAAAAGAAGGATGAAAAATGAGAGGAATTCCAGTATGGCAAAAGTGTCCCTGCAGAGAGCTCCGCTATTTCTTTGACAGTTCCTTGACATTTACAGCGGTTGCAACATTGTATCTATTTGTTTCCGAATAAAAACATCTGTATCCGAAATGGATACAAATACATTGTTGCAACCGCTATAAATGTCAAAGAACTGTCAAAGAAATAGCGGAGCTCTCTGCAGGGACACTTTTTGCCGGCTGTAGACGGGATGAAAATCGGCCGATTTTTTTTTTACCATTGCTGGTAACGTCGGCCGCTTGAACAACCGATTTTTCATTTTTTAAAAGAAAAATCGGCTGTTTTTCTCCCCGTCTATGGCCTGCATAAGCATTAGTGTGCCTGGGGGAGGGGGGGACCTTTGGCCTTTCCAAACACAGTAGATGCTCCAAGAATGTTTCCTTGAACTCTTGAAATGGTTAAAAAGGAAAGACACTCTAGATAGCCTGCACTGAGAATTGACTGTCATGATGACGTGTCAATGATTATTTGCTCTCATTTTTCAGGAGTGGTACTGCTTGCGGTTGAAGCTGGTAGAAATCCACCTTCACGTCCTCCACTCACCTTCAGTTGTGGACAGTGGATATTTTGTGGCCGCAGGCAAGAACTGGCATCGAGGACCTGCATAAAGACCCTGGCATGCCAGAGGTGGTTTGGAAGCAGCACAGCAATTTGACCATCCCTTTCCTCTATGTTGGTTTTAGGGTGCAGAATTGCTTCTCGTTCGTGAACGGACTGTCGCCGGATATCAGAGTCCCCATATTTTCAAGATATGTTTTAGCCATGTTGGCTTATTTTTATGTTATTTTCCAAGTGTGTTGCACCTAACCGCACAGTAGTGTGGTGCCATGCGTATTTGTGGCTGTGAATGGGGCTATTTTTAATAGACGTGTGTAGGTGCAACAACGTTTTCATCATGGTACCTGCGCACATCTACATAGGGCATTGCATTTCTTTGCTGTGCTGGAAAATGTGTGTTCTTGCATGCGTTTCTGCACCACCAATGGTGTGAACAAGTCCTAAGGGCTGGTTCACACTATAGAAACAGTCTAGATGTGTTCCTGATGGGTTTTTTTCATGCCCTTTTGGCATGCATGTTTAGTGTGTTCCAGTACATTTTGGATGCGTTTTGGACATGTTTACATTGCATTTTTGTATCCCTTCCACTTATTTTTTTCTATTTTCTTTGTATTCAATGTAGTTAGGGACATGTGCGTTTTAGTACATTCAAGGACGTTTCAATGTGTTCCAGTACAGTTCTGTGCAGAAACAATGCAGCGTGGTCAACTTTGTTTACAGCACCTGCAATGCATTGAAAATGCAAGCGCTGATGTGAACTATGACATTGACAACCATATAACCTTCTTTCTGTGCGTTTGTGATGCTGAAAAAGCAACTGAAACACATGTAGTGTGAACTGGCCCCAAAGGTTATTAGAGGTCAGGGAACAGGACTGACCAGGAATTGTGAATTCAATCAGACTAGTGGTGAGATACAATCAACAATTGTATAATAATGTGAGATCTGAGCTGTAGCTGATAGAAAATGAGACACATTCACTTGATCAGTAAATAGATAGTTAAAGAGTGGGGCGGTGATCCATAGATTTGCATATGGGACAGGTGATGATGGGGTGGGGGAGGGGGTCAAGTTGTATAAGGAGACAGATTTAAAAGAGAAAAAAGTTACAATGAAATATACACGGCATGAAACTTGCACATGACCTAATTGGCAGAAGAACAGTACGCAAGTAACATTCATCCACTTTCTAGTCATTAGGCAAAATCATAATTGATTGATCAATATTCCTGCCACAACCCAGAAAATTGATCTCCATTTTTTTGGGATGTTGCCAAGACTGGGATTAGAACCCATGACCCAAGTGCTGTAAGTTCTGAGCTCTAACCACTAAACCACTGTGGGAAACACAGTTTGAGTTATAATGTAGAATAGTTACATTGTTTAAAAATGATAAAGCGAGCGCTGGTCAAATGATATAGACTAGTAAAATGGTATTACACAAGATAAATATAACCACGAACAGTAGTGCATGAACTCGTGAAAGGTCATCCACCCCTGTGACAGTGTACTACACTATTGAGCACCTTTCTGGCTCTTGTGGCTGAGCTAATTCCTCCCCAGGATCATTTGGGCACCCACCCTGATGGATGGATGGATGGAGCTGGATGACTATCCCATAGCTGCCAGCATACCGCTGCACCCCCAGATGTGCGATGTGTATAACCCATGCACATTAATACTTTTGTTCTGGTGAGTGTAGACCAGTCCCAAGGGTGGTTTACCTTTCACGAGTTCATGCACTACTGTCCGTCACGGAGAGACCACACGTGCCATTCATAGGCACTCTCTGAGTTGGTACTCTCACACCAAGGACATTCCATTATTCAGGAATGATTCTATGAACTTATTTTAGCACGATTTACCAGTTTACATCATTATTGCAATTCTTTGCACTTTTTGGTTTTTACATGCGTTCATTATTGATCACATGCATTTATAGCGCTGCACTTGTCTTTAACATAGAATAGTTATGTGATTAAAGAGAATGAAGATATATAACTATATTGGGAAATTAGAAGTATATAAATTATTTGAGATATAAGTGTGAAAATGTTTAACATTTGAAAATAGAATGTATGACATTCATTAGTAAATGCATTACTTTCCTGATCATTTTAGAGAAACAGCAAAAAAAAAAATAGAAAATTCTAATACAGCTGTACTCTTTATTACATTCTAAAAATTCTCTTTTGCTATCAGAAAAACGCCAATATTAATAAAGCCTGTGCTTGTGCGCCATCTAGCGAATATATCCGGTATTGCACCTAAAAATGTGCCAGACAGGATACCACATTCACTAATGGCAAAGTAGAGGCTCGTTAATGAGCTTGCTAGACGCTGGTCAGACGACTGATTGATTGACCGGAGTCTGCCTGAATGGTCAGTCTCTGCTAATACACTCACATCTTAGTGAATCAAGGCCATTGAGTCCATGGAAGATTTATTCTTTTTCCAAAAGTTTCTGGAAAATGACAAAAACATTTTTTAAAATTTTTTTTACACTAAGTTGTCATTTACATGTCTTATTTCTTGCACAAGCCATGGGTATATGTGGAATTACACCCCCAAAATACATTCTGCTACTTTTACCGAGTAAGGGGATACCACGTGTGTGAGACTTTTTGGGAGCCTAGCCACATACAGGAGCCTAAAATCCAATGACCACTTTGAAAGCTTGAAGGTGCGTAACTTCCTCATTACATTTCCTCACTACCTATCACAGTTTTGAAGGCCCTAAAATGCCAGGATAGCACCAAACACCCCCCCCCCCCCAAATGACCCCTTTCTGGAAAGTAGACACCCCAAGGAATTTAAAAAGAGGCATAGTGCAAAATACTTACCATGCTTCTTATCAAATTCCTTGGGGTATCTACTTTCCAAAAAGGGGTCATTTGGGGGGTGTTTGGTGCTATCCTGGCATTTCAGGGCCTCCGAAACTGTGATAGATAGCCTGGAAGTGTAATGAGGAAATAAAGCCCTTTAAAAGCCTGAATGTGTTTATTGGATTTTGGGGTCCTGTACTTGGCACTGCCAAAACGTCTCTCATATGTGGTACCCCCATACTCGGGAGAAGTAGCAGAATGTATTTTGGGGAGTAATTCCACATATACCCATGGCATGTGTGAGCAGTAAATCATTTAAGTGACAATTTTGTGTAAAAAAAAAAATATTTTTTTTGTCATTTTCCAAAAACTTGTGGTAAAAAAATAAATTATTCTATTGATTCAACATGCCTCTCAGAAAATAGTTTGGGGTGTCTACTTTCCAAAAAAGGGTAGTTTTGGGGGTGGGGGGAATCTATGCTCAGCATTAGAAGTTTATGCTACAGATCATTCACTCTTCTAACCACCTGAAGATCAAGCCTTTTCTGACACTTTTTGTTCACATGAAAAAAATCTGTATTTTTTGCTAGGAAATTAATTTAAACCCCCAAACATATATTTTTTTAAAGCAGACACCCTAGTGAATAAAATGGTGGGTACTACAATTGTTTATGGCACATAGTACTTGCGCAAAAGCAATTTATTTTTAAAAAATATACTTTTTTTACTTTTAATGCACAAAAACACAATATATTGGCCAATTATTTGGTAACATATAAAAGATAATGGTATGCCAAGTAAATATATACCAAACATGACATGCTTTAAAACTGCGCATGCCTGTGCAATGGCGACAAACTGCAAACATTTTTAATATCCATAGGCAACGCTTTAAAAGCCTTTAAAAACTACCATTTTAGATTTACAGAGGAGGTCTAGTGTTAGAATTACTGCCCTTGATCTGACGTTCACGGCAATACCTCACATGCATGGTGCAACCGCTGTTTACATACCGGCACAGGGTCAAGGCTTGTGCACAAAGGTATGCACGCATGGAAGGGCCGATTTTTTTTTTTTTTTGTTATTTTGATTTTTTTAAAATTATTTTTACATTGTACCTTTCATTTTTTTTTATCACTTTTAATGCTATCACAGGGAATGCAAATATCCCCTATAACTTCAATGGGCATTGTCATATATTCTTTTTTGAGAAATCTGGAGTCTATCAGACTCTGGATATCTCCTCTGCCCTTACATTATCTAATCAAACCAAAATCGGTGTGATCAGATGCTTTCCCAATTTACAAATGGCGCTGCAAAACTGAAGTGATGAAATGCTTGTAGCTTCCGAATTCTTAGACTATTGAGATGATTGGCACCACTCTGGTCTCCAATCAGCTCCATGGTCAGCTGGCAGAAACACCGGCTGCATTCTCAGGTTCCCCCAATGGCACGAGACTGCCCGAGAAGGAAGTGGAAGGGGGGGGGCATCATCTCCCGCTGTTTGTAAAAGCAATCCTGCAGCTAATTAGCCACTAGGATTGCTTTTACATGAAAGTCGATCGCCGGCTGAAAAAAATGATACCAGGATGATGCCTGCAGCTGTAGGCATCATCCTGGTATAACCATTCAAAGTTCAGTGATGTACCAGTACATTGCTGGTCCTTGTTGGGTGTATATGCTATGTTCTTTTTTTTTTGTATGCAGTCTGTGGACTGAATGACAAAAATGAGAAGACATCTCTGGCAGAAAAAGTGTGTGGTATGCCCAACATTAGAATATAT
This sequence comes from Staurois parvus, assembly GCF_062004578.1. Lineage (NCBI taxonomy): Eukaryota > Metazoa > Chordata > Amphibia > Anura > Ranidae > Staurois > Staurois parvus. The sequence continues at coordinate 312,936 of NW_028318124.1, forward strand.
AGCGCCCTGCATCCACCCACTTCTAATGGTGGGCACACATTAAGTCACACTTTGCCACAAGCGCCAGTTCCAAGATTGAACAAATGTTTAAATAGTGGCACGCTTGAATAAAAATTGTCCATGTATAAGTGGTACCCCATATGGAGAAATGATTACACCAAGTCCCAAACTATCTTGCCACTGCTCCCCATGTAGTTTGGGCATCCGGGGGGCTCCTCGTGACTATCTTTTCCCTCGTAAATCCGGAACGTATAAGTATTGCCTGTTGTGCTCTCACAGATCTTCTACATCTTGACACCATATCTGGCACGCTTGCTGGGGAGACATTGTTTGAATGCAAGGCGGCCAGAAAAGTTAATGAGGGACTCATCAACGCAGATGTTTTTCTGGGAGTATAGACATCTGAAAATTTTTGGTTAAGGTGATTTTCGAGGGGCTGAATTTTGTGGAGCTGGTCAAATTCAGTGTTACCCCGAGGATGACAGAGTGTATTGTCATTGAAATGCATAAAACACATTATACTCTCATATCTATGCCTGGCCATGGCAGCAGAGAACACGGGCATATGATGAATCGGGTGTGTGGACCAATACAACCGCAATTCATTTCTTTTAGTAATGCCCATGTTGAGGGTTAGGCCCAAAAAAATGTAAATTTGAAAACCGTAATGAGTTTCCATGCGACTGGTCTGGCAAGGTTTGAATTTGGGTTGGCGGCGATAAATTGTTGTGCATATAAATTGCTTTGATCCACAATCAACGCATACAGATATTCCGTGAAAAACAGCTCCAAAAATCAAGGAGGTATGTGAAAGACCAAGATGTACTAGACCGCTGGTACTCGCCCAGTTCACCAAAAGGTATGAGAGTCATCAAAAGTGCTAACAGAGATCAGGCCTGCTTCTGCGAACACTGCGGTTTTGTGTGCAATGTATCAATTGACAGTGACCTACTGACACTGCACTTGCTGGCGGAGAAGGGGGGGGGTAAGCGTAGGGGCTAAATGCAGGTGCTGGCAGGTGCCAGGGCTGATCCCGCTAATGCTGCATTTTTGGGGACGCTATACTAATGTGAATGCTGGTATAGTGCTGATCTGATCAAAGATATTGACCCGTTCAGACACTGTCCTAGCAATGGAAGTTTATTGTGCATGAGCGTGCTCCTGGCAATCAAGGGTTAAATGTGATGACTGGTGTACTGATGGGCAATCTGACGCTATCTGGGAGGGGCGTGAAAGGCAATGAAAGGGTTAACTGTGTGAGGGGAGTGTTTTACTAGGGGGGTGTACTTCACAGGAACACGCTGATCCAGAGAGATACACTCTTCTCTCAGGATCAGCGTGCTCGGAACTGACAGAGAGCAGAGCTGCAGTGTAAACACTGTAGCTGTGCTCTGTGTCACTGTTTGCCGGCAATCGCTGGGACCCAGCGGGTAATGACCGCCCGGGACCCGGTGATTGACACCCGCTGCTGCGAATGGCGGGACGGGTAGGGCGGGCGCACGCCCCCTACCTGTTTTGCAGAGTGATGTTTAAAAATGGCGTTCTGCGCAGCGGTGCCGCCCTGCCTCAGTAAAAACACTGTGGCTGGTCGGCAACCAATTAAACAATATATATTTCCTGAAAGCATTAAAGCAGAGGCAAGGAGAGTGAAATGGTGGCTGTTGCAATTTTTTATATCACATATTTGCATGAAAAAACAAACAAATTTTAATCGCTTTCCCGGTGCCCTATAGCAGAAATACTGCTACAGGGTGGCAGGGGTGTGCAATATCACGTATATATACATGATTTTGCATTTCCGGGTGTGTCATGGACGGGGGAGAGACCTGTATGTAAACAATATAGATCTCTCCCCTGTCAGCTCCTGCACCCTGCTTTGTATGGCTCTGCATTGCACAACCATACAAAGCGATATGCTGACACAGTACAACACACACATGCACACTAGTAAAACAGCATACAGTTAACCCTTTGATCGCCCCAGATGTTAACCCCTTCCTGTCCAGTGCCATTAGTACAGTGTCAGTGCTTTTTATTAGCACTGATCACTGTATTGGTGTCACTGGGGATGTCAGTGACAGCTAGCAAGCTACCCCCCAGTGTCAGAATGCCCACTGCAGTCCTGCAATAAGTCACTGATCTACGCTATTACTAGTATAAAAAAAACCCTCCAGTATATATAACACCGCCATTTGTAGACGCTATAACTTTCATGTAAACCAATTAATTTAGACGTATTGGGATTTTTTTTAGCAAAGACATGTAGCAGAATACAGTTTGGCCTAAATTTATGAGGAAATTTGATTTTTTAAACATTTTTTACTGGACATGTTTAATAGCAAAAAGTAAAAAAATATTGTTTTTCTTTTCAAAATTGTTGTTTTTTTGTTTATAAAAAAATGAAAAACATAGAGGCGATCAAATGCCAGCAAAAGAAAGCTCTATTCGTGGGAGAAAAAGGACGTAAATCTCATTTGGGTGCAGCATTGCATGGCCGCGCAATTATCAGTTAAAATAACGCAGAGCTGTATCACAAAACAGGAGTTTTGTGTTTTGACTGTACCAGCAGCTCAGTGTTATCCTATGTGTTCATGCACATTAGAACATTTAGGCATATTTTTAGGAGGCGCTCCAGTCTCCTGCCAAAAACGTTACAAGTCAGCAGCTACAAATACTGTAGCTGCTGACTTTTATGATAATAATATACCTGTCCAGGTATCTAGTGATGTCCTCACCCGAGCCATTTCTTCAATCAGCTTCTGGTGCAGGTGCCGCTGTCTTAGGTAATGGAAACCAGCAGTGAAGCCGTCTGGCTTCACGGTTGGCTTCCTACTGCGTATGCACGAGTTGCATTGGGCTTGATGAATGGTCCTGCAGTCTTCTGGGACCCGTGTCCCTGAATGCTGCGGGGGGGGGGAGGGGCCAAACTTCCCCACAGATCGCCGTGGCGATCTGACCCAGAAGTGGGAGCAGGTACCTGTCAAAACCAAGTACTCGCACCCCCCAAAAAAGTGCTAAATTTGGCAGTGGAGGAGGGTGAAAACAAGCAGAACTTCCTCTTTCAGGTGAAATTTTGCTTTAAGCTGGCATTTAAGCCCAGTGTGCATGGAGCCTTACATGTGCTTTCTGCAGTTACACTTTTGTCTATAGTTGGCAGGTGAATCCTGATTCAGAGAAAAGGCTTGCCTATAAACACCAGTGAGGCCAAATGAGTGCTGCAAATTGTCAGTGCCTTCTTTGAACAGATGCAGCATTTTTCAGTACTATAAATAAATTCATAAAAAGGTACTAAGGAAAGAAAAACAAAGAAGAAACACTGCAAGAAGATTTTTAGGGCGCAGGTTACACAAAAAATACACAGCACTCGTGTCACATTTTGTCTTTTTAAAGACAGCTAATGATCCTTTTTTCAGCTTCTAACTTCAACCTGTTCAATGAAGCTTTGACCATAAAACCTAGAAGCTGGTTGGTTTCTATGCAGAGCTGCACCACACTGTACACCATGCAGTTTCAGGAAATAACCCCCAACTTCTCTTTCTCACCAGCCAAATGAGCTGATTGCACGACCACTGGTGCGCTCTGGGAGTCATTGGTACTACACCATTTCCTTTTGTTCACAGAACTTTACTGAAATGTCAAAAGTGACATTTCAATCCAGTTTTTTTTCACTGCAGAAGTGTTGTGAGGCAGTGGCTCGAGTCGCAACCTGCTGCGCTATAAAAAGTACTGCATCCAGTACCTTTTTTTCAGTGCACACCAGCACCAAACTGTGGTGTGGACGGACATCATTGCAGCTCCATTGCTGCTCAGCAACTGCTGTTGTTCCTCCACAAGAAAATATCAGTGCTGATATAATATAGCTATGTGAAGTCACCATTTTCTCACGTTTTATCCTTTGTCAAGCACTGATGAAGGAGGAGTGATGTTGCCCCCGAGATATGTTGGCAGTTTTTGAGACTTTATTTAATCTTTTTAATCAAGAATTGGAATTCTAGTCGACTTTTTTATCCAGGTTTAGTCAGGCACTCCTTTCTGTATTTCTATGGTTTGAGTTACTGTTGGGTACCCATCGAGGAGAGCCTTACCAGCTATTTGATATTTTACTTTACTGCTAAGGAGCATAGGCCTAAAGCCAGAAAACCATATCAACCAATAACCTTGCTTAGTAAACAACACTATGACAGGTTAAGTTGGAAAGGGCAAGGCCACAGCTTTATTTAAATTTCCGACATAAACATATACCCAGTACCAGTCACAGTTGTACCGTGAGCACTCTTGAACCTTAACGTTTGGCAGGGCGGCAGGGCTATGCAAAATCACAAATATATATGTGATTTTGTACTTACGAGTAGAGGGCGCACGCCACTCCAACCTGAAGAGTTATAGTGTTGCATGACCGCGCAATGGTCAGTTAAATTAAAATAGTGCATATCGCAAAAAATGGCCTGGTCAGGAAGGGAGGGGGGGGGGGGGTAAATCCTCTGGAGGGCAAGTGGTTAAAGCAGAGGTCCAGTGAAAATATATAAAAAAGTCAGCAGTTAAAAAAAACTGTAGCTGCTGACTTTTAAAAAAACGTACACTTCACCGGCTGCCCTGTGTTTCCAGCACTGGCATCTTCAGTGTGGGCAATAGCGAGTAGCACTGCAATTTGTGAATGGTCCCGTAGTCTTCTGGGACCTGTCATGTGTCCCAGAAGACTACGGGGAGGGAGGACAACTTCCGCTTCTGATCGCAGCAGAAGTGGGAGCGGGTACCTGTCAATTTTGGGTACCTGCTCCCCAAAGGTGCCAATCCTTAACGGGAAGCGGGGGACCAGTCATTAAAGCGGAACTTCCCCTTTTGGGTGGAGCGCCACTTTAACTTGACCTAGTCTAAAAGGCTTGTCGTTCCCATGAGTTCCAGAAAGACATTAGACTGACCGAACTTACACTCAAAGGCATAGTCCATTCAAGGAAACATTTAAAGCTGGCTAGGTCAAAACCACCAAGGAAGCTATGACAAATTACCTAAAAAAGAAAGAATGGGCAGGCAACTCATTAACTGCTCTTTTACCGGTGAGTGAGGATTTAACCTCAGAGTAGAACTTTTATAGAGTCCAGGCCCTGTCCCTCACCCCATGTCCCAATAGTCAATCATCTTGGATGGCTTGGATTAATACATTTTGTCTATACCCTGTCATTGAGCCATGCTCCCAGCAGTAAAAGCTCCTTTGGGATCACAGGGCCTTCATCACCTGACTACACTTGCAAGTCCAAAAATTCCCAGTGCCTCTTTGAGTATGTTGGTTTGGAGATCATTAGAAACCAGGCATTTTGTCCCATCTATGATTGGTGCTGCGCTGGAAATAGTGTGAAATCTAGTGTGAAATCCTACAGCTTCAGCTCTATGCAAATGAATAAAAATAAAACTAGGGAATATTTTCTAATCAAAATGATTGTGAAGACCTGACCAGGGTACCATTGATACCCACAGTAAAGGGTGCCACTACATATACCCCAACGTACACCCTTTTACAAATAAAGAAAAAGAAAAGAAAAAAGGTGAAAAAAAAAGGTGAAAAGAAAAAGGTGAAAATTGTGGCCATATTGGCCATTTATTAACAACCAAAGATAACATTCCTTAAAATAGAAACAATAATGAATATCAAACAACCATAACATACAGCTTGCTGATATTAAAAGGCACAAAAGAACCAACATCAGGTTTGTATCTGTGTGATTACTATCCCCAGCCGCTCTGCATGGGCATAGGGGCAAACCCACATCTCCTCAGAGTCCTCCTTGCTGCAAATTCCCAGTTAACCCACCATTAACTGGGCTACAAAAAAAAAAAAAAGAAAAAAGAAGAAGGATGCCATAGCTTAGATGGATACTATATTATGTATTTATTTATTTCAGGTACTTATATAGCGCCGTCAATTTAAGCAGCACTTTTACATATATATTGTACATTCACATCAGTCCATAACCCTCAAGGGGTGTACAATCTAAAGTCCCTAACTTACATTCATATATACACATACTAGGGCCAATTTGGATGGGATCCAATTAACCTACCAGCATGTCTTTGGAGTGTTGGAGGAAACCGGAGTACCCGGTGGAAACCCACACAGGCACAGGGAGAACATGCAAACTTCAGGCAGGAGGTGCCCTGGCTGGGATTCGAACCAACGACCCTAGTACTGCCAGGCGGAAGTGTTAACCATTTAGCCACTGTGCTGCCCATACTATGAGCTATTACAGAAAATGTTATCGCCTCTGAAGACCCGAACCACCAGGGTCCCGTGGCCATCACTATAACTTATCCAACACAGGACCGGAGGCTGGGAAGATTCTTTCACATTCATTGGCTCCAACTGCTTTGCTGGCTTACAGATCCCAACCTGAATACTCACTGCAGCCCACCTACTCTCTACGAAGTGGCTAATCATGGTACGTAACCTCACTCCTCAGCTCTTGCTAATGAACCCTTTCCTTATTGTTTCCCCTGTCTCCCTATTCATCGAGTCCTTCACCTGTTTTATTTTTTTGCTTTGAGCCTGTTTTGTAAGATTATGCAATAAACTATAATAGTTATAAGGTTTTTTTTAAACATGTCACCTTGTCATAAGACCTTTCATATGAATGTGTGACACACCCAGGTTATTACAGCAGGCATGATGGAAAAAACAAAGTTTGATGGTTTTCAAGGCTAGAATTTGGCTGCGAGCACAAGCCCAGAAAGTCATTCTCCGTTCATCAAAGCATGCCAGGCACAGGTACACACAGACCTCACCTTGTGTAATCACAGGAACCAGCCAAGGCCAAACAAGCAGGTCAGACTGCATAGCAGCCTGCAGGGAAGATAAATACCAAATGAGATGGCAGCAGACACATCAACAAAAAAAAAAAAAAAACGCACAATAGAAAAAAATATACGTCAAAGCTAAAATTCCAAATCTATATAATCTCAAAGTAAATCTCACACAAAAGCCACATATTCATCAGCTCATAGCCATCTTTTCTGAATGCAGCGAAGAACACTGCTCTATATTCTGAAATAGGACTGACATCTACTCCGTATAACAAATATATATTTCCATGATGTGCGCAGGAGAACCCGCCAAAGTACTTTATTTTATGAAGAAATCTCAGTGAACTGATGTGCCTTGTACTGAGAACAAATTTCTTCCAACAGCACAGCCAAATTTTTTCTTGATTCTAAAAATGTTGCTCCGGGGAGGAAAACGGGGGTGGGAGGTATCTTTTAAATTGGTGCAGGTCAGAAGTACACGGTTTTACCATTATACTAAGGAGGACAAAATGTGCGAATTTGCTAATGAAATACTTTGCAAAATAATAAAAACCGGGTGCTTATTTCTGAAAAATGCACCAAGTGCAAACAGTGCTTGATTCTCAACCCATCTCATTGCAATGGGAGTGATTTACGAAAACTGCATTGTGCAAAATCTGGTTGCATGAAAACCAATCAGCTTCCAGTTTTTTTTTTTTGTCAAAGCTTAATTGAACAAGCTGAAATTAGAAGCTGATTGGCTACCATGCACAGCTGCACCAGATTTTGCACTTTCCAGTTTTAGTAAATCTCCTCCACGGTCTCTTTGAACCCTAGATCACACTGGATCTGACTTTGAAACTTAACTTGGAGTTACACAATTTCAAAACCACGTGTCAGTGCAATTTCAGGTGCGACTTGGCGGACATCTGTTTGACTTCATACACAGATGTCTATGCAAGTCGCACCTGAAACTGCACAATAAAGTGCAGGGACCTTTTTTTTTTTTTTTTAAATCGATGTGGCACCGCACGGGATTGAACGGTTCCATTACCAACAATAGGGTTTGACTTGTAATGCAATTTGAAACTGTCAAATCACATGACAAGTCGCACCTGTGTGAACCAGGGCTAAGGGAGAGAAGAACCTGAAACAAAAGTTTAAAGTTTGACTAAAGGAAAAACCTTTTATTCTTTTTTAGATTTGGCTAGAGCAGTGAAATGTTAGAGCCACTGTCAGGTCTTATTTAGGGTCTAATGGGGACCATTAGTGAGAATCATAGTCTGACCACCACTGTCAAGGAGAATTAATTTTGAGCTGCCACCAGAAGAGGGGAAATCTTTCAATGAAGATACTCGTTTTTGTGATAACTGAGAGGGGATTTCCCTCACTGGAAAACTCCATAATAACACACAGATGGCAAAATAAACTAATAGCAATTTTAACCACTCTGTACTCTATACAAAATGAAAAAAACAAAAGTTTGCCTTTAAATATACATTAATCTGTAAAATTGGTTGTAAACCTCAGACATAAAGTATGAACAAAGCATTTCCCTCTATAGTATGTACTTGTCTCAGTTAAGAGCACTAAGTGTCATTTCTGTCTGCTGCATCATCCCGCTGCTATCAGCATGAATAACTTCTGACACGTGTTCCTAAAACCAAGAGGTAAAAAGGTGATAGGGGAGAGAGCTCCAGCACACAGCTTATGGTTATAAGCCTCAGTTCCGTTCCTTTGTGTTGTGTGGAGGAGGGGGTTTCCGTTCCTCCAATCAGCTCTCAGAGCTCTGTTCTGCAGTATGTAATTTCAGCTCTCTGCTTCCGGTTTACTGAAATCTCAGACAAGCTTTATAAATTCTGGACTTTGAATATAGAGAAGAGAGGGCTGCAGATAAACATAAGGATTTCTTTTATCCCTGTGTATCACCTGAGGCTGGTCACTTCACTGGGTATGCGTAAGGGTTTACAACCACTTTAAGGCTCACAGATATGGCAGATCTGTGGCAGCTGTAGCCACCAGGAGTGTGTGTTCACTGCACAAGCTGACAACCAGGTTTCTATGGAAAGCAATCTGTTGGCTGTACAGCTGCCCAGATGTGCTTTTTGTAACTCCTGGAGTGTGTGCCCCCCCACCCCTCAAGCTTCCTTGGCTCTGCTGTTCCACCTTGGAAATGTGAAGCGGTGTTGAATTCAGATTTCTTCCCTAATTTAAAAAGTAACTCCACTTTTATTGAGGAAAAAAAACACTCCCCTCTGGGTGATAAATGTACAGTGCATGGATTTTCACCAACTTTGTTCCAAAACCTACTGTTCTCCTGACAAAAAAGTTTTAGCAGGTAGGCAGTGAAGGAAAGTCTGTAAAAAGGTACACAGACAAAAAGAGGATTACAGGATAAGTCCATCTTTTGGAACATGTTACCCATTACACCTGTATTTAGGGTATAACATGTTGCAGCACATGTTCCCCTCACCCCTCAATCCCACCTCTCCGTGACAGCGGGCAGGGGTTCCTCTTTCCCATAGCTGCTGTCACATTTAAAATTGATGCAGGTGTGCGGGGCTCTACACAAACAGCCACATCATTTATTCACAGGGATCTGTGAATTAATAAACTACAAGCCCCATCTTCTACTGCAGCAGATAGACTGTAGTTTTCAATGGACTGAAAGGATGCAATGATTTGCAGGCTCTTTTTTCCTGCAAAAATATTTGTTTTAATTCTTTTTTTACCTAAAGATGAATTTAGCCTTTACACCCCAGTCACATCGGGTGCGACTTGGCATGCGACTTGCATGCCATGCAAATTGTAAATCGTATGCCAAGTCGCACCCTATTGTCCGCTATTAGAGAGGTCATATCGGTGCGGTTCCGACTTGGTCGGAGCTGCACCGATTTCTAAAGTAGTGCATGCACTACTTTTGTTGTGATTTCCATAGAAATCTGTGTCAGATGTCTTGCAAAATGCAACTAAAATCTGCAATTACCCGTTTTTGAAATCGTGCGACTTCACTGTAAGTCACACGATTTCAAAATCAGCTTTGACGTGACCTGGGGCTTAAGCCTTTCCTACTCCATATAAAGAGAGGGGAAAAAAATGGATTGGGCAGGACATACAAAGAGCACAATAATACAAAGAACAACCAATAAAATAGGATTACTAATTGGCTGCACTGGGTTCCTGTACGTTACATCATAAATGATCCTTATATTGCTATTTTCATAAAGAACTTGAAAATCCAAGCACGCTTGGTTTGCATAGCTTTGCCATACTCGCAATCATGTTCAAATAATTAAACAAGACTGGTGAATATTAAATAAATAATGAATGGGTTCTGAATGATTGGCAATGAGATGGGAATAAGGGACAAATACAAAGACAATAAGCATGGATTAATATTTCATTATGGTGTAGAAACACTATAGATTTGCAAGTCACAGCTTGCTGTTGCTTGTCTCGGCAAAACTACATTTCAAACATGTCTAGCTGGAGCACAAAATTATATTAATGCAGGGCTTGACAATTTCGCTTTGAATCTAGGAGCCAGCTAAAAATAATTAGGAGCCAGTTTGTTTTTTTTTTCTTTTTAAGAGTAGCGTGGGTTGTCAGTGCCAGGCAACCTTTGGGCGACAAGCTCAAGGTGATGCGATTTGCCGCACAACAATCCCGGCAAAACCACACAACGTTTTAGGTGCCACTGAAAATAATGACACCTGAAGCTGCATTTCGCAATTGCAGCAATTCTCAAAACGCCCAGGTGTGAACAGAGTGACCTTGGTTCACTCATATGCGATTCTTGATGTGTTTTTAAACTCACAATGATTGACAGACTAGATATTTTATTTATTTATTACAGGTACGTATATAGAACTGTCAATTTACCCAGCGCTATACATATATACTGTATATAGATATTTTTTTTTTTTGTACATTCACATCAGTCCCTAACCCTCAAAGAGCATACAGTCTAAGGTCCCTAACTTACATTCATACATACACAAACTAGGGCCAATTTAGACAGCAGCCAATTCACCTACCAGCATGTCTTGGAGTGTGGGAGAAAACTAGAGTACCCAGGGGCAGCCCATGCAGGCACAGGGAGAACAAGGCAGATAGTGCCGTGGTTGGGATTCAAACTGACAACCCTAGTGCTGCCAGTAGGAAGTGATAACCAGTTAGCCACTGTACTGCCCATAAGATATTATGTGCTCCTAATAAGGTGGTTGACAGAGATGCGATCCACACACATTGTGTTTTGATTGCCATTACAAAAAGGGCCCTGTGCGAGTTTGTTGCGGTGCACTCCAGACTCCAGTGATAGAGTAGAGTGGCATGAGGAGACAAGTGTTCATATAGGCATTTTTACATTGAAATCAATGGAAGGCAGTGTGTGAACCCAGGCACTAGGATGCAATTTCTAGTCGCCATGGCAACCTGGGATTTGTCGAGCTCTGCATATTATATATATACACACACAGTAAGAGCAATATTTAATCATTCTTGCAAATACACCATTCAGCCATAACCTTATGACCACACGCTATAACCTTTTGAGGCGTGGATCTTTGAAGGTATGTTGTGGTATTTGGCACCAAGCCGTCAATAGCAGATCCTTTGAGTCCTGCAAACTGAAAGGTGGGGCCTCCATGGATCTGACTTGTTTTTCCTGCACATCCTACAGATGCTCGATTGGATTGAGATCTGGAGAATTTGGAGGCTAAATCAGCACTTCAAACTTCTTCTTTTGTTCCTCAAACCATTCTTGAATTCATCAGATCAGGCCACCTTCTTCGAGTGCTCCATGGTCCAGTTTTGATATGCTTGCTGATTGCTTTTGCTACAACCAGCTGTGATGCAGATTATAAGGGTTCTTGGCTGTGAAAATTGGGTCAGCATGGGCACCCTGACTGGCTACGCAGCCCCATATACAACAAACTGTGAAGAACTGTGTATTCTGACACCTTTCTAATGAAACCAGCATTGAATTTTTACCAATCTGACATACAGTAGCTCTTTTATTGGATCAGACTACACAGGCCAGCCTTAGCTCCTCGTATATCAATGAGCCTTAGCCACCCATGATGTTGGTTTTGCTTCCTTGGACCACTTTTGGTTGGTTCTGACCATCGCACACTGGGAACTGCAGTTGTGGAGATGCTCAAGCCTAGTAGTCTAGCTATTACAATTTGGCTCTTAGAGTTGCTCAAATCCTTGTCCGCTTATTCATTTATTTTCTGATTTCAACACATTAACTTCAGGTACAACATGTTCACTTGCTGCCTCACATATACCACTCACTTTCAGGTGCCATGTCACAAGATAATTAAGAATGTTATTCACTCTACCTGTCAGTGGTCATAATGAAAGGTAATGCAATAAAAAGTCAAATTACCAAACATATTTTAGATTGTATGTTTACTCAATTACTTGTTTGAAAGCGTATATACCACCAACACCAATGACCGACACAATTCCTCCCACTGGCACCAATGATGGGGCACAATTCCTCCCACTGACACCAATGATGGGGCACTATTCTTCCCATTAACACCAATAATGGGGTACTAGTTAACCCCCCCTCCCCTAAAGTTTGAAGGATAGTATTCTGGCCCTTTGTTTAGAAAGTTTAGAGACCCTTGGTATAATATGGTTAAAAATGTCTACATCATATATTGATCCATTTCAATTATTTCTCGTACTAATCTGAACAATCTTTAAGTTTGTAAACTTACTTTTATAAAGACCCCCACACATTTTACTTCCTTGAATTCTGTGACACATATTTGTCCTGTGAGTAGGCATTGCTGTGTCACACATTTCACAGAGCCTGCCTTCTGAACAACAGAGGTGCTGAGAGGAGCAGTTTCAGGAGGTGGAGTCAGTACAGGAATCGCCATGGGTTATGTAGTCCTTAGCAATTGAAAGTAAATAGCAGAGCAGAAGCTGCAAAGCATGCAGAGAATCCAGAAAGATGGGCAGCAAACAGGCAGAACTCACAACATACCCATTTTTCAAGTAAGCTTATTAACTGTCAAAAATACCCATTGTTTGTATTATTACATTGCTGATGTTATAAAATGATAGTGTGTGGTGTGACTATAGATATCCATTAAGTCCTGAGAATGGACACTCTTAATATACTGGCCTTCAAGTTTTTCTTTAAGAACACATCGCACTGCGCCATACTTACGAGCCTTCTACAATGTACTACATTATAAACTGTGTACAATGATCAGCCAGAACTTTATCACCACTGACAGGTTAAGTGAATAACATTGATTATCTCATTACAATGGCATCTGAAGGTCGGTGGGATATGTTCAGCAGCAAGTAAACAGGTTGTCCCTGAGGTTGATGTGTTGAAAATAGAAAATATGGTCATTATTGTAGGATATTATATATTGTTGGAACTCGCTTCAGATGGTAGAGCTTTTTTTAAAGCACACAGCAACTCACTTCTTTTTAAGGGCCTTTTTGCCCAATTTTATTTGAAAGAAAATTCAATAACCAAAATGCTTCCCCCTGTAGGGGTATCAACTATCAAACCAATGCAAATGACATTCAGCCTTCTGGCTCTCTCAGGTACACAGCTTTATGTCTGTCTCCTACAGACTCCATCCAAAAGGTTGTTTTTGCACACAGTGAACCTCTAGCACACAGCTATTTTAGCTTCCACCTCTCTTAGGTGAAGCCCTCCTGACTCCAAGGCAGAGACCTCCTGCCCGCCAGGGTGGAGCCCTCCTGACACCTGTCTGCCAGGGTGGAGCCCAGAATCATGGCCTGGCCTCCACAAAAAGGCCTGCACACACCTGTGCAATCAGCGCGCTGGCTGCTCTCAAAACAGGGGCCCAGGATTGGAGATTTCATCCCTCCCAAATCTCTTAGAAATCTCCAGGCTACAGGTCCCAAAACAGGCTTTACAAACCAAAGAGGAAACCAATAAACCAGTTTCCTCTGCATTATGAGAACTGTCTGGAGCCCCTCAACCTGTATGGTTGAGAAACCTGGGTCACCACCGTGATTTCCACTGTGGCAGGATACCGCACTGCCACTATATATATATATATATATATATATATATATATACATACATACATACATACATACATACACACTCACACACATACATACACACACTAGATTGCCAAAAGTATTGGGACACCCCTCCAAATCATTGGATTCAGGTGTTCCAATCACCTCCATGGCCACATGTGTATGAAATTAAGCACCTAGGCATGCAGACTGCTTCTACAAACATTTGTGAAAGAATGGGTCGCACAGGAGCTCGGTGAGTTTAAGCATGGTATCGTGATGGGTTGCCACCTGTGCAAAAGGCCATCCCTGACATTTCCTTGCCTCTACAGTGGATATAAAAAGTCTACACACCCCTGTTAAAATGTCAGGTTTCTGTGATGTAAACAAATGAGACAAAGAAATCATTTCAGAACTTTTTCCACCATTTAACCTATAAACTGTAGGTTGAACAAAAAACTGAAATCTTTTTGAAGGGAAGTAAAATAAAAACTAAAATAATATGGTTGCATAAGTGTGAACAACCTTAAACTAATACTTTGCTGAAGGACCTTTTTATTTTATCACAGCACTCAGTCTTTTTAGGTATGAGTCTATCAGCATAGCACATCTTGACTTGCCCACTCTTCCTTGCAAAAACTCCAAATATGTCAGATTTCGAGGGCATCTCCTGTGCACAGCCCTCTTCAGATCACCCCACAGATTTTCAATCGGATTCAAGTCTGGGCTCTGGCTGGGCAATTCCAAAACTTTAAATCTTCTTCTGGTTAATCCATTCCTTTGTTGATTTGGATGTATGTTATGGGTCATTGTCATGCTGAAAAATTAAGTTCCTGATGGTTTCGTGTCAATATTGACCGGTATTTGGAACTGTTCATAATACCCTCTACCTTGACTAAGACCCCAGTTCCAGCTGAAGAAAAACTACCACAAAGCATGATGCTACCACCATCATGCTTCACTGTGGGTATGGTGTTACTTTTGTGATGTGCAGTGTTTTTGCGCCAAAACATATCCTTTGGAATTATGGCCAAAAAGTTCAACCTTGGTTTCATCAGACCATAACACATTTTCCCACATGCTTTTGGGAAACTTCAGATGTGTTTCAGCAAAATTTAGCCGGGTTTGGATGGTTTTCTTCGTAAGAAAAGACTTCCGTCTTGCCACCCCATAGCCCAGACATATGAAGAATATGGGATCTTGTTGTCACATGTACCACACAGCCAGTACTTGCCAGATATTCCTGCAGCTCCTTTAATGTTGTTGTAGGCAGCCTCCCAGACCAGTTTTCTTCTGGTCTTTTCATCAATTTTGGAGGGACATCCAGTTCTTGGTAATGTCACTGTTGTGCCATATTTTCTCCATTTGATGACTGTCTTCACTGTGTTCCATGGTATATCTAATGCCTTGGAAATTCTTTTGCACCCTTCTCCTGACTGCTATCTTTTAACAATGAGATCCCCAAGATGCTTTGGAAGTGCTCTGCAGACCATGGCTTTTGCTGTAGGATGAGACTAAGAAAATGTCAGGAAAGATCTACTAGAACAGCTGAACTTTATTTGGGGTTTGTTTAGAGGCACTTTAAATGATGGCAGGTGTGTATTTTACTTCTATTTAGCATGATTTTTAATGTGACTGCTTAATTATGAACACAGCTACATCCCCAGTTTTAAGAGGGTGTGCACACTTATGCAACCAAATTTAAATGTTTTATGTTTACTCCCCCTCTAAGAGATTTCAGTTTATTTTTCAATTGAGTTGTACAGTTTATAGTTCACATTAAAGGTGGAAAAAGTTCTGAAATCATTTATTGTCATCTCATTTTTTTTTACATCACAGAAACCTGACATTTTAACAGGGGTGTGAAGACTTTTTAAATCCACTGTAAATATTCCATGGTCAACTGTTAGTGGTATCATAACAATGTAGAAGCAACTGGGAACAACAGCAATTCCACCAATTAGTAGGCCACATAAAATGAGTGGGATCAGTGCATGCTGAAGCGCACAGTGCGCAGAAGTTGCCAACTGTCTGCAGAGTAAGTAGCTAAAGACCTCCAATTTTCATGTGGCCTTCAGATTAGCACAACAACAGTGCATAGAGAGCTTCATGGAATGGAGCACCTGCATCCAAGCGCACCAAGTGCAATGCAAAGCCTCGATGCAGTGGTGTAAAGCATGCTGCCTCTGGACTCTAGAGCAATAGAGACGTGTTTCTGGAGTGACAAATCACACTTCTCTGTCTGTCAATCCGATTTCTGGGTTTGTCAGTTGCCAGGAATATGGTACTTGCCTGACTGCATTATGCAAAGTGTAACGTTTGGTGGCGGGGGGATTATGGTGTGGGGTTGTTTTTCAGGGGCTGGGCTTAGTCCCTTAGGTCCAATGAAGGGAATTCTTAAGGTGTCAGCACAACATTTTAGACAATTTCATGCTTCCTACTTTGTGGAAACAGTTTGAGGGTGGCCCCTTCCTGTTCCAACATGACTGCATCAGTGCACAAAGCAAGGTCCTGACCTCAACCCAATAGAAAACCTTTGAGATGAATTAGAGTGGAGATTGCAAGCCAGCCCTTCTCGTCCGACATCAGTGCCTGACCTCACAAATGCGCTTCTGGAAGTATGGTCAAAAATTCCCATAGCCACACTCCTAAACCTTGTGGACAGCCCACCCAGAAGAGTTGAAGCTGTTATAGCTGCAAAGGGTGGGCCAACTCAATATTGAACCCTAAAGACTAAGACTGGGATGCCGTTAAAGTCCATGTGCGTGTAAAGGCATACGTCCCAATATTTTTGGCAATATACTGTATATACCTACATAAATTGAAGGTGCTATAGAAGTACTTGTAATAAATGAAAAAAACTGCAGTTTGATGTGTATGGGGTTGCGTAGCTGCTGACCAACCACGGTGTCCATGCTGCCCCGCGTCCATAACCAAAAGTGCCTACAACTGGCACGTGAGCGTGCATTGCTTACCTAGAAAGAGTTGGAACCAGAATGTAGTATGCAGGGGTGTGGAATTTTTTTTAAAAACTACTTGTTCAAGGATTAAATCAGGGTTCCAATCTACTTGTCCCTCATGACAATCTGCTTGTCCTGATGATAAAAAAAAAATTGCCAGGATGGAAATTACAAAGGGTTGATTTTTTTTATTAAGCAAATGTGCTTTTAGGAATGTCTGGGGCTTTTAAAAGCAAAAGGGGCTTTATGGAGAAAAAACTGCTATAACATTTCTTAGAACTCCAAACATTATATATTTTTTTTTAAAGCAGAGGTCCTAGAGAATAAACTGGTGAGTTTTGCATTTTTTATGTAACACAGTATGTGCACAGCAGTTTTACAAATGCAATTTTTTTGGGAAAAAAATACACATTGCATTAAAATTAAAAAAAAAAAGAATACTAAACCCAATTTTAAATAAAAACTATAAAAGATGATGTTACTCTGAGTAAACAGATACAAAACATGTCATGCTTTAAAATTGTGCACGGCCGTGCAGCATGGCTAATTATAAGGAAAACCCTCTTGCCCGGCGCCCAGAACTGCATGTCCCAGGCATCGAGCTATAGGAATTGCATATTCCTGGTATGGGAAGAAGGCAAGTCAGTAGAGGCAGTGTGATGCTTTGGGCAATGTTGTGCTGGGAAATCTTGTGTCCTGCCATTCATGTGGAAGTTAGTTTAACACCTCCTACCTAAGAATTGTTGCTGAATAAGTACACCCCTTCATGAAAATGGTATTCCCTGATGGCAGTGGCCTCTTTGAGCAGGGTAAAGCACCCTGCCACACTGCAAAAATGGTTCAAGAATTGTTTGAGGAACACAACATGTTTTAGGTGATGACTTGGCCTCCAAATTCTTAAGATCTCAATCCTATCAAGCATCTGTGGAATGTGCTGGAAAAAACAAGTCTGATCTAATCATGCTCTACTTAATGCACATGTGCTAAACAGGGAACCTGCTTAATATAAGACAGAGCAGAGTAAGCAAAATTCATACATATTAGCAGGCTGCAAACAGGAAGGTCACACCACTTCATTGATTCACTTTAATGGAGAAAAAGGAATTGCCCTACAAGCTATGATGTCTGGTAAAGGTTTATTAATTATAAAAGTGGCTAGACAGAATTATAAAGCCTTTGTTAGAAGAGACAGGCCGCCTATGCGATGTAGATTTCATTTTTCACTTATACTTCTTCAAGGAAAAGGAAAGAAAGTGGCAGGACATCATAACCATGTATAGGTGAACCATACAATGAACTTGGTGTAGAGTTATTCACTTTCAAGTCATTACAGAGGACAAGGGGAAGAAATCTGGAAAGAAATGTAACCATTACATAAGGAAAGGCTTCTTCACACTAAGAGCTGTGAAAATATGAAATAGATTCCCACCAGAACTAATTCTGGTAAGCTCAGTAGATTGTTTTTAAAACAATCTGGATGCATTTCTAAATGCACAAAATATAACTGGATACTAACATTTAAATCCCGTACACATGATCAGAAAATCGGATGACAAAAATAGCTTTCGGAGGGATTGTTCGATAATCTGATCGTTAGTACACAGCTTTCAATAGCCAATTATGACAGTTCCTGCGACAATATCCAAAGGAACAAGCACAAAAATATTTCTTTTAGGATAACAGTGCAAATGATTTTTGTTTAATCAGTACAATATTTGTTTGAAAAAAATCGAGAGACCAAGACCATGCATGCTCAGAAATAAAAGAATACATCACGATAAAATACAATACAGTACATCACTTCCAAAGTTGTATTTTGCCGTATGAGAATTTTCAGAACTTTAGTAACCTCTTAATTTTCGACATGAGCTTAACATGCAACAAAAAATGAATAGGTCAACCGATTGTCTGATTATTATTATTATACAGGATTTATATAGCGCCAACAGTTTGCTCAGCGCTTTACAATATAACGGGAGACAATACAGTAACAATACAGTTCAATACAAGAGGGATTTGAGGGCCCTGCTCCTTGGAGCTTACAATCTAGGAGGGAGGGGCTAGTGGTACAAAAGGTTGTAACTGTGGGGGATGGACTGGTTGGAAGAGTAGAAGATTCCAGTATTAGCTGAGGGCAGGATAGGCTTCCCTGAAGAGATAGGTTTTCAGAGATTGCCTAAAAGTAAGCAGAGTAGGGGATAGTCTGATAAATTGGGGTAGAGAGTTCCAGAGGATGGGGGAAGCTCTGGAGAAGTCCTGGAGATGAGCATGGGAGGAGGAGACAAGGGAGCTAGAGAGTGGGAGGTCTTGGGAGGAGCGGAGAGTACGGTTTGGGTGATATTTAGAGACAAGATCGGTGATGTAATTTGGGGCAGAGTTAAAAATGGCTTTATATGTTATTGTTAATGTTTTGAATCTTATCCGTTGGGCAACGGGAAGCCAGTGGAGGGACTGACAGAGAGGGGTGGCAGATATAGAATGGTTAGTAAGGTGGATGAGTCTGGCAGCAGCATTCATGATAGACTGAAGAGGGGATAGCCTGCGATGAGGTAGGCCAATGAGGAGGGAGTTACAATAGTCAAGGCGAGATATAACAAGGGAGTGAATAAGTTGCTTAGTGGTTTCCGAGGTTAGGAACGGTCGTATCTTGGAGACGTTGCGGAGGTGAAGTCTACAAGATTTGGACAGTGTTTGGATTTGGGGCTGAAAGGGCAGATGGGAGTCTAGGGTTACACCTAGTACCCTGGCATGAGGGGAGGGACTGATGATTGTGTTATTGATTTTTCTGGAGAAGACAGGGGAGGGGGCACAGGCTGGAGGGAATACTAAGACCTCAGTTTTGGAAAGATTGAGTTTGAGGAAGTGGAGTGACGTCCATGCCGATATGTCACTTAGTAGGTTAGTAATGCGAGTGGAGACTGAAGGGGTGAAGTGAGGTGTAAAAAGATATATTTGTGTGTCATCAGCATAGAGATGGTACTTAAAGCCGTGAGAGTTTATCAAGTGACCAAGGGAGGAGGTGTAGATGGAGAAGAGAAGGGGTCCAAGGACAGAACCTTGAGGGAAAGAGGGAGTGAAGAGGAGGAGGCAGCATTCTAGGTAACACTGAAGGAACGCTGCGATAGGTAGGAGGAGAACCAGCTCAGGTGATTGTAGACTAAGCGTTCTAGGAGTTTAGAGGTAAATGGCAGCAGGGAGATGGGTCTTACGTTGTTCAGGTCGGTGGGGTCCAGGGAGGGCTTTTAAGTATGGGAGTGATGTGCGCATGCTTTAGAGCGGAGGGGAAGGCATCTATAGAGAGGGAAAGATTGAAGATGTGAGTGAGGGAGCATAGGATGGAAGAAGATGGTGACCGTAGTAGTTGGAGGGGACAGGATCCAGGGAGCAGGTAGTGAGACGGGCTTCTGAGAAAACCTTAGTGACCTCTTCAGTAGTGGCGAGGTCAAAAGAGGAAAGTGTTGAGGGAGGTTTAGTATAAGGTATGCTAAGTGGGATGATGTCTGTGCAGTGGTGACGCCCCTACGAATTGCATCAGTCTTGTTTTTTAAATGATTTGCAATCCCATGAGCAGTGAGTGAGGTACTGGGTGGAATTGGAGAAAGTAGAGAGTTAAAAGTAGAGAAGAGACAAAGAAGACTGGATGAGAAGGTATTAATAAGAGTGACAAAGTAGGCTTGTTTGGCAGCATGAAGGGAGGAATTGTATGTTAAGAAAGCAGATTAATATCGGGTGACTGCTTGGTGGGATTTGGTTTTACGCCACAATCGCTCCAGCGCACAACTATGTCATTTAAGATTTCTGGTGTGGTCAGTCTGCCAAGGTTGTAACGGTCGGGGCCTGATGCTTCGTGTTGCTAGAGGAGCAAGTGAGTCTAATGCGGATGAAAGAGAACTGTTATAGACAGCAGTGGCCAGGTCAGGGCAAGACAGGGGAGAGATTCTGTCAGAGTTGGTCAGTTGCAGAGTGGAAAGGAGCAGGGTTCAAGTTATAAAGGTTTCTGCGGGTAATTGTTTGCTGCTTGGAGGGATAGGTGTTTGAAGATGAGGAGACTGTAAAGGTGATGAGATTGTGATCAGAGAGAGGAAAGGGGGTGTTTGTGAGGTTGTAGGGAGTGCAAAGATGGGAGAAAACAAGATCTAACGTATTCCCATCAGAGTGAGTGGAGGAATGTATACATTGTGCTAATGCAAAAGATGAGGTTATGTTGAAGAGTTGGGATGTAGCCGGGTTGTTGATATTAATCGGGATGTTAAAATGTCCAAGAATGATAGTGTGTAGTTCAGAGGAGAGAAAGTAGGGTAGCCAGACGGAGAAATCATCAAGAAAGTGGGACATCGGTCCAGGAGGCCGATAGATCACTGCAATCCTTAGAGAAATGGGAGAAAACAGCTGGATGCAGCGAGTCTCGAAAGAAGAGAAGGATAGAGAGGGAGGGTTATTGAGGACTTGAAAGGTGCTGAGTGGGGATAGAAGCAAATCAACCCCACCAACTTTCCGACCACTGGGTCTGGGTGAGTGGGTCCAGATGAGGCCTCCATTGGAAAGTGCTGCGGGGGAAGCAGAATCTGCTGCTTGGAGCCAGGTTTCTGTAATTGCTAGTAGGTTAAGGGAGCGGGAGACAAAAAGGTCATGGACAGAGATGAGCTTATTACAAACAGAGCAGGCATTCCAGAGCGCACATGAAAAAGGGAGGGTGGTTTTTGGGAGCACGGGGACCGATATTAAATTTAGGGGTTTGCGGCTATTCCCTGGTGTGGGGGTGAAGTAGTGGAGGACCAGAGTTTGGGGAGATATCCACAAAGGTTAGGAGAAGAAGAAGGGTGAGGAAAGTAAGATGGGAGCGGGATGTACAAGAGCGCACATGCCTTCCAGTCCTGGTGTTTTGGTCAGCAGGAGAGTGAAGTATCAGCAGGAGGTGATGAGAGCAGTAGTAGGGAGATGGTAGCTGTAAGAGTGAGATGTACAAGTTTTGGGGTGGAGCAGAGGGATAAAGAAATGAGTTTTTGGGAACACAGGAAAGTAATATGAAAAGGAGGAGTAGAGGGGACATATTAAAAGGTACACAGAGTGGGACTCAGACTTGTAAGAGATGTTTCCCAGGGTGTTTGCTTGCAGTCTGTCCAGCATGCAGTAGAGTTTCGTGCTGTTGTTGCATCTTCCTGCTGCTTTAGTTCTCCTGCTTTAGTTCAACTGCTGTGTTTAACTGCTTCTTCGCACTCCAACGCAGTACTCACGCAATGCAGCATCCCCATCAGTGACTGTGCCCCCCCATCAGTGATCATGTGTGCTAGGCATTATAGGTACTAACACCAGGCGTAGTTGATCCAGGCAATATCCGATTCCCTCCTGGAGCAAATTGGTCATGCTTTATTGGGTTTTTTTTTCTTCCTACGGATCAACTGTGGGTAAAGGATTGTGTATATGGAAGTTTTCGTTTTACATTTTTTCCTATTTGTTGAACTAGATTGGTCTTTTTTTCAACCTGACTAGTGCTGTAACTATGTAACAACAACCATCTAAATGATATGGTATGCGTATGCCAACTTTTCACGCAGATCATAATTTTTCATGATTGATATCATCCATATATTCCCTGCACAAAATACCATTTGCAAATTTGTAACAGAGACCACAGAAAACAGGAAATAATTCTTAATTAGTTTAATGAAATATGGCAAATAATTCACTGTTCAACAAATTTTTTTTTTTTGCCAGTTTTGGAAACAAAAGGATCCATTTCCAAATGAATTTCACATTCTGAGTTCAAATATAACAATGAAATTTGTCAATTGGCTCTAGTTTTTCTGTAAACGGAAAGTTTTCTACTATAGGCGTAATGACTACATAATGCACAATAATTATATAGATAGATGTCTTTCCACAAATATAAAGCAAGTGATATTGACTACATAACAAAGCCTAAATGGCATAATATATTGCATAGGATTACCAAGAAAAATTATAGCCATAAGCTAAGTTGAATCATTTTAATACTTAGGATTCTCACTAGTTTTGTCTTCAGTTTGTGTCGGTTTTGCTTCTCTTGGCTTTTCTCTTGTATTCGAGGAAAGGGCTATCTCTTTCAACTGCACGTGACTACACGCTTCAGGTTCTTCCTCACTTGACTCAACCACGAAGGATTCTGGTGATTTAGGAATTGGTAGCCCCTCTCCATGAGGAACTGGACGTATTGCCGATGGAATATTTGGATAGTGCACAGATAACTTTTTCTTCTTATTTAGCCCTTTTACAATTGGAGGCACCATACAAAAGTAACAATTACTAACATGATCTGTTGGCTCTCTCCAAATCATTGGCACAGCGAAAGGCATAGATGCCTTTTTTCCATTCAACCATTGCTCCAGTGCCGTCCCACAAGAATTGCAGCATATATGTGGTGCCCAGCTCTTGTCCTGGTCTCCTATCTTGCAGCCAAAATACAAGTTGTAGGCTTTCTTAATCATTCTTGTTATCCTCCTTTTTTGTGAGATAAAAGTTATTTCACCGCAGATATAGCAGAAATTATCTGCTTTATTCACACAAGTTCGAGGCATTACTGAGTAGCCTATATAAGCATAAAACGAAATGTAAAGACGCTGTCGAACTACAATCAGCTACAGATACTGCAGCTTTTATGCAGTGAAGTGATGCAATTAAAGGCTAATATTGCATCATCTCAGTATACATGCAATTTTCTATTGGTCACCAGTATCAATTGCGCAATATGCAGCTGAAGTTGCATCATAATTTTGAATGGCTTACGTCATTAGATGGGTGAATATATCATGGAAACTAGAGCCAATCAACATTTTTTAGGGTCATTTTCGTTTTCAGCACCCCAAAATTATGTAAGATTAGCTAATTTTATGCCCAAAACATTTACCTGTTGAACAGTGTAATTGAAGAAACCTTCATTGACAGCTTTAAAAATAGGCCCCTAGGTTTTCGCAGAGTAGAAAGGCAGTGTTAATTTCATTTGATTTAGCACCACTGTAAAATGTTAATATATAGCAAGGTCTTACTTCCTTAATAAAAATCTTTTTAAGTTCATCCTCCTTATGTTGTCCAGCACAAGGTCATCCCTGTAAATTTAGAGATTCAGTGATTACTAAATGATTAAATTACAAGAGCAAGACCCCTCATTAACTTTTGCAGCATGCATGATATACGATCATATATATGAAGGCATAAAAATAAATCACGTCATCCAAGGAAAGGCAGCCATTTTGAGGAGGCAAGACCTGGTATTTTATATGGTACATTGCAGGGTTAATCTGCTTCTTCCCAATAACCATATGCACTATGATTTTTGGCCTAGAGAGGAAAGTTAAAATGTTATATTAGGTATGACATCTGGACAGGGATCTCAGCTTAGAAGAGTAGGTTGACAGTTGCTTATTGACTATAAGTGGCAATGTGATTCAACAGAGGAGTCGATATGGTAAAATTAGGACAAACGGTCAAGGACTGCCTGAGGCCATGGCAGAATAAACAAAATGGCCTGCGCCTAATTCACTAAAGCATTGCAGCAATTTCGGAAAAAGATCCTACATGTGCACCAGATTCAGTTCCAATTTCCTGCACTTTTAAAAGCTGTCGCTATGACCGTCAGCTCATAGATAAGTAAACTGGTGATAATTAGGACCTACATAGTCGCACACAAACACATATTGACAGCAGGCACCTTGAACATTGTTTTTATTTTCACACCTCACCTCTAAGATCACCTCCACCCAGGCAGTAGCTAGGAGCTAGCACTTATAGGTGCTGCAGCTGTAGGTGAAAGTATGCAAAAAGGGGGAGGAGGGGGAAGTGACAGTTTTGCTGAGATTAGGATTTGGCAAGTCTATACATAGCAAAGGGCAACATACATTTCAAGAGGCCCAGGCAGCTAGGTGTTGCTCCTGGTGTGTTTAGCCTAGTGAGAAATGAATTGTCTCTCATAGGAAAACTTCATGTTTCGGAGATGTTTCCACAGTCATAGTAAGACTAAAGTATGTTTTGAAATGGTGAATGTGGTTGGTGAAGAAGGTATCAGAATAAGGATGCTACTCTGCACAGACTTAAGGAAATACGCTTTTACTGCTCTCCAATCCTGTCTAACTTGGCCCTAGTATGTGTATGTACAGTATGCATGTAGGTTAGGGACTTTAGTTTGAATGCCCCTTGAGGGTTAGGGACTGATGTAAATGTACAATATACAATAGGGCAAAAAAGTATTTTGTCAGCCACCAATTGTGCAAGTTCTCCCACTTAAAAAGATGAGAGAGGCCTGTAATTGGCATACATGTAGATCTCAACTATGAGGAGACAAAATGAGAAAAAAAATCCAGACAATCACATTGGCTGATTTGGAAAGAATTTATTTGCAAATTATGGTGGAAAATAAGTATTTGGTCAATATCAAAAGTTCATCTCAATACTTTGTTATACAGTTGCAAGAAAAAGTATGTGAACCCCTTGGGATTACGTGGAGTTTTGCATGAATTGGGCATAAAATGTGCTCTGAACATCATCTAAGTCACAATAGAAGAACACAGTCTGCTGAACATAATACTACACAAACATTAGATGTTGCCATGGTTTAATTGCACATAACATGTAAACATTCACAGTGCAGGGAGGAAAAAGTATGTGAGGCCCTAGCTTAATGACTTCTCCCAGAGCTAATTGGAGCCAGGAGTGAGCCAACCTTGACTCCAATCAGTGTGATGATATTGGATGTGTTGCTGATAGCTGTCTTGCCCTTAAAAAACACACACCTGTTTTGGGTTTACTGGTTTCAAGAAGCACTGTCTGATGTGAACCATGCCTCTCAGAAAAGAGCTCTCAGAAGACCTACGATCAAGAATTGTTGACTTGCATGAAGCTGGAAAGGGTTACAAAAGTATCTCCAAAAGCCTTGATGTTCATGTGTCCACGGTAAGACAGACTGTCTACAAATCGAGAAAGTTTAGCACTGTTGATACTCTCCCTAAGCGTGGTCGTCCTGTAAAAATGACTGCAAGAGCACAGCGCAGAATGCTGCATGAGGTAAAGAAGAATCCCAGAGTGTCAGCTAAAGACCTACAGAAATCTCTGGCACATGCTAATATTTTTGTTGACACATCTACAATAAGGAAAACATTAAACAAGAATGGGGTACATGGGAGGACACCACGAAGGAAGCCATTGCTGTCCAAAAAGAATATTGCAGCACGTTTGAAGTTTGCAAAAGAGCACCTGGATGTTCCACAGCACTACTAGCAAAATATACTGTGGACAGATGAAACCAAGATTGAGTTGTTTGGGAAGAACACACAACACTATGTGTGGAGAAAAAAAGGCACAGCATGCCAACATCAAAACCTCATCCCCACTGTAAAACATGGCGGAGGGAGCATCATGGTTTGGGGCTGCTTTGCTGCCTCAGGGCCTGGACGGATTGTTGTCATTGATGGGAAAATGAATTCCAGAGTTTATCAAGACATTTTGCAGGAAAACGTACGACCATCTGTCCGCCAACTGAAGCTCCGCAGAGGATGGGTGATGCAACAGGACAATGACCCAAAGCATACAAGTAATTCAACAAAACAATGGCTGCAACAGCACAGAATACGCTTTCTGGAGTGGCCCAGTCAGAGTCCTGACCTCAACCCGATTGAAATGCTTTGGCATGACCTTAAGAGAGCGATTCACACCAGACATCCCAAGAATATTGCTACACTGAAACAGTTTTGTGAAGAGGAGTGGTCCAAAATTACTCCAGATCATTGTGCAGGTCTGATCTGCAACTACAGGAAACGTTTGGTTGAGGTTATTGCTTCCAAAGGAGGGTCAACCAGTTATTATGTCCAAAGGTTCACATAATTTTTCCTCCCTGCACTGTGAATGTTTACATGTTATGTGCAATTTAACCATGGCAACATCTAATGTTTGTGTAGTATTATGTTCAGCAGACTGTGTTCTTCTATTGTTGTGACTTAGATGACGTTCAGAGCACATTTTATGCCCAATTCATGCAAAACTCCACGTAATACCAAGGGGTTCACATACTTTTTCTTGCAACTGTATATCCTTTGTTGGCAATGACAGAGGTCAAACGTTTTCTGTAAGTCTTCACAAGGTTGGCACACACTGTTGCTGGTATGTTGGCCCATTCCTCCATGCAGATCTCCTCTAGAGCAGTGATTTTTTGGGGCTGTCGCTGGGCAACACGGACTTTCAACTCCCTCCAAAGGTTTTCTATGGGGTTGAGATCTGGAGCTTGGCTAGGCCACTCCAGGACCTTGAAATGCTTCTTACGAAGCCACTCCTTCGTTGCTCGGGCGGTATGTTTGGGATCATTGTCATGTTGGAAGACCCAGCCACGTTTCATCTTCAATGCCCTTGCTGATGGAAGGAGGTTTGCACTCAAAATCTCACGATACATGATCCCATTCATTCTGTCCTGTACATGGATCAGTCGTCCTGGTTGGTCCCTTTGCGGAGAAACAGCCCCAAAGCATGATGTTGCCACCCCCATGCTTCACAGTAGGTATGGTGTTCTTTGGATGCAACTCAGCATTCTCAGCATTCTCACTCCTCCAAACACGATGAGTTGTGTTTCTACCAAACAGTTCTATTTTTGTTTCATCTGACCATATGACATTCTCCCAATCCTCTTCTGGATCATCCAAATGCTCTCTAGCAAACTTCAGACGGGCCCGGACATTAAGCAGGGGGACACATCTGGCACTGCAGGATCTGAGTCCCTGGCAGCATAGTGTGTTACTGATGGTAGCCTTTGTTACGTTGGTCCCAGCTCTCTGCAGGTCATTCACTAGGTCCCCCCGTGTGGTCCTGGGATTTTTGTTCACCGTTCTTGTGATCATTTTGTCCCCACGGGGTGAGATTTTGCGTGGAGCCCCAGATCGAGGGAGATTATCAGTGGTCTTGTATGTCTTCCATTTTCTAATTATTGCTCCCACAGTTGATTTGTTCACACCAAGCTGCTTGCCTATTGCAGATTCAGTCTTCCCAGCCTGGTGCAGGTCTACAATTTTGTTTCTGGTGTCCTTCGACAGCTCTTTGGTCTTCACCATAGTGGAGTTTGGAGTGTGACTGTTTGAGGTTGTGGACAGGTGTCTTTTATACTGTTAACAAGTTCAAACAGGTGCCATTGATACAGGTAATGAGTGCAGGACAGAGGAGCCTCTTAAAGAAGAAGGTACAGGTCTGTGAGAGCCAGAAATCTTGCTTGTTTGTAGGTGACCAAATACTTATTTTCCACCATAATTTGCAAATAAATTCTTTCCAAATCAGCCAATGTGATTGTCTGGATTTTTTTTTCTCATTTTGTCTCTCATAGTTGAGGTCTACCTATGATGCCAATTACAGGCCTCATCTTTTTAAGTGGGAGAACTTGCACAATTGGTGACTGACTAAATACTTTTTTGCCCCACTGTATATATGTAAAAGCATATGTAACAAAGAGTTAATTGCCGGTGCTATACAAGTACCTGTAATAAATAAACTGACCCTGTGATGGGCTATTGTGTGTGCTCTGGTTGCAGTGAATTTGGCTGATGACACACACATGACAACAATCCTGTTGCAGACAATTTGTCAAAGTCACCAGTGACATGATTACTAAGAGGCTGCCCGATTTTCCCTATGGCATCACTCCCTCTGTAGCAGTGTTGCTACCATCGCTAGCAATCAAGACTATGCAGTGTTGGGGTCAGAGACGGAGCAACTTCTTGCTGTGTGTGGCTACAGATGGAGAGGGACATACAGGCAGCCTTTTTTGCATAGCTCAATAATATCCACCGGGTGGGGGGGAGAGTGTAGCTGTTCTAGGATTATCCTGTTTACTCTATGATCATGTAAACGGCAAGGAAGGTGCCTCTAAGTGCACTATGCAGCAGTTTATTGGATTATAAAAGGCTAAAAGCACTTAAGAGATAGCAGACAGATAAAAGCTCATCAGGTATAATGTCAAGGAAGCACACTAAGCTGACCATCGGTAGTGAGTATGGTGGACGGTTTGAAGAAAGAGTGCCTGCGCATGCTCCGAAACGCGTTACCGCCCCCTTGACGTCACATCCAGCGTGTGCGTTCCACGCCTCTCCCGGAAGTACGGAGGCCATCTTGCCCGTGCGTTTCACCATACTCCCTTACACTGGTCGACTTCATGTACTCCCTTGACATTATACCTGATGAGCTTTTATCTGACTGCTATCTCATAAGTGCTTTAAACCTTTTAAAATAAAATAAACTGCTGAATACTGCACTTAGAAGCGCCTTCCTTGTTGTTTACTGTTAATAGAGCCTGCTTCCACTCTTGAAGAGCTGTTCCAGTGCTTTCTGTGCTCCCATGTCATCTGGTCTTCCTGCCCAAGATACTTTTCTCCTGGAGGTCATACATATGCAGAGTGCCCTACGAACACTGCTAACTCTATGATCAGGGAGTCAATACTGAAAAATGTTTTACACAAAGTTAACCCTTCATTGAATACTGATGAAAGGATAACTTACCCAGAGCATTTACACAGTTTTGGACCCATGATGACAGAATAAATGGGATAATCCTGCAATGCCTATGGGGTTTTTCGAATTGATTCTGATACTCTATGTGATGGTTTGCAGCAGCAGGAGACAGAGCTTTATCCTCGTTATACTTGCTCTAAGGCCAGTTTCACATGGGCTTCAGCTTGTATAAGAGCAGTGTGAACAGCATGCTTTAACAAAGCATTTGCAGAGCTTTCAGTAAGCTTTGTTACAGATTTTAAATGTACCATTCCAGTCTGTAATAGTTGAACACAGATCCTAATGGGAGTGCTAGCAGGCTTCAGCACTTCTTGGAGCTCTGTCTGCTGAAGCCTGCTAACAGCTTGCTAAAAGTGGCAATCAGAACTCCTAATAGAATCTGTGTTCAACATTTACAAACTGGAGCTGAATGGTACTTGTAAATCTTCAACAAAGCTTGTTAAAAGCTCAGCAAATGCTTTTTCAAAGCTTGCTGTTCACACTGCTCTTATACAAGCTGAAGCCCGTGTGAAACTGGCCTTAAAGCTTGTCTGTAAGATTGAGGGCACCCCTAAAAATCAGCATCAGTGCCTGCCTTTACTGCTCCATTCTTGTGTTAGTGCCCTTGATGGCCTAGCAAGAGTAACCTGTTAAAGGGAGAGGGAACCTTAAAGGCGAGCATGCTTTATACATCTGAGTGAGGCAGCCATTTTGTGTGCTGGGACCACAGTTTGCCTAGAATTCCACAGGGAGCTTGTATATACTTTTCATCAAGGCTCAAATATAAGTTGATAAGTTGATGGTTGTGAATGTGCCAATTTCTTGACAATTTGAAAAATGTAATCAATGAACATGTGAAATATCACAAAATTATAGCTAAGAATAAATTACTGATCATAGATAAATTGGGAAATATACTATAAACCAAAAATTTTTTTTAACTCTTTGTACTATTCTCATAAATGACTATTTGCAAACAATTGTTTGGCACAGGGGCTAATTACAGTCTACAAGTTACCCAATACTGTTCAAAGCACAAAGAGGCTGGATTGACCATTCACTCTACAACCGCATAAGTTGCATAAAACATTTATTGGATATTTTCCATTTGCTTGTGCACTCACAATCATTTAGCTAACAAACAGTCTGAATCTGAGTATACATGAATCAGTTTTTTCTTTTACTCAGCCCACAAACTGAGGGAAAAAAAAATTAAATGTATTCCCACATCCACACAAGGCAATGAATAGAGGAATCCCGCTGTCAGAATACAGTGGGGACTCCTTTGCTGTTGAAATATACTGATCAATGCTGCAGTCAATTGGTTACATCACTGATTGAACAAAAGTTTTCAAACAAGCCCAAATGGTAACATGCATAGATAGGTCAAAATTCAGCTAGTTTCTGTTGAACTGGCCACAGTGTATTCAATCTATGGCAGATTGCCAAACTGCGGCCAAACTGCGAACCTTTGCTTGCTTTTATGTGGCTCTTGGGGCACTTCTGCTCCCACTGACACAAGACTATTCTTCATGGGGCATTATTCCTCCCCCTAATACCAAACATGGGGGTTTACTCTTACTGATGCCAGGAAATATTGCAATCCTGCTGGCCACAGTCTGCCCCCCCCCCCCCAAAGTCTGAAGGACAACAAACTGGCCCTTTGCTTAGAAAGTTTGGAGTCCCCTAGTCTACAGCCAGCTTAAGAGATCTTTCTGCTGCACTATGGCATTACATGATCACAATGTCAACAAAGCTGTTATAAATACATTTTATTCATAACAGCTCTGCTTCCTATACCAGTATCACATGGTACCTGGGACAATCACAACACCCTGTACCATGTGATTAGCTGTAGTTACTCAAAGATCACTAGTAATCACAGCTGTCATGAATGTAACCCATTCATGACAGTGCACAACACTGCTGCTATAGTAATTTTCAATGTAACAGCAAAATTAAAAAAAAAACCTGATCACACCCCCAGAGTAGTACAGTGTTACTATGGTGAAGAAGTATGTAAAAAAATAGTAAAAAAAAAATTAAAAAAGGTGTAAACATTTTTAAAAATATATTTAAAAAAACAATAACAAATTATTGATAACTATGTAGTGCACTGGTGACAGTATGTAAAACAAATGACAAAAAATTTACTTAATTTCTTAATTTTCAAAAACAATGTGACAAAAAACTCGCCATGCCTCTTACTAAATATCTTGAACTGTCACTTGGGAGTATATGTACTGTCCTGGCATTTTAAGGGTCTCAAGAAATTAGATAAACTGTCAGTCTATAAGAACCGATACGTTTTCAAACATATATACCATAGTTTGTAGACGCTACAACTTTCACATAAACCAATTAATATACACTTAATGTGATTTGTTTTTGGTAGCAGAATACATTTTGCCCTAAATTTATGAAGAATTTTTTTTTTATTATTGGATATGTTTTAGAACAGAAAGCAGAAAAAAATCATTTTTTGGGGGTTTTTTTCAAAATTTTCTGTCTTTTTTTTTTGTCTATATAATAAAATATTAATTTGGGTACAATGTTGCATAACTGCAATTGCCAGTTAAAGTAGCACAGTGCCAAATAGTAAAAAATGGCCTGATCACGAAGGGGGTAAAACCTTCGGGAGCTTAAGTGGATAAGATGGGTAAAATTTAAAACCTTCAATTTCTACCTTTCTGGGGTCCCTTAAAGCTGTACATACTTTTATGAAATCACTAAGTGTCAATTCTGGGTCTCCCAACAGCAACACTGCACGTTAGCAGCACATACTTTGCTCAATATAGTAACATTTTACAAACCTTCATACTTGATAGCAGCAGCACACAAAAAAAAAACATAAAAAAATGTCAAATTAGAAGGTTTGTACTCTTGTTAAAAGAGCCTCAATGGAGTCAGTTTGGCACAGTATCAGCCATGCATTGGTCTGTTCGCCAAAAACAGTTATTTTAAGTCGTCATGTACACTGGACATTTGTACAGCTGCTGTTTTTGGCTTTTGGCATTTTTTTCTACAGCCAGTAAACTTCCCAGCAGGTTATCCTATGTGTCCATGCACACATAGGCTGTAATCAACATTATTTGGCAGGGGCGTTTTTTGTCTGGAAAAAAAAAAACAGAACTAGTGGGTTTCTAGAGGAGTTTTGTAGCTGTAAAATGCTGAAAACGTGGTAAAACGCGGCAAACCAGCATTTTTGGACCTTTTTTTGACCAAAAAAGTTTAAATAAAAAACACAAATGCGTAAAATCGTGACTAAACGTTAATGAAAAAAAACACTGAAAAACTTGCGTTTTTAATGTGACTTTAGACCGCTAATGCTACCAGCATTATTAAAATGTCCAGTGTGTATGGAGCCTAATATCAGTGAGCAAACAGGTTAGTTTCCTTGTAGATGTAAGAAGGGTGGCAAACCAAAAGCAGAAATGTACTTCACAGTAGGAATCTGTAACAGTGACCAAAAGTTTTAAATTAAGCCCTCTGTGGTTGCAGCTAAAAATGTAGCAAGTGGCTCACCATCATCATGGCTCAGAAAGTTACAAACAGCTGGGACATATTGTAAACTTTTCCATTGATCAACAGCTGCAGCCAATCAGCTGCAGACACTGATCAGTATATTACATGTCCCGGTTGCATTGGGGGTGAGGGGGATTTCCTCCATCCACCTTATCTAAATGTATCGTATTACACTATAGCAAGCATTAGATGTGGTGGTTGCATCAAATTTATTTTCTTTGGCTTTGTATTTCGCTGGTGATCTGGCCAGTAAAACACAATATTAGTGAGATACAACACTGGAGGAATGAGAAAGGAGGGACGCAGACAGCACCATTGTCAGTCATAGGGGTTGATCTACTAAAGGCAAATAGACTGTGTACTTTGCATTCTGCAAGTGCAGTTGCTCCAAAACTTTGTAACTGAGGTAACGCTCCACTTTGCAAAGAATACCTAATCACCTGCAAGATAAATGTAAAAAAAAACCCTGCATTTTGCTTGCACATGACTGGATGATGAAAGTCAGCAGAGCGTCTACCCATTTACAAAGCTCTGGAGCAACTGTTCTTGTAGAGTGAAACTGCACTTTGCAAAGTTCACAGTCTATTTGCCTTTAGTAAATCAACCCCATAGTGTTAAATGTATTAGCAGATTTAGGTACACTAACAATGTGTAGCCAAACTCCAGCTCACACTTTCAGTTACAGCAAACAGTTTTTTCCTTTTTGGGATAAAGGCTTTACATTAATAAATAAAAGCTGATCGTTTTAATCACCCCTGCCAGTGTGAAGTGTCATCCATGTAAACTGATACATTCTGCTGGAGAGCTTGTGCTTTTGAAAAACACCAGACTTGCTGGCTGGTTCACCAGATAAAAATAGAAGAAAGCTTAAAAAAATAAACCAATGCAGCCACCACATCAAAGAATAGGTAAGCTGCAATTTAATATATGTTTGCTTTTGGGTTTAATACTGCTTTAACCATGTTTGGCAAGATGGTATGTTACACCGAGTGTAGCACAGATTGAGTGGAGATAATTCACCTTTATGTTGGAGGGGATGTGGAGGTAGAAGCACAATGTATCACATATGGTGGGAGTGTCCTAAAATACAAGAGTATTGGGAGAAAATAGTAAGCCTGATTCAGAAAATTACAGAGATTGACATTCTATTGGACCCAGAGACTTGCCTTTTTCATAGTACCAAGCTTTCTAAAAAAAAAAAAAAAAAAAAAAAAAAAAAAAAAAACTGCTTTAACCACTTAGGCTCCGGAGCTCGCTCCAAATGTACTGTGGACGGTCAGCAAGCAGTTGAGGCTAATGCCAACTCTCACTTCCTATAATTTTGGACAATATAGGATTTTACCAAGTATATTTAGTTACTTAAAAACCAAAGGCTAGGAATTTCAAACAAAAAATTAAAAAGTGGACCAAATTATGCAGAATAATGTGGATTAAAACAATCAAGGGTTTATATTATGTTCTAGGATCATAGAATACCAACTTTATTCCAGAAAAAGAGAAAATTGTGGCACTGTGGTAATCAACATTATAATTAAAACATTTTACATTAGAGAAAGGCGCCATAAAACACTTCTTGAAGTACTTAGCTAAAATAGTATATAAGGAAGGGTTACTTGCCAGCTGTAGAAAAGCTGGAGCCTCGTTTAATATAAATCCTTAAAGCGGCTGAAAGCCACAAAGGACGTGATGCCCAAAAAAAACACTAGTCTGACAAGCATACAGGATTACTTGTAATACATTTACACACACTTGGGGGTGCTCGATGAACATTCGTTTTTAGAATGAACAACATACTCTAACACATATGAGAAACACTGTGCTTGAATATGTATAGCAAATAGTTTAGTTTCCACTGCATACAGATTATAGGTTTTTAAAAGGTAAAAAAAATAAAAAACCTAAGATTGCTACAAAACTGTGCCACCTCACTTCACTGCAGTATCCAGCACTGTGGAATATATGAGCCTATTCTGGAATCACACAGCTTGCTGTAGTTGTAGAAGAAATAATTAGCTATACTGCAGACTACGGCAGCATGAAGTGTGTGAATGTGCCTGCTTCTAAACCGACATGTTGTTAACTCCTTCTACAACACACACACACATTTAAAATTATGACTAAGCAAATCTGTTGCACTGAAACAACTAGACTCTGCTATAGTAACTAAACTGCTCAAAAAAAAAGAAACACTTTTTAATCAGCGTATAGCATGTATATTGATCTGGTCAGTTAAGTAGCAGAGGGGGTTGTTAATCAGTTTCAGCTGCTTTGGTGTTAATGAAATTAACAACAGGTGCACTAAATGGGGAAACCATGAGATGACCCTCAAAACAGGAATGGGTTTACAGGTGGAGGCCACTGAAATTTTTTTCCCTACTCATCTTTCTGTTTTTCACTAGTTTTGCATTTGGCTAGGGTCAGTGTCACTACTGGTAGCATAAGGGGATACCTGAACCCTACAGAGGTTGCACAGGCAGTCCAAATCCTCCAGGATGGTACATCAATATGTGCCATTGCCAGAAGATTTGCTGTCTTCCTGCACAATCTCAAGAGCATGGATTAGATTCCAGGAGACAGGCAGTTACTCTAGGAGAGCTGGACATGGCCTTAGAAGGTCTTTAACCCATCAGCAGGCCTGGTATCTGCTCCTTTGTGCAAGGAGGAACAGGACAAGCACTGCCAAAGCCCTACAAAATGAACTCCAGCAGGCCAGTGGTGTGAATATCTCTGACCAAACAATCACAAACAGACTTCATAAGGTTTAACCTGAGGGTCCGACGTCCTATTGTGGGCCCTGTGTTCACTGCCCGGCACCATAGAGCTCGACTGGCATTTGCAATTGAACACCAGAATTGGCAGGTCCACCACTGGCACCCTGTACTTTTCACAGATGAGAGCAGGTTCACCCTGAGCACATGTGACATACGTGAAAGGGTCTGGAGAAGCTGTGGAGAATGTTATTCTGTCTGTAACATTGTTCAGCATGACTTGGTTTTGGTGGTGGGTCAATGATGGTCTGGGGAGGCATATCCATGGAGGGAAGCACAGAACTCTACAGGCTACACCAGCCTTTCTCAACCAGTGTGCCCAGGCACCCTGGGGAGCCTTGAGGTTTCTTCAGGGGTGTCTTGGCAAAATGTCTAAAACTTGCCCAAAACGTGTATACAAGCCAGCTGGTGGAGATCAGGACGTCACTGCCTGGGACATGAAAGCTAGTGGAGATCACTGGAGTAGTGGTGCCTATTATACCAGCCTTTCTCAACCAGGGTGCCCAGCCACCCTGGGGTGCCTTGAGGTTTCTTCAGGGGTGCGTTGGCAAAATGTCTAAAACTTGCCCAAAACTTGTATACAAGCCAGTGGGTGGAACAAGCCTGCCTTTTAGTTACACAAAGCCACAGGTTTTCATTGTGCACCATTATGACCTTCTAGCTGCCGGCATCATGACAACCAATTACATCATAATGACGAGGTAAGTGAGCGCAAAACAAAACAAAACAAAAAACCACAGCGGCTAGCATACAGGGCAAACCTCAATACCTTTAGACTAAACAAATAAAATGACAAGGTATGCAGCGCTAAATAAATGTCTTTAAGAAACTCTGATAGAAATATCACTGCTGAAACACAATAATATTAATTGAAAACCTATCCAAGTTCCAAGTAAGGTGGATATAACCATGTAGGTTTGTAGAATATAAAAATCAAATGTTCAATTCAGCGTAAAAATCCTGAAGATTCCAATAAACGTATGCGCTTACCACAAGAACATACAAACTGAGCGTTGTATGTATGTCATCAGGTGTACCATCAACGGAAAAGGAGCCTGGTTCCCACTGCGGGCAGCATCCGGACACTATGGTAGACACTTAGGGGATGTCAGCACTCACTCTGGGGTCACATCCAGCTCACCGGTAGGTCCACCGACGTCCAGCCTCCTGGTAAGTACTTCTCCTACGATGGTCCACCTTTCATGGCTCGCAGAATACCGAGCCACAAGGCAAAATTGTATTGATAGTGAAGTATGTCTTTATTATGAAATACCAAAGAAAGGTAAAACACTCACATTAGAGCCTGCATCAGCCAGGTTAGCTTGCAACCTCCCTGGTGGTTAATGGCTCCCTGGTGGTTAGTGGCGTCAGCTGGGTGAGTCCCCTAACATGTTTCGAGCAGACACGCTCGTTATCAAAGGGGTGACTCTTAACCCAGGACGCCTGTTTAAATGAGCGCGGTCGCGCATGCGCAATAGGCACCGTGCGTCACCACGGGCCAGCACGCATGCGCCAATGACGTCACCCGCCGACAATCGCGGCACCTAATGCGCACGCGCGGGTATGTCATCCGCTGTAAACAATCAGAGCTGTCACAGCTCGGTTCTCAGATCAGGGATGGGGATCAGTTAATATCCAAAGAGCGGTCCCCTCCATATCAACAGGTGGGAGCATCCCATACAGTTCATATTACATGAAAATATCTAAAATAACATCGTAGCCAGTAACATATAAACATTATTGGCATGGTAATTGTGCGTCATTGTTAAATGACGCACTTCCGGTCTGCCGTCTTCTTGGCCTACGTCACTTCCGGTATTTGGAACGCACGTCGACTTTTGCGGTTCAAGCAGCCATTTTTGAGGTGGAAAGCTGGTCATCCTCTACAGTGATCCTTAAAGCGTGAGATCCCTATATTTACAATTTGGAAATTTGTTCCTTTGAAGCCTTTGAGGCTATTAAACAAGGCCTGTTCTTTTATTGAAACATGTGAGTGTCCTTATTCGATTTATATGGTATTGAGTGGCAGTATTACACTATGTAGCCTTTCTTTCCTTGCACACTATTGAGGAGTCCATGGAGAAGTAGAGCGGAGTCGATTGCTGTATCTAAGCAGGGTGAAGGAGATTTGAGTTCCTCCTGAGGGGCTATAGGATCCGTTATATCCTATGAGGCTTATTACTCACCTCCATCTGGTGAGTGCGGTCAATATTATTTTTCACGTGGTGATTAGGTGGAAGCACATTTTGGAACATTGTTTTGAAAATCCTTTTGGGAAAATAAGGACTTATGTTTGAAATATTATATATATATTTTTGCACGGACATTTATTTATTTGTGATTATTTTTATTTATTTAATTTTTGCGCTGTTTTTTGTGTTATTTATTATTGGTGGTTTTCACTGGTGCACAGCTGCATAATTGTATACTTTCTTTGATTGGCGATGGGATTTTTTTAGTTTATTATTGGCATGGTACCTAGGACTCCATATTGTTGTAGACCAGATAGCAATCATACAGGAATCGATAAACATGATAAAAACATGATTAGTAAATAAAAAAAAAAATATATATAAGAACATTAATACAGATTAATAAGAATTAATAAACCACATATATGTGCATCATATATTAATAGCACATTAACATATACCAGTAGATTAATAAGGCAATTCCCAATTAAAAAGTGGTATAAATATAAATATAAATAAATGGTTCATAAAATCTGATGGGGTATAATAAATACGTATAAAACATTATATAAATAACTATTATCCTTACTAAGCCGGATGATTGAGCCTTATATATAAAAATGTACCGCAAAAGGAATAAATATTATTAATAAATAAAATATAATTTGGCAAAGTGACACCGTAAGATAGATAAAATGGATAACCAAAATGATATAAAGAAATCAACTATTATCGATAAAACAATTAATATCCAAATCCACATTGAGGCCTTGGGGTTGCAAAGATCTGAGTTCAACAATCCACTTGGTCTCAAGATGAGACATTGCTCTTCTCTTGTGTCCACCCCTCCAGTGCTGCGCAATCCTATCGATCGCGGTGAATCTCAATGCTGAGGGATCCATAGCATGGTAGTCTCTAAAATGTTTGGACAATGAATGATCCTTAAATCCTTTTTTGACATTATTGTAGTGCTCTCTAAGGCGATCTCTTAAACGTCTCGTGGTTCTGCACTGTAGGAGGTACACCGTGTGTGGTGTTACACGTAATCACTGGGTATATCATATACTTTTTCCCAGTGATACTAGATTCAAATTCTTTTACTCTTGTTTTGTGTACGCCATTATACTTACAGGCGACACACCTGTTACAGGGCTAAAAACCCTTAAGTCCAAAAGATGAGGACATGTTCATTGGTGGGTCCACTACGTTAGGGGTTATAGAGAGTCTGAGTGAAGGCGCCTTTCTAAAAGTGATTTCAGGGTGATCTGGTAGAACATCACCCAATACAGGATCATCCTTGAGGATAGGCCAGTTCTTTCTGATAATCTTGGAGACCTCCTTATACTGAACAGAAAAATCCGTAATGAAAGGGCAAAACTTCCCAGGTCTCACCGCTTTTTCCATAGTAAGTAGACCCGATCTCTCAAGTGAACCTACCTCTTGGATAATTTGGTCCAAATTATTTTGATCATATCCTTTTTCAGTAAATCTGGTTCTCAATATTACAGCTTGATTTTGATAGTCCGATAGGTTGGTACAATTCCTT
This sequence comes from Staurois parvus, assembly GCF_062004578.1. Taxonomy (NCBI): domain Eukaryota; kingdom Metazoa; phylum Chordata; class Amphibia; order Anura; family Ranidae; genus Staurois; species Staurois parvus. The sequence continues at coordinate 352,219 of NW_028318124.1, forward strand.
CTGAGCCTAAGGAATTGGCCCCTTGGAATGTTATTCAACCATGTAGGATGGTGGCAGCTATCAGTGGGAATATACCCATTCCTATCCGTGCTTTTGAAATGTGTTTTTGTTACAATGCTGTCCCCATCATTCACTAGTACCAAATCTAGAAAGTTGATTTCTTTAAAATCATGTTCATAAGATAATAAAATATTAAGATCATTATTATTAAGAGTAATAAAAAAATTCTTTAGAGAAAACTCATCACCCTGCCATAGGAGAAGCATGTCATCTATGTATCGTCGGTAAAATATAAGGGAAGGACACTCACGGGAATTATATCCTCCTCCCAAGGGATCCTATATCCTAAGGGATAAGCGGGTTCTTGGGGAGAGGTTGGTATGTTTCTATGTCATTTAATAGGAGGAAAACCTGGTTCATGTAGTTCTCCTTATCCATAATAACTACCCCTCCACCCTTGTCTGCAGGCCTAATAACAAGATCCTTTTTTGCGAACAGGGACTTAATTCCACCATTAATTTTATGTTGATTACGTAGTTTCTTAACTTTAATCCTATCCAAATCCTTTAATGCCATACTCTTAAAAGTATTAATGTGAGATTGTGCCAGGGGATTAAAAAGGGAAGCATTTTTTAAATTGGAAGATTTAAAATCATTACTGGTGTGAATCAGAACATCCCGTGTAGGGGGCGTAGTTAGGAAATGTCTTTTTAAAGATAATCTACGTACAAACTTATTTATATCAACATAAGTGCCAAATTTGTCCAATTTCCTCTTAGGGGCAAACTTCAGTCCTTATTCAACAGGCTAAGCTCATTATCTGTAATCTGTGATTGTTTTACTCGGATTAAAAATGCCCTTTGCTATCACATCTTTCTTTTTTTGTGGTCTATTAATTCTCTTTCCTCCTCTCCTTCCTCTGTATGAGTACTTCTTTAGCGATTTGAACCCTCCCCTAAAAAATTATTGGGCTGGGGGTTACGAGGAGTTAGTACCATATTAGACCAAACATTAGAATTATGAGGCATTTGGTTATTCCTGAAATTTCGTGATGGATTATGTGTGTTTTGATTGTCATGATTAGTCCACCCTTTATTGTTTGGAAAAGAGTTCCGATTATAAGGTAAACTGTAATCCCCACGTTTCGGGGATTTACCATGAGAATAATAGGAATCTCTAGCATTAACACTATTATGATTCCGATTTTGATAATAATCATTCTGTGGATCCCTCCAAGATACTCTCCGTTGTCTATCATTAGGGTAGGGGTGATATTGAGGCCTATTATTAGGATATTGATCTAAGGGGTGTGATTTGATATCCCTATTGAACATTTCTTCATTATCATGTTCATAGAGATTATCGTATTTATTATATGTGGGCACATTATATTCAACCCTAGACAGTCCTCGTTTGGTTGGTTTTGAGGGTGGGGGTCTGGAAACCCTGGGGTTCCTATTATGAGTAGATGAATGCTCAACACCAGCAGTTCTCACATTCTCCAAACTAAGGCCAGTGGGATTTTCAGTTTCCTCATTATCAGATTTTTGCCACCTAAAAACATTATTATTTTTGTAATCTGCTAAATCTCTGTTATATTTCTTCTTTTTCTTACTCCTTTGTTCCCTTTCAGTCTTCTCCAAAAGATTTTTTATTTTATTGGATTCAAGTATATATCCCTCACTTTTCATGTAAGGTACCAGTTTTTCTCGTGTTTTACTAATTTCATTATTAAGATAAGTCAGCTTTTTCTTTTTCTGTATCACTAAAAATTTCAATAAATCCAGACCCTTGTTATTAAAAAAGGTGAACCATTCAATCTCACAATTAATGTCTCCATTCTCTGGGGGAATGTCCTACCTTAGAGACCTAGGTACTATTTTTTCTTTAATGTACTTCTCAAGGAAAGTAATATCCCAGATGGTTCTAATTTCTGATGTAACATGGTTTGTTAAATGGAGGAAGATACCATGAAGATCATCCTCAGGAGTATCTTGAATAAAAACATCATCAGTGATAGCTGTCCTTAAAGCTCTTAGTTCAAAAATATCCATGATATATGGCTAAAAAGCTGCTGCTCAACTTAATACAAAGGTAATGGATAATGCAAATAATGACGAGGTAAGTGAGCGCAAAACAAAACAAAAAACTGCAGCAGCTAGCAAACAGGGCAAACCTCAATACCTTTAGACTAAACAAATAAAATGACAAGGTATGCAGCGCTAAATAAATGTCTTTGAGAAACTCTGATAGAAATATCACTGCTGACACACTATTATATTAATTGAAAACCTATCCAAGTTCCAAGTAAGGTGGCTATAACCATGTAGGTTTGTAGAATATAAAAATCAAATGTTCAATTCAGAGTAAAATCAGCGTAAAAATCCTGAAGATTCCAATAAACTTATGCGCTTACCACAAGAACATACAAACTGAGCATTGTATGTATGTTATCAGGTGTACCATCAACGGAAAAGGAGCCTGGTTCCTTGTACAGAGGAAGGAGAGGAGGAAAGAGAATCAATAGACCACAAAAAAAGAAAGATGTGATAGCAAAGGCATTTTTAATCTGAGTAAAACAATCCTTACAGATAATGAGCTTAGCCTGTTGAATAAAGGACTGAAGTTCGCCCCTAAGAGGAAATTGGACAAATTTGGCACTTATGTTGATATAAATAAGTTTGTACGTAGATTATCTTTAAAAAGACATTTCCTAACTACGCCCCCTACACGGGATGTTCTGATTCACACCAGTAATGATTTTAAATCTTCCAATTTAAAAAATGCTTGCCTTTTTAATCCCCTGGCACAATCTCACATTAATACTTTTAAGAGTATGGCATTAAAGGATTTGGATAGGATTAAAGTTAAGAAACTACGTAATCAACATAAAATTAATGGTGGAATTAAGTCCCTGTTAGCAAAAAAAGATCTTGTTATTAGGCCTGCGGACAAGGGTGGAGGGGTAGTTATTATGGATAAGGAGGACTACATGAACCAGGTTTTCCTCCTATTAAATGACATAGAAACATACCAACCTCTCCCCAAGAACCCGCTTATCCCTTAAAAGAGGGAATTGAAGAGTATTACTAGTAGGGGTTTTGAAACTGGCATCATTAATAAAAAAGAAAAAGCTTACTTATGCCCAGTGGCCCCACACCTTCCGATGCTCTATTACCTCCCAAAAATTCATAAAATTTTTTGTGTTCCCCAGGGAGGCCCATTATAAGTGGCATAGGATCGCTTAATTCCTGTATAGGTGAATATGTTGATTTTTTCCTGCAGCCTTTAGTTAAAACCACGCCAGCATATTTGCGAGATACAAAGCAAGTATTAATGGATCTAGCAGGCCTTAGGGTGAATGAGGAAACTTATTTGGTGACTGCAGATGTCTCATCCCTGTATAGTAATATTAAGCATAAGGATGGAATGTAGGCAGCACAGTTTTATTTGAATACAGCAACGGATATCCCTAGACTACAAAAGGAGTTTATTCTGGACCTGCTAGATTTTGCCATGCGTAGGAATTACTTTTGGTTTAACCACACATATTATTTACAGGTTACCGGAGTTGCTATGGGGGCTAAATTTGCCCCAAGCCTGGCCAACCTGTTTATGGCCAGGTGGGAGGAGGATATAATTTATTCCCGTGAGTGGCCTCCCCTTATATTTTACTGACGATACATAGATGACGTGCTTCTCCTATGGCAGGGTGATGAGTTTTCTCTAAAGAATTTTTTATTACTCTTAATAATAATGATCTTAATATTTTATTATCTTATGAACATGATTTTAAAGAAATCAACTTTCTAGATTTGGTACTAGTGAATGATGGGGACAGCATTGTAACAAAAACACATTTCAAAAGCACGGATAGGAATGGGTATATTCCCACTGATAGCTGCCACCATCCTACATGGTTGAATAACATTCCGAGGGGCCAATTCCTTAGGCTCAGAAGGAATTGTACCAACCTATCGGACTATCAAAATCAAGCTGTAATATTGAGAACCAGATTTACTGAAAAAGGATATGATCAAAATAATTTGGACCAAGTTATCCAAGAGATAGGTTCACTTGAGAGATCGGGTCTACTTACTATGGAAAAAGCGGTGAGACCTGGGAAGTTTTGCCCTTTCATTACAGATTTTTCTGTTCAGTATAAGGAGGTCTCCAAGATTATCAGAAAGAACTGGCCTATCCTCAAGGATGATCCTGTATTGGGTGATGTTCTACCAGATCACCCTGAAATCACTTTTAGAAAGGCGCCTTCACTCAGACTCTCTATAACCCCTAACGTAGTGGACCCACCAATGAACATGTCCTCATCTTTTGGACTTAAGGGTTTTTAGCCCTGTAACAGGTGTGTCGCCTGTAAGTATATTGGTGTACACAAAACAAGAGTAAAAGAATTTGAATCTAGTATCACTGGGAAAAAGTATATGATACACCCAGTGATTACGTGTAACACCACACATACGGTGTACCTTCTACAGTGCCCTTGTAATTTTCAATATGTAGGCAGAACCACGAGACGTTTAAGAGATCGCCTTAGAGAGCACTACAATAATGTCAAAAAAGGATTTAAGGATTATTCATTGTCCAAACATTTTAGAGACTCAGGATCCCTCAGCATTGAGATTCACCGCGATCGATAGGATTGCGCAGCACTGGAGGGGTGGACACAAGAGAAGAGCGGTGTCTCAACTTGAGACCAAGTGGATTGTTGAACTCAGATCTTTGCAACCCCAAGGCCTCAATGTGGATTTGGATATTAATTGTTTTATCGATAATAGTTGATTTCTTTATATCATTTTGGTTATCCATTTTATCTATCTTACGGTGTCACTTTGCCAAATTATATTATATTTATTAATAATATTTATTCCTTTTGCGGTACATTTTTATATATAAGGCTCAATCATCCGGCTTAGTAGGCATAATAGTTATTTATATAATGTTTTATACGTATTTATTATACCCCATCAGATTTTATGAACCATTTATTTATATTTATACCACTTTTTAATTGGTAATTGCCTTATTAATCTACTGGTATATGTTTAATGTGCTATTAATATGATGCACATATATGTGGTTTATTAATTCTTATTAATCTGTATTAATGTTCTTATATATATATATTTTTTTATTTACTAATCATAAAATTCATGTTTTTATCATGTTTATCAATTCCTCTATGATTGCTATCTGATCTACAACAATATGGAGTCCTAGGTACCATGCCAATAATGTTTATATGTTACTGGCTATGATGTTATTTTAGATATTTTCATGTAATATTCTTATTATTATACAGTATTTATAAAGCGCCAATAGTTCGCTCAGCGCTGTACATTACAAAGGGGGACAGAACATGTGACAGAACAATACCAATACAATGCAAAACATGAGGGGATTGAGGGCCCTGCTCTTTGGAGCTTACAATCTAGGAGGGAGGGGATAGTGGTACAGGAGGAGATAGCTGTGGGGGATGGAGTGGTAGGAAGAGTGGAGGAGGTCGGCAAGTTAGCAGGGGGTGGGGTAGGCTTCCCTGAAGAGATGGGTTTTCAGGGTGCGCCTAAAGGAGAGGAGAGTAGGTGATAATCTGATGGGTTGGGGCAGGGAGTTCCAGAGGTTGGGTGACACCCTGGAGAAGTCCTGGAGGCGGGCATGGGAGGAGGAGACCAGGGAACTAGAGAGAAGGAGGTCTTGTGAGGAGCGGAGTGTGCGTGTTGGGTGGTACTTGGATATTAGGTCAGTGTTGTAGTTCGGGGCAGTATGGTGGACGGCTTTGTACGTCAATGTTAGAATTTTGAATTTGATCCGTTGCGCAATCGGGAGCCAGTGGAGGGATTGGCAGAGGGGGTGGCGGAAACGGAGAGGTTGGAAAGGTGAATGAGTCTGGCAGCCGTATTCAGGATCGACTGAAGCGGGGATAGCCAGCGGCGAGGCAGGCCAGTGAGGAGGGAGTTGCAATAGTCGATCTGATATGTCGCTCAGTAGGTGTGTGATTCGGGCAGAGACCGAGGGGGTGAGGTGGGGGGTTGAGAGATAGATTTGTGTGTCGTCGGCATAGAGGTGGTAGTTGAAGCCGTGAGAGTGTATGAGTTGGCCAAGGGAGGAGGTGTAGATGGAGAAGAGAAGGGGCCCAAGGACAGAGCCTTGAGGGACCCCAACAGAGAGGGGGAGTGAGGGGGAGGTGGTAGCATTATAGGAAATGCTGAAAGAGCGTTGTGACAGGTAGGATGAGAGCCAGGAGAGAGCAGAATCTCTGAGGCCGAGGGAGTGTAGTTTTTTGAGGAGGAGGGGGTGGTCGACTGTGTCGAAGGCCGCAGAGAGGTCAAGGAGTAGGAGCACTGAATAGTGGCCATTAGCTTTGGCGGTTAGAAGGTCGTTGGAGAGTTTGAGTAAGGCGGTTTCGGTGGAGTGTAGGGGATGGAAGCCAGACTGTAGGGGATGGAAGCCAGACTGTAGGGGATCGAGGAGGTGGTTGTCGTTGAGGTGAGAGCATAGGCGGGTGTAGACGAGGCGCTCGAGGAGTTTAGATGTAAATGGGAGCAGGGAGATGGGTCTGAGGTTGTTCGGGTCATTGGGGTCCAGGGAGGGCTTTTTAAGTATGGGGGTGATGTGTGCATGTTTCAGAGGGGAGGGGAAAGTGCCTGAGGAGAGGGAGAGATTGAAGATGTGGGTGAGGGAGCGTAGGATGGACGGGGAAGGAGGTCGTAGGAGTTGTGAGGGGATAGGGTCGAGGGAGCAGGTGGTGAGGCGGGCATCAGAGAGGATCTTGGAGACTTCCTCGATGGTGGTAAGGTCAAAGGTGTGGAGTGTTGGGGGAGCTTCAGTATGAGGAATGTAGGGTGGGGTGGAAGTGGAGGTCAGAGCAGTGGTGGGGCCGTGGGAGAGGGGTGATGAGGGGGTAGCTGAGTGAGGGGGAACGGGGTTGGAGGGAGTTTGAGCAGCGACGAAGTCCCTGCGGGTTATGTCAAGGGGGAGGAGGGATGAGGGGGTAGCTGTGTGAGAGGGGACGGGTTGAGAGGGCGTGTGAGTTGCGGCAATGTCCTTGCGAATTGTGTCAATCTTGTTTTTGAAGTGATTGGCAATCTCAAGGGCGGTGAGTGAGGTGCTGGGTGGAGGTGGGGGTGGAGAGAGTAGAGAGTTGAAGGTGGAGAAGAGTCGGCGAGGATTGGAGGAGAGGGTCTTGATGAGGGTCAGGAAGTAGGCTTGTTTGGCTGCGTGGAGGGAGGAGGTGTAGGTGCGGAAGGCAGATTTGTAGCAGGTGAAGGCTTGTTGGGATTTTGTTTTGCGCCATAGTCGCTCCAGGGCACGACTGTGTCGTTTGAGGGTTTTGGTGTGATCAGTCTGCCAGGGCTGGAGCGGTCTGGGTCTGATGTTGCGTGTGGTTAAAGGCGCTAGTGAGTCAAGGGCTGTTGACAGCGCGTTGTTGTAGACAGTCATGGCCAAGTCGGGGCAGGACAGGGGGAGGATGCGGTCATGGAGTTGATCAGCTGCAGAGTGGAGGGGGGCAGGGTTAAGGTTGCGGAGGTTACGGCTGGTAGTAGTGTGACATTTGGAGGGGTAGGCGTTGGAGGACGAGGAGATAGAGAACATAATCAGGTTGTGGTCAGAGAGAGGGAAGGGGGTGTTAGTGAGGTTGTGGGGAGCGCAGCGGTTCGAGAAGACAAGATCAAGAATATTACCGTTGGAGTGGGTGGTGGATTGCATGCACTGTGCAAGTGCAAAGGAGGAGGTTAAGTGGAGGAGATGGGATGTGTCCCGGTTGTCGAGGTTGACAGGGATGTTGAAATCCCCAAAGATGATGGTGGGTAGCTCAGAGGAGAGGAAGAAGGGTAGCCAGGAGGAAAAGTCATCCAGGAAGCGGGGTATGGATCCAGGAGGCCGGTATATCACAGCAATCTTCAGGGGGGTTGGGGAGAATAGTCGGACGCAGTGGGCTTCGAAGGAGGAGAAGGATAGGGAGGGGGGGTTTGGGAGGACTCGGAAGGTGCTCTGCGGTGACAGGAGCAGACCAACCCCACCACCTTTACGACCGTCAGGTCTGGGTGAGTGGGTCCAGGTGAGACCTCCGTAGGAGAGTGCAGCAGGGGAGGTAGAGTCAGTGGGCTGGATCAAGGTTTCCGATCAAAGCAAAGAGGTTGTGGATGGCGGTAAGCTTGTTGCACACCGATCGGGCGTTCAGGAGTGCACATGAAAATGGGGGGGAGATTTTAGGGAGTAGGGGGACAGATACTAAGTTGCGGGGGTTGCGGCAGGACGTGGAGGCGGGAGGGTGTTGTGCGGGTGAGGGAGGTGGTGGAGGGCCAGGATTCGGGGAGATGTCCCCCGCGGCTAGGAGGAGGAGAAGGGTGAGAAAGGTGGCATGGGAGCGGGATGTGCAGGAGCGTGAGAAACTACTAGTGGAGGTGTTCGGGTCAGCGGGAGAGTGGAGTAATAGGAGGAGGTGGTGGGTGCCGTAGAGGGGTGAAGGAAGCAGTGAGGACACAATATACAATTGTTTGGAAGGAGCAGAGGGATATAGTGAATGGATTTTGGGAACGGAGGAGAGGAAAATGAGAAGGAGGAGTGGAAGAGGCATTTTGGGGAGGTGAAGAGAGCAATAGTAGGGAGATGATAGCAATGAGGGGGAGATGTACAAGTTTTGGGGTGGAGCAGAGGAGTAAAGAAATGAGATTTGGGAACAGAGGATAGTAATAAGATAAGGAGAAGAGGGGGAGTATTATATAAAGGTACACGGAGTGGGATTCAGGTATGTAAGAGAGGTTTCCCAGGGTGATTGCTTGCAGTCTGTCCAGCATGCAGTAGAGCTTCTTGCTGTTGTTCTGTCTTCCTGCTGCTTAAGTTCTCCTGCTTTAGTTCAACTGCTGTGTTTAACTGCATCGCACTCTTTCGAAGCAGCACTCAATCTGAAGCAGCACCCCCATCAGAGATCTCCCCCCATGAGCTGATCTAAATTTATAGGGAGATGCTCAAATGAGCATTCAACTCCACCCCAATTAGAAGCTGATAAGGATCACATGAATAGTGGGGGATGTTTCTCAGGAAACAGACTACAGTCATAAAAACGAGTGCAGCTAGAGGTGAGAACTGGTCAACATATACACAAATATAAATACACCATTTGTTCTGAATATAACAGGAGTCAATGCATTTTGAGTTAGGAGTGGAGGTAGGAGAAAGATGCATTTACCCAGGAGGAAAGCAGCAGGAGTCAATGCGTTTTTGAGTTAGGAGTGGAGGTAGGAGAAAGATGCATTTACCTGTGAAGGTAGAGGAACTGTATGAACTGTATGGGATTCTCCCACCTGTTGATATGGAGGGGACCGCTCTTTGGATATTAACTGATCCCCATCCCTGATCTGAGAACCGAGCTGTGACAGCTCTGATTGTTTACAGCGGATGACATACCCGCGCATGCGCATTAGGTGCCGCGATTGTCGGCGGATGACGTCATTGGCGCATGCGCGCTGGCCCGTGGTGACGCACGGTGCCTATTGCGCATGCGCGACCGCGCTCATTTAAACAGGCATTCTGGCTTAAGAGTCACCCCTTTGATAACGAGCGTGTCTGCTCGAAACATGTTAGGGGACTCACCCAGCTGACGCCACTAACCACCAGGGAGCTATTAACCACCAGGGAGGTTGCAAGCTAACCTGGCTGATGCAGGCTCTAATGTGAGTGTTTTACCTTTCTTTGGAATTTCATAATAAAGACATACTTCACTATCAATACAATTTTGCCTTGTGGCTCGGTATTCTGCGAGTCATGAAAGGTGGACCATCGTAGGAGAAGTACTTACCAGGAGGCTGGACGTCGGTGGACCTACCGGTGAGCTGGATGTGACCCCAGAGTGAGTGCTGACATCCCCTAAGTGTCTACCATAGTGACCGGATGCTGCCCGCAGTGGGAACCAGGCTCCTTTTCCGTTGATGGTACACCTGATGACATACATACAACGCTCAGTTTGTATGTTCTTGTGGTAAGCGCATACGTTTATTGGAATCTTCAGGATTTTTACGCTGAATTGAACATTTGATTTTTATATTCTACAAACCTACATGGTTATATCCACCTTACTTGGAACTTGGATAGGTTTTCAATTAATATTATTGTGTTTCAGCAGTGATATTTCTATCAGTGTTTCTCAAAGACATTTATTTAGTGCTGCATACCTTGTCATTTTAATTACATCATCAGTTGATAAGAAGGAAGTCAGCTGCCTTGCACAACATTCTAGTTTGACCCTCCCCTGCCCCTCTTCATCATCGCTGTGGTTACATTAGCTCAGTGATGGATAAAAACTGAGAGAGAAAAGAAACACTGGAATACTAGTCAGTACCAGTGTGCAGAAGTGTATTTGCTTTGGAAGAATAAATCACCTCTAATGTTGGGAGTCCTACATGTATGGATGTTGCTGCGTTATATAAAACTATTAGAATAGTTTTTCACATTTTAAAATGGGGTGCCCTTTTAAAATTATGGACAGTCTTGAGGCACCCCATTTTAGAATGGGGTGACTCGAGACTGTTCATAATTTTAAAGGGTGCCTTGGGACTGTCCATAATTTTAAAGGATGCCTTGACTGAAAAAAGGTTGAGAAACACTGGGCTAGACAATGGCACCCTGACTGTCATTAGGTATTGGGATGAAATCCTTGAACCCACTGTCAGACATTACGCTGGTGCAGTGGTTCCTGGGTTCCTCCTGGTACACGACAATGCCCGGCCTCATGTGGAGAGAGTATGCAGGCAGTTCCTGGAGGATAAAGGAATTCATACTATTGAATGTCCCCCACGCTCGCCTTCCCTAAATCCAATAGAACACCTCTGGGATATCATGTTTCGGTCCATCCAACACCGCCAGGTTGCACCTCAGACTGTCCAGGAGCTCAGTGATTATCTGGGAGGAAATACCCCGGGACACCATCCATCATCTCATTAGGAGCATGCACCGACATGGCCAGGCATGCATACAAGCACGTGGGGCCATACAAACTACTGAGTACCATTTTGAGTTGCTGTGATGAGATTTCAGCAAAATGGACTAGCCTGCTGAATCATTTTTTCACTTCGATTTTCAGGTCTTTAAATTCAGTCCTCTGTAGGTTGATAACATTCATCAAACGATAGGGCATCCTTATGTTCCTAACACATTACCCTGTCCATATCAGTATAGATATCCAGTATGAGATTTTTCCGCATTGAGATCTGATGTGTTTTCAAAGGGTTCCTTTAATTGTTTTGAGCAGTGTACTATGCAGTTGTGTCAGCTCATTCTAAAATCCAGGGAGTCACCCTGTTTTTTTACCCCTATCCTCCTGTCTCACTGAATGGTAAAAACATTGAAGAGGCAGAAAAAATACAGAGTGGTCCAAGTCTTCCCATTTTTTTTATTTTTTTCATTTTTAGGCTGAATATAAATCTATTTTTGTCCCAAGCATGTTTGAATCCAATTACAATGATGTACACACCTCCCATGATTCCTCTTCTTTCCTGACCATGCCCTCTTTTTCGTTCATCAGCAACTTACGGTTTCTAAACAATATACACCATTTCATTATGAACATTGCACAGTACTACTTATTTTGTCATTTCAAGTGGACATAATAATAAGTTCTGTATGTAGTCTTTGAATGTATCGATCCTGGCTGGCACCACCACTGTTCTGTTTGCTGGATGTAATTCTCAAAATACTGTGTGGTATTGTTTTCATAGACACTGTGGTCCCATTATTATGCCTTTTGTTAACCCAAGTGTGTTACAAAGTTAGGCTGGCCATTTACCTTCAACTATTTAGTGCAAGGGCCTGCCTAACTGGATATAATTGAAAGTGTTGTATAGGTTTGACCTCCTATTATATGCTTTTTGGTAAATTGTACAAGAAAATTGTATAATATATGACCAGTCTTAGACGGAAAAATAGAAAATAATTAAAGTGGTTCTAAATGCTGAAGGTTTTTTGCCTTAAAACGGAGTTCCACCCAAAATGGGACACTCCGCTTGTCTGAGTCCTCCCCACTCCACTGCCACATTTGAAACCTTTTTCTTTGGGGGGGGGCAGGTACCTGGTTATGACAGGTACACGCTCCCGATTCCGGCTCAATTTGCTGCAGCGAACTGACCCAGAACTTCGCCCACCCCCCCCTTTCCCCCACAGACTGTAGCCCATTCACAAAGTGCAGCCCAGTAGAAAACTGGCTGTGAAGCTGCAAGGTTTCATCGCTGGTTTCCCTTAGTCAAGATGTTGGCGCCAGCACCCGATTGGCTCGGTGAGGACAACACCGGAAGCCTGGACGGGTAAGTGCCCTAATAAAAGTCAGCAGCTACAGTATTTGTAGCTACTGACTTTTTTTTTTGGGGGGGGGGGAAGGGGGGGCTCGAACTCCACTGCATTTAGGTAAAAAGCCTTCAAAGTGCAGTTACCCCCCAACCCCTTTTATCCACTTGCCCTCCGTAAGATTTACCCCAGGCCATGATCAGGCCATTTTTTGCTATACAGTGCTGCGCTACTTTAACTGACAAATGTGCAGTCATGCAACACTGTACACAAATTAAATTTATGTCTTTTGTTTTCACACAAATAGAGCTTTCTTTTGGTGGTAATTGATCATCACTGGGTTTTTTATTTTTTGCACTATAAATGAAAAAAGATCGAAAATATTTACAAATAAACAATATATTTTTACTTTTTGCAATAAAATATATCCAATAAAAAATAAATAAAATTTCTTCATAAATTTAAGCCAAAATGTATTCTGCTACAGGTCTTTGATAAAAAAACAAAAATCAAAATAAGTGTATATTAATTGGTTTACGTGAAAATAATAGTGTCTACAAATAGTGGTATATATACACTGGCATTTTTATGTATTTCTTTTTCTACTAGTATTGGCGGTGATTAGCAACTTATAGAGGGACTGCAATAGTATGGTGGGCATTCTGACACTGACAAAGGGTGGGAACTGACTGTCATCGCCAGTGACACTAATACAGTGACCAGTGCTAATAAAGAGTGCTGACACTACTGGGCAGAAAGGGGTTAACATCTGGGGCGACCGAAGGGTTAACTGTGTGTTAGCGAGGGATTAAACTGTGTACCAGGGGACTTGCTGGCTTTTATCTCCCTGCTTTGCAGAGAGATAAAAATCAGCACTTCCACCCTGACAGGAGAGAGATCTGTGTTGTTTACACACATCCCTGATCACCACCACACCAGTCACAGTGTCCCTGATCATCACTACACCAGCCACAGTGTCCCTGATCATCACTACACCAGCCACAGTGTCCCTGATCATCACCACACCAGTCACAGTGTCCTTAATTATTGCAATACCAGTAATTTTTTTTTTTAGATATTTATTTATGATTTCGTTTTTTTCTTAAGTATACAAAACAGAAGCCATCTAAACCAGGGTGATGGCATGAAAGTCATCTGCACAGAGCCCAACAACAAAATTGACATGACCGTGTGTGATACATATGTGACATGAGTGTATAGGGTGTATGGATGAGAAGTGATTGACACTCAACTGTCATAATGCTAACGATTATAACCATTAGATGGGTAACTGGAGTTCAAAATAACATGTTGGAAGTGTACATTAAACCAGTTAAAACCAGTTGAAACCAGAGATGTGGCTGATATTCACCAGATGTGCATTCCATCAAAATCGGTAACTACGCGTGATGGCACAGCCGATCATGCGTTGACTCTAACTACTCCGCAGAATCATACATGACGTTATACAACCAGGAGATACTGCGCATGGCAGTAGATAAAGACATTCCAAACTATGTATATAAAAGACGGGGGATTCTAGGGGAATTTGGGACTCATTGAAGATGCGGCAGACGTGCCTTGCGGTGATTTCCCGGATTCCCCTTTGCTGACTGTTGGAGTCCCCCAGTCACTGGGCAACGGGTGATGCTACAATATCCGGTGATGTATTGATGCTTTATTCTTGCTATAATATGATCTAAATATGATTTGCAATTCTGACAATTCTTATGTTTTTATACTAACAGAACTTATTCAATAAATCATGTTTTGCTGTAATATTTATTAAGCCTAATCCGTGTATTAGTGAGCGATTGTAGTAGTGTTAAAAACACTTTGTTTTGAGGCAAAACATAAATTGGCGTAGTCGGCAGGATGCCAAGTAGAGATATCTCCTAATAGGAAGTTTATTTTGAAAAATTGATTTTTGCACGTTGACCCCTAGGTACCAGGGGGCCTCTGTGCAAAATATTGACATTTGGCATTTTGCCAACAAATTTCGGAGATTTAGCTACCTGGCATTTTAGAAAAGAACCAGATATGTTTAAGCGAAAAGCGAAGGGTAAGATTGATAAGGTGGAGATTCCCGGCTGGACCGAGACTCCATATGATATTTTAGCACAGGAATTGTCAGGTGCAGGGTTGGCAGAATCGTGGGATAGTAAGTTTAAAGGTATCGAACCCCTTGATGTTGTAAATGTACTTGAGGGGATCCCTGCCAAGGCAGGTGATGCAGTAGCTTTAGGCAGACGCAGTTGGATTTTGCTAACTGCATACAGGAAGATTCATAAGAAATTACATCAGGTAATGAAGGATTACCATCAGCTAGAGCAGAAGACCATAGAACAAGAAGGTAAAATTGTTCTTCTGCAAAGTGGGCAAAAATTGTTGAAAGATAAATTAGAACATTATCAAAATATAGCTGAGATGGCAGCAGTAAAAGTGGCCCAAAATAAGTATAGGAAACGAAGGGGAAGGGTGAACCGTGGAAAAGTGCAGCAGGCAATAGCAGCAGCCACAGTTAATTGGGATCCAGGTAAATGGGATGCTGATGTATGGGATTCCTCATCAGATGATGCTTGGGATGACTGTCCAGGAGGACCCGGTTGCCCGGACCCTGAACCAGTTACTAGGAGTAAGAAAATAGAAACAGGAGGTGTAAGGAGGAAGCTATGAAGGTAGCAATGGTTATGGATGAAACAGATAGATATCTGGATACTTCCATGACATTAGCTGCCCAAAAAAGGATAATTAGGAATGTATAAACCTGTAATCATGTATAAATATGTAATCATGACATTGTTAATATCATTAAATAATAGTAGATGGGAAGAGATAGTGGATAAGATAGCTGAATTTCAGGATATGGGAGAATGGGTTAAATCTTCCTCCTCCAGAGATAAGAGAGAGCAATAACTCACCTCCCCTTTGACAGAAGGGGAATGTGGATAATCACCTGTCCTGGAAAGATATGTTCCAGGCTTTACTTAAAGCTGGAGTTCCTAAAGAACACATTGATGGGAAAGATACACAAGTATTGTGGAAATTATACAAGCAAAAAGTGCTGTCAGGAAGGAAGGTTGATAAGAAGAGTGCCGAAGTAAGATTAAAAGAACATAAGGATGTAGACAAGAAACAAGAAAGGGAACAGGAGAAAGGGAAAACAGCAGATTTCCCTGGTTGGGATCAGTTTTAGAAAATCTATTCCTGGGAAGAAATAGCAACCATGGTAGCTTTAAAAATTCAGACAGCCTCAGCTTCTCCCAAAGATCTGTTAGGATCGCAAGAGGATAATTTGGCATGAGTAGCCAGCCAAGCCCCCGTATGGATTAAAAAAGATGATAGGCCATATTTACAGGTGAGTATCCATTGGGAAGGGGGTAATATACAAACAGTGCCAGCATTAGTAGACACGGGGGCAGAGGCTACTCTAATTTATGGAAATCCAAATAAATTTAAAGGACCCCCAGTGTAAAAATATCAGGGTTGGGGGGGGAAGGTGACTGAAGGTGTACAAACTGAAGTGACCTTAAAAATTAGGAATATACCTCCACAAAAATACCCTGTACTGATAGTTCCTATAAAAGAATATATTATTGGTATGGAGTCCATGATCTTGCCAGCCCAGGACCGGGTGGCTCAATTGCTTTTGATTCCTTTGTATATCGCTAACATCAAAGAAGGCGAAGCTTCCACAAAGTTAATGGTTAGAGGAGACCAAGGCTTTGGCTCTACTAACACAGTTAATGTGGGGGCTAAAATTTGGGTACAGGGGGCATCTGGTCCCCCGGAACCTGCAGAAGTAATAGCCGTTGGTAAGGACCGCACCCTACTGATCATGAAACCAGGCATAGAAAAGTGGGAATATGTCCCACAAGAAAAATGTTATTTGCGGGAATGATTCATACTGTATTGTCTTTCACAGAGCAACAATGTACTTACCTTCAGTCTTGGAATCCTTGGTATCGTGTGGTTGGTGGAATTAGAGGTCGGAGCGTGGACGCCGGGAGTTAAAGTAACAGATACCGGCAATGCCAGAATGAGCTGGGGTTGGAAACGCATGCGTACGAATAGAACTCAAGATGATTTTATATGCCCAACTAATCAGCCCTGCCCCATTCTAAATATAACCTTCAATGGTACTGTATGGACAGGAGCTCCAATAGAGGGTTACAAGCCAACATATGCGGTTCATGGAAATGAAGGTGTGAAATGTAATCTCTGAAGTTAGCATTTGCTATTGCCATCAGGAAGCAAGCTTCATTTATTTGTCAGCTGCAAATAGGAGGTCCGTAACGAGAAACTGTACCGCTAAGACTAAAACCAAGTACTGTCTTTCAGTTTGCTCTTAATGAGACAATGATTATGACTTGTACCAACGCCAGTAAAATCCAAGGAAGATCATGGTGGGGTCAGTACTTAATCTTTGTAAATTCAAACACTACTCATATCGACCCCGGACATATTAAAAGATTGCCTTCTACATGTGAAAAAGTGGGTCAACATGCACAGAAAACTGTGATACATGCTCAAATAACATTCCCAAGTACTGTAAAACACTGTATGAAACGAAAAAAAAGAGCGTGGTATGATACATTGCTTGGGGGTTACGGCTCCCTAACAGGAACCTTAAATGGGTTTGATATTGAGACACTAGCAAATAGAATGTCTAATGCTGGTAGTAAGATTAATGATGCTCTAACTATGCAAGCTAAATGGATGCCTACTATATTCCGTCCAGCTAGTATAGCTGCCGGAATAGATGATGCGATGCTCCATTTAGTAAATGCTTCAAATAATTTTTTAACAGATTTTGATACTAACATTACAAAGTTTATTAATTGGTAGGTATGTACATTGCAGACCATATATGAGCAACAACAGAAAATGAATATGCAGGCTATGTTAATGACGGGAAATGAATTAGTGTGGAGGACCGCATTTAACAAAAGTATCCCAGTAAACATGTGGGTACATTTAGAAGCTCAGAAAATGATCTGCAATGACACTACTTGTCTTGGAACAATATTAATGTATAATGTTACTAAAACTACTACAATGTGTAAATATGTTGTAATGCCATTGATTATTGGTGCACCTGGTGCTCAGCATTATTGGAGTCCAGAGTTTTATGGCACCCATGTAGACAATAATAACAAAACTCATGATCTCTCATTTTGTGATAATACTCTTGAGGGAAAAATATGTAAGTTGCAGTCTTCTGTATATGAGCCATGTTTGTTGCAGAACACTGTAAATGTATGTAAATGGACCATTCTACCTATGTCTTATGAAATGATGGTAGAAATAGTGCCACAAACTGTGTGTATGGTAACTGACATTCCTGCAGTCAGAGGAATGAAAGTTCCCTATTCAGGTTGTATCAGTAATATATCTTCTTTAATGTGGCATAATGAAACTTTTATATTACAAGGAGATAAGGATGAGTCGGTTCAGGAATATTGGAAAAGTGATTCATTGGAAATTCCCAATTGGGAATTTAATTTAACAATTTTGAAACAATTAATGGATAAATCAATCGAAGTTCAACAACATATTGAATATACAATTGCACAACATGTGGTGACTACGACCATATCAAGTGGAAGACTGATAAAACTAGGATCTAGCATAGCTGACGCTACCTCCCATGATTGGTGGGATGTATTTCTGGGTTATTCTCCCTCAGCTACTAAGGTTTTGAATTTTCTAGTGCACCCTCTACTGGTTATTATGATATTTATAGCATTATTGACATTATGGAATTGTTACATAGCTTACAAATTATTTTGCAAAAAACCAACGGTGGTTATGGCAACTTATGTCATTTGAGTTTCAATCAAGGACCGATTGTGATACATATGTGACATGAGTGTATAGGGTGTATGGATGAGAAGTGATTGACACTCAACTGTCATAATGCTAACGATTATAACCATTAGATGGGTAACTGGAGTTCAAAATAACATGTTGGAAGTGTACATTAAACCAGTTAAAACCAGTTGAAACCAGAGATGTGGCTGATATTCACCAGATGTGCATTCCATCAAAATCGGTAACTACGCGTGATGGCACAGCCGATCACGCGTTGACTCTAACTACTCCGCAGAATCATACATGACGTTATACAACCAGGAGATACTGCGCATGGCAGTAGATAAAGACATTCCAAACTATGTATATAAAAGACGGGGGATTCTAGGGGAATTTGGGACTCATTGAAGATGCGGCAGACGTGCCTTGCGGTGATTTCCCGGATTCCCCTTTGCTGACTGTTGGAGTCCCCCAGTCACTGGGCAACGGGTGATGCTACAATATCCGGTGATGTATTGATGCTTTATTCTTGCTATAATATGATCTAAATATGATTTGCAATTCTGACAATTCTTATGTTTTTATACTAACAGAACTTATTCAATAAATCATGTTTTGCTGTAATATTTATTAAGCCTAATCCGTGTATTAGTGAGCGATTGTAGTAGTGTTAAAAACACTTTGTTTTGAGGCAAAACACCGTGCAACTTAAACAGTCGATAGAATAATACGGCTTTTAGCAGGAGTAAGTGGATGCAGTAGTACCACAGACAAGGACGGATCAATACAGCCAACAGTAAAAGAGAAACACAGATACATGCATCCTTCTACAATCACAAACACATACAACCACAGACAAAAACACGGTGTTCTTTCCAAGCCCAGGACAAAGCTATACATTCCACCCTTTTAAAGGGAGGATTGTGAAGGAGCCAAATCCGCCATTTGAGAGGCCAAAATATCCATATGCCATGAACTTTTTTGGACAAGCACGGCCTTTGTAAATAAGTTCGTATAAAAGGTAATACCTGATTGATCAGACATATGGCAATGGGTGTGGAGATGGATTATTCCAGTGTAGCAAAAGTGCTTTTTTAGCATAAAAAATATCAAAGGAAACAATTTGCTTGCAAGTTGCACTTATCAAGTACACCCAGTAGGCCAACCTCTGGGGGCTTGCAAACTAAGAGGAGTTCCCAACATACCAAACAATTCATCACAAAAAGAAAATAATCTAGGACAGGACCAAAACATGTGTAAAACATCAGCAGAAACTTCCCCACATCTGGGACAACAGGCTTGATCCATCAACCCCATTTGATTCAGCTTAGCTGAAGTGTAATGCAATTGGTGAATGAATCTGAATGTACAAACGTATCAGCAGTACTAATAACATCCTGTAAAATGGTTTCAGTAATTTCCTCCCAATCCTCATCCGTGAGGTCGGGAAGATAAGCATGCTAATTCTCATAGGAGGAGGGAAAGGGGTGTGAACCAACATATTGCAATACATTGTAAAAAGAGGTAACCAATTTAGTCATATCGGGATCCGCCAGCAGCCTAAATTGAGCCTGAATGGTGTGGTGTAGTAAAAGGTATTTAAAGAAGAGTTTGTTAGACACAGCAGTCTGTTCCTTAAGAACATCAAAGCAGATTAATATACCATTCACATACACTTGAGAAACATGCATAACCCCCTTCGATATCCACCAGGGCATATCTGGGTGATGGTAGAGTAATTTAAAGTTGGAGTTTCAGCACAATGGCACTTTTGGGCTGACAAGGGCCTTACCCCCAGATACAGTTGCAAGAAAAAGTATGTGAACCCCTTGGGATTACGTGGAGTTTTGCATGAATTGGGCATAAAATGTGCTCTGAACGTCATCTAAGTCACAACAATAGAAGAACACAGTCTGCTGAACATAATACTACACAAACATTAGATGTTGCCATGGTTTAATTGCACATAACATGTAAACATTCACAGTGCAGGGAGGAAAAAGTATGTGAGGCCCTAGCTTAATGACTTCTCCCAGAGCTAATTGGAGCCAGGAATGAGCCAACCTTGACTCCAATCAGTGTGATGATATTGGATGTGTTGCTGACAGCTGTCCTGCCCTTAAAAAACACACACCTGTTTTGGGTTTACTGGTTTCAAGAAGCACTGTCTGATGTGAACCATGCCTCGCAGAAAAGAGCTCTCAGAAGACCTACGATCAAGAATTGTTGACTTGCATGAAGCTGGAAAGGGTTACAAAAGTATTTCCAAAAGCCTTGATGTTCATGTGTCCACGGTAAGACAGACTGTCTACAAATGTAGAAAGTTTAGCACTGTTGCTACTCTCCCTAGGCGTGGTCGTCCTGTAAAAATGACTGCAAGAGCACAGCGCAGAATGCTGCATGAGGTAAAGAAGAATCCCAGAGTGTCAGCTAAAGACCAACAGAAAACTCTGGCACATGCTAACATTTTTGTTGACACATCTACAATAAGGAAAACATTAAACAAGAATGGAGTACATGGGAGGACACCACGGAGGAAGCCATTGCTGTCCAAAAAGAATATTGCAGCATGTTTGAAGTTTGCAAAAGAGCACCTGAATGTTCCACAGCACTACTGGCAAAATATACTGTGGACAGATGAAACCAAGATTGAGTTGTTTGGGAAGAACACACAACACTATGTGTGGAGAAAAAAAAGGCACAGCACACCAACATCAAAACCTCATCCCCACTGTAAAACATGGCGGAGGGAGCATCATGGTTTGGGGCTGCTTTGCTGCCTCAGGGCCTGGACAGATTGCTGTCATTGATGGGAAAATGAATTCCGGAGTTTATAATGACATTTTGCAGGAAAACGTACGACCATCTGTCCGCCAACTGAAGCTCCGCAGAGGATGGGTAATGCAACAGGACAATGACCCAAAGCATACAAGTAATTCAACAAAACAATGGCTGCAACAGCACAGAATACGCCTTCTGAAGTGGCCCAGTCAGAGTCCTGACCTCAACCCAATTGAAATGCTGTGGCATGACCTTAAGAGAGCGATTCACACCAGACATCCCAAGAATATTGCTACACTGAAACAGTTTTGTGAAGAGGAGTGGTCCAAAATTACTCCAGATCGTTGTGCAGGTCTGATCTGCAACTACAGGAAACGTTTGGTTGAGGTTATTGCTGCCAAAAGGAGGGTCAACCAGTTATTAAGTCCAAAGGTTCACATACTTTTTCCTCCCTGCACTGTGAATGTTTACATGTTATGTGCAATTAAACCATGGCAACATCTAATGTTTGTGTAGTATTATGCTCAGCAGACTGTGTTCTTCTATTGTGACTTAGATGACGTTCAGAGCACATTTTATGCCCAATTCATGCAAAACTCCACGTAATCCTAAGGGGTTCACATACTTTTTCTTGCAAATGTAGATAGCGGACCAGGCTAACAAAACATACATCTAGAGGAAAAAAAGTTCAGACACAGAAAGGGTACCTGGAAATGAACCTCATACCTGAGCCCCGAAGAGCTGACAAGAGGGTAGTTGAGGGATTGGGAGTATCCGGGTGAAGCCATTTATAAAATGTAGGTCAACTGAGAGGCTAGAAAATAATTATAGAAATTAGGACAGGCCAGGCCACCAAGCGAAGTAGATACTTGAAGGGGGGCCCTAGAAAATCGTCCACAGGAATTACTCTAGATAAATGAAGATATAAAGGGAATCAATACAGAAAATGACTTTATGGGGAAAGATGGGTAAGACACAGAGAATGTAGAGAAGCTTAGGGAGAAAAGTAATCTTTACTATATTTATACGCCCAAGGGGTAGGGATACCCACACACGGAACTTCACTTCCATGCTGGTCAACACCAGTCACATTTATTTGTAACATTTTTTTAACAGACTATATATTTTTTTTCTGTTTTGCAAATTTTCGGTCTTTTTTCCTTTATATAGCAAAAAAATAAAAACCCCATTGGTGATTAAAGCACCAGAAGAAAACTCCTAAAAAATGATAAAAAAAAGTCATGTTGGTAAAGCAGAACTGAGTAATTGTCATTCAAAGGAATTTGAAGGGTTTAACAAAAAAAAAAAACCCTTTCAGCTTGCAAATGCCATTGCAACCTTAGGATGGCAGTATTCATTAGCTTAAAAGTGTAATTGTTAGTTACATTTACAATATTAAGTAATGTATGCCATAAAGCTTAACCCCTGACCCTAGCACCTAACCATTTTCACAACTGCTATAGTTAAGAATCTTTTTAAATTGTAATGGGGTACATTTGCAATTCCCCATTTGTTAAGTGTGTTCTCAAGAATTTTGTAGTGATCTTAAAATCACTCTATTTGCCATTCAAGCAGACAAGTACTGCACACTGTTGTGTGTACTATCATTAGCTCATTCAACTATTTTACTGCCTTTACTTTATATGTTACATGCTAATTATTAGCCGCAAAATGTATAGCTGCATTTCTCAAAATTGAACCTATTCTTGGATGTAGCTTTAAATCCCAAAAATCACATTTATTAAAGAGTAATGGCTCCAAAACCAAACCTTGGGACATGACATATATAATCTTAGACCAGAGTATGAATCATTGGTCTCAGTGAACGCAATGCAGCCTTTACATTTTGTTTTCAAGCTATAGTATTTACATATTGTCATCTCTAAACTAAAAGAACTTGAACAGATTACCTTTTCCTCACTGACCCTATTATGTAACTTAAGTTCTTTTAGTTTAGAGATGACAATATGTAAATACTGTAAATATGTAAAAATAAAGTTTCTAGGTGCTTCTTAGTAGAAGAGTTCGAGTTTCGTTGCCAATACATGTCTTTCATAATTCCATGCTGACAATAATTTATATAATTTTCAATGGAATTTTACATTTATGCAGTCCTTTAACAAGTCCATAAATTTCTTAACTATGAGAAAAGGCAAACTTACATATTTAAACTTAGTTGATGAATATCCTATTTTTTTATTCAGAGATACATACCTTATTTTTCACACCATAATACTGGTATAAGTTATTAGAGAGTCACAAAGAGAACCGATGGCTTAGCAGAGCTTAGCTGTTATGGTCTGTGTAGACCATCTGGTACGCAAGCTTTATTAATTTTGTGTAATTGTCTAGGACCATATTTGCTTTAAGCAACTCCATGTAATTGTTGTGTAAATATTGCCTACCATCTCTATTCCATATCTCCGCAGCACCATGATCCTTTGTATACATAGTTAAAGAAAAAACATTTAATACATTTGCCTTTCTCCTTATTCCCAGGTGTGAAAGTGTTACTAAACCCAGGACCCTGCATTCACTATATCTGGTCTCACACAGTACACACACCATGGAAATGCAATTATTTTAGTAAATATAAACTGCTAAATACCTTTTCTCATCAGCAGTTAGAGCAGCTTGTGACTTCAGCAGAGCACTGGTTAAAGCTTGTAGGAGGAGTTTTCTTTCTGCTCTAGGAGGAAGTGAAACCTCTGACCCTCTGTCTAGACAGTGCTGATTGACCCTGTGCTGATCACGTGCACTCTCCCAAGAAAAGAAAAACCTCTCTAGCAATACACACCAAACTAAGCATATGCATGTGACCACAGGTCCACTTTATATCAGGTGGTCATTTCAACAAGAGGAGGGCAGACAAGAAGAGATCAAACAGCCTTTTTACACAATGCAGAGGATTAACCCCTTGGGTTCCACAGTGAGTATAACAAGCATGTTTTACTGCATATACAGACTGATTGTACTGTTGTGGGTTTCGTAACACTTAAATCTGAATTCTCATTTTTAGGAGTCAGCAGACCCTATACTTTTTTTCTGTTTTGGATGTGTTTTATGGTCTTTAGCAAAAAACAAGTAACTCTTGTTCAATTAAGCTTTGGCAATAAAACCTGGAAGCTGATTGGTTTCTATGCAGAGCTGCACCAGATTTTGCATTCTCCAGTTTTTGTAAATCAACCCCTTTGTGTTTGCTTTTGGCACAGCCATAAAGAGCACTTTCACCATTGTACCCCACTGATTAGTACACTATAATGTTGAAACATGTTTGAAATTGGGAATTTTTTGTTTTGTTTTTGGTGAGCATTAATACTTGTTACTAGCTGCAAGTGGTGGCTCTTAAATGAAGATTACAGAAAGGGAAATGGATATTTCTGGAGAACTGTCATTAAATGTGCTTGAGGTGATTGTAGCCGTATTAGTGCATTTGCGACAGAAACAATTGAGTACTGTCCGTGATACTTTTTTTATTTGCACTAACATACAATTTTGAGGACAAGTTACACTCCCCGAAAGCTTGTCCTCAAAATTGTATGTTAGTGCAAATAAAAAAAAATAAATGTGCTTACAATTCAGAGAGATTTTGAGCATGATCAATAAAGATCAATAGACATTAAATACTTATGTAGTAATACTGCAGATTGTTGGGGGTATCGGACTGCCTTGGAGGATCAGGAAGGCGTTTTGCCTCTACTGGAGTAAACTGGACTTATTTTATTTTGTATTTCACTGGATCAACTCAACAAGGGTTCTGAGGAAGTAGGAATTTAATTCACTTATTTTTGTCTTTTGGTTGAACTTAATTTATATAGGTATTTTTTAACTTGTCTATGAAGCTATGTGTCACTGTCTGGTATCAGCAGGGTGTGTATTATCAGTCTGTGGTATTAGCAGGATGTGTATTGTCAGTCTCAGTCAGTATAGGCAGAATGCATATTTTCAGTCTGGTAACCGTGGGGGTTCACGTGCATTGTTAGTCCCAGGTTATAGAAAAATGTGTATTATTTGTCTGTTAAAGTTGAGTTCCACTCTTTGTGTTAGTTTGACAGCAGGATTCTGCTGTCTCTGGAGCCCTGTAGTGCTTGGTTGTCAATTTGATAGCCAATTCTATTGTGTGCATCAGAAAATTTTATCAGGGCTCCTACTACACAAAACGGGACTCGCTCTAAAAGTGACAGCCCAACCCTGCATATTAACAGCAGGAGAGCTGTTCTACTGGCATAATCTGCAAGACTGAGCCACCAGTGTTGTCAGCTTTGTATCATGAACACTAAGGACGACTCCTGACATAGGGGTGGACTGGCTATGAAACAGCATATACAGTATATATATTTTAAAGTAACACTTTGAAAACACATCATGTCTCAATGGGGAAAAATCTCATGCTGGATATCTATACTGATATGGACTGGGTAATGTGTTTGGAACGTAAGGATGCCCCATCATTTGCTGGATATGAAAATTACTGTATCAACCGACAACCTACAGAGGACTGAATTCAAAGACACCCGAAAATCAAAGTGAAAAAATGATGCAGTATTTTACTGAAATTTCATTGCAGCAACTCAAAATGTTCTCAGTAGTTTGTACGGCCCCTTGTGCTTGTATGCATGCTCCTAATGAGACAACAGATGGTGCCCTGGAGTATTTCCTCCCAGATCTGGACAAGGGCATCACTGAGCTCCTGGACAGTCTGAGGTGCAACCTGGCGTCATCGGATGGACCAAAACATTATATCCCAGAGGTGTTCAGGTGTATTGGATTTAGGTTAGGCTAGCGTAGGTGCAATTCAATGGTATCAATTCCTTCATCCTCCAGGAACTGCCTGCATACTCTTGCCACATGAGGCCAGGCATTGCCATACACTAGGAGGAACTGAGGACCCACTGCAACACCATAGGGTCGGACAATGGGTCCAAGGATACCTAATAGCAGTCAAGGTGCCATTGTCCAGCCTGTAGAGGTCTGTGTGTCCCTCCATGGATTTGCCCCCCAAAACCATCACTGACCCACCACAAAACGGTCATGCTGAATGATGCTACAGGCAGAATAACATTCTTCGTGGCTTCTCCAGACCCTTTCACATCTGTCAAATGTGCTCAGGGTGAACCTGCTCTCATCTGTGAAAAGCACAGGGTGCCAGTGATTGACCTGCCAATTCTGGTGTTCAATGGCAAATGCAAATCGAGCTCTATGGTGCTGGGCAGTGAACACAGGGTCAACTAGGGGACATCGGGCTCCCAGGCCACCCTCATTAAGTCTCTTTCTGATTGTTTGGTCAGAGACATTCCCACCAGTGGCCTGCTGGAGGTCATAGTGTAGAGTTCTTGTAGTGCTTATTCTGTTCCTCCTTGCACAAAGGAGAAGATACCGGTCCTGTTGATGGGTTAAGGATCTTCTATGGCCCTGTCCAGCTCTCCTAGAGTAACTGCCGGTCTCCTGGAATCTCCTCCATGCTCTTGAGACTGTGCTGGGAGACACAGCAAACCTTCTGGCAATGGCCTGTATTGATGTGCCATCCTGGAGGAGCTGGACTGCCTATGCAACCTCTATAGGGTCCAGGTATCGCTTCATACTAGCAGTAGTGACACTGGCCCTAGCCAAAAGCAAAAATTGTTGAAAATAGAAAAGTTGAGTAGGGAAAAAATGTTAGTTGCCTCCACCTGTAAAACAATTCCTGTTTTGGGGATAGTCTTATTGTTGGCCATCTAGTGCACCTGTTGTTAATGTCATTAACACCAAAGCAGCTGAAATTGGTTAACAACCCCCTTTGCTACTTAACTGACCAGATCAATAACGCAGGAGTTTAATTGACTTGATGCTATACTCTGATTAAAAAGTATCCCTTTAATTTTTTGCGGTGTGTGTGCACGCGTGTGCATGCGTATGTGTGTGTATATATATATATATATATATATATATATATATACACACATATATATATGTATGTATGTGTATATATACACATACATACATATATACACACACCCACAATATATATATATACACACACACACACACACACACACACACACACATATACAGTGGGGCAAAAAAGTATTTAGCCACCAATTGTGCAAGTTCTCCCACTTAAAAAGATGAGAGAGGCCTGTAATTGGCATCATGGGTAGACCTCAACTATGAGAGACAAAATGAGAAAAAAAATCCAGACAATCACATTGGCTGATTTGGAAAGAATTTATTTGCAAATTATGGTGGAAAATAAGTATTTGGTCAATATCAAAAGTTCATCTCAATACTTTGTTACATATCCTTTGTTGGCAATGACAGAGGTCAAACGTTTCCTGTAAGTCTTCACAAGGTTGGCACACACTGTTGCTGGTATGTTGGCCCATACCTCCATGCAGATCTCCTCTAGAGCAGTGATGTTTTGGGGCTGTCGCTGGGCAACACAGACTTTCAACTCCCTCCAAAGGTTTTCTATGGGGTTGAGGACTGGAGACTGGCTAGGCCACTCCAGGACCTTGAAATGCTTCTTACGAAGCCACTCCTTCGTTGCCCGGGTGGTATGTTTGGGATCATTGTCATGTTGGAAGACCCAGCCACGTTTCATCTTCAATGCCCTTACTGATGGAAGGAGGTTTGCACTCAATCTCACGATACATGGCCCCATTCATTCTGTCCTGTACATGGATCAGTCGTCCTGGTCGGTCCCTTTGCGGAGAAACAGCCCCAAAGCATGATGTTGCCACCCCCATGCTTTACAGTAGGTATGGTGTTCTTTGGATGCAACTCAGCATTCTCTCTCCTCCAAACACGACGAGTTGTGTTTCTACCAAACAGTTCTATTTTGGTTTCATCTGACCATATGACATTCTCCCAGTCCTCTTCTGGATCATCCAAATGCTCTCTAGCAAACTTCAGACGGGCCCGGACATGTACTGGCTTAAGCAGGTGGACACATCTGGCACTGCAGGATCTGAGTACCTGGCGGCATAGTGTGTTACTGATGGTAGCCTTTGTTACGTTGGTCCCAGCTCTCTGCAGGTCATTCACTAGGTCCCCCCGTGTGGTCCTGGGATTTTTGCTCACCCCACGGGGTGAGATCTTGCATGGAGCCCCAGATCGAGGGAGATTATCAGTGGTCTTGTATGTCTTCCATTTTCTAATTATTGCTCCCACAGTTGATTTGTTCACACCAAGCTGCTTGCCTATTGCAGATTCAGTCTTCCCTGCCTGGTGCAGGTCTACAATTTTGTTTCTGGTGTCCTTTGACAGCTCTTTGGTCTTCACCATAGTGGAGTTTGGAGTGTGACTGTTTGAGGTTGTGGACAGGTGTCT
This sequence comes from Staurois parvus, assembly GCF_062004578.1. NCBI lineage: Eukaryota > Metazoa > Chordata > Amphibia > Anura > Ranidae > Staurois > Staurois parvus. The sequence continues at coordinate 380,416 of NW_028318124.1, forward strand.
TTTATACTGATAACAAGTTCAAACAGGAGCCTCTTAAAGAAGAAGGTACAGGTCTGTGAGAGCCAGAAATCTTGCTTGTTTGTAGGTGACCAAATACTTATTTTCCACCATAATTTGCAAATAAATTATTTCCAAATCAGCCAATGTGATTGTCTGGATTTTTTTTCTCATTTTGTCTCTCATAGTTGAGGTCTACCTATGATGCCAATTACAAGCCTCTCTCATCTTTTTAAGTGGGAGAACTTGCACAATTGGTGGCTGACTAAATACTTTTTTGCCCCACTGTACATACACACTCAAAAATATTGGCACCCCCGCATTTCTGTCAGCAGTTGGAAAAAGGAACCCTTCCAATCTGAGAGATCTGGAGCAGTTGGCAAAAGAAGAGTGGTGCAAAATTCCAGTAGAGAGGTAAGAAATTATTGATTGCTTGATTGAACGATTTCAGTTACTTTTTCCAAGGGGTGTGCTACCAAATATTAAATTGAGAGTACCAATATTTTTGTCCAGTCCATTTTGGGGGTTTTGCGTGGAATGTGTCAGATTTGGCTTTTTGTTTCTCCACTGTTTTGTGTCATACCAATACAAACAAAAGAATTAAACATGAGAATGCCAAGACATTTGCAGCAATTGTTTGGGTGAAGTGATGCATCATCTGACAGAAATGCAGGGTAGCCAATATTTTTGGCCATGACTATTATATATATATATATATATATATATATATATATATATATATATATATATATATATATATCCATCCTAGCCTTTCTACTAATGATTTGCCTTTTAAGCTGCACCCAAACACTCAATGGCCTACCAATAATGACTGGCAGGCAGACTTCCCTTTCCCCTTCCCTATCCTTTTAGCAAATGTTGTCTGAAACATCTAGGGGATACAGGGTTGGGGGTACAGGATACCCAAAAGCAGGAGTAAAAATTCCCTCCACTCCGTAGTATTTTCTCAGTGGATTCTCAGCGTCTTTATGGCTCTGCCATGAGCACATTAGGAAGGCCAGACGGACCACCACCTTTAGGTATCTTTAGCCCCCCTCACAGGCTACTAGTAGATATTAACGTCAGAACTGGCAAATGACCAAGTTTAGGATTTCTTTCCCAGGCAGCAGGTCTGAGAAACATGAAGTGGGCCTCTCTGGAGATATACTTTCCCCATGCAACAAGCCAGGGTGTAATGGACGTCTTGAACACCTTTTTTCCCAGGCAGTAGGCCAAGACTGGATCCTCTACACATATACACAAACCCTCTCCAGGAAAGGAAGGAGGCTTCCCCAAATATTTATTCCCTTCCCAGCCTACTTTACTATTATATACTTCAAGATGAATTAAATATTGATAACCTACAACATTGTATTATCTCATTCTATCCATCTGTAATGCCTATGAAATGTGTTGGCCTTGGACCCTTTTCTTGGGTAATTTTTACAATAAAGCATTGTTGTTCAAATGCCAGGGGCATGAGAAGAGACTTGATGTCATTTCTTTAGCCAAAGGAGCAGAGTGACAAGATATTCTGCTGAGAGCAAGATAAAAAACCTGTTTATGGAATGAACCGTGTTTATGACATCTAGTAACCTCACATTAGGAGATAAAAACCTGTTTAAGGACATCTAAGTTAGAAATTATTATTATTATTATTATTATTATACAGTGTTTATATAGCGCCAAAAAGTTTGCTTAGCGCTGTACAATATAGTGGGGGACAGTACATGAGACAATACACTAACAAGACAATATACGAGAGGTTCGAGGGCCCTGCCCCTTTCAAGTTTACAATCTAGGAGGGAGGGGATAGGTTTACATTTTAGCTCTGACGAAGGGAGTCCATCTCCCGAAACGAGTTAGCCTATCCCTATAAGGGTCTAGTATGCCATTGGACTGACATTACGGATTTATCTGATCTGTTTTATATTCTCTTTGGTTTGTGAGTATACATCTATATGTTTTCTAAATAAATTTGTGGTGTACCACGGTAATGCACGATGAGAGTGCGCCCTTGTTTGCTTTTGTTTACCAGTACCAAGATTTCCCGTTCTTTGAAGGGCTGCACCTCAACGTTTGACATTAAAAATTCCTTCTAGTCTGCATGAAGATTTGAGTGCTGGTTTCGTTTATACTTTTGGATTGCATCTGTTTCATCTGGGTTTATTAAACAGAAACATTATAATAAAAGGGCAAAAAATTATATTCTTTTTTCTGTTTAGGAGGACCTAACAAGGTATCCCTATATCCTTTTTCTAAATATCTGTTTTTGGCTTGGAAGTAAACTGAATAAATGTATACCCTTCTCCTTTACACCCCTCAAAAAGTCATACTTCCTCCCTAGAAAGTGCAATATTATATATAAACCTTTTTGTGATATATTACAATAAAATAAACTAAATTAAAACATAAAGTGTTCAAAAAATCACAAAAGTCCAAAAACCAAAAAGTGTCCCAAAAATATTTTCCAAAAAAAAAGTCCAATTTCCAAAAAATCCCAAATTTTCAAACTTTTTCATCAAATAAAAGGATTGACTCCTATTCCTAACGCGTTTCGTCACTTCCGGACTTCGTCTGAAGGTCTGAGTCAATCCTTTTATTTGATGAAAAAGTTTGAAAATTTGGGATTTTTTGGACATTTTTTGGGACACTTTTTGGACACTTTTTGGTTTTTGGACTTTTGTGATTTCTTGAACACTATATGTTTTAATTTAGTTTATTTTATTGTAATATATCACAAAAAGGTTTATAAAGGTTTATATACAATATTGGAAGTAAACTGGCTTGCTCAATATAATCTTCCATGTCACAACAATGCTGCCTCATTCTCAAGAATTGTCCCTTAGGAACATTGTTGAGCCAGAGGTGGTGGCAACTTTCCAAGGGAGTATAACTATTCCTATCAGATGTTTAAAAAAAGACTGTGTAAATTTCTCCCTCTACAATCCTCAACATCAAATCTAGAAAGTTGACTATGTCCTTACTATATATGTATGACAAATTGATGTTATAATTATTATGGTTCAAATAGGCAATAAATTCAATTAATGATGACTCATCCCCCTTCCAAAGGAGGATATCATCAATGTATCGCTTATATAAAACTAAATTAACCCATTGTTTATCGAAAAGAACCTCAGATTCCCACTTTGACATAAATTGGCCAGACTAAGGGCACATTTTGCACCCATAGCTACCCCCCTCTCTTGCAAGTAAAACATGTGGTTGAACCAACAATAATTGTGCGACATCGTAAAATCTAATAATAAAATAATTATAAGCTGGAGTGTCCCTTGTTTAAAATTTGTCCAAATGCAATATTCCCAATGCACATGCTCCTGAAGACGGATGTTCAGTATTGCTGGGTGATGTAGTGACTATAGACTGAGAACCGTAGACAATCCAAGTGAAGAAATGTCACCAGCACACCAAGAATTACTGAAAATGGGACCAAAGTTTTATTTCGTGGTCGCATGGTAAACACATGGCTTTAGACCCATTTTGAGGAATCCTCAAGCAGTCCAATAGTCCAATAGGGCGTCTGGGGCCCTAATTTGAGGGATAAACTTGCCCCAAATGTAATTGGCCCTCCAAAACCCTCACCCTCTTTTTTCATGCATCCTAAAGGATTTTACCCTTGTAATAGATGCATGATTTGTACAGTTAATACTAGGAAGAAAAAAAGTAGTGACTTTTGCTTTAACGGTTACTGGTAAACAATACTCCATTGATACATGTATGACCTGTGAATCTAAATACATAGTGTATCTATTGGAGTGCCCATGTCAGAAACAATGTGTTGGTAGGAGCACTAGAAGGCTGAGAGTTCGCCTTAGGGAACATGTTTACAATATAAAAAATAGGGTTAAAAAAAAACATAGTTTTTCCGGCAACATCACAATAGAGGCCCTAGGGGCCTCAAATTTATGGCAATTGCTAAATTACAACCTCATTGGACAGGATGCCACTGTAGAAGAGAAATTTCTAAACTTGAAATGAAATGGCTGTATGACATAAAATCTTATGTCCCATTAGGTTTAAATGTAGATTGGGATAATAATTGTGTTATTGATGCCAGCTAATTTTTATATATTATATAATTAATATTTTTTCTTTAATATAGTATTTAGTTATTTATTATATATTTTTTTCTGTTTTTATTATACATATTTTGTTCAGTTTGAGATTTTCCCTAAACCAGAAAAAGTTGTCAGTATGTATTTATTATTGTGATTTTAGTTCTATCAAGATACAGTATGTAGCCCATCTAAGTATTTGCTTTATCCTTTTTAGGTTTTCTGGATTAATAGAATGGGTCCGGTTTTTGTAATCTGTTCAATCCTGTGAGTTGATCTTCAACATAATGGCAGCCGTGTCTTGGTCTTTCAAGACTATAAGAAAAATGGCGCCGATACGGATGTGATGTAATTACACTTCCTTTAGACCACAGGAAAATGGCGCTGCAGACAGGAAGTGACGTCTCACCGTCTGTATAGAAGGGCAACATATTGATGGCTGCTGTTATTTGTTAGTTTATGAACCCCTGAGGACGCGCTGTCACACGAAACGGCGTTATTGCTGGAGGTCATTCCGCAATTCCGAGTGTCTGGTGGCCCCTTATGTAAGTGAATACACAGCGGTTTCTTTGTTTTTAATTGGCTATTTTATCTGTGCATACAGTATATGAACTCATTAAAACTACTACACTATGAAAGATTTGTTGGTGGTTTTTGGAGGATAAAAGTACATGTACTGACATCTGGTGGAGTGGGATATGAGGAGGACTATTGAGTTTCCTGATACACTGAAGAATCGTACCTTGGGAATTTATTATCATACAAACACTATTGCTGTTTTTCTAAACAGCAACATCTTCTGGTGAGTTTTCATTCTAGCCATTGGTAGAGGTGACACGTTTGTTGTTCCTGGATGAATGGATGAAGATTTATTACACAGTTGACATTGGGACTATTCAGTTTATCACAGTTAACAATCAGTGGTTTGAACACCAATGGACTTGTGAATTTTATTTTTTCGCACTTGATGGTATTTATCTATTGACATTATTCAATATTTTTGTGTTTAGCGCTGCAACTTCTCTTTTTAGCACTTGGTATATCAGTACCCATTGCATGCAGCTACACATCATATTTTTCACTTTGATTTTTTTGGGTTAGTGCTGACCTTATTTTGTTTTTTATACACTCCAGCTTATGGCAGGGTCCTTACAGATAGCATGACAATTGAGAGCCCTGCTACAAGATATAAGCTTGGGCTCCAGGCAAACCACATAACCCTTTCCTCAGACAGATGTATCTTGGGCTGCTTATAATGGATCTTGCTTTGCAACCTCTCAGATTCCTGTTCCTATGCCGCCGAATATAGCTCTTTTAGTATTACTGGCCAACACTGGCACCTGCCTTTCTACTACTATTATTTTACTAATTTGTACAGTGTTCATATATTGTAGCAAACTCTTCTGAGAATATTAACTAGGTCATATTAGCCCCTACACCTAACATGGCTAACTCTCTAACATAGTTACCATTGTGTTACGGATCCGCCAGGTGGTGCCTCTGGCAGCCCACTTGACAGGATTACCCGAAGCGTGGAGTCTAAGTCCCGGTCTGCGTTTTCACCAGGGCCCCTGATGGTGGGGATGGACTTGGAGCAGAACCAGGACCAGGTCACGACCTCCGAGCAATCCCACCAGTGGCAGAGGGAACCTCCGGGGATGTGTGTACACCAGAAGAGCCAGATGTGAGGAGGCCGGCAGGACCAGGCAGGATAAACAGGCGGTTGTCACCGTGGGGGGCGGCGAGGTACAGAGTCGGCAGGCAGAGAGTTGTCAGGTCACACGCAGGGTCAGTAATGTAGTCAGTCCGCAGAATGGTCAAACAAGCCGGGGGTCAGGATAGGAGAAGGCAGCGTAGTCAGGGGCAATCCGGGTCAAGCTCAGGAGAAGGCAGCGTAGTCTAAACAATCCGGGTCAGAGCTGGAGCAGGCAGAGAGGTCAAACAATCCGGGTCAACAATCACAGGGCACAGGAACTCAGGGCACAGGAACTCAGGTTACAGATCAGATCTTGCGGCAACCTGTGACAGCGCAGGGCATCTTTAAATATCGTGCCCTACACTGTCATTGGCCGCCCAGGACGCGCCCCTGGCTGTCATTGGCCGCCCAGGGCGCGCCCGCGGCTCCTACTGCGCATGCGCGGATTCCCGTCAGCCGTGGCCCGCCGGGACCTGGTGCTTGTATCCCGGCGCGAACCGCCGCTAGTGCGCGTGCGCCGGGGAAGGCGCTGCGGCGGTCCCTGACACATTGATACACAAACAATAAATTAAATATGTGAAGACCAATACAAGCAAGAACATGTAAGCCTGGTGGGATTGCACCCCACTATCCCAACACTGTAATGTGTATGTGCTAACTATTTAGTCACCATGCCCTGTTCAAAATGTCACACATATTGCATGTACAGGCAACACTAGAACAATACAATTTCTGTAGGCCTTTACAGTGTTTTGGCTGTAAGAGCATTAAATGCATTGGAATGCATCACTAAGCATTAATGAACACATTTAAGCATTCCATAAAACACAAGGCATATTGCCAGTGTGTTGGAAAAAAATTGCTTGGGGGTGTTGAACAGATGTAAATTTATGAAACAGAAGCCGATCTGTAATGAACTTCTCACTGCAAATGAATGAAATAAAAAGAATATTCTATAATTACAGAAGGGGTTTCCTTACAAATCTGTGTTCAGCAATGTCTACTTAGTCGCATATAGTGTGAAAAGGCTGTCTATTACAATAAAAGGATGTTTGGAAAGTGAGAATCCACTCTTGAAGCAAAGATTTACCGTATTTTTCGCTCCATAAGACGCACTTTTTTCCCCCCAAAAAAGGGGGTAAAATGTTAGTGCGTCTTATGGAGCGAATATAAAGCGGCCGGTCCGGTATTTCCACCGCCGCCATGCAGAATACCGGGCCGGCCGCTCAGCTCTGCAACGGGACCTTATGGAGAGGACTGCTGACCTTTGGGGAGGTGGAGAGCGGGTACCTGAATTGGACAGGTACCCGCTCTTACTTCTTTGTTCTTACCTGTTCCTCTATCCAGCGGCGCGCTGTCTTCCCGGCTTGTGTAGTGCGGGCACTGGGCATGACAGCCAGGTGCCAAGTGCGCATGCGCAAGAAGCGGTGCTTTTTGTGAATGGTAAGGCGGTACCTGGGACACATGACCGATCCCAGAAGCCGCCGGACCAATTACAAAGCGCAAGTGCTTCTCGCTCATGCGCACTGGGCACCCGGCTGTCATGCCGAGCGTCATTACAGAAGCCGGGAAGACAGCGTGCGGCTGGATCGAGGAACAGGTAAGATCAAACAAACTCTGTGGAAGTAAGAGCGGGTACCTGTCAAATTCAGGTACCCGCTCCCCACCTCCCCAAAGGTCAGCAGTCATCTGTACTGTCCGCAGTCTCTGGTCATCCCTGTGCTGTCCGCAGTCTCTGGTCATCCCTGTGCTGTCCGCAGTCTCTGGTCATCCCTGTGCTGTCCGCAGTCTCTGGTCATCCCTGTACTATGTCTGCAGTCCATTAGTTCAGAATTTTTTTTTTTCCTGTTTTCTGCCTCTAAAACCTAGGTGCGTCTTATGGTTAGGTGCGTCTTATGGAACGAAAAATACGGTAAATTTGTATTTCATGTACTTTGAAGACAAAAAAATTTTTTTAAAGTAGGGAAGGGAACTCTTCAGCAGGGTTTTACAACTGTTTTCATCCCTGCTGGGGAGAGTCACTCTCTCCATTTGTACCAGTGACCATTATCACTCGAACAGAAAGGGATTTGAAATCCAAAAGTTACAGTTGTCCCCAGAATCAGTATAGAGGGGAAAATAGAACACCTATTTCAAGACAACTCTCTTTAAAATAGGGTTTCCTCTCACTCACCAATGGAATTGTAGGCAGGGAAAAAAAACACCCCAATAAAAGCACAGGGTTCCTAAACCTCCTTACTGTAGAAATAATTAAAAAAGTTTCAACTTGAGATACACAACTTCGGCTGCCTATACCTCAGCATCTGTTGATATTTCAATATTTTTCATTGTATAATCTGTGTGAATCGCTCAGTGTGTGGCAGTTCTACTATTAACACCTAAGGGTTCATTCATGTAGGCATTGTGGCCCATACAGTGTGTATGAGCATCTTGAGGCTGGAGCTGGCTGGAGCTGTGTGCAAGCAGCCTATGTTACTCTAAGGGGGCACAGTAGTTGTACAGATGCAGATGCATGTCCTAATTTGATAGGCATGCAGAGATGGGTGTGTATGTCCCAAAAGACAGACAGTGTGCATTTGACAGCAGTGTCAGTACAGCCATTGTGTCCCCATAGATCAGCCTTTCTCCACCTTTTCAACACAAAGAACCCTTCAAATATCACTTCCGTTCTCAAGGAACCATTGCTATAAATTACTATATCTACAACTCATGATACATTAGTATTAAGAATGATACTTACACTTGTGACCATTGGAAAGAATGACCCTCTTACAAAGAGCCAAAAAGATCAATGATGTCAGTGGGAACTTATCTTAGTTGCTCATTGCTCAAGGAACCCCTAGCAACCTCTGGAAGAACCCTGAGAAACCTTGCCATAGAGTAACACAGCTCCAGCCAAATAAACAAATGGCTCAGTAACGTGGTATGGGCCACGGTGCTTAAGTAAATGAGACCTAAACAAGTTGGCTAGTCCATATTAATGCCTTTAGATTTTGGACTTTTAGGTTGCTGTATAATAATGTATAGTATATAATAATAATAGTTCAAGTGTCTTGCTTTTCTATCTAAAAAAGAGCAATGTATTGTCTGCTGGTAGATTACCATTGACTGACAAAATCAGACAATTTTGTGTCATTCCTGAAGATGGTATAAAAATATAAATAGCCTAAAGAATGTAGCTGTGATCAAGACACTTAAGCTTCAAGACACTGAAACACTCAAAAGCACAAAAAAAACCCTAAAACCTCTTGTAACAATGCCTGCTACTTTGTTTTCACGCATTCACATTCGCATTAAAAAAAAATGGTTTTGAGTTGTTCAGGTCTGAATGCCTTTCTGTGACCAGCTTTGCATTACTTCCACTGTCACTGAATGAGTTGTAATTTGAGTGCATTATGAAGAGATGAATACTGCCTGTCAACTTACCCAGCACACTGAAACTGTGAAGCATCAGGCGTTTACAACCATGAGTGCAATGCATTCTCTAATAACAGAACAGGCTGATCAGTAAGGACTTTCTGCTATGCAGCAGGTGGCAAGAGGAACACAGCTCACAGCAGTCACATTCGCAATGAAGCCCCTATTCCAGACAGGCCTGCAGATTGCCTTTAGTGTCTCTTATTGTCAAATTAAACTTAAAACAAAATAAAGGAACACCAAGAAAATATACTGATAATAGGTCATTACAGAGCTGAGCAGAGATATTACAGACACAGCAGCTATGTATACCCCAAAAATGTAACCTAGGGAACAAGGCTGAAGGGTTCTAAGTGGAACTCTTTGCTACAAAACTGTGGGTGAGGCTAAAATATTCATGGTTTAACAAATTAGTCATATTTGGCACAATCATTTGCATTGTTCAACTAATGCAAACATACACCGATAAGCCAAAACTTTATGACCACCCACTTAATATTGAGTAGGTCCCCCTAAACAGTGCTGACTCACTGAGGCAAATGATATTAGACCTCTGATAGTATAATGTGGGATCTGGCACCAAGCCATCAGTAGCAGGTCCTTTAAGTCTGTAAGTTGTAAGGTGTGACCTTCCTAAATCTGACTTTTTTTCAGCACCTCCCAAAGATGCTCGTTGGATTGACATCTGGAGAATTTGGAAGCAAAGTCAACATCTCAAACTCAGTGTGTTCCTTAAACTATTCTTACCGATTTTGCAGTGTGGCAGGGTGCATTATCCTGCTGAAAGAGGCCACTGCTATCAGGAAATACTCGGTCTTGTACTTGGTCAGCAACAATGTTTAGGTAGGTGGTACGTGTCAAGTAAAATCCACACGAATGGCAGGACACAAGGTTTCCCATCCGAGCATTCCCAAAAGCATCCAACAACCTGCCTTCTTCTTGCAACGCACACGCAATCGGCCATCCACAAGTCCAGTTCTGATACTCATGTGCACATTGTAGACACTTTTGAACACAGGTCAGCATGGGTACCATACCTCGTCTTTGGCTATGCAACCCCATACACAACGAACTGCTTTCAACACATCAACTTCAGGGACAACATTTACTTGCTGCCTAATTAATTAGAAGCCACTGTAACAAGATGGTCAGTGTTAGTAACTTAACCTGTCAGTGGTCGCAAAGTTAAGGCTGATCAGTTTATGGTTTTCAGGACAGGCTCAACTTGTAGTAGCAGGAGCAGTAAATCATGCCTGACACAGTAATGGTGCAAGCAGGCTTGCCCTGCATATTTATTTAGCAAAGCAGCAAACAGATTCAGTGCATGAGAACTTTGTACAGCAAAACAAAACAAAAAAAAAAGCTGCTCATCCAAGCAACTAAACAAACTCATGTCAGGATAGCCCACCAGTAGAATCCTCAAAACAAACAGGCAGCTTTTTTACCTTTTGAGCGTTCTGTCAGCAGTCAGCCTTTTCACACAGCGGCAGGCTCCCACAGCAGATAGAGACTTGAACATCAGTCAACTATTATAAAAAGGCATGTGGAGAGCTGAGAATTATAATGAGGTGTGGCTACCAGGTAAGATGTGCACAAGGGAATGGGAGGCTTTCCCAAGCCTTTGGGCTCCAGAACAGGGCCTATTAAAGAGGAAATGTAATCAGTCCATGGGCACCACCATTTTTGATTGTCTGAATCTGTCTGGTTTTCGGGGACCTGGCAGACCCCTTTCGATGCATCTGTACATGTGCAAAGCTTGCATGTATGTGCAGAAAAACACAGGCCCTGGACCTCACCTGGGCTGTCCTCCCACGCATTCACAGATATGCCAAAGGTCTTTGCCCAATTCTGAAGCCCAGCAGAACCCTTTAGCACATCTATGCACCTATTTGCAACATCATTCTTGCCTAGGTGAGAAAGGAGGAAGTGCTGCAATGCAGCACCAAAGAATAAAACAAACAGTTAAAATGTATACATTCCATTTGTGGGAGAGGGAGGGTGCTGGAGATAGGTGCACACACATTGTCTTTTAGGGTGAAGGTTAACATTAAGATTCTGAGATAACAAAAAATGTTTTCTCCATATCAGGCACAAATCTGTGAACCCCAACCCCCTTAGACACTGTCCACAATGTTGCCAATTAGTGGCTCAGTTTGTATAAATTTCCATTTTGTCTGAAGGCAGTTTCAAAGTATCACTAAGTATTTAGGGATCTATTTCACTCAATTATCTTTATCCTTTTGGGCAAATTGTCTGCAGTGGTGTCTTTATCAATTATCTTTCTCCATTTGGAAAAATCATTAAATGTATCTTTCTTCCTAAAATACTAACAGGATTTCTTTGGAACACCTAAAATAAACTGAACACTTAGCCAACTGCAGTGTCACCAGCTATACATGGAAATAGAAATGCTAACTGGCAAGAGCATTGCTTTAAAACTGCACAGAGCCTATTTACATATTTGTTTTAAATTAACATTTCTATCATTCCCCCCCCAACTATACATGGAAATAGAAATACTAACTGGCAAGAGCATTGCTTTAAAATTGCAACTACAAATCATTTGAATGCATGGAGACTGTTTATATGTTTTAAATGAATATTGCTATTGTTTTAATTATTTTTTTAACTTTGCCATGATTTGTGTGCTTGTTCCAAGACTATAGTTTGCACTATACTAGTCAAAGGGTCAGTTTGATAGCCACCTAACTAGTTTTTGCAGAGTATGAAGTCACAAATGGCAGCAGCCATGTTTCTGTTGGGAAAGGTTGTCTTTAATACAGAACTCCAGCCAAAAACAAGATAAAAATGAAGAGCCCAACATAAGATAAAATATCAAAACCAGCTTTTGCTACAATATTCACCTTTAGTCCAGAACCCTGCCCCAGCATGCGACTGGATGGTGAAAGAAGAAGTAGCACAGTGACGAGTTTGTCACTCTTTCTATTCTTATCAGCATGCTCCTTGGACTGCTGTGGGACTGCATGATGCGGATACCAGGTCAAAGGCAGATATACACTGCTTGAAATATTGCATACAGTTTAATGATGTATTAAAGAAAACAGAACTGTATTGTATGTCTGCCCAGAGTTCAGATTTAAATTTGCCAACAGACATCTTTTCAAGCCAATTTTAGTGTGTATTTTTCCTTTTAACTTTTTGGCATTTAACAGTCTGAATTTCAAAATCAAACAAAAATAAATCCCACTAAAAATTATGAAAATTTAAAATTGCAGGTAAAAAAAACTAACAGAATGGCTGTCAGGGACCATCGTGACACATGGGTCTACACATGCGTAGGCGTCTGTCAAGACGTGCAGGTAGCAGGGCACTAGGACCCAGGCGCACCCGTCGTGTTGACAGTACTAGGCAGGCACTGGGACCTAGGCGGCGCCTGTCAGGTGCAGGGCGGGCTACTTAAACCAGCCCTGCACAGACGCTTGTTGCCGAATGGTCTTTTGTATCCTGTTGCCTGTGTAGTGAATACTCTGATCTGGATTGTCTGACCTTGTTGCCTTCTTCTGTCCTGACCCCTTGGCTTGCCTGACTCTGCTCCTGGATGTTCCCTTATAGATCTGATCTTTTGGTATTGACCCTGCGTGTGACCCGACTATCCTTTGCCTATCGTCTTGTACCTCACCGACCCGCTAGTTACCGACCCGGCTTGTATAAATCTGACTTTGCTCATCCGTCCATCCATCCCTCAGGGATCCCTGGGCTCCCTCACATCAGACTCTTAACCCGCTGGAGCCCTTGGCAGACTCCTCTACCTCTGGTAGAGATACCTAGCAGCTGTGACCTGGTCCCGGAGCGCTCCAAGTCCATCCCCACCATCAGGGGCCCTGGTGAACAAGTGCTCCGGTACTTAGACTCCGCACTCTGGGGAGGCTCTATCAGGGGACTGATAGAGGTACTGTCAGGCGGTCCGTTACAATGGTCATCAACATCATGAATTTAATCCTTTTAGAAATATGAACACAATGACGCTTAAATGATTTTCAGCATGAAAAACATTGAAAACAGATTGAACAATAAGGTGCAGCTGCTATATAAATGTCATGAACCACCTGCCTTGAGTTTGCATGTTCTCCCTGTGACTGCGTGGGTTTCCTCCGTGTACTCCAGTTTCCTCCCAGACTCCAAAAACATGTTGGTAGGTTAATTGGCTCCTGTCTAAATTGTCCCTAGTATGTGTATGAATGAATGTGAGTTAGGGACTTTAGATTGTACACCCCTTGAGGGTTAGGGACTGATATGAATGTACAATATATGTATGTAAAGCGCTGTGTAAATTGACGGCGCTATATAAGTACCTGAAATAAATAATAATATGAAGGCATAGAAATACTGTATATACAAAAAAAAAGTCAAAATTGCATTATTAAACTGAAATTTCAATAATGATGTTTCCCAAAAAAAAAAAAGACTCATAGTTGGCAGGTTCTTCTCAATAATAAGGTATGCTTCAGGGGGCTTCAGGACATGTTGACATGAAGTTCTTGCAAAGCAAGGGTTTGTGTTAAACAAATGGATCTTTCAGCAAATCAATTCTAACTTTTCACTGCAAGAAAACTAAAAATGAAGCCGTCTCATTTTGGACATATTCTGAAAAGAACAACACTCAATAGATAAAATAAGATAAGACGAGGACAACAGTAATAAGATAAATGAATACAGTCAGAAAGTATTAACAATGCCATTGTGAAAGCATAAAGCCCACCTCTATCTAATCACTGGGTTAATATAAAAATAAAAACCCTTTTCACTCACCTTAAAGATGAACTCCAGGAATTCAGCCACTTTCTAAAATGTTCTGGATTAATAGGGGTTAAGGTGAACGAAGTGCATGCTACCTCATGTATTTATCCCTGCAATTTACAATTTTTACTGAGCGCCGGGAGCATAGTTATTGCTATAGTTCTGACACTCCACTGCTGGACCTTCTAGTCTTAGGCTGGCCATACACTATACAATTTTCTGTCCAATCATTTTCTTTAGATATACCTTCAACTGTGTAGTGCATTATTATATGGTTTTTGGTAAATCTAAAGCAATTTTCTAAAGACAATTGTATAGTGTATGGCCAGCCTTATGCAGGCCATAGATGGGTCTAAAATCGGCTGATTTTTCGTCCGAAAAAAAATCGGCCGTTAATGGGTTATTTGGTCGGCCGTTTTTCTGGATTTTGTCAGATTTTTTTGATCGGTAAAGTTGGAAAAAAATCGTCCGATTTTGCCAATTGGCCGATTTTCACGGCAATGATGGACAAATCAGCAGATCTTTTTACCGATAAAAAATCTGCGCATGAGCCGTGACCTGCAAGAAAAAGAAGAAAAAGAAGAAAAAAAAAAAAGAAGAGGAAGAAGCAGAGAAAGGAGAAGAAGAAGAGAAAGAAGAGAAGGAAGAAGAAGAAGAGAAAGAAGAGAAGGAAGAAGAAGAAGAGAAAGAAGAGAAGAGGAAGAAGAAGAAGAAGAGAAAGAAGAAGAATTCCAGTCCGCTATTATATTTGACATTAAAAAGTATTGCGGTTGCAACAATGTATCTATTTGTATCCGAAAAACACAAAATGGATACAAATAGATACAATGTTGCAACTGCAATACTTTTTAATGTCAAATATAACAGCGGGGCTCTCTGCAGGGATAGAAGTAATTAAATGACGGCCGTAGACGGGAAGAAAATCGGCCGATTTTTTTTTTTTTTTTTTCTGCTGGTGCTAACGTTGGCCTATTGAACGACCGATTTTTCGTAAAAAAAAACGGCCGGTTTTCTCACCGTCTATGGCCTGCATTAGTTCTTGCACCTGCAGAATCAAATGCAGCCACGCTCCCTGCTTCTCTCCACCTCCTGCCCAATTACAAAGTACTTTGTATTATCTAATCCCATTCTGTGAATGGGCAGCAGAAGATAGGGGTGGGCAGAGATGCTGTTGTAGGAGATAGCAATATCTTTCCTGTCAGAGCGTGGGGGACATGACAATAGCTCAGTAAAACTGTTAAATGTACATTAAAGAGATAGAGATCAGGATCCAGCAGACAAATGTCAGGTGAGAGACTCAGTGGAGTATAACTGGCTTCACCAGGTACGAAAAATCTACTGATTGACTTCTATACAACCAGCCTATTAGATTTTCCCAGCTCGATCAGTGCTGCTGGCTATAGCTGGCAGTGCTAATCGTTGTATTCTGATGGTAAGGAAGTCTCTCAGCTGTCAGAATACATAAGCTCAGAGGGGAGGATTCCACCATCCACATTGAATGTGTGGATAGAGGAATCCAGTCTTTTTTCTTATTCAACTTGCTGGTTAAACAAAAAAAAAAAGACTCATCTATAGGACGCTCAATTGGTCCATTGAGTCTACCGTTTAGGTCCATTGAGTCATACTTCCCAGCTCTCTGCTTAGTGGTTCCAATTGTTGGTAAGAGAGCACTTCTCACTCTTAAGAATTATGTAGTAATTAAGAGTGTATGACCACTTAAAATCCCAGTGGGACATTTATTTACAGGCCAACCATGTCAAAATTCCGTTTAGAAAAATGTTATTAGTGTGACTATAGGTCTGACTGTACTATAATTATTATTATTATACAGTATTTATAAAGCGCCAATGGTTCGCTCAGCGCTGTACATTACAAAGAGGGACAGAACATGTGACAGAACAATACCAATACAATGCAAAACATGCAAAACATGAGGGGATTAAGGGCCCTGCTCTTTCGAGCTTACAATCTAGGAGGGAGGGGATAGTGGTACAGGAGGAGATAGCTGTGGGGGATGGAGTGGTAGGAAGAGTGGAGGAGGTCGGCAGGTTAGCAGGGGGTGGGGTAGGCTTCCCTGAAGAGATGGGTTTTCAGGGTGCGCCTAAAGGAGAGGAGAGTAGGTGATAATCTGATGGGTTGGGGCAGGGAGTTCCAGAGGATGGGTGACACCCTGAAGAAGTCCTGGAGGCGGGCATGGGAGGAGGAGACCAAGGAACTAGAGAGAAAGAGGTCTTGTGAGGAGCGGAGTGTGCGTGCTGGGCGGTACTTGGAAATGAGGTCAGTGATGTAGTACGGGTAAGTATGGTGGACAGCTTTGTACGTCAGTGTTAGGATTTTGAATTTAATCCGTTGCGCAATCGGAAGCCAGTGGAGGGATTGGCAGAGGGGGGTGGCGGAGATGGAGCGGTTGGAAAGGTGAATGAGTCTGGCAGCCGTATTCAGGATTGACTGAAGCGGGGATAGCCAGCGGTGAGGCAGGCCAGTGAGGAGGGAGTTGCAGTAGTCGAGTCGTGATATGATGAGGGAGTGGATGAGCTGTTTAGTGGTTTCTGGGGTTAGGAACGCGCGTATTTTGGCGATGTTGCGGAGGTGGAGTCTGCACGAGTTTGTTAAAGATTGGACTTGGGGCTGGAAGGATAGGTTGGAGTCCAGAATGATACCAAGTACTCTGGCCTGCAGGATTTGATGGTGGCGTTGTTGGATGTGATGGAGAAGTCAATGGAGGGTGGTGTGCGGGCTGGGGGGGGAAGACAAAAAACTCGGTTGTGGAGAGGTTCAGTTTAAGGAAGTGGAGCGACATCCAGTCTGATATGTCACTCAGTAGGTGTGTGATTCGGGCAGAGACCGAGGGGGTGAGGTGGGGGGTTGAGAGATAGATTTGTGTGTTGTCGGCATAGAGGTGGTAGTTGAAGCTGTGAGAGTGTATGAGTTGGCCAAGGGAGGAGGTGTAGATGGAGAAGAGAAGGGGCCCGAGGACAGAGCCTTGAGGGACCCCAACAGAGAGGGGGAGTGAGGGGGAGGTGGTAGCATTATAGGTAACGCTGAAAGAGCGTTGTGACAGGTAGGATGAGAGCCAGGAGAGAGCAGAATCTCTGAGGCCGAGGGAGTGTAGTTTTTTGAGGAGGAGGGGGTGGTCGACTGTGTCGAAGGCCGCAGAGAGGTCAAGGAGTAGGAGCACTGAATAGTGGCCATTAGCTTTGGCGGTTAGCAGGTCGTTGGAGAGTTTGAATAAGGCAGTTTCGGTGGAGTGTATGGGACGGAAGCCGGACTGTAGGGGATCGAGGGATAATAGGTGCATTCAATTGTAATATATGTATTGCGCAGAAACTGATGAGAATTGGTAAAATCTACAAATGGGTAGTTCTGTCCTAAAGCGTATGCGAAGCCAAAACGTATTTATAGTTTTGATTGACTGATGTTAAACCCCTTTTAGATTTTAGTTGCTGTTTGTGTCTCTGCTGAGGAGAGCAACTCTTTGTATTTTTCCTATGCTCCAGTGAAAATTATGAGAAAACCAAAATTTTAGAGACATCGCAGAACAGAATAAGGGAAAATCATTCAATGGGAACACCAGCTTTGGTGGCAACTAAGATGGCAATTCCCTTCTCTTTGGAGAGATTTCCTTTTCCTAATGTGTCTCTTTGAAAGGAAGTAAAATAAATCTCCCCAACGAGAAACCAAGCAAAAGGAAAAAAAATGATATAGGGCTTAACCATTCTCTAAAAGATTTGGCTTTACACAAGCTTTAATTCTCCCTACTTGTTCTTCAATAAAATCTGCAACATCCTAAGGATCTTACTAAAATGGTCCATGAAGCAGATATGCAAAGAAACTAACTGTTACAAATTGTTCCGAGTTGGGATTCATGAAAGCCATTTTAGTTTAAACAAAGTCTTTTACAATAGATTTAGCAGCAATATGGTAGTTTTCATCAAGCAGTGCTAGGCCTACTTTCAACTATGAGATAATCGGGTGTAATAATTAGCCAGTGGCAGGAAAACCAATAGGAAAGCGTTAGGCACTTTATATAGCACAATCTAGAGGGACTTTAGGAATCAAAAAGGACCTAACTGATAAGCTCAGTATCAGCTTGAAGAAAAGTGAAGACTCCAATTTTTTTTAAAAGCTTATCTTGATGTGTTTGAGAATGACTTAAAGTGGAGCTCCAGTCTCCCCCCCAAAAAAAGTTAAAAGTCAGCAGCTACATGTACTGCAGCTGCTTACATTTAATATAAGGACACTTACCTGTCCAGGGATCCAGCGATGTGCTCACCCAAGCCGACTCTTCAGTTGACTTCGAGTGAAGGAGATGGCATCTTAGATAAAAGAATCCGGCAGTGAAGCCTTCTGACTTCACAGCCGGTTTCCTACTGCACATGCGCAAGCCGCACTGCGCTGTGAATGGTCCCTCAGTCTTCTGGGACCTGTTTCTGTCCCAGAATGTTGAAGGGGGAGGAGCCAAAAGATTGCCACGGTGATCTTACCCAGAAGTGGGAGCAGGTATCTGTCAAATCTAGGTACCTGCCCCCCCCCCAAAGGGGGAGGGTGCAAACAAGTAAAACTTTTCCTTTTGGGTGAAGTTCCGCTTTAGGCAGTTATCTTTTTTTTTTTTACTATTGTGCGGGATTGAAGATCACATTATAAACACTATCTTCAATAACCATTTGCTAATAAGGTCTCTGCATCAACAGGGGATATTTTCCCTCAGCTGCAAAATGGCAGGTCTTAAGCCAACCATAGATGAAGCGATTTTCATTCCTGCAACCACGGGGGGAGAAGGCGGGAGCTTTCCATGCTGGGAGAACATGGTGATTATTGCTATGGCCATTGGCAATAAATTGCATAAAAAATCCAACAGGCTGGTTGTACCGAAGTTATACAACAATCGAACTGGGTACAATCAGCCTGTCCATAGATGGTTTGAACCTTGGTCAGTCCCTGCTTAAAAAGCCAAGATTCGGAAAATCTATGACAAGCTTTACATAGGTAGTCAGGATGAAAAAGGACACAAATCTATATAATTCAACCATTAGAAATAAGTTAATACATACATATTAACCCTCCATATACAGAACCCTATACCTAGAGTTGATCCAAAAGAACACAAAAAACCCCTTTAAATGTATGGTCCAAAATGCTTCAGCAAGGAAAAACGTTCTTCCTAAATGCCTAAAGCAATCAGATATTCCTTGGATCAACAATCTCTGGCATTATTGCCCATTATTTTGTCCATTTAGGTAAGAATCCAGCTTTTTGTTTTCCTCAACTGAGCTGACCAGAACCGATTCTTGAGGGAGTCTATTCTACATTTTCACAGGTCTAACTTTGAAGAAACCTTTGAATATGTGAAGGTTAAACCTCTTTTATTATAGACATCTGAGTTGTTGGCTCGAGTTATCCAGAAGAGATCCAATAGAATGTTAATATTATGACCTCAAAAGTAACAATGTGGCTTATTTTATGTGGATAAAGAACGTGCTTTTTAGTACTGTAATCTTGAATCCTTAGACAGTACATTCTGCTAAACACTCTTCTCATGCTGTTTAAAGCAGTCAAATCACACAGGAAGAAAGAGTTTTTTTCCTTACTCAGAGAAACAATTATCCTGTAAAGTGAATGAGAGATCTGCCTCAAGGTCTGCCAATGTAAATGTGATAGTGTTGTATAAGATGCAGTTGATCAAGTTGTAAAAGACAGCAAAACACCTGTCTAGGTCAACTTGGAAAACCATCCTTTGGCAAACAAACCTGTTGTCTAAGGGGTGACGTTCCTTTAGGACAGGAGGTAAAGGCTTCTCTGTAGGTGCAGGATACTGCAAGTGGTGCTTTATATTGTGGGTTGTCCATATCCATCTTTTACTCAAACAGCCAATTCAGGACTTGATGCTTTGAAAAGAAAAAAAAAAAGATGCTGCCTAAGTGTATTTCCAGTAAAAAAAGACGTAAAATGATGAGGGGGTGGTTAGCTCCATGTGGTAGATATATTTTTAGTGAAGTCCATTCCAGTCTGAACTGGAATAATAAGTGGTTTTAACCACTTGCCCTCCTGAGGATTTCCCCCCTTAATGACCAGGCCTCTTTTTGCTACTCGGCGCTACACTAATTCAACTGATAATTGCGCGGTCATGCAATGCTGCTCCCAAACAAAATTTACTTCCTTTTTTTCACACAAATAGAGCTTTCTTTTGGTGGTATTTGATCACCTGTGTGCTTTTTATTTTTCACGCTATAAACAAAAAAAGACCAATAATTTTGAAGAAAAACAATATTTTTTACTTTCAGCAATAAAAAATATATAGTAAACTCAAAGTTAGTTATACATTTAGGCCAAAATGTATTCGGCTACATGTTTTTGGTAAAAAAAATCCCAATAAGTGTATATTGATTGCTTTGTGTGAAAGTTATAGCATCTACAAACTATGGTATAAATACTGCAATTTACGCCATTTTTTTGCTATACAGCACTGCGCTAGTTTAACGGAAAATTGCGCGGTCATGCAATACGGTACATAAATGAAATTGTCCTTTTTTTCCCACAAATTGAGCTTTCTTTCGGTGGTATTTGATCGCCTGTGCGGTTTTTATTTGTTGAGCTGACAATTTTGAGAAAAAAAAACAATATTTTGGACTTTTTGCTATAAAACATGTCCAGTAAAAAAAATTAAAAAAATCAAATTTCGGCATAAATTTCGGCCAAAATGCATTCTGCAACATGTCTTTGCTAAAAAAAAAACCCCGATACATGTAAATTAATGGGATTTCATGAAAGTTATAGCGTTTACAAATGGCAGGAAAGATACTGAGATTTTTAATTTTTTTTTATACTAATAATGGCGGCGATCAGCGACTTATGGCGGCGATCAGTGACTTAAGGCGGCGATCAGCGACTTATGTTAGGACTGCGGGACTGTGGCGGACATTCTGACACTGGGGGGGGAACTGACTTGGGGTCACTGACATCCCCAGTGACACCAATACAGTGATCAGTGCAAAAAAAAAAACACTGACACTGTACTAATGGCACTAGGGAGGAAGGGGTTAACTTTTTTATTCACTGAAAGGGTTAACTGTGTGAGGGGAGTGTTTTACTAGGGCAGGGTGCGGGGGTGTGTACTGCACGGGGACATGCTGATCGGGAGAGATAAACTCTTCTCTCCCGATCAGCATGTCAGGAGCTGTCAGGGAACTGACAGAAAGCAGAGCTACTGCAGCCCTGCGCTCTTTATCAGTGATTGCCGCTAATCGGCGGGACACAACCGGTCATGACCGGCTGTGACCCGGCGACTGACACCCATGGCCGGGATCGGCGGTGCAGGTAGGGCGGTGGAGCGCCTCCTACCTGTTTTGCAAACGCACGTTTTAAAACGTGATTTTGCCCAGCCGTGCCGCCCTGCCACCGTATTTCTACATTGGCTGGGCGGCAAGTGGTTAAAGGCTTGTCAGACCATCTTTTACTTAAATGAAAAGCAAAGTCTTTACAGGGTTGTCCATGCAAGGGTTTCAGCCTCACAAAGTAACAAGAGGAAACAGAAGATACTAGCCCACCTGTGTACGCTTCAGCAGCTCCCCTGCTGTTAGCATTGGTCTTCCAGACCACAAGTTGTTCAGGCTCCCTTAGCCTACTTAACACAGCACCTTGCTGTTAAGGCCCATGCCTGGCCCCCTGATAGGGTTTGCCCAGCACCAAGGTTCTCACACATTACTTGGGAACTCAGACTGCCTCCAGTCCCTCTTGGACTTGCTAGTCACCTCAGCTTCCCCAGTCTCTCCAGATCCATGTAGTTATCCTGACATTGCCAGTTCTTTAGTGAAGAAATCTCTCCAACATAAAGTATCATCTTCTGAGCAAGTTATACCCTCCTGGCTGGAGGACACCGCTATCTTCACTCATAGGCGGTTTGTCTGAATGTCAGCAACTGCATCTACCCTGAGCTATTCTTAGATCTGGTTTATGAAGACCCTGCACACCTGTGTACTCACACAGGCTGCAGGCGTCTGTCTAGCAAAGTCCAGACACAGGATTGAAGGTTCCATACCACCCCAGACACTTCAAACTTACACAACCTTTAAACTCCAGGTCCTGATCTGGGACTACCAAACCCAGGGAAAGCTTAAAGTACAGCTTTCTCTGCTCACAATACACATGCTGGAATTTTTCAAACTAAAATTTGAGAATCCTGTGTCATCCTTCCATCCCTTTTTTAATATCACACTGTGGCAGGGCCTCACACTGTCACAAGACGAAAAGAGAGAAAATGAGTGGCTATCTTGGATTAAGCTGTGCATGCACACTCTACAAGTACTAAAGATAAGGAAATAACAAGATGTCTTCACAGAGACAACACATCTATATTCCAAACTGCATTAAAAGAAACCTGTAATGAGAGAAATGTGGAAAAAACATTGCTGACCTCCTGAAAATGCTAGTACGGTAGATGATGACCTCCATGCATTCCGAGACCCTGACCTGGCAAAAGCATGTACAGTAAGAAAGAAAAGTCAGAATGAAATCAGGGTTTCTAATATACATGTGTTTGGGGTCAGTAACTCAAAATACTGAAAGACACTGGATTTGCATGTCAATCAGAAAACTAGTATTACAGCAGAGGAGGTCAGTGATGACAAACTACATTCTTTTTCAATACAGGTTTCCTTTAAGGCAAACCCATCAATTGTTACAAAACAAATAGAAAACCTGAAAAACAAGTTGATCCAGTTTTAAAAGCCATTTCCTTTTATTCTTTGTATGCACACAATTCACATTTAATATTTTATGTTTGTTGCAGACTTGCAAATACATAGCCCTCAGTGTGCTCTGAAGGTCATAAGGTGTACATAACTGGTTTATTTGTGTATTTCCAATTACTGGGATGCAAAGCAGTTATACTGGATAATGCTGCATGGAAAAGTAGCTGTTTGCTTAACACTATCTCATTCACTGGAAATACAAGAAGACTTGTTTGCAGACCCACAGCACAAAACAGAATGAATTATATATGATGACCATGATGATCTGTACCGAATTATCAAGAAGAATGTGCCAGACGTGCTGTATATGCCTCATATTCCTAACTCTAATGTATATGAACAACAAGATATTCTGTTTTTTTTTTCTTTTTTTATTTGCATCAGACCAGGTTGCCCAACTGTGTGTTTTCATGGCTGATCAGAACCAGGCACATTTTACTACTGTATATATGGTGGTCATGTCCTATCTCTCAGAGATTATGGATGCAGGTTTATAGGATGCTATGCTTCCCCTTTCAAAGGCTACTTACTATGATACCAAGTGAAACACTTCTAAATTTAATGCCAAAGAGATGTCCAATCAATTTGCGCTTATAGTCCACGTTCAGATGGCCATGAAACAAACAGACTATAACTAAGGCCTGGCGTTCAAATTTATATATGTATCTAAAAGGTTAAAAACAGGGTGCTAATTCATGAGGAATGAACAGTGAAAATGCATTATTCCATGCCTAAATTTCACAAAATCTAGGAACCATGGGTCTTGCACTTCTTACCAGACGGTTTTGACCACTGGTTACTTGACATTTGTTGTGCTTGCATACCGTAGTCTCTCTTAAGCCTGTTTACACAGTAAACAAAAACATTGTGTTCACATACGATTTTCTAACTTACACCCTCAGTTTTTGTCATCCGAAAAGTGTGTCAAAAGCACTATAATGAACAGATAATCGGCTGATTGTTCCTTGTACAAAAATTGTCCTATGATTTTATTATCGTTTCTACAGGCCATAACTCTTGCAATCATTGTGAGCCCTTTCCAGCCAGTCTCACCCTCCTCCACCTTTCCAAGTCATTCCACCTAACCCTGTTTCATCTTGTCTTCTTTATTGCAGAACTTTGTTCTATACCTCGCTCAGTATTCATTCTCTTTCTCTTGCCATTCTAGCCCAGCCATACAATCAAAATAAAAAAGTCTGTACCACTCTAATTGCCTATCCCATTTTGAGAATTTGTCTTTTATTTTGTGGATGTCTTTTGTATTAATATGTAAATCTTAGTACTCTTGGAGATACTACAGATAAGGAATCATTTATCTGTAATAGTGCTATTTTCATACAGAGCTCTTGATGTCCCCAATTTCCAGCTGTGTTTGGAGTGTCTCAAAAATATCTAAACATTGAATGGACAGATCAAGCTATACTTATATGTAAAATTATTGCATTGCATGAACTATTCTAATATATATAGTGAGCAACTGGATAATGTGAACACTGCTACTATGTCTAAAAAATACAAAACACTCCAGATATTGCCAGCCTTACCCAAAATGATTTGGAGAATGGCCCACTGTGTTCAATGTGCCCAAAATCAAGCATTGCTGGTAAGATAAGAATTGGACTGTGTTTGAGACTTCCTATGGTGTTATATACTTCTGACTAACTAAGACACTTTTCTTTGATTTTTCTTGAAATGTTTTGTGCATGTCACCTTGTGTGTGCTGCCATCAATCAGGTTTTGGTAGCACTGCTCTACGACGGAGGATGGGTAGATGTCTTAGAGCCTGCTGTTCTCATCCAGACGTCTGTCCATCTATGGCCATCCTATCTTTTCCATAATCCCCATCTAACCCAAAAACATTTTCAGATCATGTTTGCACTGTACAGAGTATAAAACATAAAGTTGCCATGATATGAACTTAAAAGTCCACCTTTGTAGTATTAACTAATATTTATTAGGATGTTCCACCTTTAAAGTGGTTTTAAACCTCAGACATTAAATATGAACAAAGCATATCCCTAAGTGTCATTTCTATCCATTGCTTTCTCTACCATAAGTTACTTCTGATGAGATTTCCTGTCACCAAGAGAAGAATGGTGACAGAGAAAAGCACAGGCTGTAATTGACAGCCTCAGCTCTGCTCCTGTGTGAGGGGGGGGGGGGGTGTCTCTTCCCTCCTATTACCCTACTATCAGAGCTCTCTTCACTAATTTAACTTCCGATCTCCACCCCCTGCTTTTCAGAGCTGAGAGATCCTGTGTAAATTCCATACATTGAATGGATGTAGGGGAAAAACAGAGTAGATAAACAGGTACAATTTATGTAGGAGGATTGGTTTAATTTCTGTGTATTACCAGAAGCCAGTCACTTCACTGAGTATATATTTGAGGGTTTACCACCACTTTAAAGCTGACCAAACTGAATATTATGCAGTAATATATTTTTATAAGTATCCAGCTGCTATATTTTGACACTTACTGCATAGTTCATCTTGCTTGTGAAAGGTAAACTGTACATAATTAGTCTCACTGGGTTTTCAAGTAGCCTTATAACACTTGTGATGGATTTTGCTTCACAAAAGGAGGATATTTCTTCAATAGTATAAAAGGTAACAAGTCACCTTTACAGGTCTACATAACTAATGGATCTTAGGTGGATTTTCCAGGTCTGAGAGAATCTTCTTGAGCAGCAATTGTGTCAAGGGGCTCTTTGGAGTAAAGAGCATGTACCCCACTAATCAGGAGCTCAAGCACATGGCCATAATTAATTTACTGATATCTTCACTTGCTGGCAGCAAAATGATACTGCATAAACAATGCATGTATCTGTATGGAGTTGGTAGAAAAGAATCTACATGATCTAGACATGTCTTCTATGGAGAAGGACAACTTAATCCTTAATGAATGTCCCAACTGGAATTATGGCAAGCAAAGGATATTGTTCCTTAAATGAGTGATGGGGAGTGTCACGGATCCAACCCACACGCCCACAGCGACTATCTAACCGAGGCGTGCACGTCCAGCCGTGACTTGGGGTAAAGAGGGAATGAGGGGGACTTACTTTCAGCATATATATAAGACCGGCCATGATATACTTTCACAGCCTGCACTACCTCTGGTCACCACTAGAGGAAGACTCCACTCCAATATAGTTGGCTGACCACACACAGGCAGATACGAATCTTATATACAATCTGGTGCACGCTAAGGGTTGGGGAGCAGTCTAGCAATTGGCACACCCTTCTAGGATTCCTACAAGCTAGAACCCCGGTGTTAATCACTCTTCCACTGTCCACACACCCCCACACCAGACACACCACAAATGGTAGCTTGCCACCACCCAACAGTTTGTCCGTAGACTGGTCCACCACACACACACAGATCTCCATCTGGCAGATCTGCTACTTTACAATCTGCATGCAATCTGCCAACACGCAGTGCAATTGCATACAGATAGGCAATGAACTTGACCGAGCATATAAAGACACTGCAATACAATAAATCTCTCCGGAGATATGAGCCCGAGCTTAAGTACCCAGAAGTCACGTATTAATTTTATGATTTAATATCCCGAAAGTGGGCAGTGCATAAAATATGTACAAAGTATAAAGAGTTACAAATAATACAGAAAATACAAGAAGACACACAATTGGCTATTGACTATAAAATAAAAGGGAATAAAAACAGAAATAAAACTTTTACCAAGAGTTATCCTGCGACTGGAGCAAGTCAGAGAAAGTCTGTGATTCGCCAGTCAATAGAATCGGCTCCGTACGAATCACACTGTCCATATCCCAGGTCCTCAATTTATGGGAATATGGACGTAGGCTGGACATTAGCCCTTGGCCAATCAACTCTGGGGGGTGTTCCTGTACCAGCCCACAGGACATTCTGGGTACTGAAATGCCCAAAGTCAATTGGACCAGGAACGGTTTGAATCACCAAGTCAGGGATTGAATTTCCGACACCAGAGCATCAGTCCATTCGCGACAGTACCAATCGCTGTTCAGCTGTCGCAATCAGGTGCCATATAACCATTTTCTGCATTTCTCTGGTATTCTACATAGGCTACAAATACAGTTTTACATGCAGATGTAGTCTATAGTGTGTCCAAGCAGAAGGAAGTATTTTCATCTCTCTGCAACTAATATTTTAGCTTTTATGAGAGATGAAATATATTCCTTTGATCTGCTGACATACGTCAGAACTCCTAGACACATTGGAGCCCTCTCTTCGTCTCCCACTGCCTCTGAAGCCAAAATGTCTAGAGTTCTTCTTCTTAGATTACTAGAAGGCGACAAAGCCTGACTACATAGGTGACAAGTCTTATTGGCATCTAGGTGTCATCTCCAGCCTAGAGGATGCTCTGTACTTTCAGATGCTAATTGGTGACCATATGTCTCTGACTGAATTCTGAACCCATCTTATTATTAACATGGAATGAAGCTAAATCTACAATGTCATATTTCTACAGATCACATCTCAGCTACTCAAATCTTACATTTATGTTACAGGGAGGTTAATGTGATCAACATGAGGGACAATTTGTTGAGGAGATCATGCAACGACTGGGAATTAATCATCCAGATATAATTTTATTTTAAAACAGGATAAAAGACTATCTCGTTTTAGAACAAAATTACATATGGACGATATAGTGCCTCAATCTCAGATTTACTCAGTTACAAACTAAGCAAACTGAAAATTCCTTGAAGTGGAGTCAGCTTTACTGACTTCCCCCCAGTTTGTTTTGCTAGGCACTTAGGAATCAATTAATATGCTAACTGTGGAAGCACTTCTACAAATCTATCATCTAATTACTTTCCTCTCAATAAAAGCTTAGACTTAAGCTGACCATAAACAGATCGAAATTGGCCTGTTTAGCAGGAACAGGACAAATTTCAATCCATCTATGGGCAGACTGGTTGTATTGAAGTCAATCTATCAACTGACTTCAGTTGGGATGCACCGATACGGATACTGTTATCAGTGCCAAACCGAGTATTTTCACGTGTACTCGTGAAAATGCTCCTGATGCCGAAACCGATACTTTGCGGTGCAATTTGCATCAATACAAAATGTATGGACGCAAACTGCAGTGCAAAGAATAGCATGCGATTTGAACAGGAATACGATTCCTGTCTGAACTACAAGCGGGTTCATGCGGCTTGTCATAGTTCACACAGGATTTGTGCAGGAAACCTTCCTGCACTGATCCCATGCTGTCACAGAAGGAAAAGCCGCTTCAAAGGTCTGGGGATTTGAAATCCTTGTGGCTTTCTCTTCTCTCCTTGCAGGGATGAGAGTACAGGCTAGACAGCTTTTGATTGGTCAGCACCATCATGGCATTTGAGTACTTGACCGAAAGTATCGGTACCAGTACTCGCCAATCAAAAAAAGGTAATCGGTGCATCCCTAGACGTCAGTACAACCAGCCTGTCAGAATTATTTCATATGATCGTTGTCGCTGGCTATAGCAGACTCGGTGCTGACCACTCAGACGTCGTCTAGCCCTTATTGTCATCCCTGCATGGAGAGGAGAGAAAGCCACAGGGATTTTGAATACCCAGACCTGTGAAACGGCTTTCCCTCTTCTCTTTGCTGGGATGACAGTACGGGCTAGACAGCTTCTGATGGGTCCACACCATGACTGTGCTGACCAGTCAAAAGACATCTACCTTGTACTGTCATCCCTGCATGGAGAGGAGAGAAAGCCACAGAGATGTCATATCCCTAGACTTGTGAAGTGGCTTTTCCTTCTGTGACAGCAAGGGATTGGTGCAGGGAGGTTTCCCACAATGCTCCTGTGTACACTCAGGCTATGACAGCCTGGAGCACAGGAGCAGTGGAGAAACTGCATGTGATTTGGACAGGAATCGAATTCCTGTTCAAATTGCATGCTATTTTGTACGCTGAAATTTGCATCTACACATTTTGCATGGACACAAATTGTACCGCAAAGTATCAGTACTCGGTATCGGTGAATACTTGACCAAAAGTATTGGTACTCGTACTCGCCAATCAAAAAATGGTATCTGTCACAAGTTAGCCTGCAGTTTGTTTGTGTTCTTATCTCCTTGCTGCAGTGCTGTTCCTGATCCATTTCACATGTGTGTTTGTCTGTGCTCACCTATGGGCGTCGTCTGCTGTTCTCTGGGTTTTATTTCCTTCCCTTCCATCACTTCCTGGCCAGCCTCCTTGTTTGCCTGCCTATATAAGACCTGCTCAGTCTAGGCCACTTTGCCTGAGCAACTTCCTAGTTGTCAGAGCTCCTGTGTGTTGCTATTGCTTGTATCCTGCATTGACTACTCGTGTACTGACCCTGGCTTTGTTCTCTAACTGTGCTTGTTTTCCGCCTGTCCTAGTCTATCGGATTTCCATTTGTCTCCTCCAATTGTACTCTGCTCCCGTGAGTTGTCTCCTCATCCCAAGCTGGGTATACCCGGGGGCCGCTGGGCATACCCGGGGGCCTTCAACCCATGGTTGAAGGAAAAAAAAAAACTTAATACTGCATAGCCAGCCTTACTGTAATAACCCTTTGCCAGTGAATCAATCACTTGAAGGTATTTGCCTGCTTACTGGCCAAACACATTACAATACACTTTGAAATACAATACCATAATTATAAGACAGGTAAATAGTATGTATATGCTAATTAACAACCTCTTTGCTCATCCAGATGGCCATAATCATAGAGGAGTAAAATGCCACTAAAGTGTAATTATAACATTAAAAACAAAAACTGGAAATATGGAACTTTAAAAACTATTGTCTGTAGAAAAACAATGAGATTAATGGTGCAACCTGAACAACCCAGGTTTTAGCTGCAGGCTAAAACAAAACTATCAAGCGATCAATCATTTCTTACACAGCAGTCATTTTTAAAGGAACTAAAAAAAACCAAAAACCTCAGAAAAAGCACACTTTACTTCATGTATGCGGATATCTTATTCATTTTGTAGACCAAAAAAGAATTGTTTAGTATAAAACCCCATTGTCTACCCCATTGGGTATGTTCTGCATCAAAAACTTTGGGGTCCCAAGCTTCTTCATTTTCCTGAGTGTCAAGGATTTCCTCTAGACCAGAGGTGTCAAACTCAGTTTCATCGAGGGCCACATCGCATTATAGTTGCCCACAAAGGGCCTGTTGTATCTGTAAGACTATGTATGCAGAGTTTAGGAGTGTGCTACAGGGTAAAGAGTTCAGGGGGTGTGCTACGTACAGAGTTCAAGAGTGTGCTATGTACAGAGTACAGAGTTCAGGAGTGTGCTATGTACAGAGTGCAGAGTTCAGGAGTGTGCTATGTACAGAGTGCAGGGTTCATCTCTCTTTCAAAGGCTGTCCACATCTCACGTCCTCCCCTCCTCCTCAGTTCTGACTTTTGCGCCCCTCTACACCATTCCCCACCTCTGCACACATCTCCCTCTACAGCCCTTATCTCTCCCCCCACCCACAAAAGCTTCCTCGCATCTCACCTACCCAGCCCAGGTCTAGTACCTCCTGGCAGCGTAAGGCGTCTCCGCCTCTCTCTCACTTACTTGCAAGGAGATCATTGGTCAGCATCTGTCCTCACTGTGAGTGCATGCAGGGCAGGCAAGGATCTGTGAGAGCCGCAACCCGCAGAGAGGAAAGCTGTCCTTGTAAGCACAGAATGCGTCTGTATTTACAAGTGATAGTGGTGAGTGGAGGGTGAGAGCTGGAGGTGGAGGAATAAAGTTCCACCACAATCCAATTGAAATAAAGCCCTGGTTGCGAGACGAACACATGAAATGGCCCGCAGGGCCGTATTTGGCCCACAGCCTTGTGTTTGGCACTATGTGCTCTAGACATGTAAAATGACCATACTCTACCTGGAATCTGCCAGTGATGCAAATAATTTGTGTGTTATTGTTAGTGGATGGGTAAATTAAGGAAGGACAGGGACAGCTTATGAGTTTCCCACTGTGCCTAAAAGGCACTGTTAATGATTCTACAATTATGCCTTTTACCCATAACTGAGCAATTTCATGTCTTTAAAAATAAAGTGTTAGGCTGGCCATACACTAGTTGTTTGGTTTTATTTTTGGTTCAATCAGCAGGTAAGCACAACTGTTAGTGCAGTTTGGGCAAACTTGATGGAGAAAAGCACCCCAGGCATCTGTAACAGGGGGAGGCGGTTTGAAGGTGGGGTGTTACGGATTCTGACCATGATTAATGTTACAATCAAATATGAATATAACTTGAAAAAAACATGCTCAGAAAGACAGAGTTAGCCTTTAAAGTGCTCTCTCTGAGCTCTTGATTTCAAAGACAAATGTGTGCTGAATCAGAAGTAATGTTCAGAGACCTTCTACTATATGACCACGCTCTCCTGAAAAACTTTAATGATTAGACCGTTTCCAAATCCCAGATATAGCCTGTTTATCAGCATGCAAATGTCTAAAATCATAACTGCAATAGTTAATGCTGGGATCGTATATGGTAAGCAATTGCCCTCCTGAGGATTTACCCCCCTTAATGACCAGGCGCTAGTTTAACGCACAATTGCGCGGTCATGCAATACGGTACATAAATGAAATTTATGTCCTTTTTTTCACACAAATAGAGCTTTCTTTTGGTGGTATTTGATCACCTGTGCACTTTTTTATTTTTGGCGTTATAACCAGAAAAAATTTTAAAGAAAAAAAATGTTTTTTAAAAAAAATAATATTTTCTCATTTCGGTCATAAAAAATATCCAAAAAAAATAAAATTTTGTCATAAATTTAGGCCAAAATGTATTCTGCTACATGTTTTTGGTTCAAAAATTTCCAATAAGTGTATCTTGATTGCTTTGTGTGAAAGTTATAGCGTCTACAAAATATGGTATAGATAATGGAATTTACACAGCTTTTACATTCTGACTGCTTATCACATTTCTTGAGGTGCTAAAATACCAGGATAGTACAAACACCCTCAAATGACCCCTTTTTGGAAAGTAGACACCATAAGCTATCTGCTGAGAGGCATATTGAGTCCATGGAAGATTTATTTTTTTTCCACAAGTTTCTGGAAAATGACAAAACATTTTTATTTTTTTTTTTTACACGAAGTTGTCATTTAAATGATTTATTTCTCGCACAAGCCATGGGTATATGTAGAATTACACCCCAAAATACATTCTGCTACTTCTACCAAGTATGGGGATACCACGTGTGTGAGACTTTTTGGCACCCTAGCCACATACAGGAGCCTGAAATCCAATGACCACTTTGAACGCCTGAAGGTGCGTAACTTCCTCATTACACTTCCTCACTACCTATCACAGTTTTGAAGGCCCTGACATGCCAGAATAGCACCAAACACCCCCAAATGACCCCTTTCTGGAAAGTAGACACCCCAAGGAATATAAAAAGAGGCATGGCAAGTATTTTGCAGATCTCATTTTTTCTCACAAGGTTTTGAAATATAAAAAAGAATAGAAAAAAATGTTTTTTTTCTTCATTTTCCAAAAACTTGTGGCAACAAATGAGATCTGCTAAATACTTACCATGCTTTTTATCAAATTCCTTGGGGTGTCTACTTTCCAAAAAGGGGTCATTTGAGGGGGTTTAGTTGCTATCCTGGCTATTTCAGGGCCTCCAAAACTGTGATAGGTAGTCTGGAAGTGTAATAAGGAAATAAAGCCCTTTAAAAGCCTGAAGGTGCTTATTGGATTTTGGGGTCCTGTGCTTGGCTAGACTGCCAAAACGTCTCTCACATGTGGTACCCCCATACTCGGAAGAAGTAGCAGAATGTATTTTGGGGAGTAATTCCACATATACCCATGGCATTTGTGAGCAGTAAATCATTTAAGTGACAATTTTGTGTAAAAAAAAAAAATATATATATATATTTTTATGTCATTTTCCAAAAACTTGTGGTAAAAAAATAAATTCTTCTATTGATTCAACATGCCTCTCAGCAAATAGTTTGGGTGGTCTACTTTCCAAAAAGGGGTCATTTTGGGGGGTGGGGGTGTTTTATGCCCAGCATTAGAAGTTTATGCCACACATCACTCACTCTTCTAACCGCCTGAAGACCAAGCCTTTTCTGACACTTTTTGTTCACATGAAAAAAATCTGTATTTTTTGCTAGGAAATTAATTTAACCTCCCTGGCGGTATGATTATTTCAGATTTTTGGTGCTGAAAGCGGTACCATTATGTTGCATGGAAATTTGGCGTTTTATATTGTAGGCCTGTAATTCTTAGGAATAACTCACTGAAATCTGTCCGAACAAGAGTCTAGTAAACATCCCGGGTATGATAAAACTTGAAACACGAAATCATAAATTATAATTTAATAAATATCCATAAAAAATAATAATATAATAATAAATTTAATTCAATAATATAATCAAACCAAAAACACTGAAATTTGAAATAAAGCGCCAAGTTCGCACATCACTGAGCAAAGTCGCAAAATCGTTTTCAGTGTCTGATGACGAATTTCCCCACGAATCATTATCACTCAATTCTGCAAGTAGTTCTAATTTACTATCACTGTTCTCTAGCTGGTCTAAAACCGCTTTTGACCTAAAGGGACGCTTTTTGGACGCCATGGACATTTCTCAGCTTTCAGGTAGAAAGAACAGTAACAATGAAGGCAGAGCACAGGACAAAGCATTCGGGACAACATGTATGTGAATGGTTTGGTACAGTAATATTTTACTATGTGATTTTAGTGATTTTTGTGAATGTCACTGTGACAGACAGCAGAAATATTCTTTTTTTGTGTGTTGTCTGAAGTTCCTGGGCCTCACAGGGGGGGGGGGGAAATGGGATGTATAGAACAAAGGCAGCATGGCTCTGTGTGGCTGGGGAAAACCAGTCCAGGCAACTTCTTAGCAGGAAGTTGGGGATGGAGACAATTGCAGGGCCATGTGGACTCTTTGTTGGGACAGCTGGAGTCATGATGGACAGGGCTACTCCTGCCTGAGCCTTAACTAGGAGATGCTTGGAACTGTACTTTGCTTTGTACACTGCTGGCTGGCGAGTCCCTGGATTGCTATCCTGTGAACTGCGCTCTGCTGAGTGCCCGCACCTCCTGCCTGCCAGAGCTACCTTCTGCTGTGGTCCCTGATTACCTTGCCTGCCTGAATTGCCCTCTGCTGTGCCCAGGCTCTCTTTGCCTCAACTGCCCTCGGCTGTGTGCTAGAACTACCCGCTGTTGCTGAATGCTGAGCAGGGTCGCCCCTGCTGCCGTCTGCTGTGAACCAGGACATCCCTGTCGGACCCGTGAGTTTATGCTCTCCTGTTTTCCCTGAACTGTTCTTGTACTCCCACTCCACCTCCCTGCTGGATTACAACTACTAGAGAGACTCACACCACCCCTCTGTTTGGATTATAAACTGCTGTAGAGACTTTAACTTTGCCTTGGGACTGGACTACAAGTATTTTGGACTCTCTCTCCCTGCACTACTCCCCATTGAGTGACTGTTGTCTGTTTTAATAAAGCTTTAAGTGTTTGCCATCTGCCTTGTGTGTTCTGAACCGCTTACCCTCCGTCACAGTCACTTTTTGTGATTTTCAAATTTCCCGCCATTCCGTCCCCTTACGTCCCGACGCTCGCAGAAGACGGACCCAGATGACAGATGCCGGCATCCGCCGGATTACATTTCTGGGGACACTGCAGGAGGGACATCGCGGGAGCGCAGGACAAGGTAAGTGACCGAGGGATCGCGGAGCAGCGCCGCATGGTAAGCCCGAGTGTAGCCCGGGGTTACCGCTTGTGGTACTGAAACTTTACCCCGAGCTACACTCGGGAATACCGCCAGGGAGGTTAAACACCCAATTATTATATATTTTTTGAAAGCAGACACCCTAGTGAATAAAATGGTGGGTACTACAATTTTTTATGGCACATAGTACTCGTGCAGCGATTTTTCAAAAGCAAACTTTAAAAAATTAATACACTTTTTTACTTTTAATGCACAAAAACACAATATATTCACCAATTATTTCATAAAATATAAAAGATAATGGTATGCCGAGTAAATAGATACCAAACATGACATGCTTTAAAACTGCGTATGCCCCGTGCAATGGCCACAAACTGTAAACATTTTTAATATCCATAGGCAACGCTTTAAAAGCCTTTAAAAGCTACCATTTTAGATTTACAGAGGAGGTCTAGTGTTAGAATTACTGCCCTTGATCTGACGTTCATGGCAATACCTCACATGCATGGTGCAACCGCTGTTTACATACCGGCACAGGGTCAAGGCTTTTTTTTTTTTTTTTTTTAGTTATTTTGATTCTTTTTTATTATTTTTACATTTGTACCTTTCATTTCTTTTTTTTATCACTTTTAATGCTATAACAGGGAATATCCCCTATAACTTCAATAGGCATTGTCATATATTCTTTTTTGAGAAATCTGGAGTCTATCAGGCTCTAGATATCTCCTCT
Organism: Staurois parvus; assembly: GCF_062004578.1. Taxonomy (NCBI): domain Eukaryota; kingdom Metazoa; phylum Chordata; class Amphibia; order Anura; family Ranidae; genus Staurois; species Staurois parvus. The sequence goes on from NW_028318124.1 coordinate 415,518, forward strand.
GCCCTTACATTATCTAATCAAACCAAAGTCGCTGTGATCAGATCCTTTCCCAATTTACAAATGGCGCTGTTTATATCCTGCGAAACTGAAGTGATGAAATGCTTGTAGCTTCCGAATTCTTACGCTATAGAGATGATGGCACCATTCTGGTCTCCAATCAGCTCTATGGTCAGCTGGCAGAAACACCGGCTGCATTCTCAAGGCCGTGAAAGGGAGGGGGGGGGCATCATCTCCCACTGCTTGTAAAAGCAATCCTGCAGCTAATTAGCCACTAAGATTGCTTTTACATGAAAGCCGATTGCCGGCTGAAAAAAACAATACCAGGATGATGCCTGCAGCTATAGGCATCATCCTGGTATAACCATTCAAAGTCCAGTGATGTACCAGTACGTCGCTGGTCTTTCTTGGGTATATATACTATGTTCTTTTTTCTGCCAGAAAAAGTGTGTGGTATGCCCAACATTAGAATATACTACCCTGCATCCACCCACTTTTAATGGTGGGCACACATTAGGTCACACTTTGCCACAAGCGCCAGTTCCAAGATTGAACAAATGTCTCAATAGTGGCACGCTTGAATAAAAATTGTCCACGTATAAGTGGTACCCCATATGGAAAAAGGATGACACCAAGTCCCAAACTATCTTGCCACTGTTCCCCATGTAGTCTGGGCATCTGGGGGGCTCCAGGTGACTATCTTTTCCCTCATAAATCCAAAATTTATAAGTATAGCCTGTTGCCCTCTCACAGGTCTTCTACATCTTGACCTCATATCTGGCACACTTTCAGGGAGAAATTGTTTGAATGCAAGGCGGCCAGAAAAATTAATGAGGGACTTATCAACACAGATGTTTTGCTGGGGAGTATAGACATCTGCAAATTTTTGGTTAAGGTGATTTGCGAGGGGCTGAATTTTGTGGAGCCGGTCAAATTCAGGGTCACCCCGAGGATGACAGAGTGTATTATCGTTGAAATGCATAAAACACGTTATACTCTCATATCTATGCCTGGCCATGACAGCAGAGAACACGGGCATATGATGAATCGGGTCTGCGGACCAATACAACCGCAATTCATTTCTTTTAGTAATGCCCATGTTGAGGGTTAGGTAAAAAAAAAATGTAAACCGTAATGAGTTTCCATGCGACTGGTCTGGCAAGGTTTGAATTTGGGTTGGCGGCGATAAATTGTTGTGCATATAAATTGCTTTGATCCACAATCAACGCATACAGATATTCCGTGAAAAACAGCTCCAAAAATCAAGGAGGTATGTGAAAGACCAAGATGTACTAGACCACTGGTACTCGCCAGTTCACCAAAAGGTAGAGCGGCACTAGTACTGGCACTCTGCTGCATATGAGAGTCATCAAAATTTACCAGCAAGTGCTAACAGAGATCAGGCCTGATTCTGCGAACACTGCAGTTTTGTGTGCAATGTATCAAGCGATAGGGACCTACTGACACTGCACTTGCTGGGGGAGAAGGGGGGGGGTAAGCATAGGAGCTAAACGCAGGTGCGGGCCTGATCCCGTTAATGCTGCGTTTTTGTGGACGCTATACTAATGTGAACGCTGGTATAGTGCTGATCTGATGAAAGATATTGACCAGTTCAGACACTATACTAGCAATGGAGGTTTATTGTACGAGTGTACTTCTGGCAATCAAGGGGTTAAATGTGATGACTAGTGTACTGACGGGCAATCTCACGCTATCTGGGAGGGGCGTGAAAACCATGGGAGCGCAAATCATGTATATATATATATATATATGTGTGATATTGCGCACCCATGCTGCCCTGTAGTAATATTTCTGCTATAGGGTGGTCAGGAAGCAGTTACAGAAGAGGTTTGTGTTACGGCACTGCGTTAACTGACAATTGCACGGTCATGCAACACTGCACCCAAATTAAATTTACGTCCTTTTTTTCCCACAAATTGAGCTTTCTTTCGGTGATATTTGATCGCCTGTGCATTTTTTATTTTTTGCGCTGTAAAAAAAAAGGCTGACAATTTTGAGAAAAAAAACAATATTTTGGACTTTTTGCTATAAAACATGTTCAGTAAAAAAATTTAAAAATCAAATTCCGTCATAAATTTCAGCCAAAATGCATTCTGCGACATGTCTTTGCTAAAAAAAAAAAAACCAATACGTGTAAATTAATTGGTTTACGTGAAAGTTATAGCGTTTACAAATGGCGGGAAAGATATTGGGATGTTTATTTTTTTTTTTATACTAATAATGGTGGCGATCCGCGACTTATGGCGGCGATCAGTGACTTATGGCGGCGATCAGCGACTTATGGCAGGACTGCGGCAGACATTCTGACACTGGGGGGGAACTGATTTGGGGTCACGGACATCCCCAGTGACACCAATACAGTGATCTGTGCCAAAAAAAAACCACTGACACTACTAATGGCACAGGGGAGGAAGGGGTTAACTTTTATATTCAATGAAAGGGTTAACTGTGTAAGGGGAGTGTTTTACTAGGGGGCGGGGGTGTGTACTGCACGGGAACACGCTGATCCGGAGAGATAAACTCTTCTCTTCGGAGCAGCATGTCAGGAGCTGAGAGGGAACTGACAGAAAGCAGAGGCGCAGTGTAAACACTGCAGCTGTGCTCTCTGTCAGTGATTGCCGCTAATTACCGGGACATGGCTGGTAATGACCGGCCGTGACCCGGCGACTGACACCCACGGCCGCGATCGTCGGCGGAGGTAGGGTGGTGGCGCGCCTCGCGCTCGCCCCCTACCTGTCAGGGCTCCAGGGTATGACCAGAGGTATGTGAACTGACGCAGGGAAACGCAGGCTTCAGATATGTTATAAACAATATAATATATTAACACTAACAATACATAAACGCAGTGCAATACTAAAACATAACACAGTGCAAACCAAACCACCCACAGATAACAATACATACAATGAAAGCGTCGTCAGGCAGGCCGGGTCAATAACAATCGGGCAGGTAGGAACAGGAGGAGCAGGCAGAGAGTAGTCAGGTCACGAGCCGGGTACAGCAACTAACAGGCAGGTAGGTACAGGGGGTCAGGCAGAGATTGGTCGGGGTCACAAGCCAGGGATCAAACAGGAGAAGTCAGCAGAAGTCCGGATCAGGCAGGGTCAGCAACGATTCAGTCAGACAGAGACAGGGACAGGGATGCAGGTAACAAGATACAGGGCCCAGGAAACCCACACACCAAGGCCCAGACTGCAGGTCTGGCCATCCCTTAAATACACCTGCATAATCAGCTTCAGGTGTTTGGCTGGCTGCAGGGTTGAGTCTCTGATTGCTGGGAGCACCCGCTGGCCATCCCTGGTACTGCAGCCCACAAGGCAGGTGAGTCCCACCATTACTGGCAAGTCCATTCCTGACACTACCTGTTTTGCAAAAGTACGTTTTAAAACGTGGTTTTGCGCAGCTGTGCCGCCCTGCCACTGTATTTCTACAGTGGCTGGTCGGCAAGAAGTTAATAGTAAACAGGCTGAAAAAAATGGACAATTTCTATGTTGTGGATAGGTATTTTTTAATTACATTAAATTACAACATGGCTTCTGTATGTGTATATATTATATATTATTTTTCTATTTGCATTTTTTTTCCCACAAAACTGGAGCTGCCCTTTAAATGCGTAAAAAATTAGCAAAGATGTTAGAAACACAGAAAAGTGATGGCAGAAAAGACCGAGTGGTCCATCGAGTCTGCCCATTTTTTTTTTGTTTGTGTGTGTGGGTGTGTATGGTGAAAGGGTTTTTTTTTTGGGGGGGGGTTGTTTTTTGTTTTGTTTTTCTTTTTTTGGGGGGGGGGGGGTTGTTTTTTTGTTCATTGTTTTGTCTGAGTATAAATCTATGCTTGTCCCAAGCACGTTTGAAGCTATTTACTGCTCACTACCGCTGCTTATTCAAAGCATCGACTACTTGTTCAGTAAAATAGTACTTTCTGAGATTAGTTTTGAACTCTTCTCCAGTTAGTTTAAGGTCATGTCCCCGTATTCTTGATTTTGGTTTCGTGTTGAATATACTGCCCTCCTGAACCTTATTCACCCCCTTGATGTATTTAAAGGTTTCAATCATGTCTCTCCTTTCCCTTCTTTCCTCCAGACTGCACATGTGAAGTTCCTGAAGTAGCTCTTGATATGTTTTATCCTCCAGACCTTTCACTATTTTTGTAACCCCTCTGGACTCCAGAACTGAACATAGTATTCTAAATGAGGTCTAACTAAACATCTATACATGGAAATCAGGACCTCTTTCCTCCTGCTGGTGACCCCTCTAGTGATGCATCCTAGAATTCTATTCACTTTCCCCAATGCCTGGCCACACTGTTTGCTCATTTTGCAATCATCTGAAATAAGTATCCCCAAGTCCTTTTTGTCTGAAGTGCTAGCCATCAAATGCTGTATTTTTAAAGATGAAAATTAATCTAGTTTCCATGCTACGTAAAGAGTAACTTTAACATACAGCAGATTCTCACCTGTGTACACACAGTGGTTAAATGGCTAGCACTTCTGCCTAGCAGCACTAGGGTCATTAGTTCCAATTCCAACCACAGCACCACCTGCCTGCAGTTTGCATATTCTCCCTTTGCCTGCGTGGGTTTCCTCCGGGTACTCCGGTTTCTTCCCACCCTCCAAAGACATGCTGGTAGGTGAATTGGCTCCTATCTAAATTGGCCCTAGTTTGTATGAATGAAAGTTAGAGACCATAGCTTGTACGCCCCTTGAGGGTTAGGGACTGATGTAAATGTACAATATATATATATATGTAAAGTGCTGCATAAATTGACGATGCTATACAAGTACCTGAAATAAATAATTAGCAAAATTGTGTATTTTTTAGGAAAATTGTTCGAATGTTTATGCTACTTAATTTATCACTGAGTTTTTTGAAGCAACATATTACATGTCTATGTTAAGAGGGCAAAACAATACAGGTGAAACTCGAAAAATTAGAATATCGTGCAAAAGTTCATTTATTTCAGTAATGCAACTTAAAAGGTGAAACTAATATACGAGATAGACTCATTACATGCAAAGCAAGATAGTTCAAGCAGTGATTTGTCATAATTGTGATGATTATGGCTTACAGCTCATGAAAACCCCAAATCCACAATCTCAGAAAATTAGAATATTAAATGCAATCAATAAAACAAGATTTGTACATAGAACAATATTGGACCTCTGAAAAGTATAAGCATGCATATGTACTCAGTACTTGGTTTGGGCCCCTTTTGCAGCAATTACTGCCTCAATGCGGCGTGGCATGGAAGCTATCAGCCTGTGGCACTGCTGAGGTGTTATGGAAGACCAGGATGCTTCAATAGCGTCCTTCAGCTCTTCTGCATTGTTCGGTCTCATGTCTCTCATCTTTCTCTTGGCAATGCCCCATAGATTCTCTGTGGGGTTCAGGTCAGGCGAGTTTGCTGGCCAATCAAGCACCGTAATCCCACAGTCATTGAACCAGGTTTTGGTGCTTTTGGCTGACTTCATTTTCCAGCAGGACTTGGCACCTGCCCACATTGGGCAGGTGCCAAGTCCTGCTGGAAAATGAAGTCAGCATCCCCATAAAGCTCATCTGTGGAAGGAAGCATGAAGTGCTCCAAAATCTCCTGGTAGACGGCTGCGTTGACCTTGGACTTAATGAAGCACAGTGGACCAACACCAGCAGATGACATGGCTCCCCAAATCAACACAGACTGTGGAAACTTCACACTGGACTTCAAGCATCTTGCAGTGTGTGCCTCTCCATTCTTCCTCCATACTCTGGGTCCTTGGTTTCCAAATGAGATGCAAAAGTTGCTCTCATCAGAAAAGAGGACTTTGGACCACTGAGCAACAGACCAGGTCTGTTTTTCTTTAGCCCAGGTAAGACGCTTCTGGCATTGTTTGTTGTTCAGGAGCAGCTTGACAAGAGGAATATGACATTTGAAGCCCATATCCAGGATCCGTCTACATGTGGTGGCTCTTGATGCACTGACTCCAGCCTCAGTCCACTCCTTGTGAAAGTCCCCAACACTTTTGAATGGCCTTTTCCTGACAATCCTCTCCAGGCTGCGGTTATCCCTGCTGCTTGTGCACATTTTTCTTCCACACTTTCCCCTTCCACATTACTTTCTATTAATGTGCTTTGATACAGCACTTTGGGAACATCCAACTTCTTTTGCAATTACCTTTTGAGGCTTTCCCTCTTTATGGAGAGTGTCAATGATGGTTTTCTGCACAACGGTCAGGTCAGCAGTCTTTCCCATGATTGTGATTCCTACTGAACCAGACTGAGAGACCATTTAAAGTCTCAGGAACCCTTTGCAAGTGTTATGGCTTAATTAGCTGATTAGAGTGGGACACTTTGGCCCTGATTTACTATTGGGCATGGGCGCATATTCGTGGGCGAACGCCCAATTTTTATGGGCGACCATCTATTTTTACCCCGCAACGAGATTTACTATTGAGCAGCGCCCATAAGCAGATGCCCAATCGAATTTACAAAAAGACACACGCCCGGAATCAGACTCACAAAGCAGACTTGCTAAGAAGCACGTCTAACACCATGAAAAATCACTGCAGAGACATGTTCACTTAGAAATTTGCTTTGCCAAATATCAGGACTTCACTTTAAACAATATCTGCTATTTCCAAAAAAATTAAGAATGTGTTAAAAATCGTTTTTTTCAAGGAAATCGACACAGTAAAAATCTAGACGCCCGTGCAGTGTCTTTGGCCGATATAAATGCGCATGTGCAGAACACATTTTAGGTGTCTGCCATGGGTGTTTGCTTTTTAGCCACTGCCCAATAGTAAATCTCACTGTGGATTCCTCTGACAGCCGGCACTCGGTCGAGTCTACTGTGTTTAATAAACATCACTAAGCGTATCTTTATGTATTCTAATTTGATTTCCTTAGTTCTAGTGATTCTATTTTTGTTTCTTATCCTTTATAATTATTTCTGTAATGATTATACTTATTTCGAAGGTCTAGATAATATTTATTTTGACAGCTGAATGTAAAAATAAAGGTCCGCAATAAAAAAAACAAAACAAAAAAAAAAAAAAAACAGCGTGGGTCCCCCCTCTCATCCTTACCAAGCCCTTCAGGTCTGGTATGGATATTAAGGGGGAACTCCACGCTGAAATTTAAAAAAAAAACAGCGTGGGTCCCCCTCAATATCCATACCAGACCCTTATCCGAGCATGCAGCCTGGCAGGTCAGGAAAGGGGGGGGGGGGGGACGAGCGAGCGCCACCCCCCTCCTGAACCATACCAGGCCACATGCCCTCAACATGGGGAGGGTGCTTTGGGGATGTCGATGAGGACAAGGGCCTCTTCCCCACAACCCTGGCCAGTGGTTGTGGGGGTCTGCGGGCGGGGGGCTTATCAGAATCTGGAAGCCCCCTTTAACAAGGGGGGGCCCCCCCACGTGAATGAGTCTGCGGTACATGGTCCCGCCACTCATTCACAAAAAAACTAAGTGTGGTGTAAAAAAACCACAGTACAGGGTCTTTGACAAGTCCTTTATTAAAACAATGTCCCCCGAAGTAGATCCAACGTCAATCGTGGCGGCGGCGACCCGATAAAAGAAAAAAAAAAAGTTCCGCTTCCAGCCTTGTGAAGAAAAGGCTAGCTGACATTTCTTATATAGGTATCGGGCGGGGCCAGCCGGGGACATCATCCGAGTGACCCGCCCCACGTCACATGCTTGCTGTTCCCGGCTGGCCCCGCCCCATACCTATATAAGAAATGTCAGACTGTCTCCTGCATTCAGCTAGTTAGCCTCAGTAGAGAGGATGATGTCCCCGGCTGGCCCCGCCCCATACCTATATAAGAAATGTCAGCTAGCCTTTTCTTCACAAGGCTGGAAGCCTCGGACGGGAGCAGAACTTTTTTTTTTTTTTTTTTTTCGGGTCCCTGCCGCCGCCGTGATTGACGTTGGATCTACTTCGGGAGACATCGTTTTAATAAAGGACTTGTCAAAGACCCTGTACTGTGTTTTTTTTTACACCACACTTTTTTTTTTGGTGAATGAGTGGCGGGACCATGTACCGCAGACTCATTCACGTAGGGGGGAGCCGGGATCTGGGGGCCCCCTTGTTAAAGGGGGCTTCCAGATTCTGATAAGCCCCCCGCCCGCAGACCCCCACAACCACAAGCCAGGGTTGTGGGGAAGAGGCCCCTGTCCTCATCGACATGGGGACAAGGTGCTTTGGGGGGAGGGGGGCCCCCCCTGCCCCAAAGCACCCCCCCCATGAGGGCATGTGGCCTGGTATGTTTCAGGAGGGGGGGCCGCTCGCTCGTCCCCCCCCTTTCCTGACCTGCCGGGCTGCATGCTCGGATAAGGGTCTGGTATGGATATTGAGGGGGACACACGCTGTTTTTTTTTTTAATTTCAGCGTGGAGTTCCCCCTTAATATCCATACCAGACCTGAAGGGCTTGGTATGGATGAGAGGGGGGACCCCACGCAGTTTTTTTTATTATTTATTTAATTCACAGAAATAATTTAAAATTCAGCTGTCAGTGGGAAACCCCGATGACAGCTGAAACATTCCTTCTGTCCCTGCAGAGAGCTCCGCTATTATATTTGACATTAAAAAGTATAGAGACTGCAACATTGTATCTATTTGTATCCATTTCGGATACAGATGTTTTTATTTGGATACATATAGATACAATGTTGCAACCTTTATACTTTTTAATGTCAAATATAATAGCGCAGCTCTCTGCAGGGACAGAAGTAATTACTTCGCTATTATATTTGCTGGCCATAGGCGGGGCGAAAATCGGACAATTTTTTTACCATTGGTGGTAACGTCGGCCCATTGAACAACCGATTTTTTGTTTTTTTTGTTTTTTTTTTTAAACGGTCAGTTTTCGCCCCATCTATGGCCTGCATTTTTCTTTTTCTTCTTTTTCTTATTCTTTTCTTTTATTATTTTTCATTTTCTTCTTCTTTTTCTTGCAGGTCATGGCTCATGTGCAGATTTTTTATCTGTTAAAAGATCAGCCAATTTGCCGATTATTGCAGCTAAAATCAGCCGATCTGCAAAATCGGCAGATTTTTATCCAAATTTACCAATTAAAAAAAGTTGCAAAATCCCCAAAAATGGCTGACCAATTAACCCACTAACGGCCTGAAAATCAGCCGATAGATGGGTCAAAAATCGGCTGATTTTTCTGCCGAAAAAAAAATCGAACGATTTTCGGGCCGTTAGTGGGTTAATTGGTCAGCCGTTTTTTGGGATTTTGGCACATTTTTTTTATCAGTAAATTTGGAAAAAAAAATGTCTAACTTTACTGATAAACAAAATATGCTAAAATCCCAAAAAATGGCCGACCAATTATCCCACTAACGGAAGAGGCCTTTGTCCCCACCTGCCGGGCTGCATGCTCGGATAAGGGTCTGGTATGGATTTTGGGGGGATCCCCAAGCTGTTTATTTAATTTTGGCGTGGAGTTACCCCTTAATATCCATACCAGACCCGAAGGGCTTGGTGTGGATGGGAGGGGGGACCCCATGCTGTTTTTTATTTATTATGGTGCTGGTTTTTAAATGTAATTCTCCCTTTTTTTTTTTCTTGACTATAGCTCAGAAATTCACCTGTCACTTCCCCCAGCTAAAAGAGAAAGTTTTCTTGGAATTTATATCCCTAAAGGAAACAATGTTTACTTTGAGTTTATTTAAAGATACAAAGTTTTCTGTAACTTCGGGGAAACTGACTTCTAAGCTTGTGAACTATAGTGAAGAAAAAAAAAAGGCTGGCATTTGCATTTGAAAATCGGCGCCGACATACACTTTGTATTGCGAAAAATATTATTAACAATTGTGTAAACCGAGGCAATATTTTCAATGGATTTTCATTCGTAAACCAAAAATTACGTTAACCGAGGCGTTGGTAAACCGAGGTACGCCTGTATTAGTATTGCAATACTTTGTATTGGGATACATAGAACCAACAAACATCTGAATTGGCAACATAGCACAACATTTGTGTCGCATTTGAGATATCTGGCTAGTTACACTGACCTTGCCCAGGGACCTAGGATTGATTCACACCACAGAAATACAGGTGGGATTAGTGTTCAACAGCTCCGTGGATTAGTGGTTAGCACTACTGTCTCACAACGCTAGGGTTGTTGGTTTGAATCCCAACCACAGCAATGAATTTGCATGATCTCTGTGTGACTACCCTAACATACATGTGCTGGTGGCAGCATCTTTGCTTTCTGTTTAAATGATCCCTAGAATGTGAATTAGAATGAGGCCTTGTCTGTTCAAACACCTTTAAAGTAGCACCTTATGTGAATGTCAAACCATGGGATGAGATAAGGGCCTGGACTAATGATTGATTGGATAATGCTGGTTTGCACTCCACATCCTTTGGGAAAGTTTGTTAAACCATGAGAAGAGTGAGCGAAAGAGATGGATTTAAAAAAAAAAAAAATGGCATGGAGTCCCGTCCCCCCGCCAAATCCATAACAGACCCTTATCTGAGCATGCAGATACCACATGCCTTCTAGGATTTATTTCATTTGTTGAATTGCCTGCTTGGTTCACACTAGATGTGATTTAAAATTGTGCTTTTTGTTGGCAATTTCACCGTGTTTTCTGTAGATTTACCAATGAGCTATTGCGTTTTCTATTGTGTTTTGCATTGCGATTTCTATTGTAGTCTATATGTGAAATCGCTACAAAATGCTGAAAAAGTTAGACGAGAACTACTTTGGAAATTGTGCTGCAGCAAATCACTTATGTTAAGACACTCACATCCACATTCATTAGATTGGATATCAGGTACAATTTCAATTCCCAAATCGCACCTGAAATTGTGCACCCTGGATGCGACTTGGCATGCGATTTGCATGGCATGCGGCTTGCAAATTGTATGCCAAGTTGCACCCTATTGTCTGCTATTAGAGCAGTCACATGGGTGTGTTTCTGACACTGATTTCTAAAGTAGTACATGTACTACTTTTGTGACGATTTGCATAGATATCTGTGTCAGATGTCTTGTAAATCGCAAGGAAATCAGCATCTTCACTGTACGTCGCACAATTTCTAAATCGGCTTTGATGTGACCGCGGTGTAAGGCCTTTTTATGTTTGATTTCCTGAGTGTTTTTCCAATTTATGGGAAATGCCGCATACTAGCAAAAGTGAATTGACATTTTCAGTATTGCATGCGAGATGTGGTCATGTGACTGCCTTAACTCATGCGATAATCTGGAGTGAATTGTGCCCATAGGGCCAAGCAATATTGCCAATAGGGTTCCCTTTCACATTCCTGTTCAATGTGCTGTTGTATGCTGTACAAGTACACTTCACTTTGGCTTTCTTTCTGACTCTGATTTGTGGGGCCTGTATACCAAGGGTTAACGCAGGTGGGAAGAGGATTCAGGTGCAAACACTTTCTCTGACTAAATGAATGACTGTGGTGGGTGTGGCCTACCTTATATAAGGAGATGCAGTTGGGGCTGATTTTTGCCTTGTATAGGCACATTATTTCTGCATGTCCTTGTCTGTGGTGGTTTGGGGGGGGAGGAAGAGATATTGTAGTGAATTGCCCCCAGGCCACACTCACGCTGTGTTTTGATGTGGGCTGTAAATGTTTTGCATGTTCTTCCATCTAAGGTGTTTGTGTGTTATTGTACAATGATTCTGTTTATTACCTTTGCATTGTAATCCTAACACATGTCCATTGCTCTGCTCTTCCAAGTTTGCTTTATTTAGAATGAAATGCAGTTTTCAGACAAACATGGTGAGAAATGTATGTGTGGGGGATTTGGGGAGGGGGGAGGTGTTTATATTTTGGCATGTATGTATTTTTATATTGATATTTCGATCTGTAGCTTCTGTGAATAAGCCCAAGTGATTCATATTAACCGTTGGTTTCCTGCTGTAACCTGTGAAAGCACAGTTCATTATAAGTATAATCTTTTAGATTGTAAGCTCTTATGAGCATGACCGTTTTATTTTAGCAACATCAATCCTGCTTTTTTTTTTTTTTTTTTCTCACACCAATTTATTGAATGTAGCTTTTTGTTGCTGTCCAAATAAATGTGGAATGTGTATTTGATCAATAAACATTTGTACTATGTATTTTTTGGGGGGATTATTTCATGTTCTAATTGTATGTTGCACAGTGGCTAAATGGTTAGCACTTCCCCCTGGTAGTACTAGGGTTGTTGGTTTGAATCCCAGCCATGGCACCTCCTGCCTGGAGGTTGCATGTTCTCCCTGTGCCTGTTTCCTCCGGGTACTCCGGTTTCCTCCCACACTCTAAAGACATGCTGGTAGGTTAATTGGATCCTGTCAAAATTGGCCCTAGTATATGTATGAATGTAAGTTAGGGCTCTTAGTATGCCCCTTGAGGGTTAGGGACCCTCAAATAATGTGAATTTACCACATCTATATGTAAAGTGCTGCGTAAATTGACAGCGCTATATAAGTATCTGAAATGTACTAGCAGCCCTAACACTTATTTTTGCTAACTATATAATATGCCCAAATCTTCCTTGTTAGAGCGCACATGTGCAAGTATGTCCAAAATAACAAACCAAAAGCCCCCTATTGCATGACAAGACCATGTTATGTACCAATGAATAGGTCATGTTCAATGTGCAGCTTGCTATTTTTCTACAATCCTCTTAACAGTAATAAATTGGCCCCCAATTTATGTTGACTTTGGGCCTTTACTGGCAAATATATATTCGCCAATGTCATATACACACAGTATAGCTGCAAACATACATTCACCAATGCCAAATCTACAATAGAACTGCAAACATATTTGCGAATGTCATATACACAATGGAGCCGCATGTAAAATTGCTATGGTGCAAAAATAAACGCCAAAACGGCTGTTGGAGGAGGAGCTAGAGAAGCTGTCATACCGGAAATACGTCATGACGTTTGCACACACACGGAAGTGTGAGTGGATGGGAGTGTAGTTAGGAGAGTTTAGTGGTAATTTGCAAGTCTATTTTTTAGTTTTGTGGAATTCCGGACCACATCTGGACATGGCGAGATCGCTGTTCTCCACCGAGGAGCTGATCCTCATTTGCTGGGGAAACATTACTAATAATTGTTGTATTTTCAGTTGAAAACATGTCCAATTCCTAGATCCATTGAGGTACATAGCAGAGGTTCAAGGTTCTTCCTAACTATACAGGTGGCACAGACACAAGCATACACCCAGGGCCACTGTTAGATATCATGGGGCCCCGTACAGCATACCTGACAGCCCCCCACCGCCAGAGAAAATATCCAAATTATATTTATGGTAAAAATACACTAAAAACATTATTAATGGACATAATCCCAACCATATTCCTGTGAAATCTAAATGATAAAACTGTACTGTTCATAAATAAAGCTGTGTGAATGGGGCATTTTTTACTTTTTTTTTTTTTCCTCAGCTCTTCAATTTCAATGGCCTGCCTAATGTGTGGGAACATGCAAAAATACTGCAGGCATATTATTTTAAAAGTGTGTTGCACCTAACTGTGCACATCTGCAAAGGGCATTGCATTTCTTTGCTGTGCTGGAAAATGTGTGTTCTTGCATGCGTTTCTGCACCACCAATGGTGTGAACAAGTCCTAAGGGCCAGTTCACACTATAGAAACAGTCTAGATGTGTTCCTGATCCGTTTTTGCATGCCCTTTTTGGCATACATGTTTTAGTGTGTTCCAGTCCATTTTGGATGCGTTTTGGACACGTTGCACTGCATTTTTGTATCCCTTCCAGTTAGTTTTTTCTACTTTCTTTTTATTCAATTTAATTAGGGACATGTGCGTTTTAGTACATTCAAGGACGTTTCAATGTGTTCCAGTACAGTTCTGTGCAGAAACAATGCAGCGTGGTCAACTTTATTTACAGCACCTGCAATGCACTGAAAATGCAAGCGCTGATGTGAACTATGACATTGACAACCACATAACCTTCTTTCTGTGCGTTTGTGATGCCAAAAAAGCAACTGACACACATGTAGTGTGAACTGGCCCTAAAGGTTATTAGAGGTCAGGGAACGGGACTGACCAGGACTTGTGAATTCAATCAGACTAGTGGTGAGATACAATCAGCAATTGTATAATAATGTGAGATCTGAGCTGTAGCTGATAGAAAATGAGACACATTCACTTGATCAGTAAATAGATAGTTAAAGAGTGGGGCGGTGATCCATAGATTTGCATATGGGACAGGTGATGATGGGGTGGGGGAGGGGGTCAAGTTGTATAAGGAGACAGATTTAAAAGAAGAGAAAAAAGTTACAATGAAATATACACAGCATGAAACTTGCACATTTCCTAATTGGCAGTAGAACAGGACGCAGGTAACATTCAACCACTTTCTAGTCATTAGGCAAAATCATAATTGATTGATCAATATTCCTGGCACTGACACAACCCAGAAAATTGATCTCCATTTTTTTAATGTTCATAAATGTCAAGGAGCTTATAATCTAAGGACAGAAACTCAGCCATGTAACTAGGCCCAATGAACCCAACAGCATGTCTTTTAAGTGTTGGCAGAAACACATCCATACAGGGAAAGCATGCAAACTGGGATGTAGCAATGACTGGGATTAGAACCCATGACCCAAGTGCTGTAAGTTCTGAGCTCTAACCACTAAACCACTGTAGGAGACACAGTTTGAGCTACAATGTAGAATAGTTACATTGTTTAAAAATGATAAAGCAAGCGCTGGTCAAATGATATAGACTACTAAAATGGTATTACACAAGATAAATATAACCACGAACAGTAGTGCATGAACTCGTGAAAGGTAATCCACCCCTGTGACAGTGTACTACACTATTAAGCACCTTTCTGGCTCCTGTGGCTGAGCTAATTCCTCCCCAGGACCATTTGGGCACCCACCCTGATGGATGGATGGATGGAGCTGGATGACTAATCCATAGCTGCCAGCATACCGCTCCACCCCCAGATGTGTGATGTGTATAACCCATGCGCATTAATACTCTTGTTCTGGTGAGTGTAGACCAGTCCCAAGGGTGGTTTACCTTTCACGAGTTCATGCACTACTGTCCGTCATGGAGAGACCACACGTGCCATTCATAGGCACTCTCTGAGTTGGTACTCTGACATGAAGGACATTCCATTATTCAGGAATGATTATATGAACTTATTTTAGCACCATTTACCATTTTACATCATTGTTGCAATTCTTTGCACTTTTTGGTTTTTACATGCGTTCATTATTGATCACATGCATTTATAGCGCTGCACTTGTCTTTAACATAAAATAGTTACGTGATTAAAGAGAATGAAGATATATAAGTATATTGGGATTTGAGATATAAGTGTGAAAATGTTTAACATTTGAAAATAGAATGTATGACATTCATTAGTAAATGCATTAGTTTCCTGATCATTTTGAAGTAACAGAAAAAAAAAAAAAATTCTAATATAGGTGTACTATTTGTTATTCTAAATCAGTGGTTCTTAACCTTTTTGGAGGTACTGAACCCCACCAGTTTCATATGCGCATTCACCGAACCCTTCTTAATTGGAAAAATAAAATATGATTTTTAAAATTCAAAACATAGGTATATATTTATACATAGGTGCACAAAATGAACAAAACCATTAAGAACAAAGAACAAAACCATTAAAACATGATTTTCACACAAAAACAAAATAATGAATATTTACCGCAAATCAGTGTGACTTCTGCTGTTATCTTTCAGAGGCCAGTTCAGAAATGCGCGGCATTACCTTGGCAAGTGCCACTCTCATGTCATTTTCGCAACAAAGTCTGTTCCTTTTCTTCGTCTTTATGTCCAGCATCCTCGAAAAGGATTGCTCGCAAAGATATGTTGTAACAAACGGTATGAAAATTCATCCCCCATAGTAATTCATCCCCCATATAGTAATTCATCCCCCATATAGTAATTCATCCCCCATATAGTAATTCATCCCTCATAGTAATTCATCCCCCATAGTAATTCATCCCCCTATATAGTAATTCATCCCCCATATAGTAATTCATCCCCCCTATAGTAATTCCTTCCCCATATAGTAATTCCTCCCCCATATAGTAATTCATCCCCCATAGTAATTCATCCCCCATATCGTAATTCATCCCCCATATCGTAATTCATCCCCCATATAGTAATTCATCCCCCTATAGTAATTCATCCCCCATATAATAATTCATCCCCCATATAGTAATTCATCCCCCATATAGTAATTCATCCCCCATATAGTAATTCATCCCCCATATAGTAATTCATCCCCCATATAATAATTCATCCCCCATATAGTAATTCATCCCCCCTATAGTAATTCATTCCCCATATTAATTCATCCCCCATATTAAGTCCCCAAGTCCCCCCTGTGTCAATTCACTTACCTTTGCTCCGCGCGTTCCTCTCGCTGTATTCCCGCGCCGTTCCGGTCTTCAGGGCGGACTGTGAGAGGAGCCTAGCTCCTCTCACGTTCGTCACGCTGCCCCGCCTACACACATCCTGACAGCCAATCACTGGCTATCAGGATGTGAGTGGCAGCGAGACTGGCCAATCATTGCATTTGAGTCCCTGCCGCCCGAGAGGAGGGAGGGGAGCGGGCGCCCGGCACACAAGAGCCGCGGCTTGCCGACCACTGGGCATGTCATCACAAATCATATGAGTCAGGTGTGGGTCACCTCCGCCGAACCCCCGAGACTGACTCACCGAACCCCTGGGGTTCGATCGAACCCAGGTTAAGAACCACTGTTCTAAATATTCTCTTTTACTAAGACAAAAACGCCAATGTTAATAAAGCTTGCGCTTGTGCGCCATCTAGCGAACATATACGGTATTGCACCTAAACATGTGCCAGACGCGATTCCACATTTACTAATAGCAAAGTAGACGTTCGTCAATGAGATTTCTAGACGTCGCTCAGAAGACTGACAGGTCTCGATTGATTTAATTAAGTCTGCCTGAATGGTCAGAATCTGATATTAGACTCACGTCTTAGTGAATCAGGGCCTTTGAGTCTACAATATTACACCTTTTCGCAATATCCTAATTTACTGAGATTGTGGATTTGGGGTTTTCATGAGCTGTAAGCCATAATCATCACAATTATGACAAATCACGGCTTGAACTATCTTGCTTTGCCTGTAATGAGTCATCTCATATATTAGTTTCATCTTTTAAGTTGCATTACTGAAATAAATGAACTTTTGCCCGATATTCTAATTTTTCGAGTTTCACCTGTATATTACATTGTATATATGGAGTGCATTTGCATTAAACAAATACCTATGCTTTAGTCTGACGTCAGTCTCAGCATGAAAATGACCTAGACACAAGCAAACAGACATTCCCATCAAGCAATTACAATGCGATATAAAATATTGATTGAAGCTCTGGATGCCACTAAGATGATTACAGATGATGAAACTCTCTCAAGATCAACAAAACTCTTCTCATACAAACATTGTAAGAGTTGAAGTAAGCAGACAATTTAGTGAAGATACAAATGAAAGCAAGTACATTATAATTGGTGTACATACAGTATATTTCCTGTTTACCAACTTTTAATGTCATTTCAGACCGGACTATGTAACAGCATGATAAACTACAGGAGCAGAGGTTTACCTGCAAGCCACAAATACATTTGTGATTCAGCGTTTAGTATTTCCTGCTGAAATCTACATCTATTAAGCAAATGTTTGTTTAGACTGCCTAAAGGTAAGTTTTCCGCAAATTATTTGACCTCTAAAAACTGGAAAAGTAATTGCAAAGCCTCAGTTAGTAAACACAGCATGTTTAAAAATACATTATAGCAAGAAGCTACCATATACACATCAGTCATTATTCGTCTGGAAATTAAAAGCCACTTAAACATGTCGACTAATGAACTATTAAAAGGTATATTCAAATTAAACAAGAACATTTTGCATTTAAAGGGTTAGTTCACCTTTACCAAACACTGCCTATGCAGATAAGGGGGATCTATGGATAAACATAAGCTGTGCAGCTTTGATCAAAGTTGAAGAATGGCCTTGCTATAGGTGTAGGCCATATACGTACTTTATGAAGCTTGACTGGAATACTTCTAGGACATTGCTAGAGGCCTAGTGTTACTGCTTACTTTCTCCATCACAAGATTGAGCTCTCAGTTCTGAGATCAGAGCTACTGTATCATAGGAGAGAAAGAACATGTGAGGGGGGTCGAATCAAGAGAATGAGCTCACTTCTGTGATGATGAAAGTGAGAGATAACATTAGGCTTCTCTTAGATGTATTCCAGTCAGGCTTCATGTATGTAAGTATGTAAATGGCCTACACCCATAGTAAGGGCACTATTCAACTTTGGTCAAAGCTGCACAGCTTGTGTTTATCTACAGACATCCCTGATCTGCATATGCAGTTTTTTTTGGTAAACTATGTCTTTAACCACCTTCCACCCACCATATAGTAATATGTCGGGCGCAAGGTGGTTCTCTCGTTCTGGGAGGACGTCATATGACATCCTCCCATTCTCACTGCGCATGCGCGGCTCAGGGAGCGCACAGCGCGGCGATCGGTGGTGTGCTGTGTCCCTCGGACACAGCGGATCACCGATCACGGAAAGAGCCGAAGATGTCGGCTCGGTCATGTGATCAGCTGTGTCCAATCACAGCTGATCACATGTAAACACGGAAATGCCGGTTATCGGCATTTCTCTCCCCTCAAGCGGTCATGCTGATCAGTGTGCCCTGATGATCAGTGTAGTCCCAGTAGTGCCACCTGTCAGTGTTCATCAGTGCCTCGTGCCAGTGCCCATCAGTGCCACATATCAGTGCCTACCAGTGCACATCAATGCCCCATATCAGTGCCCATCTGAGCTGCCTTTCAGTGTCACCCATCAATGCCAATCACTGCCACCTATCAGTGCTGCCTATCAGTGCCAGTCAGTGCTGCCTATCAGTGTGCATCAGTGCCGCCTATCAGTGCCTGTCAGTGCCACCTAACAGTGTCGCCTAACAGTGCCAGTCAGTGCCGCCTAACAGTGCCATGTATCAATGCTGCCTTTCAGTGCCCATCAGTGATGCCTGTCAATGCCCATCAGTGCCACTTACCAGTGCCTCCTCATCAGTGCCCATCAGTGCCACCTATCAGTGTCCATCAGTGCAGCCTATCAGTGCCCATTAGTGCAGCCTCATTAGCGCACATCAGTGAAGGAGAAAAATCACTTATTTACAAAATTTTATAACAAAAACTAAGAAAAACATTTTTTTTTCAAAATTTTCAGTGGTTTTTGGTTTGTTTAAGAAAAAATAAAATACCCAGAGGTGATTAAATACCATCAAAATAAAGCTCTATCTGTCACAAAAAAATTATAAAAATTTCATATGGATACAGTGTTGTTTGACCGCGCAATTGTCAAAGTGCGACAACGCTGAAAGCTGGAATTGGCCTGGGCAGGAAGGGGGTATAAGTGCCCTGTAGGCTAGTGGTTAAACTATGGAGCTGGTCTACTTTCAAAGTAGCGTACACATTCACATGCACACACTGGGAGCTTGGGGCCAGATGACATACTGGTGTTTGGTAGTAGAAAAGTTGGGTGTCAGTGATTGTGGCAGTGATGATGGATGACCACTGGTATTGAGGCAGGTGACAATTGTTGGTGACTGACTTCCACCCCACTGAATAGTCTCTTTACAAGGATACTGAAGACTAGGTTTGAGAACATCTACATGTATATTGAAACCAGGGTCAGTTAAAGTAGATCTATAGTCACAGTATACGGTTTAATTTTATGACATTATGATAGCAATACATACCATAGATGTTTTTTGGCAATCCAATATACTGTAAGCTTATTTAAAAAAAATCTGCTTTCATGTTGTGAGTTCTGCCTCCCAAAGCATGTCTCTTCTGCAATAAGGAGTTTCCTGCTCACAGTTTTTATTAGTTGAGTTTAGTCCTGCTTGAAGTTTGATAGGGTTGTCAATGCACCAGAACAGACAAAATGGATGTGGATGTATTATTTGGGAAATCAAAAGTGGTGCAAGCACACTTCTAAACATAAAAAATGGAAGAGATGCTGCTGCTAATTAAAAGAAGGCGCACAAGCTTCTTTGTTAATTAGGAGTGATCAGTTCTTTGTTCTGATGACATGTCAGACAGGCTCAGAACAGGACAAAGGAGGAGGGTTGTTAACCATGCAGGTTCTGCTCATGCAGTGTAATCACCACACAAGCAGAAAGGGATGTGAGCTGCCTGTGACATACCTGACTGTGGTGCCCGAGATGAGGATGGTGGCCTCTTGCAAAATACCCATCCAAGCACCCCTGGTAATGGAGACAGGGACTGCTAGGGCAGTGGAAGCGTGCAGGTGTTAGGAAGCTGTTGTGGATTGATGCTTCACAGCATGGGAATCCGTGGATGCTGTTTACAAGCCTTGTTCAGCAGCAGCCAGGTGCAGGGTCAAAATCAAGTTCAAGGTCAGAAACAGGCAGAAGTCGGTAATGTGCTGCCAGTGAGGTACCAAGTCAGGAGGCAGAGACATAGTCAGGAATCCAAGCCGAGGTTGGTAACACAAGCGAGCAGCAGACATAACATGTAGGGGTGATCCATGCGAGAATTCTCAGTTGAATCCAGGGCAGGAACAAGGTTTGCAGGTTTTCAAGAATCAGGAACTAGAGCTGAAGACAATGCAGTATTGAAGCCAGGCAGATTCTCAGTTTAAATAGGCTGCTGGGTGCCACAATCTGTGGATGCGTGCGCACGCCTATGTGTACACACACGTGCTCACACGAATGCGCCAATGCTCATCCGTGTGCGCATTCTAGTTCTTGCTCATCTTGTTATGATCATGTGCAGAATTGTGCACATAGAAGCCCAAGAATGAGCAACTGCTGCGCAGAAATGAGCATCTGCTGTACAAGATTCCTGACACTGCCTGTTGACGGCTCACATCCCATATGACAGGTTGCATCTAGCAGGAATCTGCAGCAGTTTTCAATATGGAAATCTTGCATATCCCCACTGTTATTTGAGGATAGACCTGTGCTAGTCTCTATTTCACTCTAGAATAGAAACTGGCATAGGTCGTGCATATAAACCTGAAACAGGTCTATCGGCTTAATGTGGTGCAAACCATTCCTGACATTCTCCTGCACCAATATAATAGCACAGTAAGCTCAGTTAATTCCCTGAAATGTAAGTATGCTTCGTGAATGGTTTTGTGTTATACAATGTATGAAAACTTGGCGCACTCCTTACCAGGTGCTTGCAGACCACTGAAGTAATACACAGTCCCCGTCTTTCCCCACCTAGGCCATCAGCTTGTTAACATGTGCCAAAAAGTTTCTAAGCAAGTCCTTTACAAATGATACAGGCAAAAAATGCAGAGTGTACTGGTGGTATGGTTGTTTTAGTGCTATGCTCTAGTCCAGCCATTCTCTCCCAGGGTTCCATGGAAACCTAGGGTTTCCTCCAGAGGTTGCTAGGAGGCCCTTGAGCAATGGCTGACTGACCTTCCGAATGATGATGCCTGCACAGTTCCTGGGCCAATGCCATCTGCATGATTCCCAGATCTTTTTTAGCTGTATGTAAAGGTAGTAATGTAACTACCACTGTATGGGGGGGGGGACATTCTTCTCACTGATTCCCAATGTAAGGCATTTTTAGCCCTGATCTCCAATAAACTGGTTTTAGTAGGGGTTTCCTAAGACTTGAATAGTATTTAAAGGGTTCCTCTGGGGAAAAAAAGCTGCTTTAGTCAGTCCCTGCACCACACTAAAATGGTAGCTTCAAGGTATTCTGTAAATAAGACATAACATAGGCTTGATAGGCATTGCTGGATTTCTGGAGTACTTGCAAACCTCTAAAATGCACACATGAAGGGAAGGTTAAAAGCACAGGTAATTTCAAGGCAGAGTGTCAAAACTTGATGGATTTTTGCTTTCAGGCAAACGGCCTGATGGGTTCAAATTCTGGTTCAAGTAACCAGTTCCCTCATCAATAATTGCCAGCCTTGGAAGAAAGAACCGAGAGTTATCTTAGAGCAATATGACGCACATGCGCCAAGTAACCTGATAATCAGAGCCATCCCCCAGAATCCTTTATTCAGGACATTTTTAGGTCTTTGTCTTGCTCTGATAAACACAGTTATTTTGCTTCCAGCTCCCCTGACAAAAGAGACAGAGAATGTTCTACTGCAAAGTTCAGCAAAGGCTTCTGGGGAAACGCCACAAAATTAACATAAGAATGCTTCAGCTCTGAGAGATTCATTGTCCACAGCATGGCTGGGAATAGGAGAGGGTGAAAACAAATGTTAAAAAGCCAAGCTAGAGACCTTGTATCAGTAAAAAGGACAGGGATCTGGCTTGTTATAAACAAGGGGCAGCCTGGGAAAATCATCACCTCTCTGCCTTCCTGGAACATGGCTTTGATTGTTGCAGTGATCTGGATACAAGCGAACAATGCTACAATGATGCATAATGGGAAGATATTGAATGGACTTGCTTTACATTAAAGATAGCCAGTGCCCGACTCATATTATAAGGCTAAATCAAGCAGTAAAAATTCACACCTACTATTGGACAGAATTGGTGTTTGAGCATAATAAATGGAATAATATGCAATGTAAAAAAAGAAGAACACCATAGCAAAATTGTATGAGACCATGTAATACTAAAATTACAGACAGGGGCCATTATACAGCAAATAATGTAGTATACTTTTGTCAGCAGTTAATAAACCAGGTCCTATTTTTGATGCAAGGTTAGTTTAAGAAACAGTTTAAATGAAACCAAAAACATAAAATGTTGCTTAAGTGTGATGCTGGTAGCTCTAGCTATCTCCCGATCGGGAGTCTCCACTGCTTCTATCTCCTCTCCCTGTTTTCCTCCCCTTGCTCTGTTTGAGACACTGGTCTCTTGTACACTTAGGTCTTTGCACCATTAGTAAATCAACACCATCATTTGTGATGTTACATCTGGTGTCGAGGTTAATCTATGATGCGAGAACTGTCATAGCGGGGAGTCACTTGCTCATGGTGTGCTAAAGTAATTATGCTGTACATGGCTCGCACTGTGGATTTATTTTTATGTATCGAAGTGTCTTCTTTTTCTGGAAGTTCTTGTTGACGTTTGAGTCAATGGGGTTTATTTACTAAAGCTGGAGAGATAAAATCAGACTCCCTTCTGCATAGAAACCAATCCGCTTCCAGGTTTCATTGCCAAAGCTTCATTGAACAAGCTGAGGTTAGAAGCTGATTGGTTTCTAGGCAGAAGGGAGTCTGATTTTGGACTCTCCAGCTTTAGTAAATAAACCCCAATGTGTCTGCATTTGTGCAAAATGTAATAAAACTTTATTCTTTAAATAAAATTAAAAAAAAGTAGGCATTTAGTAAATTATTAGGTGCAGCATCTCAAATTCCAGCTGTTTTTGTCCTGAAGAAGGAAACCCAGCCTGCCTGCCCATAGATGGATCAAATCTCGGCCACTCCCTGCTGGACTGGCTGGGATTCAATCCATCTATAGTCAGCTTAACTGTTCAATTGTGTGCAGATGAAATACAGTAAGTAAAGAAGAATTTGCTTTTGACATTACTGGATAATTGACATTTGAAGATTCATCACTCCTTCTGTAAATCAGTTTGAGAAAAAACTGCACAGTGCACAGGACAGCACTGGATTTCTGTCAGGAACAAGTATTTTTTGCACTTAAGGGACAGATAATATATCACTGAAAGCATTTTACTAACAGATCAAAGGGAAGAAAATAGAATAAATTCATTGTTAGGGTTCCTGATGGTGACAATAATGAACCATGTCTGCATAATGTACATTGAAGCTCGTATGTAAAGTGACTAAGGATGGACACAACTGGAAAAGTAGGAAGTACATAAATTAAAGTTTTTCTACAAGGACCTGTGCTGCAGGATAACCAGGTATTATCTGAATAAAAGCTGAAGATTTAAATACATTAAAACATTACTTTAATAACCTGTTAAAGCTTATACAAGATTTCAGTGTTTGGAAGTTTCATATGCTTTAATGGTCTGTCTCGCAATCACACTAGTAAGGATGTAGCATTACCCTTTAGGGTTCCTTTACACTGCAATCCCAGCGTTCAGTGTGCAGTTCCACATGCGCAATTACTTGCATTTGTGCAATTTTTATGACATTATTTGATTTTTTTTTTTAACCGAACTGCATTTATATACAGTTGTGTGGAATAAAATTACAGCATGCTGTACTTTTTTAAAGCACTTCTTTTTCTTCTATGTAAGAGTTTGTATTGCTTGAAAAAGTGGCCCTACTGCATATGGTGTAAAAGAGCCTTAGTCGATATCCTTATTCTCCAAAAATAATCCATATACATCTACTACATAATGGCCTGGTAATCTATTTTTCATAAAATCATTTCTTTTTGTGTTTTTCTGCCTCCTTCTAATATTCTCCCATACCCCCTTGAACCTCTCCTTTTCCCTCTTACTTCTGTTTGTTTGGAACAAGCAGTGGACCAGTTGTGGCCATGTGCACTGCTCTATACACACACAACAAATCACATAGTCCATCGTGGGAGTGAGCAAGAGAGGGTGGCTATAATCCTACATACAGTAGAACGAATGCAGCCACTCTCTAACAGAAAGTTGGATTACAGCAGAGAAAAAGGTAATAGAAAAAGCCATAAAAGGTAAAACGAAATACTCCAAAACTTATATATATATACACACACATACAGTGTGTGTGTGTGTGTGTGTGTGTGTGTGTGTGTGTGTGTGTTGCAAAAGTATTGAGTCATAAAATGTATTATTGATGATATACAGAAAAAGTGAGCGCTACTAATAGAAATTCAAGTGAGCCGCTAATAGCACTAAAGATGATCACAACCACCTTTGGTATAAATAAAATAAGTAAAGTGCAGCGCTAAAATGACAATTGGAAAAGTTCAATCTCCAAAGTTCGATAGAAAAGCGACCTAGACACACACATAAATGTTCATAGGATCAAGCAAATGATAAATGAACACAGCTGAAATCGGGTCCGGGAAATGGCAAGAATGCACACTCACCGACCGCACATAGGGAATGCGCGGTCAGCATCCCCTCTGAAGATGTGCCTTAGCACGAAAGGCCTCAGGAGGAACTGACAGCCTGTGACGCCTCTCTACCACCCAGACCACGTGGAGGTCTGGGCGTTTGCTTTTAAAGGGTCAGTAACATACTTTTTTATATAAATTTTATTTCTGTGTTCTCTGGCCCACTGCCAGCAATATTACTGACCTGGGTTGTTAACCCTTTCTTCATCAATAAATTTGGATATACTACACTATGGGTACTTTTCCATTTTTTACCCCCCACTGAGGGGTCGGCAGACACAGCTGCATATCACCCAGAGGAGGGATACCTGTACCTGGAAGGGACATGTGCCGTGAGTGATCCATTCCAAACTGAGGAGACCATATTAGCCCAGCAGATCGTTTGAGGACATCTCTCCCTGTGGGATATCGGTACTCGTTTGATTGGATACATAACAAAACGCGCATTCCCTATGTGCGGTCGGTGAGTGTGCATTCTTGCCATTTCCCGGACCCGATTTCAGCTGTGTTCATTTATCATTTGCTTGATCCTATGAACATTTATGTGTGTGTCTAGGTCGCTTTTCTATCGAACTTTGGAGATTGAACTTTTCCAATTGTCATTTTAGCGCTGCACTTTACTTATTTTTTATTTTTTTTTTTTTAAATGTATTATTTACACTTTATGACTTCAGAAACCACAATGCCTCCCAGTTCCGTGTGTTCAAAACGTGCAGTCTCCCAGCAGGGAAAGAGTTATGAAAAAACTGCAACAACATGGGTAATGCTACTCAGAAATCATTAAACAGAATACGCAGACGGCAGGATATTGAGCCAATAATCAATTAACGATGGTAGTAATTACAAGCCCTTCAATAATATATTAGCAGCAGAATAATAGAGTAAGAAATCGGTTAAATCTGCAATCATTATCAGCTGGAGGTCTTTAAGAGCTTTGGAATATCACTAAGTAGACTGAAGCTAGTGCCATTATAAGTACCATTTTAATTCACAAAAAAGGGAATTAAAGTGGAGTGAAAAACGCTAGTTTTCTAACTGCATGTACGAAGCATCTATTCATAAGGTTGGGGACTAATTTAAACAAGTAAAGTATTAGCTTGTTTTGTAGAAACAGGGCTCTTTTTCACAACTTTTTTCTGCTAGAAATGCCAATCGGCAATTTGGCTAACACTTGCTGTCTTTATTTTTACAGACCAGACCAAAGACTCATTCATTGAAATAAATCTACTCTGCTCCTCCCAAGCATATAAGTATTGTATATGCAGAGAAACAGCGCCGGCTAGGTTCACAGCAAGCAAAATCCTGCTCTTTCCCAACTCACATTGAAAGGCACTGAATGCAGCTGAAGAAGCGGGCTTTGTCTCGTGAAACGCATTGGCATACATGAACAAAGTATCAACAGATATCTCTATGCTGGATCAACCAAAAACCCTGGCACTTTTGATGTCAAGGAACAACTTTAAGAATATCAGTAACTCTATGTATGTATGTATGTACAGTGAGGAAGTATTTGAACACCCTGCAATTTTGCATGCTTAAAAGGGCTTGGCCTTGGTATTTATTACACCTATATTGTTTCAGAGAGAAAATCCCAAAACATGGCCTGTTGGAGGTGCTTGAGGAATGTGGTTGGGGAACACTGCTGTTCCTTATTAAATGAGTCCTGGTGAAAGAGTTGCACCATTGTTTACATATTTCATGGAGGATACATAAGGACATCCTGGTCTACACAATTTAAAGGAGCTCTTTCGCAGAAGTTCAGTTCATTTTGTACTCCTGTGACCCGTTTTCAGCCAACAACAGGATAAAGTCCGCTGTCTGCTGATATCACTCAACCAGCCCAGGCTCAGAAAAGATCCTGACCACCCAGAAGCCTGGACCGACACCTGGCTCAGCCTCTCAGCGATCCATTGACAGACTGAGCCAGCCCCTCCCGCCCACTCCACAGCCCAGCGATCCAGTGAGTGCTGGAGGGACAGAATAGAAAGCTGGAGACTGACAGTCCTGTCATTCTACTCAGAGTGTAGGGGAGAATGGAGTGATCAGTGGTGTTTGATTGCTCAGGTCTCACTACAGAGCTGAAAGGGGACAGATGCAGCATCATATTGGTGTTACATCCAACTAGGTGTGTATGAATTTTTTCCATACTCATCTTTTAGGCGGGCAATACAAAGGTCAAAATTCAGCCAGTTCAGCAGGGACCAGCCAAATTTCAATCCATGTATAGTCAAGGAGGTTGTACAGAAGTTGGCCTACCAAACGACTTCTGTACAACCGCTCTTTTGGATTTTTCCTGCTTGATTGGCACCTGACAGCTCTGATTAATGTACTATGGTGGCTGGGAAGCTTCCCGGCTGTCAGAGTACAATAGCTCAGCGGTGAGCATTCACTCATCCACACCAAGTGTGCTGATGGGGAAATCAAGTCAGTTTATTTTTTTATTCAACTCACTGAAAAAAAAAAAAAAAACTGACTAATATATGGACTGTCTTAGAAGCGTATCACACATGCCAACTGTCCCATCAGTGGCTGCTTTAATGGCACATTTCACAGAACAAACAGATATGGATCCGGCCCACTTCTTGTACTGTGGTGGATTATCCCTGAATGGTGAACTCAAGAGCAAGTTTAAGCATTCAAAGACAAGGGTTTTTAAAATGATGTTTGTGCCCCATACAAATCTGGTTGGCAAAGTGAACCATTTTTCAGGGAATAACCAATAAGCGCCATATTTACCCTAAAATCTAAATCTAATTGCTGGCTGTGGGGTAAAACAGTTCTTCAAGTGGAATAAAAGTCCCACTAAAGAAAAGAAAAAAACAAACAAACAAGGAGCTTGATTTTTTTGACCAAAATAATATCCTTCTCCTGGTTTTGCATTTTTTCTATGTAGTGTACATCCCGATGGAATGATATAGACCCCAACGGGTCTAGGGCTGGCCTGGTTCGGATAATGCCCATGATCTTCAACAATTTTTCATAGATATAAGCCAGCCATTCTCCACGACCATGTTGCCAAGGATACAATACATAGAATATTGTGCTCAACAACATGGCACCAGACAGTGGTTTTGATGGAAATCTGTCAATGCATGTCGGTGCCATGCAGGCTTTTAGGTCTTGGCTTATAAATGGCTACACTTCCACTTCCTCTTTAATCTCAGGACATTAGAGTGGGAGACAGGCAAACACTCACTCTTGTTTTCTAGCTTTAATACAACTAAGTATTTAACTGTAGTGAAATAGAAAAGCAAACAGAGATCTAGATATCCAGATTTAATGATTGGCAAGTAGATCTTGTCAGGATGGAAAACTGAAACCCTCTGTATTCCAGATACATATTTCCAGGATTAATTCTCCAATTTTACAACACTGTACCCATATGAATTTTTTACCATTTTTTGAGACAGATAAAGCTTTATTTTGGTGGTACTTATTCACCACTGGGATTTTTATTTTTTTTGCTATGTTAATGAAAAAGTCCAAACATTTTTTTTACATTTTTATATTATTTATGTTTTTTTTTTTTGTTTTACATACTGTCACCCTAGCAGTATAGTGTCACCATGGTGTCACCAGTGTCTGCTGCGCTTGTGAATGAGCCTTTAGTTGCAATGGGCAGCGGCACCCTTAGGACTCATTCACACATAAAGTAATCCCTACTCCCTTTAGATGCTGAGGTGTACACATGCTGCAGCACAAATTAAACCCCGTCGGTTTTGGTGGGTGCTATCACCTGCCAATCACAACACATTTTGCCGCTCTGCAAGAAACTGCATGCTTCTGTTGAGTCCAATGGGTTAAAGCAGGCGGTGAGAGAGCAACACAACGCTGCCCGATTTAACCCCTTGTTTGCTGTACTGCACAAGGTTTCAGGGCACTTGTAAACTGGCCGCATTCTTTTGAATTCACTTCAGTAGTTAGACCTCATCTGGAATATGCAGTTCAGTTTTGGGCACCAATTCACAAAAAGAACATTTTGGAACTGGAGAAAGTACAGAGAAGGGCAACCAAACTGATAAGAGGCTTGGAGGAGCCCAGCTATGAGGAAAGATTAGAGGAACTGAATTTATTCTCTCTTGAAAAGAGGAGATTAAGGGGGGATATGATCAATATGTATAAATACATCAGTGGTTCATATAGTGAATTCTTCGTAGAGTTATTCTCCCTGAGGTCATCACAGAGGACAAGGGGGTACTCTTTACGTTTGGAGGAAAAGAGATTTAAATCTCGAAATACAGAAAAGTTTCTTCACAGTAAGAGCTGTGGCCAGCTCAGTTGATTGCTGTAAAAAAGGCGCAAATTCTTTCCTAGATACACACAATAACTGGATACTAACATTTTTAGGTAAAGTTGA
Source organism: Staurois parvus (assembly GCF_062004578.1). Taxonomy (NCBI): domain Eukaryota; kingdom Metazoa; phylum Chordata; class Amphibia; order Anura; family Ranidae; genus Staurois; species Staurois parvus. Next base: position 444,913 of record NW_028318124.1, read on the forward strand.
TCCAGGGAATATCCGATTGCCTCTCGGGGGATCAGGAAGGAATTTTTTCCCCTGCAGGAGCAAATTTCATCATGCTTTGCTGAGTTTTTTATACTTTCCTCTTTTTTGGTTGAACTTTTTCAGCCAGACTAACTATGTAACTATGATTGACAGGTGCTACACCCACCAACCATGACAGGGCATAGAACTCTTGCTGTGGCATGTGTACACCCCTGGCCACTTCAGCTAATGAGGGTGCAGTTGGGGTGGCTCTGTAAAAACATGTCTTAACCCCTAAAACTGCAAATGTAAATTGATCCTTACTGTTCTAAGCCCCCAATAAGGTCGCTATCATATGGGTGCAGCGCAGTGCATCTGCGACTTTCCTGGGTTAGCTGCACTTTGCCATAGACTTCTATTATATTCAGAAGTTTTGGTGCCCTTTCAGAAAGTGCACCTACCCCACAGAATAAAATAGAAGTCTATGGCTAAGCCCAGTAAACCCACAGGAAAGCAGTAGGTAGATTGCACTGGACCCACAGTGTGGGTACACTGCAGCATATCACTTGGAAAGCAGCATTCTACTATTATGCCCAGTATATTGCTTCATACTGACCTGAAGGTCTCTTCTTTCCTGCTGCTGGCACCACTCTGGAGACTGCTAGCTGGGATAAGAGGTGGAGTGCAGTTGGTATCACTTTGCATGGGACAGAAGCCAGCATTACAGGAGAAGCATCTGCTTATGCAGCTCCAACTTTACAAGCAGTCCCTCTGCATTGCACTCTATTTGATGCTCTGGGATGTGGGGTTAGCAAGCCCAGACTGCGATCTACCAGTCACCTGGCCACAATCTACTGGTAAATCGCGATCTTTGGGTTGCTGACCCCTGTGCTAGGACTATATGTTAAACTAACTCTTGTCCCTTTTTCCGTGACCAATCTAACCCACCCTCCCTCTCTACAGATGAGTATTTACCAATGATTCGGCACCTGCAACCCCTAGTTTCTGTTTACAAGTCCTCTTTCTACTGGCCATGTGTGCACATTACAGCCCTACATTTGACAGCTCGTCCACCTACTCCTTGTGATCGGGAGGCGTAAAAAAGGGAAAAAAGGGCATGCGTTTTTGCATTAGCATTTAGCCACATTTTAGATCAAATTTTTTATATCATTTTTTTTTTTACATAAGAAAAAAAAAGTTTTCTCAAAAACCGTCCAAAAATGCCGACTTGCTGCATTTTACAGCGAGTTAACAGCTATAAAAACTCCTCTAGAAACCCACTAGTTCTGTTTTTCTTTCTGGCCAAAAAACATCCCTGCCAAAAAAAGCTGATTAAAGCCTATGTGTGCATGGACACATAGGCCCTGATCTACTATTGTGCCTGGGCGCATTTCCGTGGGCGAACGTCTACTTTTTATGAGCGACCGTCTACTTTTACCCCGCAACAAGATTTACTATTGAGCAGCGTCCATAAGTAGACGCCCAATCGAATTTACTAACGAGACACATGCCCGGAATCAGACTCACAAAGCAGACTTGCTAAGAGGCATGTCTAACACCATGAAAAATCACTGCAGAGACATGTTCACTTTGAAATTTGCTTTGCCAAATATCAGGACTTCCCTTTAAACAATATCTGCCATTTCACAAAAAATTAAGAATGTGTTAAAAATAGTTTTTTTAAAGCAAATCAACACAGTAAAAAACTAGACGCCCGTGCAGTGTCTTTGGCCGATATAAATGCGCATGTGCAGAACACATTTTAGACGTCCTCTGTGGGCGCTTGCTTTTTAGCCACTGCTCAATAGTAAATCTCAGTGTGGATTCCTCTGACAGCTGACACTCGGTTGCGTCTACTGTGTTTAACAAACAGCACTAGGCATATCTTTATGTATTCTAATTTGATTTCCTTAGTTCTAGTGATTCTATTTTTGTTTCTTATCCTTTATAATTATTTCTGTAATGATTTTACTTATTTTGAAGGTCTAGATAATATTTATTTTGACAGCTGAATGTAAAAATAAAGGTCCGCAATAAAAAAAAAAAAAAAAAAAAAAACCAGAGTGGGTCCCCCTTCTCATCCATACCAAGCCCTTCAGGTCTGGTATGGATATTAAGGGGGAACTCCACGCTGAAATTTAAAAAAAAATCCATACCAGACCCTTATCCGAGCATGCAGCCCGGCAGGTCAGGAAAGGGGGGGGGGGACGAGCGAGCGCCCCCCCCCCCTCTTGAACCATACCAGGCCACATGGGGGGGTGCTTTGGGGCAGGGGGGGCTCCCCCCCAAAGCACAACCCTGGCCGGTTGTGGGGATCTGCGGGCGGGAAGCTTATCAGAATCTGGAAGCCCCCTTTAACAAGGGGGCCCCCAGATACCGCCCCCCCCCTACGTGAATGAGTCTGTGGTACATGGTCCCGCGACTCATTCACAAAAAAACAAAGTGTGGTGTAAAAAAAACACAGTACAGGGTCTTTGACAAGTCCTTCATTAAAACAATTATTTTACACTTTTTATTATAAGCACATAGCACTTTAGTAAATTTGGAGCGCGGTTATAATTTGATTATTGGTTAATATACGCACATCTAGGGAGAGTGGGCAGCATAACCGGTGATCCAGTATATACAGTTGTGTCCAAAATTATTCAACCCCCACTGAAATTGAGTGTTTTGGCCAGTTTGACATTGCTTTTGATCATTCAGTCATCTTGCTTACATTTACATTAAAGAGGCACTTGTAGGTCAGACAAATATAACATAACAGTTATAATGAAATAACCACAAATGTCTTTTCTGTGCTCACAGCATTATCAGTTTTATTCAACCCCCAAGTGACATTCAATCTTAGTACTTAGTACAGCATCCTTTTACAGTTATAACAGCTTTTAAACGTGAAGCATAGCTTGACACAAGTGTCTTGCAGCGATCTACGGGTATCTTCGCCCATTCTTCATGGGCAAAGGCCTCCAGTTCAGTCACATTCTTAGGCTTGCGCACTGCAACTGCTTTCTTTAAGTCCCACCAGAGGTTCTCAATCGGATTTAAGTCTGGTGACTGCGATGGCCACTCCAAAATGTTCCAGCCTTTCCTCTGCAACCATGCTCTAGTGGACTTGGAGGTATGCTTGGGATCATTGTCCTGTTGAAAGGTCCAACGTCTCCCAAGCCTCAGGTGTGTGACGGACTGCATCACGTTTCCATCCAATATCTCCTGGTACTGAAGAGAATTCATGGTACCTTGCACACGCTGAAGCTTCCCTGTACCTGCAGAAGCAAAACAGCCCCAAAGCATGATTGACCCTCCACCATGCTTCACAGTAGGCAAGGTGTTCTTTTCATCATAGGCCTTGTTCTTCCTCCTCCAAACATAGCGTTGATCCATGGGCCCAAACAGTTCTAATTTTGTTTCATCAGTCCACAGAACACTATCCCACAACTTTTGTGGTTTGTCCACATGGCTTTTGGCATACTGCAGTCGACTCTTCTTATTCTTTGGAGACAGCAAGGGGGTACGCCTGGGAGTTCTGGCACGGAGGCCTTCATTACGCAGTGTGCGTCTTATTGTCTGGGCTGAAACTTCTGTACCCACATCTGACAAATCTTTTCTCAGTTCCTCAGCAGTCACACGGGGACTTCTCTCCACTCTACGCTTCAGGTAGCGCACAGCAGTCGAAGTCAGCATCTTCTTTCTGCCACGACCAGGTAGCGTTTCAACAGTGCCCTTTGCCTTGAATTTGCGAATGATGCTTCCTAAGGTGTCTCTTGGTATGTTTAACATCTTTGCAATCTTCTTATAGCCATTGCCCTTCCTGTGAAGAGAAATCACCTCTTCTCTTGTCTTCCTGGACCATTCTCTTGCCTTCACCATGTTTGTAACCACACCAGTAAATGTCTAGAAGGAGCTGAGTATCACAGTCATTTTAAAGCTGCCTAATTGGTGCTTATTATGCTTGATTGCTGCTCGGTGACATCCACAGGTGTTTTCAATACCTGATGGAAAGCACCTGTATGAACCTCTGTTCTTCAGAGTGGTAGTCTTTAAGGGGTTGAATAATTGTGGCAATGAAGAAACCACATAAGAACCATTTACTACTGTATTACATAAACAATTGATGTCATTTTAGTTGCATTTGGGTAGTTACAACGTCCTTGTAGGATTTGATTCTGAATACAATTCCAAATGTACACTATAGTCCCTAAACCCCTTTACAGCATTGGGGGTTGAATAATTTTGGACACAACTGTATATATATATTTTTTTTTTTTTTTTTCTTTTTTTTGTATATTTTTGTATATTTTGGTGGCTCACAAGCACATTTATTTGTTTATTAGAACATATAGATACAATGTTGCAACCTTTATACTTTTTAATGTCAAATATAATAGCGCAACTCTCTGCAGGGACAGAAGTAATTACTTCGCTATTATATTTGCCAGCCGTAGACGGGGCGAAAATCGGACAATTTTTTTTACCGTTGGCGGTAACGTTGGCCCATTGAACAACTGATTTTTCAGTTTTTTTTTTTTTTTTTAAAAAAACGGTCAGTTTTCGCCCCATCTATGGTCTGCATTTTTCTTTTTCTTCTTTTTCTTCTTTTTTTTTATTCATCTTTTTCATTTTCTTCTTCTTTTTCTTGCAGGTCATGGCTCATGCGCAGATTTTTTATCTGTATAAAGATCAGCCAATTTGCCGATCATTGCCGCTAAAATCGGCCGATCTGCAAAATCGGCCGATTTTTATCTAAATTTACCCATTAAAAAAAGTGTGCAAAATCCCCAAAAATGGCTGACCAATTAACCCACTAACGGCCCGAAAATCAGCCGATTTTTTTTTTGGCAGATTTTAGACGTAGATGGGTCATAGATGGGTCTAAAATCTACCAATTTTTCTGCCGAAAAAAAAATTGAACGATTTTCGAGCCGTTAGTGGGTTAATTGGTTTTTTGGGATTTTGGCACGTTTTTTTTTATCAGTAAATTTGGAAAAAAAAATTTCCAACTTTACTGATAAACAAAATATGCTAAAATCCCGAAAAATGGCCGACCAATTATCACACTAACAGAAGAGGCCCTTGTCCCTATTAACATGGGGACAAGGTGTTTTGGGGAGGAGCCCCCCCTGCCCCAAAGCACCCCCCCATGTTGAAGGCATGTGGCCTGGTATGGTTCAGGAGGGCGGGGCGCTCGCTCGTCCCCCCCCCTTTCCTGACCTGCCGGGGTGCATGCTCGGATAAGGGTCTAGTATGGATTTTGGGGGGATCCCCAAGCTGTTTTTTATTTAATTTCAGCGTGGAGTTACCCCTTAATATCCATACCAGACCCCAAGGGCTTGGTGTAAATGGGAGGGGGGACCCCATGCCGTTTTTTATTTATTATAGTGCTGGTTTTTAAATGTAATTTTCCCTTTTTTTTCTTCACTATAGCTCAGAAATTCACCTGTCACTTCCCCCAGCTAAAAGAGAAAGTTTTCTTGGAATTTATATCCCTAAAGGAATCCTTTGTATTGAGATACATAGAACCAACATACATCTGAATTGGCAACATAGCATAACATTTGTGTCACATTTGAGATATCTGGCTAGTTATACTGACCTTGCCCAGGGACTTAGGATTGATTCACACCACAGAAATACAGGCAGGATTAGTGTTCAACAGCTTCGTGGATTAGTGGTTAGCACTATTGTCTCAACGCTAGGGTTGTTGGTTTGAATCCCAACCACAGCAATGAATTTGCATGATCTCTTTGTGACTACCCAACATGTGCTGGTGGCAGCATCTTTGCTTTCTGTTTAAATGATCCCTAGAATGTGAATTAGAATGAGGCCTTGTCTGTTCAAACGCCTTTAAAGTAGCACCTTATGTGAATGTCAAATGATGGGATGAGATAAAGGCCTGGACTAATGATTGATTGGATAATGCTGGTTTGCACTCCACCTCCTTTTGGGAAAGTTTGTTAAACCATGAGAAGAGTGAGTGAAAAATATGGATTAAAAAAAAAAAAAAAATTAATGGCATGGAGTCCCCCCCCCCCAAATCCATAACAGACCATTATCTGAGCATGCAGATACCGCATGCCTTTAACCGCTTGCCGCCCTGCCACTGTGTATATACGTGTGCAGGGCGGCAGTGGAGCGCAAAAGCACGTTTTACAACGTGTTCCGCGCTCCCGACACATTCGCGGGTAGGGGGCGCGCGCGCGCTCCCGCCGACATGCGGGTGACAGGATTCGATCCAGGAGGGATCAATCATTAGATTTCAGCCAGTGGTTTCTGGCTGAAATCACATGATCGGTCCCTGTCCTGTCCTGTGTTGACATTTACACAGGGCAGGATATGATGTCATTCTTCTCTGCCTGGACACATTCCGTTCCAGACAGAGAAGAAGACATCCAAACAGTGAGTAAAACACTACACACTGACAGTTAGAACACTCTAGGTAACATTTAACCCCTGATCGCCCCCCCCCAGTTAACCCCTTCACTGCCCTGTCACCAGTGTCACTGATCAGTGAAACGATTTTTACTGATCAGTGTCGCTGGCGACTCCCGATAGAGTTAGCGCCCCTCCCAGATAGCGCCAGTTTGCCCGCTAATACACCAGTAGTCCCGTCTAACCCCTTGATCTCCCCCCCCCCCCAGTTAACCCCTTCACTGCCCTGTCACCAGTGTCATTGATCAGTGAACCAATTTTTACTGATCACTGTATCAGTGTCGCTGGCGACTTCCGATAGTGTTAGCGCCCCTCCCAGATAGCACCAGATTACCCGCCAGTACACCAGTAATCCCGTTTAACCCCTTGATCGCCCCCCCCCCAGTTAACCCCTTCACTGCCCTGTCACCAGTGTCACTGATCAGTGAACCAATTTTTACTGATCACTGCATCAGTGTCGCTGGCGACTTCCGATAGTGTTAGCGCCCCTCCCAGATAGCGCCAGTTTGCCGCCAGTACACCAGTAATCCCGTTTAACCCCTTGATCGCCCCCCCCCCCCCGTTAACCCCTTCACTGCCCTGTCACCAGTGTCACTGATCAGTAAACCAATTTTTACTGATCACTGTATCAGTGTCGCTAGCGACTTCCGATAGTGTTAGCGCCCCTCCCAGATAGCGCCAGATTGCCCGCTAATACACCAATAATCCCGTATAACCCCTTGATCGCCCCCCCCCCCCCTGAGTTGACCCCTTCACTGCCCTGTCACCAGTGTCATTGATCAGTGAACAGATTTTTACTGATCACTGTATCAGTGTCGCTGGCGACTTCCGATAGTGTTATCGCCCCTCCCAGATAGCGCCAGTTTGCCCGCTAGTGCACCAGAAATCCCATTTAACCCCTTGATTGCCCCCCTCCCCCCCCCAGTTAACCCCTTCACTGCCCTGTCACCAGTGTCATTAATTACAGTGAACAGATTTTTACTGATCACTGTATTAGTGTCACTGGTGACTTCCGATAGTGTTAGCGCACCTCCTAGATAGCGCCAGTTTGCCCACTAATGCACGGGATTTTTTTTTAACCAAAAACATGTAGCAGAATACATTTTGGCTTAAATTTATGACTAACTTTGAGTTTACGATATATTTTTTATAGCTGAAAGTAGAAAATATTGTTTTTTTTCAAAATTTGTGTTTTTTTTGTTTATAGCGCAAAAAATAAAAAGCGCACAGATGATCAAATACCACCAAAAGAAAGCTCTATTTGTGTGAAAAAAAGGACGTAAATTTCGTTTGGGTATAGCATTGCATGACCGCGCAATTATCATTTGAATTAGTGCAGCGCCAAACAGCAAAAAAAGGCCTGGCCATTAAGGGGGGTAAATCCTCTGGGGCTCAAGTGGTTAAAGATTTATTTCCTTTGTTGAATTGCCTGCTTGGTTCACACTAGATGTGATTTAAAATTGTGCTTTTTGTTGGCAATTTCACCGTGTTTTCTGTAGATTTACCAATGAGTTATTGCGTTTTCAATTATGTTTTGCATTGCGATTTCTATTGCAGTCTATATGTGAAATCACTACAAAATGCTGAAAAAGTTAGACGAGAACTACTTTTGAAATTGTGCTGCAGCAAATCGCTTACGTTAAGACACTCACATCCACATTCATTAGATCGGATATTAGGTACAATTTCAATTCCCAAATTGCACCTGAAATCGTGCACCCTGGATGCGACTTGGCATGCGATTTGCATGGCATGCGACTTGCAAATCGTATGCCAAGTCGCACCCTATTGTCTGCTATTAGAGCAGTCACATGGGTGCGTTTCCGACACTGATTTATAAAGTAGTACATGTACTACTTTTGTGACGATTTGCATAGATATCTGTGTCAGATGTCTTGCAAATCGTAAGGAAATCAGCATTTTCACTGTACGTCACACAATTTCTAAATCGGCTTTGATGTGACCGCAGTGTAAGGCCTTTTTATGTTTGATTTCCTGAGTGTTTTTCCGATTTATGGGAAATGCCGCATACTAGCAAAAGTGAATCAACATTTTCAGTATTGCATGCGAGATGTGGTCATGTGACTGCCTTAACCCATGCGATAATCTGGAGTGAATTGTGCCTATAGGCTAGGGCCAAGAAATATTGCCAATAGGGTTCCCTTTCACATCCCTGTTCAATGTTCTGTTGTTTGCTGTACAGGTACACGTCACTGTGGCTTTCTTTCTGACTCTGATTTGTGGGGCCTGTATACCAAGGGTTAACGCAGGTGGGAAGAGGATTCATCAGGTGCAAACACTTTCTCTGACCAAATGAATGACAGTGGTGGGTGTGGCCTACCATATATAAGGAGATGCAGTTGGGGCTGATTTTTGCCTTATACAGGCACATTATTTCTGCATGTCCTTGTCTGTGGTGGTTTGGGGAGGAAGAGATATTGTGGTGAATTGCCCCAGGCCACACTCACGCTGTGTTTTGATGTGGGCTGTAAATGTTTTGCATGTTCTTCCTTCTAAGGTGTGTTTGTGCGTTATTGTACAATGATTGTGTTTATTATCTTTGCATTGTAATCCTAACACATGTCCATTGCTCTGCTCTTCCAAATTTGCTTTATTTAGAATGAAATGCAGTTTTCAGACAAGAAATGTATGTGTGGCGGGTTTGGGGAGGCAGGAGGTGTTATTATGGCACGTATGTACTTTATATTGATATTTCAATCTGCAGCTTGTTTTGTGAATAAGCCCAAATGATATTAACCGTTTGTTTCCTGCTGTAACCTGTGAAAGCACAGTTCATTATAAGTATAATCTTTTAGATTGTAAGTTCTTATGAGCAGGACCGTTCTATTTTAGCAACATCATTCCTGTGGGTTTTTTTTTACACCAAGATATTGAATGTAGCTTTTTGTTGCTGTCCAAATAAATGTGGAATGTGTATTTGATCAATAAACATTTGTACTACGTATTTTTTGGGGGGATTATTTCATGTTCTAGTTGAATGTTGCACAGTGGCTAAATGGTTAGCACTTCCACCTGGCAGCATTACTGTCGTTGGTTCGAATCCCAGCCACGGCACCTCCTGCCTGGAGTTTGCATGTTCTCCCTGTGCCTGTGTTTCCTCCGGGTACCTTGGTTTCCTCCCACACTCTAAAGACATGCTGGTAGGTTAATTGGATCCTGTCAAAATTGGCCCTAGTATATGTATGAATGTAAGTTAGGGCTCTCAGTACGCCCCTTGAGGGTTAGGGACTGATGTGAATTTACCAGATCTATATGTAAAGCGCTGCGTAAATTGACAACACTATATAAGTATCTGAAATGTACTAGCACCCCTAACACTTATTTTTGCTAGCTATATAATATGCCCAAATCTTCCTTGTTAGAGCGCACATGTGCAAGTATGTCCAAAATAACAAACCAAAAGCCCCCTATTGCACGACAAGATCATGTTCTGTACCAATGAATAGGTTGTGTTCAATGTGCAGCTAGCTATTCTTTTTCTACAATCCTCTTAACAGGAATAAATTGGGCCCCCAATTTATGTTGACTTTGGGCCTTTACTGGCAAATATATATTCGCCAATCTCATATACACAGTATAGCTGCAAGCATACATTCACCAATGCCAAACCTACAAACGAAATGCAAACATATATTTGCGAATGTCAAATATACAATGGAGCCGCATGAAAAATTGCTATGGTGCACAAATATACACAATGGAGCCGCATGAAAAATTGCTATGGTGCACAAATAAATGCCAAGACGGCTGTTGGAGGAGGCGCTAGAGCAGCTGTCATACCGGAAATATGTCATGATGTTTGCGGAAGGACGTTTGCACACACCCGGAAGTGGGGAGTGTGAGTGGATGGGAGTGTAGTTAGGAGAGTTTAGTGGTAATTTGCAAGTCTATTTTTTAGCTTTGTGAATTGTTCTTTTGTGGAATTGCAGACCACATCTGGACAGGGCGAGATCACTGTTCTCCACTGAGGAGCTGATCCTCATTTGCTGGGGAAACATTACTAATAATTGTTGTATTTTCAGTTGAAAACATGTCCAATTCCTAGATCCATTGAGGTACATAGCAGAGGTTCAAGGTTCTTCCTAACTATACAGTTGGCACAGACACAAGCATACACCCAGGGCCACTGTTAGATGTCATGGGGCCCCGTACAGCATACCTGACAGCCCCCCACCGCCAGAGAAAATATCCAAATTATATTTATGGTAAAAATACACTAAAAACATTATTAATGGACATAATCCCAACCATATTTCTGTGAAATCTGAATGATAAAACTGTACTGAGTTCATAAATAAGCTGTGTGTGTAATTGAGGTGTAATTGAGGTTTTGGGGCTCATGGGTGCTGTGGCCTGTAGAGTGGGAATCAGTGGTTTGTTTTTGTGGCTATCGCCGTTTGCAGGCAACCTATGTTACATTATGGAATTGCTGCAGGTCATAATTTGACAAGCATATGGGTGCAGGTGTACAGCCCTGAACACAGACAGTGAGCATTCAGGGCCACTTCCCCACACCTTCACACCTGTCAGATTAAAACCTGTGTTCATACAGCTGCTGTGTCCCCATAGTGTAACAGGTGGCTCTAGCCACATAAACAGCCCACTCATTCATGCTGTACAGGCCAGAGGACCTGTGTGAATGGGGCATTTTTTACTTTTTTTTTTTTCCTCAGCTCGTTAATTTCAATGGCCTGCCTAATGTGTGAGAACATGCAAAAATACTGCAGGCATATTTTAAAAGTGTGTTGCACCTAACCGTGCACATCTGCAAAGGGCATTGCATTTCTTTGCTGTGCTGGAAAATGTGTGTTCTTGCATGCATTTCTGCACCACCAATGGTGTGAACAAGTCCTAAGGGCCAGTTCACACTATAGGAACAGTCTAGATGTGTTCCTGATGCGTTTTTGCATGCCCTTTTGGCATGCATGTTTAGTGTGTTCCAGTACATTTTGGATGCGTTTTGGACACGTTGCATTGCATTTTTGTATCCATTCCAGTTAGTTTTTTCTACTTTTTTATTCAATTTAATTAGGGACATGTGCGTTTTAGTACATTCAAGGACATTTCAATGTGTTCCAGTACAGTTCTGTGCAGAAACAATGCAGTGTGGTCAACTTTGTTTACAGCACCTGCAATGCACTGAAAATGCAAGCGCTGATGTGAACTATGACATTGACAGTCATATAACCTTCTTTCTGTGCGTTTGTGATGCCGTAAAAGCAACTGAAACACATGTAGTGTGAACTGGTCCTAAAGATTAATAGAGGTAAGGGAACGGGACTGACCAGGGATTGTGAATTCAATCAGACTAGTGGTGATATACAATCAGCAATCGTATAATAATGTGAGATCTGAGCTGTACCTGATAGAAAATGAGACACATTCACTTGATCAGTAAATAGTTAAAAAGAGTGGGGCGGTGATCCAGATTTGCATATGGGACAGGTGATGATGGGGTGGGGGAGGGGGTCAAGTTGTATAAGGAGACAGATTTAAAAGAAGAGAAAAAAGTTACAATGAAATATACACAGCATGAAACTTGCACATTTCCTAATTGGTAGAAGAACAGGACGCAGGTAACATTCATCCACTTTCTAGTCATTAGGCAAAATCATAACTGATTGATCAATATTCCTGGCACTGACACAACCCAGAAAATTGATCTCCATTTTTTTTAACATTCATAAATGTCAAGGCACTTATAATCTAAGGGCAGAGACTCAGCCATGTAACAAGGTCCAATGAACCTAACAGCATGTCTTTTGAGTGTTGGCAGAAACACATCCATACAGGGAAAGCATGCAAACTGGGACGCAGCCATGACGAGGATTAGAACCCATGACCCAAGCGCTGTAAGTTCTGAGCTCTAACCACTAAACCACTGTGGGAGACACAGTTTGAGATACAATGTAGAATAGTTACATTGTTTAAAAATGATAAAGTGAGCGCTGGTCAAATTATATAGACTACTAAAATGGTATTACACAAGATAAATATAACCACGAACAGTAGTGCATGAACTCGTGAAAGGTCATCCACCCTTGTGACAGTGTACTACACTATTAAGCACCTTTCTGGCTCCTGTGGCTGAGCTAATTCCTCCCCAGGACCATTTGGGCACCCACCCTGATGGATGGATGGATGGATGGATGGCTGGAGCTGGATGACTAACTTATAGCTGCCAGCATACCGCTGCACCCCCAGATGTGTGATGTGTATAACCCATGCGCATTAATACTTTTGTTCTGGTGAGTGTAGACCAGTCCCAAGGGTGGTTTATCTTTCACGAGTTCATGCACTATTGTCCGTCACGGAGAAACCACACGTGCCATTCATAGGCACTCTCTGAGTTGGTACTCTCACATTCCATTATTCAGGAATGATTATATGAACTTATTTTAGCACCATTTACCATTTTACATCATTATTGCAATTATTTGCACTTTTTGGTTTTTACATGCGTTCATTATTGATCACATGCATTTATAGCGCTGCACTTGACTTTAACATAGAATAGTTACGTGATTAAAGAGAATGAAGATATATCATTATATTGGAAAATTAGAACTAGACATTCCAAATTATTTGAGATATAAGTGTGAAAATGTTTAACATTTGAAAATAGAATGTATGACATTCATTAGTAAATGCATTAGTTGTCTGATCATTTTGGAGAAACAGCAAAAAAAAAAAAAAATTACAATATAGGTGTACTAATTATGTTACATTCTAAATATTCTCTTATGCTAAGAGAAAAATGCCAATGCTACAATGCCCATGCTTGTGCGCCATCTAGCGAACATATCCGGTATTGCACGTAAAAATGTGCCAGACGCGATTCCACATTTACTAATAGCAAAGTAGACGTTCGTCAATGAGATTGCTAGACGCCGCTCAGAAGACTGACAGGTCTTGATTGATTTAACTGAGTTTGCCTGAATGGTCAGAGTCTGCTAGTAGACTCACGTCTTAGTAAATCAGGGCCATACTGTAGGATAGCATGCTGGGGAGTTTACTAGTTGTAGAAAAAAATGCCAAAAGCCAAAAACAGCAGCTGTAAAAATGTCCAGTGTCCATGAGGACTAAAGCTAGAGCTACCTGCAGCAGCTATAGTCGCTTTCTACAAGCTTATATGGGATGGAATGTTCTTAACCAGAAAAGGTCCAGCACTGATTTATCTTTTCCCTACCACATCCCACACATTCCTACTGGTCTGTGAGGCATCCCATTATTGTTATGGGCCAATAGGAATTTGTAGGGAACAAGTAAGCTCCAATAACCGGTTGCCATTTCATAAATCCCCACATTCAGGCATGAAGGAAGCAATTATAGCTGGTGCAGGTATGTACAGGTACCTGTATGTGCCTATATGCATGTTAGGGTTTGTTATAAGCTATATTGCTTTATCATTCATAAAAAGCACTGACACTGTACGAATGGCACTGGGCAGGAAGGGGTTAACATGTGGGGTGATCAAAGGGTTAACTGTGTGCCGTTTTACATTGTGTTCACTCTAAAACATTGCTTTGCATGACTGTGCTATGCAGAGCCATACAAAGCAGTGTGAAGGAGCTGACCAGGGAGAGATCTGTATTGTTTACAAACAGTTCTCCCCGTCCCCCCCCCCCCCGTCCCCGTCAGAGATGCTCGGCAATCACCAGGCGCCAGGCGAGTAATCACTGGCAGGGACATGGTGATTTGACATCCGAGGCCGCAAATGGCGGCACAGGTAGGGCGCGCGCCCGTTACCCGGAACTGCAAAATCACGTATATATACACGTGATTTTGTGCACCCATGCTTCTACTATAGGGCAGACAGGAAGCGGTTAAAGTGGAGCTAAACTTGAAGTGGAGCTCCAGTCAAAATGTAAAAAAAAAATAAAAGTCAGGAGTTACAACAACTGAAGCTGCTGACTTTTAAAAACAGCCACTCACCTGTCTCTTGATCCAACGGTCTTCAACCAGTTTCGCAGACCGTCTTCTCTCCCCAGCACTGGTATCTTCAGTGTGGACACCCGGCTGTGACAGCTTGCAGCTTCACAGCTGGGTGCCCACAGCAAGTAGTGCTGTGCCTTGTGAATGGGTCCGTAGTCTTCCGAGACCTGTCACATGTCCCAGAAGACAATGGGGAAACGGGAGGGAGGGCAACTTTGGCTTGTGATCGCCTAGGCGATTGCAGCAGAAATGGGAGCGGGTCCCTGTCAAAATCAGGTACCTGCTCCCCATCCCGCAAAGGTGCCAGTCTCTAACGGGGATCGGACGACAAGGCTTTAAAGCAGAACATCTCCTATTGGAGCTCCGCTTTATCGAATACAAACTGCATGCTGTGTCTCTTCTGCAATAAAAAACAATTACCTGCCTGAATGCACACGGAGGTGCACATGCACAATTCAGCGTGCATTTCTAGCATACTCCAACTTTGCCAGAAAGATGAACTCCCGTGCACAATTGAGGGGGGGGGGGCGGTTTGGGGTGGCCTCATTCCCCAATTGGCCAATCAAGAGGCCATAAGCACTGCCGGAAGAAGCTGGGGGAAATATGACAGTGGCCAGTGAAGGATCTAATCACTGGAATGAGGTGGTGAGTATTTCTGGAAGTTTAATTCTGCTTTAATGCAAAATCATCAGTGTAAACAGACCCCGATAGGCATGACTCCTTTGCTGGCCTGCTGAGCAACATCTTGGTGGTTGGACAAGCAAGTAAGCAATGCAATAGGAAAATATAAGTGGTCTCTCGGTGACTATGTCTCTGGCAACAACTGTAGTCCCTTACTGCATTAAACAGAGCATATATTTATATTGTGGATAAATTCACTAATTCACATTCTCAGTTACTGGCTAGTTTCAACTAAAGTCTCCGCTACAAGCCATCAAAGTGAACACTCCTAATACATCCACAAACGATAACCTTACCTGACAACAGGTAATCTATGTAAAATAACATTTATGAATCACCTCTAGCAAAGCAAATCTTATAATTGAGAATTGTAGCAGTGCTCTTGAATAGCTTCTCCCTGCTAGTAAGCAAAATGAATAGCAGAGCTTTTTCCGTCTCTGTGTTCAATTAGACTGGCCGAGCTACAGCCATACAAAGGATGTTTTACATCTGCCTCACAAAAAAACATTCAGCCCTTTATTTTAAAACTGGAAAATTTTCAGCAGTAATGTGAACGATTCTTTTTTTTTTTTTTTCTTGGAGACTTGTAGCTTATACTGAAAAAAAGTAATGAATGTGCTCTGCGGTTTACATATGGTTTACATTATCCCAGGCAAATCGGTTTCATTTGCTTTCCTCAACCATTACACTTGATCGATGTAACTTGTTTAGGCTAAAATGTTAATTTTCTCGTTCCAGTTGCCTATCTAGATAACTGCAAATCTTGTTACATTAATGTTCTCTCTGCACGGCTTTCCCTATTTCATCTCATTTTTTTGGACAAAGGAAAATGCGGGAAAAGAGGTACGATTTAAAGTTGGTCATCTGTCATTTTTAAACATTGAAGGAAGCAAACTTAGAGAGGTGGTCATCTTCTCTTATTAACAGACTGCAAAGACATTAAAGTGGTTCTAAACTCAAACCATTTTTACCCAGCATTAACGTTAAAAATGCCCAGCTTCCTGTTCTTGCCTCTGAATTACCTGACTTCTGTCCCCAATCCAGAGCTATCCCAGCTAAAGCACCACTCTCCTCTCTTCCTGGTCTCACAGGAGACACTCAGGGCAGCACGAACCATAGGCTCCTGCTGCTGTCAGTGAAACTTCTATTAGGGTTTATGTACACTGCAGCTGATAAACTCATGTTCAGGAGCTTTTCTGCATTTTTTTCAGCAGCCCCTGAACTCTCCCTAAGGTTTTCCTATGTGTCCATGTACACATAGTCGTTTACAGTCATTTACAGGCAGTTGAGTTTACAGTAGTTTTTTTGAAAACACCAAACTTGCGTTCAGGAGTAGATTTTATTTCCCGTGTTTCAAACGCCAAACGGTTGTAAACGCGTGTAAACATGGTTTACCATGTTTATAAGCGTTTGTGTTTTAGAAGCGTTTTTTTTAACTGTTCCATGTCCAGATGCTGTCCAGAGCCCTTTTTCATCATCAGAAATACATGCAAAGCGTTTTCCAGGTACTCAAATGGACCTAATACACCAGCGCAGTCAGTTCCAAGTTTCGCACGAAGGAAAAAATGGTAGAACGTGCTGCATTATGCTCATGATGGGATCCATAGTGAATACAACCAGAAAAGACAGGTAATCTCAACACATACTGCTCTCTCTGCTTCTGCTCTTTCAATTTCTCTCAAAATGTCTGAAATAGTTCATTTTTTACTGTTTTTCAGAGCATTCTGGGCATTTGGGAAGGTCTCCTGAGGTTATCTTTTAAAAAAGCTTCTAAACGCAAAAGCGCATAAACGCTGTATGCAAACGCGGCTAAACTGACGTTTTTTAACCTATGTTTTCCTTTTCCAATAGTCAGTTTCCATCGTTCAAAAGAGTTTTCCAAATGCCCCGTGTACATGAGCCCTTAGGAAGTAGCAGAGGCATGGCTTGCCAGCACTGTGTGTCTATGGATGCACCCAGCCTATCGTGGGAGTGCATGTACACGGGTGCCCCCCTGCTGAGGGGGCACTCAGAAGAAGGAGCAGACAACGCCAAGAGGAGATAAGGGACTGCTCTGTGCAATATCATTGCACAAAAGAAGGAAGTGCAGGGGTTAGACAAAAATATGGAAACACTACATGACTTGCAGCTGTGAAATTGATGACGTTTCACATTGAAAATGGAAGTGATGTAACACTCTTTTGCTTCCGCTGTGTAATGAGACACCTAGGTAACAAGTGGGAAGCCTCACCTTTTGTCATTCACTGCATGCGCGGCTAGTAATAAAGTCATGTCAGAGATTACTGAGCTTCAAAGAGGACAAATTGTTGGTGTCCACTTAGCTGGTGCCTCTGTGACTGAAGTTTCCATTTTATTTCTGGCGCCGCGAGGTACAGTATCAAAGATTATGACAGCATATACAGTTTCCGGGAAAACGTTGACTGATAAGCATAAGTGCAGTTGATATGGTCAACTGACCTAAAGAGACATTGCACAGGATTGTGACCCGGAACAAGAAACAACTGCTGCAAAAGTGACTGCAGAGCTCAATCTCAGTCTTCACAGGACTCAGTCTTCATGGTCCTAGAGCTGGCTTGCGTTCCAGCACGGCCACGGCTTTAGCCGGGGGATGACACTGCCTGTCGCACTGATCTATAGCTGTATTCCTCCAACTTTATTCCACCGGTCCTGTAGAGCGGCTTCTAAGAGATTTCTTATTCATCCTCCGATCATCAAGGCTTGCCAGCAAACAAGGACTGGTGATATGCCCATTTCTTCTCATCCTTGAGAGTAAATTTTAACCCCTTTTTTTACTTGATTTAAATAAAATTGATACACTTAGATGGCAGCACCTTTTGTTTGTTTGTTGTACTCGGTGTAACATCACCTTTTATATTCTACCAACAATTGGGTATTATATTGTGTTTTTGTGCATTAAAATTCAAAAAAGTTATTTTTCTCTAAAAATTGACATTTGAAAAATCACTGCACAAATACCACGGGATTTTGCAACACCCACCATTTTATTCTCTAGGACCGCTGCTTTACAAAAATATATAATATTTGGGGGTTCTAAGTCAATTTTCTAGCAAAAAATACGTTTTTACATTTACAAATCAGTATCAGAAAAGGCTTGGTCTTCAAGTGGATACAGTAACACATGGAATGGCAGGTCCCCTGCCCCATCTTGGCCTGTTTAGTGCTGTAGGTTAAAAAAAAAAATCTATATTTCTTCCAGCAATAATATTTAAATCGCTCCATTTCTGATGTGTGCATAAAGAAAAAAAAAAATCAGTGCATTCTCTCTAGAAAGCGAATCTGGTAAAACCAACTTCTTTTCCTTACAGGAACTCAAAAATACTTTAATTTAAAGCACTTTGTGGGAATTTCAATTATTTTGACAAAAAAAATTGTCCTTCACAGAAAAAGTGCTGTTTCTGCGCATATTAGTGAATGTTTAAAATAAAAAGCTGTGATTCCCATTAAGACTGCACTTTTTAGATAAAAACAAAAAAGTAAAAGAAATTTAAAGTTGATTCCTTTGATATTAAACTAACAGAATATTATCATGACATTACTTTTAGTATAAAACACATGTATTCCTCTATAATGCCAATAACCATATACATATAAATCGCTAATTTAAATTTCTAGTATTAAAGTGATTTACTACACTGCCTAACTCACATACTGAGCGAGTGGGTGGAAGCCACGACATAGGCCTGCTAGAGACGTGTCCCAAGAAGGAATTATAACAGTATCAATCATTTTAATATGGGACACATGAAACTAAAATGTTCCGTCAATAATATTTTATAGGCAAAGGATAAAAACTGTAGTTATTTATAAGGGAAAATGCTCCTAAATCTGGGGACAGATAAGCAACAACTATGAAAGGAAGAGTGAGAAATATTTTTCACTGGGAATTAAACATGTCCTATGAAAAATGTAATTTGTAGATAACCATGCTGATGAACCTAAAATATTCAACATTATTAATGGTTATTCCAATCCTGCTGCCATTAAAAGTAAAAAATGGCACTGGCCAAACACTACTTTCAATGGACTGTGGTGCCTATGGCTCTTGGACATCTTAGGTTCCCTCACACTAAAGCCTACTGCACACTATGAGAAGATCGGACAACAATCTGATTTTACACAAAAATGAATATTATGATATAGTCGGAATGATTAACTTGTGAGAAAAATCTGGTCCGACAAAGGCAAACATAGCTGTGTACTAGCGTAGTAAAATAGGAAAAAGGGTTGTCCTAGGTTTCTGATCATGTGCATTTTTTTCAATTGAATTATTTATGTACGATTATTGAACACATTAAAAAGAAAAATCGGACGTTGTGTTCACGTGTGATCAAAATTTTCTAGCTTGCGCCCCTGTTTTTTGTCGTCCGGAAAGTTGGTATCGACTGTTGAAAGCACTATACTAACAATCAGATAGTTGGCTGATCATTCCTCATACATACATTTTTGTATGATTTTCTTATCGTGTGTACAGACCATAACCCATTCATACCAAACAAGGTTCTGTGGAACCCTAGGATTCCCTCCAGAGGTTGCTAGGGGTTCCTTGAGCTGTGGCGGATTGACTTCCAATTTGATGGTGCCTGCCCAGTTCTGGGGTCAAGTCTTCTTGACAGAGTCGTTTACAGGTCACCGATTTTCTTTTTAGCCGTCTGTGAGGGTGGTATTCTGACCACCACTGTCTCACCACTGACCACCAATGAAAGCGGAAATTTTATCACTGAACTTAATTTGTTTTAGCAAGGGTTCCGTAAGATCTAAAATTATCTCAAGGGTGACTGTGGGACAAAAAGGTTGTGAAAGATTGCACTAAACAATTAATTAAAGTGATATTAAATCAGAACTTCACTCATATGTAAAGTACCCCCCCAGCTGTAGCTGGCATTTTTGTTGGCGGGGGGATGGGGGGGGGGGGGGGGGAGTACCTTTTTTTGTCAGTACCCACTCTTACTTTCTCAATCCTCGCCTAGGTGAGAGTAATGTTGCTTGTCCCACACCCCTCCCCATTCACAACCTCCAGGAGGCTGCAGCACCAGTATGCCTGTGCCAGGCGATTCCTGATGTGATTCATCAGGAAGTCATACTCTGCTCCCAAAACCAAGATGGCAGTGCAGGGCACCTGCAGCAGTGTGAAATATTGCTGCTGTTGTAAGACAGAACTGGAATCAATGGAATATACCAGATTTTTAAGTCAGCAGCTACAGTTTAGGTTTAAATTTTAAAGAATGTGATAAAGTTCCTTAAAACTCTCCTTGTTTTTAATTTTAGAAGATGAGGTCCAAATGCACCTATTATATGTAGTCTTAGTCCTTATAAATGTCCCTTTTCTCTTGTCCTGTTTGTGGGTGTCTCTTCTAGCTGTGCAGGTGCCAAGGAGACACCCATTTGGGACCAGTACTAAGTGATGTACGCACAGAGACACACATGGTGCAAGCCACCCCTGCTCCCTCCTCCTCCCAGCAGTTTCAATGAAGGCAGGAGGAGCCTATTGCTCCACTGGCCTCAACGTCTATTGTGGAAATACAGAAACCAGAGATGAACGAACGATCTTGGAGTAGGTAGTGGTGACAAGAATAGCAGGTAAGTGACTGGGGATGGAGGGGTTGATTGGGTTAGCACATGTATTAGGGCCCTGTTTACCTTAAAGCTGAACTTTAGAAATTCAGCCACTTTCTAAAATGTGCAGGAGGGGTTAAATCCAATAAGGTGCATGCCATCCTGAGGACGCATTTTAATTTACGATTTTCATTTTTCCTGAGTGTTGTCACATACGTGAGGTGCTGGACTTTGAGGTCTCCTCTTTTGCAGCTGCAGAGTCATGTGCAACTGTTCTGCCTGCCCCCCCCTTCATTCTGCCCAATTACAGCTTTATATTATGTGAACCCATTCAAGCATTCTATGAATAGACAGCAGAAGGGAAGGGCGAGAAGAACAGCTGCTGTGTGAGAGAGCAGCATCTCTCCTGCCAGAGCGCCAGAATTATAGCGAAAGCTGTACTCCCAGCACTCAGAAAAACGGTCAGTTGTAATTATGAAAGGCAAGTCAATATGGTGGCATGCACCTCATTGGACTTAACTCATAGTAAGCTGGCACATTTTAGAAAGTGGCTGAATTCCTGGATTTCAGCTTTAATGTTGGGAATGCATTAAAACAGTAAAAAACCCCAAAACAAATATTTAATGTAACCAACCCCCAAATGTGGTGGATATGTTCGTTTTCTACTTTTTCCCCCTTTATTTTCACCTGGCCAAAAATAATTGACTGGTAAGCTGGGATACAGAACAATTTTATTTTTGGATTTAATACTGCTTTAAGGTAGGAAATATTAGGTCTATAGTACTGCTTTAAGCCATCTCAGTACATTGTGGTTGGTGGTTATTCATCTATCTTCTACAAGAGTGGGCAAGGTTGTCATTATACATTATTGCACAATCCATATTTCTATTATGCAGATAGGGACTATGTAAATATCCCGTACATATGCAATAACAAGACATGCCTGGCAGCTAAAGTTCCCACAGTTGTTTTAACAAGATATATGGTATGTGTAAACAGCAGTTACCACTGCTCAAGATCGGTTAGCAACTTCCTGTCAGAAGGCTTGAGAACTCCCAGAGCCACACGTACTGCAGTCCAAGGAGAATAGTGTTGTCTAGCCAAGAAAAGAAGAACCACCTTTTAAAACTGGGGAGTTGCTGAACCCAAATGCCACAAATGATGCTGGCTCTGTGTCTACATTAACAGTTTGTTTTTCTTTATTGGAATAAAAAGGTCAATATTGGTTCTTTAAAACCATTAAAGTCTTTGTGTCATGCTTCATAGTTTGATTTTTGCCTTCCTCTGGATAAACTGTGTATATGGAGGTTTTCTATTTATTGATTTTTTTTCTATTGGTTGAACTACATGGGCTTGTGCCTTTTTTTCAACCAGATTATGTAACTATGTCCCTAAAGTATACCTATCACACATGAAAGGCTGCAAAAAAATGTTTAACAGGTACCTCCTCAGCCAGTGGAGAGACTGGCTCCGAGTTACCTATTCACCATTTCTGTTGTGGTTGTGACTGGGTAGTGAGGGTAATCATTAGTAAATAGGTAATATGAGATTGTAACTGTGCACATTCTGAATATTTCTGTATTGTTTGTGGCACCAAGATTTAGACTCTTGCCATGCCATGAATTTTAAGAAACAAAGTTGAAGTGCAAGGCAAGTCAAAACTCCCACCAAAATTCTAAAACTAGTCTATCTACCCTGCAAATGGAAAGATGCCTATACTTAACTATTCTAAAGTTGCTTCAGTCCAGTCATATGATTGGGTCCCAGCGCCGGCTTTAATGTAGAGAAGGGACAGCCAACAATGGATGCCCCATAGTAAGTCTATGGGTGACATTACCAACCAGCCTCTGCAACCATTGTCGGCGGTCTCTCCTCTTCACTGAAGCCAGCTCTGGAAAGATCATGTGACCAGACTGGAGAGATTTAATAGGTAAGTATAGGCATCTTCTCTTTTACATGGTAGATAGAATAGGCTTATAATGCTGTGGGAGTAGATTTAAGCTTAGTTGGGTTTTGACTTGCCTTCCAGTTTAAGTCAGCCTGAATATACAATAAAACATGCCAACAAGACAATGGCATTCGTATCAAAACCACATTGTTCATGTATGCCTTAAACTACTTTAGCAGCACATCACTGTAGCACAATGTTATATATTTTCTGTTAGCAAAGTATAAACTGTCTGTTGTATGGAAAATAATTTTTGTAAAAATTAAAAAAAGCCTTTATGCGTACACAGAAGAAGCTTACTTGCACTCATGCAGTGTGCAAGATCTCCTGTACACATGCACAATGTTTTGTTTATGCCACCGATTAACTGTTTTAGTAGACTTCTATCACAGTAAGCCCTAAAGGTTTTGACCTAATTCAGTAAAATGCTATATTAATATATTTATTATGTTGGCATTTGGGCTCAAGCTATTTCCAGCAAGGCTCCTAAATTTCATATCAATGCAGAGAGTTTGGAATTTAAGTGGTGCCCTTTAATCCAAAATCTCTGAATCTATGGACAGTATGGCACAAAATGTGCCCCTCCCTCTTAAATTGTAAGCTCCAAGGAGCAGGGCCCTCCTAACCCTCTTGTATTGAACTGTATTGTTGCTGTATTGTCTCCCGTTATATATTGTAAATCGCTGAGCAAACTGTTGGCGCTATATAAATCCTGTATAATAATATAATAATGTAGAGATTGGTAGTAGATAACAATTTGAGATTAATAACACTTATGCAGGCCATAGACGGGACGAATTGTCGGCCGATAAACAAAAAATCGGTCGTTGCTGCCATGGATGCTGCCACCAATGCTTACGAAAAACGGGTGTTTTTCGTAGATTTTCCGGCATGACCGATAAAAAGAAACAAGAAGAACCGCGAAAATCGGCCCACTAACAGTGTGAATATCGGCCGATTTTTCGTTCGGACGAAAATTCGGCCAATAAACGACCCTTCCATGGCCTGCATTAAGGACAGATTTATTAAGATTACCCATAATCATAAATTTACAAAATCTACTGGAACATTAAAAAAAAAAACCACAATAAAAACTCCAAAGCCAGCACCATCCTTTCGACGTAGCCTCATCCGCCCATAGTCTCATGCGCAGTATAACACTTTTTAATGCAATCAACGTCTTCCCTCTGTAAATATTGTGTAAATGTTTCTATGGTTATGATATATAATCCTGGCACACAGTGTGGAGTGCTATGCCGGGATCACAGATGAATGTGCACATGCACTGTCCATTCTTCAGTTAGGTAAACGTTCAGCTGCCAGAGGAGAGAGAACCCATCCCAGCAATGTGGATCTCCACAGGCAGCAAGGACTACAAACACAATTTATTGTGTTTACATAGGAAATGATGTGACATGACATGAAATCATGGCACTTTCTGGCAATCTGAAAGGCTATGACAAAGCTGATGCAGGTTTCTCCCTCCACCAATAGATCAATGCTATAGTGATCTATTACTGGCTAATTGCACTCTTATTTTATTGCTATTAGACATGACCTGCCGCTCAGAGCTGGGGGATCTCTTTCCTGGCATCTCCTTGAAGTTGGGACAGATGAAGTGCACATGTGCAGTTTTATTTTCCCCCAAAGAAAATCCATAAAGAGACTGTTTGCTGGAGAATGCATGGTACATTTTTAGAAGGTTGCCAGATCACTAAAAACTAATAACTCCAACACCACCTAAATAGTTACATGGTTACATAGTTAGTCTGCCTGAAATATGACAAATCCATCTAGTTCAACCATACAAGGGTAAAAAAAATAATTTATATCCTATACTCACAGTTGATCCAGAGGAAGGCAAAAACCCCAGCAAAGCATAAGCCAATTTGCTCCTGCAGGGGAAAACAAAAATCGTTCCTGACCCCCCAAGAGGCAATCGGATATTCCCTGGATCAAGTTTACCTATAAATGTTAGTAACCAGTTTTATATTATTATGTGCATCTAGGAAAGAATCCAGGCCTTTTTTAAAGCAATCTACTAAGCTGGCCAGAACCAGCTTTTGAGGAAGTTGATCATATCCCCCTTAATCTCCTCTTCTCAAGAGAGAATAAATTCAGTTCCTCTAATCTTTCCTCATAGCCAAGCTCCTCCATGCCTCTTATCAATTTGGTTGCCCTTCTCTGCACTTTCTCCAGTTCCCCTATATTCTTTTTTGTGAATTGGTTACCAAAACTGAACTGCATATTCTAGATGAGGTGTTACTAATGATTTAGCAAACACAAATGCTCCTGCGCTTGGGGATGGACTCGATGCTACAACCACATTAAGAATGTCCTGGAACATGCACACCTTGCTGCCCTCAAATGGACCGGGGGAATCCAAATATACTGAATGGGGAAAGAACAAAAAGAGGGCGCACAGGCCTAGTGCATTACCATAAAAAATGTTTAATAAAAAATAATGTTGTGGACCTTTTGAATTATGTCTCAAAAATATGACTTTATCAAGACATAATATTATATGACAAGCAGCTCAATATAGCCGGATGTTAAGGGGTTAATTTGTCTTGGTTGGAAAGTCGAATGACCATCTGGCTGGAGAGGTGTAGACGGTGGGTGAAGGGATTTTTTTTCCTCCCAGAGACAATATACTATTTTGAAGTTCTACAGGTGGTCAAACACCATTATTCAGACTTCAATAGCAGGTAAACATATACAAGGTCTGGACATGACAATAGAGGAACCAAACTGATTGTCTGAGAGCTTACTCAAACCTTGCAGAGTGTGATAAACCAACAGAACTCTCAAACTATCACAATATGCTATTGTCCACCAAGGGTGAAAGCATTAACAGTTGTTTACCGTGATTCCAACACAAGAGCCAGGCAAACAGAGAGTTTTTCCCTACACATAGGAAATGTTGGTTCTAAAACAAAGAAGTGAAATTCAGGACATTTAAGTCTAAAAATTGACTGTATATAACTACAAAGATATACTACAAAAACATATTATAAATGAGATGTTATAAAGGATAGGTTTTACACACCACCAAATATTCAGCAATG
This sequence comes from Staurois parvus, assembly GCF_062004578.1. Classification (NCBI taxonomy): domain Eukaryota; kingdom Metazoa; phylum Chordata; class Amphibia; order Anura; family Ranidae; genus Staurois; species Staurois parvus. The sequence goes on from NW_028318124.1 coordinate 470,545, forward strand.
GGAACTATATATCACTAACTTGAGTATTGAGATGATGGAAAGTAAGATGTATTATAAACTAGCATTAGTTACATGTCTTATCAGGAAACAAACAGGATGGTATTTCAAGAAGGAATAACTGAATATACCCCTATATTCCATGGTCCCTATTTAGAATATTATAGGTATGATCACTTATATCTGGAAAAAGACGTATATTTGATCCCTGAAATTACCTTAAGATTCCACCCGAGGTATGAGTCATCTCAAATACTCAAATTGTTCTAGGATACATGACCGCCACCTGGCGGGCAGGTGAGAAATAGCTTATGTACACACATTTCTCAACTAGCCAATCAAGAAGCCTGGTGGGAAGGTATCTTAGAACAATGGATTAGTGGATATAAAAAGCCCATGCACCTTTAAAAAAAAAAAACCTCATCAAAGGAAAAAGACTCATCAAAAGAAAAGACCTCATCAAAAGAAGACCCTGACATCTGAAGAGACCTCTGAATAACTACTCTTCCATCCTTTCAAACTTCCTAAAACTTTACTAAATTTCTAAACCTCTATCCTTATAACTTCCTACATTCTCCCATACTAAATATCTATCACTTGCCCTATAATATCATTTCTGAAGGCGTTCCATTGCCAGCTAAATCCACGGGAGAGTTTCCTAGTCTGAAGGCCGGGTGCGGTGAGACTGTTTATTTGACTTTGCATTACCTATTTTCTCTGTTGTGTGGAATCATAGAAATTACCTTAGTGCATCACAACAATATTAGGTAGTTCGAGATATATGTAGAGAGATCCTGTTTTTACTGTTAAAAATTGTTTGGTGCCATATTATAATTTTTTATATTTCATAATTTATTGAATATTAATAATCAGAGTATAATATATCAAGGGCTAGCTTCTTGCAATCCTATGGCCACGGCTTGTGAGAATATCACCTTTGAGATACTCGAAATTATTAATTATTAATAAATTTAATTAATAAGCTGATCATTTAAAAATTGTGATATTGATGTAATTAGTTAGAAACCTTATTATTATGTATTACATTGGTAGGGTATATCTTTGATTGTGTGTACCAATATTCATTTATCACCAGTCTTTTGCGTTTTGTGTTAATATATATATAATTTTTGTACATAAATAAATTTTTATATTTATCTATTATAAGGCAAATTTTGTGTGTATGGTACGAAATCATATTGGCTAAAAGAATTCAAGGTATAATAATAAGTGGTGATCAAATTATCAAGGTGTCCAAATTATTGGTATACTAAATATTTGCCGTATTTTAACGGCTGGAGGCACTGTAATATTTCATCTAAGGGAAAGGGACACGCCCTTTATAAGTAAAATATATCCTTACATAAACCACCACAGGATAAATTTGGAGGCACTGCTGAGATCCATAGAAATCGTACCATAACACAAAACACACTGGTGATTGTATATTTGTACACTTGGTCAAACATATATTTTATATCAAAATGGCATCCAGTAATCACGGATCCACCTCTTCCAAGCATAACGAGGAAAATATGGCGGCTCAAGGCATTGAGCAGGAAACTCCGAGGCCAGCCCGGAAAGCTGTCGGTGCTTGGCAGAAGTATGTTGAATGTGAAGTAATAGATTACCTCCGCAAGAGATTAAGTTTGGGGGATAGCAATAATGAATTCGTGGATGAAGAGAAAAGGCAGGCTATGAGCACCTTTGAGGACCTGTTCAACCAAAAGGGCCAGGTTGTTGAGTTTTTAATGGCATTTGCTAAAGTAGAAAGTGATAGAAGCCGTGACAGACTTCTCCTAGAAGCTTGGCCCATGTTATGGTTCATGACCGCTGGAGCTGCCCAGCGAACCATGACTTTAAGGGAAGAGTTGTCAGAAGCCCGCTTCTTGTTAGAAAGCAGAAATCAGGACATTGAATCTTTGAAAGGGAAGCTTGGTCATGCCGGTATTCATTTAGACGAATCCCAGAAATGTTATGATAGATTGGTCAGAGACTTTCGAAATGCTCAGGACCTGTATGAAAGAAACTTTCAGGAATTAAAACAACTTCAAGAGAAGTATCAGGACTTAAAAGATGAGGTGGAGTACTTCAGATCAGAGAGGTTATCTCCTGTCAAAATTAAAGTTTACCCAGGGGATAAGCATGACCAGTCAGAACTTACATTGATAAAATCTGAGCAGAAAACTCTGGAGGAGCAGATTATGAGGTTGACGGCCCAAATAAATTCTGGGGTCCAAAACCGGACCAACCCAGTCAAGCCGGAGGCTGATGAGCGGAGATACCCGCATCACAGCGAAGTATCTGATAGTGAGGCAGGGTCAGAATATAGGTCACCTCCTAAGCTTTCAAGATATACTCCAGAGCGCTCAGAAGAAAAGTATGAGGTTTCATATAGGCAGGAAGGGAAATCCCAGGGGTCATTCAGGAGATATGACACCCCAAAGGTCATTAAGTTCCTGAAGGACACTGTTCCTATGTTTTCTAAGAAAGGGTCCCTTGAGATCACCGAACACATGAAAACATATGAACAGACGTTAGAGATTCTGGGCATTAGAGATGACCACACCAAAATAGAATTGCTGCCATGGGTGTTTGAGGAGAAATACCGGCAATTCTTTGAGACCTTGAGGGCCTATTCCAATCAGTCCTGGAGAGAGGTTAAACATAAGTGCCACATGGAATTTGGGCCTTATAAAACTGTAACCTCTGCCAAGGCTGCGGCCTACAATTTAAAGTGTGGTCCTCACCAAAGCCCTGCAGAATTTCTGGCTGTCCTCAGAAATGCCTATTTCCTGGCTGAAAAGGATCCCAATCCTAACCAGCCAGAATTCAAAACCCTATTCTATGAAGCATTACCTGCTTACATAAAATTGGGACTTGCAAAGGATTACAGAAAGGGATGCTCTCTTGATTGGTTGATGAGAGAGAGTGACTATTTATTCTCGATCCAACAGTCCAGTGAGGGCGGGATAAAAAGAGAACCCAAAAATAGCCCCAAGATAGTAGCAACCACTACCGTTTCCCCTCCAAATCCAAATTTGCAGGCAGAGAAGAAATCATATGCGGAAGTAGTCCGTGGGGGTAAAACCAATGGTTCCCCTAGATTTGTACCTCAAACCCAGCAAGTGAAGGAGGTCCATAACTTTGCACCCCAAAACCAGTGGGTGAGAAAGGATAGACAAAAGCTAGGGAACTACGGTAGTGGAAGTGAGAAGAATAAAAAGTATGGTAAGGGTCAGTACAGTGATGAGAATCAAAGGAGTCAATGGTATCCTCGGAGGTTCTATTATCCTCGCCAAAACCAACATGGGAATTTTTATGGGAACCCCAATTTCAACAGGAACCATAATTACAATAAGAATCCCAATTTTAATAAGAACTCCGACTTCCAAAGATTTCCTCCACGCCAAGAACACCCTCAAGCTCAAAGGGGGGAAACAGTACCCCAGGCTCCCTTTAATGACAGGGAGACCCCGAAACCTCAGAGAGAACAATGGCGTCGGGACCAGAGCAGTAGTTCTGACTCTGAGTCTCATTACCAGTCCCGTCCAAAATACAAGCGCAAGTATAGGAAAAGGGAGAATCAACAAAATGACTCCTCTGAGCGTATTGGGCAAATAGAGGCACAGATCAGCAAAATGGCTGAACAAATGGACAGGCTTGTCACTCAATTTCCATCCAATCCTTTTTTAGGAGCAGCTCCTGTGACCAACCAAGGGTCACAGAATTAACAGGCAACCAAGCCTTAAACCAACAGGGGAGAACACGGAGTCAAATGACAGGAGATGTGTGTCCCGTCCCTGACACGCCTACTAATAGAGAATCTAGTTCTCAGGCAAAGGGGGACCATTTGTTGGTTATTAACGATTCTCCTGTTTTTCAGTGTCCATCTATTGCCCCTAATATAGTCGCGGCATCGGAAGTCGTCAGGATTGACAAGCCAGATGGAGCACCAACTTCTAGTTGTGCTTCTGTCTTGAGACAGTCCAAGAATCCCACCAGGGAGGATAAGGGTGATGTGTCCACCACATACGGTGAGACAAGAGCTAGTCACATGTCATTGAAGGGCCCACAGATCTTCAACCACACCAATTTCATGTGTGAGCTGACTGAATCTGATGGGAGATATTATGCCACAGTACAGGTGCAGGATGCCAGTGATCTTCCTATTGTCGGCCTAATAGACACTGGATCCCAAGCCACCATCATGTCACAGGAACATTTTGATAAAGTGGCGAATGTCATGCCCACCAAGCCGAGACTTAAAAGCTTTGACAGCTCATTGATTGGTGTAGGTGGAGACCCGTTACAAGTCATGGGTACCGCCTGGCTTAAACTGAAACTGGGTAATAAGGAACGGAGACACCCCATCATCATTGCTAGCATATCCCAGCACCACATGATAATTGGGATGGACTTCCTAAAAAGACTGAACACAATAGTTGACTGTGTGAACCAAGTACTGTGGTCACAGGTAAATACCCCGATTAAATATGGGAAACTTAAAACTCCCCATTCCCGACAACACTGCCACCTGGTGGAAGAAAGGCCTGGATCATTAGAAATCCATTTCAGGAACAGCCAACTTCCTGATGTAACGGTTATCAAACCTGATGACTATAACCCTATCAGAAGAGATGAGGAACACATTTTTAGAATTCCCCAAGATAAAATAAAAGATATTTCCCTCCAAGATGACATCCTTACGATATCTTTTCATCAGGAGGATAAACCAAGAAAAGGGGGAGATCACACCCAATTCTTGACAGGTATTGAAAGGGTTAACAGCGACTTGTTTATCCCCCTCCGGATAAATGGTCTTAATAGGTCAAAATATGCCAAACTAGATTTGAGACAGGAACACAGCTTTGTAAGCCATGGGCTGATAAAACACCTGACCGAAATGGAAATGATCCATTTCTCCACACCTCAGCGTCATTGGATTTCAGACTCCATTGATGACTCTGATGATCACAATTCAATGGCTAGGTGTCTCTTAAACGTCACTGTAGGAAACAAAACAGCCACCCATGTGTTCCTAGTCTTGGATAATCCCCAAACTAAAATGCGATGCAAGTCGACCTAATTAATGACTGTTTATGGAGTCGACTAAAGGGGGACCCCGAAAAATACCAAAATCTGGACTTAGTTTTAAAATCCCAGCAACAGATGCCTTATGCTGTTGAAGTCCAGGTAGCCCAAAAGATTACAATTCCTAAGGGCATAAATAATTTTATACTCCCCATCCAAGTTAAAAAGGGACATAGACTGAAGGGGTCAGATGCATTAGTATGCCTCTCCCATAGAATGCAGGGGGAGGGACTGAACATTACACACACGCCCCTAGTCAACACACATCAATCCCCGATGTACATTTACATACATAATCTGTCTAATCAGGACATCGTCTTACCCAAAGAGACCCTTATTGGTCTAGCGGTAGAGACTGAATATTACACCTTTGGGGTCACTAACCAGGTGATTGGACTCATCCCCGATGAATATTTGTCGGAGGAACAATTAATTGAACAAACATTCCATTCATTACCAGAGGGTATTTTCACCATAGAGTCCATTTATCCATTCGATTCTAAAGATGGCACCTGTCGAATCGAAGAGACATCAATTGTCTTTGATCACCCAATCAAAGAACAAGAGTACCCCAAAGAACCTGGATGGCAGGAGAACACACACACACATCACATACCCAATGACCTCACCACAAAACTTGAAGAGGCATATGAGATAGGTCAGCCGGAAAGCTTTCCTGGATTCAAGGAGTTAGTGGAAGAGATGGTGGCCCTCGCCGACGCGTGTGCCAGTGATCTCGACCGACAATTGCTCCGAGAGCTTCTCCTTGAATTCCAAGAGATCTTTGCCAAGGATTCTTACGATTGTGGGACTACTGACCTACACATCGCTAGGATCCAAACAGATACAGATGCCCCACCAGTATTCGTAAGACAGTATAGGTTACCATTAGCTTCCTATAAATCTCTAGCTGAGATTATCAGGAAGTTACATGAAAGGGGTATAATTAGGCCCATCCACAGCTCCTATAACCACCCGATCCTGGGTATTTTAAAACCCAATGGACAATGGCGTTTGTGCGCTGACCTCCGTCAGCTGAACAAACGTGTGTACATGTCAGGATGGCCTGTCCCATACATAGACCAGTGTCTAGCCCAGCTCCAAGGATCCCAGGTTTTCACAGCCTTGGATTGTGCACAGGGGTATTGGACCATAAAGGTGAGTGAGGAAGACCAATACAAACTGGCTTTCAGTTTTGGGAATCGACAATATTGTTGGGTGAGAATGCCTTTCGGATTCATAAATTCCGGACATGAATTTGCTGTGTTCATGCACAAGGCCATGCCAGACGCCTTCGAAAGGGGGACGTTGGCATATGTGGACGATATCCTGATCAAAAGTACGGATATGGCCAAACACATTACAGAACTTCGGCATGTCCTGGGCCAATTAAAAGCAGCAGGAGTTAAACTGTCCTTACAAAAAGCCCAGTGGTGTCGCACGAAGGTAAACTTCCTAGGCCATGAAGTTACTGCTGAAGGTTTGAACCCACAAAAGAAGAAAGTTGAGGCGGTTCTGAACTGTAAAGTCCCTACTAACCTTAAAGAATTGAGATCATTCCTAGGTATGGTAAACTACTCGCGTAAGTTTATTGATAATTACGCCGAGATAAGCAAGCCACTGCTTCACCTACTGAAGAAGGATGTCGAATGGTCGTGGGGTAAGAAACAGGAGGACGCCATGAAGGAGTTAAAGGAACGTCTCACACAAGCGCCGTGTCTAGGATATCCCGAAGGGGGTAAAAATTTCTATCTAGAGACAGGGTTTACGCAGGTAAGTATGAGTTCCGTTCTTTACCAGAAACGTGATGATGTCAGTAAGGTGATTGCCTATGCCAGTAAAACTTTGTCCCCGGTTGAAGTAAAGTTCAGTGACTGTGAAAAAGCTCTATTGTCCACCGTGTGGGCATTACAGAATTTCCGCAGTTACATTCAGGGAGAGAGAATCATTGTTGAAACGGCACACCAGCCTTTACAGTATTTAAAGAGTGAACGTATCAAGGGAGGAAATGTGTCTAATAGCCGCATCACTGCTTGGACTTTGTCTTTGCAAGGGTGGCCTCTTGAAATTCGGTACAAACAGAACAAGGAAAGTCCAGTAGCCCAGGGCCTAGCCGAGCTCCATGATTGTTCCGCAACTACTCCTGCTATGGAGGCCCCGGACACTGACTTTCTGGAAGAACAACCGTTCTCTCCCTACAAGGTTTATGATGAAGAATACTGTAAACAGCTGCCGTGTGTATATGTGGATGGTTGTGCTTTTCATCACAAGGATGGGGAACAGCTCCAACTAGTGGCAGGTATTGGAATCGTTTGGACCCAAGGTGTCACCCCAACTTCTGTGGGATACAAACTTGGACCAAAAAGCAGTCAGGTTGCTGAACTTACTGCAATCCTTAGAGCAGTTGAGATGGCTATAGAGTTCAACATTAAAGAGTGTGCCATCATAACCGATTCCAATTATGTCAGGAATAGTTTTGTGGAGTATTTCCCTAGGTGGAAGCGAAACAACATGAACAAGAGTAATCACAAACCCGTGAAACATGGTAAGCTCTTTTGTCACATCAATGAACTGGTAAGGTCCAATGATCTCACCCTGCACTTCAAGAAGACCAAAGGCCACTCCAAGGTTCTAGGTGCCGAGAAAGAAGGGAACGATCTGGCCGATTCTCTAGCCAAGGAAGGGGCAATCACCGGTGAACTGTTAGACATTGATCAATTTTTAGGTACCGTACAGGTTGAAGCTGTCACCAGGCAACAGGCCAGAACAGCTGGTGATCCAAATGCAATACAGTGGAGTCACGATTCTCCTAGTGAGGATTTAATTACTGCCCAAAAAGAAGACCCAATAATTGGCTTGTTTTATAGTCATATAGAAGATCCCAACCAAAATCCCATAAATAAGGAAGTATGTAGTGGGAAGGAGGATTTACGTATCTTAATGAAATCCAAATCCCAATTCTCTTTATACCAGGGATTGTTGATACGAACCTCAAAGGGTGGCGTACAACAATGGGTCGTCCCACTTAAATTTAGAGGTTTGATGCTACAGCATGCCCATGATGCTCCCACTTCCGGTCATCGTGGAGAAAAGATCACGTATGAGATCCTGCGGGATTATGCCTACTGGCCTCATATGTTACGTGATGTGAAGGAGTACTGCCAAGGTTGCCTAATATGTCCCCAATTTCAACCTACCAAGCCAACTCACAGAGCACCTCTCCAGAAGAGGGGGATATGTATGCCTTGGTCAGACCTTCAAATGGATTTTATTGGGCCCGTAACCAAATCTTCACGAGGAAATCGGTATATGTTAACAGTTACATGTTTATTCACCAAGTATGTCGAGTGTATACCAGCACCAAATAATAGCTCCGAGACATGTGCTGCATTGCTAATAAATCATGTATTTTCACGTTTTGGTCTACCACAGAGGATAGAGTCTGATAGAGGATCGCACTTCACTAGCGAAGTGATGGCCAAATTGTGGAAAATTTTGGGGGTTAAAAGGAAATTGCATATCGCCTATCGGCCAGCCTCTAGTGGTGGTGTAGAACGATACAATCAGACCATCGTTAACGTCCTTAAGAAATTTGTTAAGGAAACAGGCAAAGATTGGGATGTCAAACTTCCACTGGTCCTGATGGCGTTGAGGGCTACTCCGAATACAGTTACAAAAATGTCATCTTTTGAACTGATGACAGGTAGACGGATGGTACTGCCCCAGCACTTATTGTATCGCACTACAGATCAAAATTTGATCAATGCTACCACCACACACCAGTACATAGAGGATTTACGTAAACATCTGCAATATGCTTTTGCCTTTGCCCAGCGAAATTTGGAAAGAGCTGCAACTAGTGCTAAGACATACTATGATCTCAAAACCTCCAAGAAGGAATATGAGATTGGTGACAAAGTCTATCTATACAACTTTGCAAGAGACCAGATCAAGGAACGGAAATTCCTTCCATCTTGGAAAGGTCCGTTCTCTATCATTGATAAAATCTCTCCGGTCGCATATAAATTGCAGGTTACCCGGTATGGTGAAATCAGTGATAGATGGGTGCACATCAACCAATTACGTGCTTGCCATCCAAAGTCTCAATTGCAGTTGTTGGAAGACTAACCCACCAGTTCCTATCTGGAGATATTGAGATCATTATTAAATTTCCTTTGAACATATAATTCATCTTGTTCCTTACAGGATCCAGTAATATAATTTTATGTATATCCAATACTTAAACTGTTCATTTTAATCATTTAGAAAGGAAGGCCCAGACGATGACTAGACCGGCGATCGGAGGTGTCAATGACCAGACCCTAGAAGGAAGCTATAATGTCCTGTGGGAAAGACCAGATGCCAGAGATCGATCCGGAGACGATAACCTGATGTCCCAGGCCACCAAGGGCCAGTCCAGAGGAAAAGACCCGCCTAGGAGACCGTCTAAGAGACCTGTCGTGCGGAGGACCCATGGACCCCAAGGTGGATGTGCCAGGCCAGGCCGGCCTCATCACAAGACCAGGATCGTCATCAGAAGTGTCCATCTAAAGACGCCGAGTCAAGTTGAGGACCAACCAGCATCACCGCTGCCATTTTATTATTGAAAAAAAAAAATTTTTTTTTTTTTTTTGTATTTCATTCACTTCACCGGAGAAGACGAACGAACTCTAGCCAAAAGTCCCACTCATGTTTTGCGACACAGACACCCCTATACACGTGCCTGTACCCCAAACAAAGGGGGATTTGTTGTGGACCTTTTGAATTATGTCTCAAAAATATGACTTTATCAAGACATAATATTATATGACAAGCAGCTCAATATAGCCGGATGTTAAGGGGTTAATTTGTCTTGGTTGGAAAGTCGAATGACCATCTGGCTGGAGAGGTGTAGACGGTGGGTGAAGGGATTTTTTTTCCTCCCAGAGACAATATACTATTTTGAAGTTCTACAGGTGGTCAAACACCATTATTCAGACTTCAATAGCAGGTAAACATATACAAGGTCTGGACATGACAATAGAGGAACCAAACTGATTGTCTGAGAGCTTACTCAAACCTTGCAGAGTGTGATAAACCAACAGAACAGAACAAGAGCCAGGCAAACAGAGAGTTTTTCCCTACACATAGGAAATGTTGGTTCTAAAACAAAGAAGTGAAATTCAGGACATTTAAGTCTAAAAATTGACTGTATATAACTACAAAGATATACTACAAAAACATATTATAAATGAGATGTTATAAAGGATAGGTTTTACACACCACCAAATATTCAGCAATGGGAACTATATATCACTAACTTGAGTATTGAGATGATGGAAAGTAAGATGTATTATAAACTAGCATTAGTTACATGTCTTATCAGGAAACAAACAGGATGGTATTTCAAGAAGGAATAACTGAATATACCCCTATATTCCATGGTCCCTATTTAGAATATTATAGGTATGATCACTTATATCTGGAAAAAGACATATATTTGATCCCTGAAATTACCTTAAGATTCCACCCGAGGTATGAGTCATCTCAAATACTCAAATTGTTCTAGGATACATGACCGCCACCTGGCGGGCAGGTGAGAAATAGCTTATGTACACACATTTCTCAACTAGCCAATCAAGAAGCCTGGTGGGAAGGTATCTTAGAACAATGGATTAGTGGATATAAAAAGCCCATGCACCTTTAAAAAAAAAAAACCTCATCAAAGGAAAAAGACTCATCAAAAGAAAAGACCTCATCAAAAGAAGACCCTGACATCTGAAGAGACCTCTGAATAACTACTCTTCCATCCTTTCAAACTTCCTAAAACTTTACTAAATTTCTAAACCTCTATCCTTATAACTTCCTACATTCTCCCATACTAAATATCTATCACTTGCCCTATAATATCATTTCTGAAGGCGTTCCATTGCCAGCTAAATCCACGGGAGAGTTTCCTAGTCTGAAGGCCGGGTGCGGTGAGACTGTTTATTTGACTTTGCATTACCTATTTTCTCTGTTGTGTGGAATCATAGAAATTACCTTAGTGCATCACAACAATATTAGGTAGTTCGAGATATATGTAGAGAGATCCTGTTTTTACTGTTAAAAATTGTTTGGTGCCATATTATAATTTTTTATATTTCATAATTTATTGAATATTAATAATCAGAGTATAATATATCAAGGGCTAGCTTCTTGCAATCCTATGGCCACGGCTTGTGAGAATATCACCTTTGAGATACTCGAAATTATTAATTATTAATAAATTTAATTAATAAGCTGATCATTTAAAAATTGTGATATTGATGTAATTAGTTAGAAACCTTATTATTATGTATTACATTGGTAGGGTATATCTTTGATTGTGTGTACCAATATTCATTTATCACCAGTCTTTTGCGTTTTGTGTTAATATATATATAATTTTTGTACATAAATAAATTTTTATATTTATCTATTATAAGGCAAATTTTGTGTGTATGGTACGAAATCATATTGGCTAAAAGAATTCAAGGTATAATAATAAGTGGTGATCAAATTATCAAGGTGTCCAAATTATTGGTATACTAAATATTTGCCGTATTTTAACGGCTGGAGGCACTGTAATATTTCATCTAAGGGAAAGGGACACGCCCTTTATAAGTAAAATATATCCTTACATAAACCACCACAATAATAAAGTAGGTGTTGTACTCACAAACAATATAGTCAAGGCACATCATAAAAGAACAGCTGGATCAACACCGCGCTGAGTAACAGTCCGCAATAGGGAGTTTAAACATCCAAAAGGCTGACGCGTTTCGAGGACTTGCCTCTTCCTCAGAGCCTACTTTATTATTTTTTATTAAACATTTTTTATGGTAATGCACTAGGCCTGTGCGCCCTCTTTTTGTTCTTTCCCCATTCAGTTACAAATGATTTGTACCGGGGTAAAATGATCTCTCTCTCTCTCTGGAGTCTATACCTCTTTTAATACAAGAGAGGATTTTGCTCGCTTTAGAAACCACAGCCTGGAATCGCATGCCATTATTAAGCTTATGATCTACCATAACTCCCAGATCCTTCTCCACTATTGATTCCCCCAGTTGTACTCCCCCTAGTATGTATGATACATGCATATTCTTAGTCCCCAAGTCCATCACCTTACATTTATCAACATTAAACCTCATTTGCAGAACGAAATGAAAACGAGAAGCGCACCAACCTTGCGCATTACCTCAATAACCAAAATGTATTAATTATAAAAATATACTCACAAACAGCAAATAAAATCAGGCATGTAAGTCCTCTGAAGGACTTGAAGACAGAGCAAATCCCATCAAGGGGATAGATATTCAGTACAGCTGACGTGTTTCGACGGGTGTCCCTTCTTCATCAGAGCTAACTGAACTGAGAATGCTCACTCCTATATGTACCCGAGAACTGAAAATCAGCCCTCCCCTCTGGGTGGGGCAGTCTCAGGCTAGTAGGAGGGGCCAAGGTGTCGTCAACATACAATAGCTATTTGTAATGCCATCAGAGAGAAATAATACATGTATGATTTTATTCGCTGTTTGTGAGTATATTTTTATAATTAATACATTTTGGTTATTGAGGTAATGCGCAAGGTTGGTGCGCTTCTCGTTTTCATTTCGTTCTTCAGTATTGGTCGGGCTTCCCCAGCCTTGTTTGGAGCCGCACAACCCTACATGCATTGGTGGTCGATTTTTCCAGATCTGGTTCCATCCATTCGCCACCAGTCTGGGTCTGGGTCCTAGAGCGCAGGAGAATTCATTTTTGATTAAACCTCATTTGCCACATAGTTGCCCAATTAAACAATGCATGGAGGTCAGCTTGTAAATTGGAGACATCCTGTAAGGACTTTATTCCACTGCACAGCTTGCCGTCATCTGCAAAGACTGGAATGTTTTGTTTTGTTTTTTCTATAAATATTTATTAATTTTTCAACCAAGTAAAAATCACAATCACTTTCTCCTTTAACAAAAGGAAAAGAAAAAAAAGACATAAAATTAATATCTTCCTACTGACATAGTTTATTTCCCGCATCTCCAACCACCCCTATCCCTTCCCCTCCCGACCCCTACCCTCGGAACTCCCCCGCCCCCATCCCACTCTGCATTTCTCTTCTAACCCAAAAAACAATTTCTACAATCCATATTTGTTTCAAGGGGTATAAATCATCATCATATATTTCACTTTTTCTCTATACTCTTCCCATTTTTTCCACTTTATGTAATACTTCTCCATCTTATCTATATGCGTATAATACAATCTTTCCAACCCACAAATCTGATTCATTCTGACCATCCAATCCTCCTCTGTCGGCACCTCCCTTTGTTTCCAGACCTAGGTATCAAACTCTTCGCTGCGCTTAGGAAATGCCAAATCCCTGAATCCTTGTATGACCTCACTGAAAGCTCGGTGATATGGAAAAGACATAACTCTGGATCCAATCTAATGTCAATCTCAGTAATTTTGTTTTACTAAAAAAATAATTTTATTCCAAAACACCTGTATCTTTGAACACTCCCACCATATGTGATATGTCGTACCCACTTCTCCACACCCTCTCCAACACAGTGGTGAAATCTCCCCATTTAATTTGTGTTCCACATTCGGTGTAATGTGCCATTGAACTAAACACTTGTAGTTCAACTCTACTTCCCGCATGCTAAAATTTTCGTGTATCAATCTAAACATTTTCCTCTGCTGCTCCTCATCTATTTCCCTTCCCATTTATTTTCCCATTTCTCTACATAAATTAATTTTGTGCCCATGTCTAATTCCGTTAATATCCTATATATTTTTGCAACACCGTGTCTCCCATCTCCCCGTGTTTCTAGTAATCTTTCAAATAAATTCCACTCCTTTCTAGTTCTCACAGGTTTTGGGAGACTCTCAAAGAAATGTTTCAATTGATAATATCGTATCTCATCCATTCTACTAAAAACCTCCCCCTTTTTTTTCTCCAACTCTCTATATGTACCTATTTCCTCACCGACCATTATATCTCTTAATTGCAGATCCTGTTTTATGATCCATTTCCCTGTGATATCTTCCTTCCCAGGAACGAAATAGTCTGTATTTCTTAGTGGCGTTAACTGTCAGTTAAAAACCCATCCCTTTTGTCTGTGTAACATTTCCCAAACTTTTAAAACAATAAAAGTGTACACACTTGTATTAACATCTAATCCTCTATATTGTGCGGGTAACCATATAATCCTACTTAAATTTGTCCTACTCAGTGTGTTTTCGATTTTAACCCAGCTTTTCCCTGGGTTATGAGTCCAGTCATAAATTCTCGCAATTATCACCGCTCTATAATACTGTATCTCTTAAAATCTGGGAGTCCTAAACCACCTCTCTTTAGTTCTAGTCAACATTTCATAACGTATTCTAGGTTTTTTATTCCTCCATATATATCTCAACATCATTTTTCTAAGTGTTTTAAAGAAAACCTCTGGAAGTTTAATTGGGATCATTTGAAATTTATATAAAACTTTGGGCACAATTATCATTTTTATTAAGTTTAAACGACCCATCCAAGACGGATTTCCACTCCCCAACCTCTTCAACTCCTTGATCTCATTTAAAAGTACTTTCTCTCTCCAAACAAAAGGGAATTCTTCTTGTATTTTTTCTTTTTCACTATTTTTAAGATTTATATTTAAGATTTCAGTTTTTGTTGGGTTAATTTTTAAATTTGATAATTTCCCATATTGCTTCAGTATTTTCATTAAATTTGGGAGTGATATCCGAGGGTTTCCAACATAGAACATTAAATCATCCGCATAGGCCGCTACCTTGTGTTCTCTGTCTCCTATCTTTATTCCTTTTATATTTATGTTCTTTCTTATCATAGACAGCAGTGGCTCCAACGATAACACATACAGCAGTGGAGATAGAGGGCATCCCTGTCTTGTTCCGTTTGACTTCCTAAAAGTCTCTGATCTTCCTCCATTAACCATAATAGTAGGCCCTCTATATAAGTTACCAATCCACTTCCTCATTCTATCCCCCAACCTTATCTCCTCCAGGGTTTCCATCATAAATCTCCAACTCACTCTATCAAATGCTTTCTCAGCATCTATTGACAGTAATATTACTGGGGTTTTCCCGTTCTTCCCTTCCTGAATGAGCAACAGTGATCTCAGTCCGTTGTCTCTACCCTCTCTTCCCAGGACAAAATCCACCTGATCCCCGTGTATCCATTTTGGCATCAAGACCTTTAGTCTATTTGCCAGGACCTTTGCATATAGTTTGGTGTCTACATTCAACAGCGCAATTGGTCTATAACTTGCACATTGAGAGGGGTCTTTATCTTCCTTATGAATTAAAACTATATTAGCCTGTAAGGACTCTCCCCTTATTTCAATCTCTCCTCCCAAAGCATTCATATATATCTTCAGTTTGGGTATTAGTAGCTCTTTATATTTTTTATAGTATTTTACGGTATACCCGTCTGGACCCGGGCTTTTCCCCACCGCAGTGTTTTTTAATGCTATTTCTATTTCTTCTGACGTAATTTCTGATTCTAGGGAGTTCAATTGGGTTTCACTTAATTTTGCTAAACCTGCATTTTTTAAAAATGTTCTTTTTTCTTTATTTACTGTTTCAGCACTATTAAGAGTATCCTGGGGTATGATGTTATATAGTTCACTATAATAATCCCTAAATTCTCTAGAGATATCTTTAGTTGAATGCACCATTTCACCCTTGGAGTTTCTTATTTTTTCTATATAATTCCTATTCTTTTTCCTCAAGGCCCTCATTAAGTATTTTCCCGGCCTATCTCCCCATCTATACCTTTCACTTATTACTTTGTTGAAAACTCTTTTTTCCTCCTCAATTACCTTTTCTAATTCTTCTTTCTTCTTTATTATTCTCTGCGTTATCTCTTTAGATGTATTCCTTTTATGAGCCTGTTCCAGATCAAATATATCATTTAAAAGTCTATTAATCTTTTCCCTCCTTTCTCTTTTCTTTTTTGCCCCTATTGAATGAATAGTCCTCTAATGTAAGCCGTATGGGCTTCCCACACTGTTGCGACCGATATTTCCTCTGTCTCATTCTCTTCGAAAAATCTTTTAATTTCTATCTCAATTTTTCGATCGATCTCCTCATCCTGAAGAAGTGCGTCATTCATCTGTCAAACAAATCCTCCTCTTTCCTCTCTACCCCATCTTGACTTCATTGCAACAGGGGCATGATCTGAAATGGAGCTTCCTCCAATTTTTACTTCTACCACCGAATCTATAAATTGAGATCTACCAATATATAGTCCAATCTAGAGTAAGTCTCATGAACTTGTGAAAAAAAAAGTATAATCTCTATCCTTCATATGCCTAATTCTCCATATATCCACTAATTGATATTCATTCAACGATTTCTTTAATAATCTCAAGGACTTACTCTCCTCCCTCCTCACACAAGAAGTAGTATCCATTCGTGAGTCCATGCAGATATTAAAGTCCCCAGCTACTATCAGGCGACCCCTTTTGAAGTCCATCAGCCTACTCAATACTCTCCTCAGGAATATCTCTGGTTTCTTATTTGGGTAATATATACCAGCCAATGTACATTCAATTTCCTGCAATTTACCCCTCAGAAACAGAAACCTTCCCTCTGGGTCTGTTATTCTCTTCTCCTCCTCAAACCTTATATTTTTTGCAAAACCTATAGCCACCCCTTTTGCTCTTTTTATTGGCGAGTCCGCATAATACCATGCCGGGAAATATCTGGTCCTCAGCCTAACCTTCGATTCCATCTCTAAATGTGTCTCCTGCAAAAAAACTACTAAGGATGTTCTGTGTTGTAACTCCTTAAATAATCTAAATCTCTTCCCAGGACAACTTAGCCCCTTTACATTATAGGTTACGTACTGAACTTCTTCCATGTTATCCCACTCCTCTTAGCTCTCTCTATCCTTCACCCTTCCTCTCTCTCTCTCCTCCCTTTTGCAGGGTATTACCCTCCCCCTCCTCCCCCCCCCCCCCCCCCAAGGCCTCCTTTGCCTTTGGATCATAGTCCACCTCTGATCCCTACCCTTCCCCCCCCTCCTCCCCGGTGACCCTTTATCTAATGACTCTCTATTTCCTCTTCTAACCAGCTGCCACTTTCCTTCCCCAAAAGTATATGAGTCTCCCTCCTCCACTTACCAACCCAGTATCTCTAGTCTCTGCAGTCCAAATTTATCACAGAAATCTTCCATATCTTCCGGAAATCTTAAAGTTGCAGAAATTCCATCTCTCCAACCGATCAAACTCACCGCTTGACCCCATCTATAGTTCACGTTATGTTTTTTCATCACTTCTAATAAGGGTTTAAATGTTCTCTTTCGTCTAAAAGTCTCTGCTGTTAAATCCGCAAAAATTTGGATATTTTTACTTCAATATACAAATACTTGTTCTTCCTTTAATCTTTTTCCATATCTCCTCTTTATCTCCATAATTGTGGAATTTAACTATTATATCTCTTGGTTTTTCTGATCCTTTTTCTTGTTTGTACTTCCCTATCCTATACACTCCATCCAGTTTAAACATCATAACCTCCGATTTATCCACTATGGAGTTCAGGATTATGCCAATTAACTCTTTTAAATCTTCTCCCTGGGTCAACACTGGGACTCCTCTTACTCTGAGATTATTTCTCCTTTCTCTGTTTTCTTGTTCTTCCATCATAAAAAACAGGTTTTTTTTTGTTCTTTTCTATTATCTATTATCCATCTCTCTAATTTTGGGATAATTTGGGCATGAACATGAACTTTTTCCTCCGTTTCCTCCACCCTGGTTAGTAATTGCTCTAATACTTCCCGAATTGTCACCATCTCTTTATTGATAGTTCCAAATTTTTAAACATCTCCGCCATTTCCTTTTTATTTGGTATTTGCAGATCTCTTTCAATTTCTCTCGACTCTATACCTTCCGTTAATTGTTGACTATTATATACCGGTCCCAGGGAAAGTCTCGGACTATTATCCAAACTTATTTCCAATTCACTTTTTTCACATGCTCCCTGAGATCTTTCTGGGGTCAAATTTCCTTGTGGCATATACTTCTTAATCGTACCAGTTTGGGAATTCTTAGGCCCACTCCCTTTAGTATTTTTACCTTTCATGTGATTTTTTTTTTATTTTATTCTTGTTCCAAGAACTCCTCTTCTTCAGCTCCTCCAAATCTTCAGACCCTCCCGGAGAATCCCCTATTTCCTTCTTTCAAGTTAGGTAATACAATGTCTTATTGCAAACACAAGGAAAGCCATTGCATAAATCCGATATACAGAAAAGAAAAATCCAGTACATAAGTCCAGGATATAGAGAGTATATAAAGAGTATATAAGGAGCCCTGCAGTACACCCGCAGTTATCACTCACCCTCCTCGATGGGATATCTGTCAATATGCAGTCCTCTCCTATAGTTGTCTCTCTTTGGGGGATTCCTTTGGGTCTCTTTAAACCTTTATACTTTTATCTTGCTTTCAAAATTCCCCTAGGTTGGAGGAGGTAAGGTAGTTGTAGATGGTATGGTAGTTAGTGTTAATTTGCTAGTTGGGAATGAGATGGTTAGGAATAGTGTGGAGGGGATGGTGTAGAGGTGGCACGGAGGTGATGTGGAAGCGGTACACCGGCGTTCCACCTTGCACCGCCTTACACCGCTCACTAAGCTCCTCTGGACGCCGGGAAGCCGGCTGTTTCTCCTGCTCCCAGAGCTCCTCCGCGGCTGCCCGCGTGTCAGCGCCGCTATGACGCTACGCTCGTCTCCTGGGCAACCCTGTTTCTCCTCCGGAGCTACCACGAGAGACACGAGGAGAGAAGGAACTCCAAACGTCTCTCTCCCGGACCTGCCGCCACATCATCTCCAAAACCCCTCTCCAGCCGGGTAAGACTCCGCTCGCTCGCCAGTGCTGCTCCAGTGCAGCTAGTTATAGGGTTGGGACACCATAGGGAGGATTGTCGGGGAAGGCAACGAGGAGTGCTTTACTCTACACTCTCTCGTGCCACCATGTTCAGGCTCCACCCCCCTCATGGTATTTTGGTATTTTTAATCCCAGACCCTATATCGTTTATAAATATATTAAAAAGTAAGGGTCCCAACACTGAATCTTGGGGTACACCACTAACAACCCTAGACCATTCAGAGTATGAATCATTAACCACTATCATTAAATACTACTTTTAGCCAGTTTTCTATCCATTTACATACTGTTTTTTCCAAGCCTGTAGACTTTATGAGAATGAGCAAGCAAGATTCCTTTTTTTAAATGGCAGGGTGTGGATTGTGGGGTGTGATTCTCCACTCCTCAGTGGTATTCTTGCGCTTACTGAAGAGTGCTATACTTTTACTGCATTTTTTTAATTCTAAGGAGTCAGGCCCTCTTCACTAGTTTTCCACATGCTGCTTAGGCTGCAAATATCTGCTCAGTAAAAATGAACCAAATTTTTAAAAATCGTCCTATTTCTATGAGCAATATGGAAGTTTAACAGACACATACTGGCAATCTGATCTTGAGTATTAATTTGCTGGGCTGGACTTTCTCAGGCATTAGATGCTATTTTTCCATACTGACAGCAGCTTTAGTGGATCTAGTGCTTGAACTGCCAGCATTCAGTGACAGCTACAATCCATCACTAAACCTAAGAGAAGAATCAATCATTTTCTGGACTTCCACTCATGTTACAGAGTGCTTCGTAGGAGTGGCCTATATTAAAGACTGTAAACACAATTCATTGTGTTTATTAGGAAATGATGTAACATGATGTGAAATCACTGCACTTTCTGTTAATCTGAAAGACTAGGGCAGTGCTGATGCAGATATGTCCTGCTTCTCTCTGCAGCAATATATCAATGCTATATTGATCTATTGCTGGCTGATTACAGCATCAATTATTGCTATTAAAAGTGACCTGCTGCTGCAGAGCTGTATAGGGGGATTGGAATTGCATCAGGCTTTTACTGGCCATATGCAGACTCCCCCACCCAAAAAATTGAAATGAAAAGGGAAGTTAAAACAATTTTATAGCTAAAAATAAAAATAATTCTATCTCCCCAATAATTTCCAGGTCCCAACAAATACATTGCATGCCCTAAATCCATGGTCTTCAAACTGAGGCACAGGGGCCGGATGTGGTCCTTTGCTTGCCTTTATTTGGCCCTTGGGGAACTATTCCACCAATGGAAACCAATGGTGGGACATCATTCCTCCCACTGTCACCATTGATGGCTCTATTCTTCCCATTGATACCAACAATGGGGCTTGCTTCCTCCCATTGAAATGATGGGGCTTTGTTTATGCCCACTGATGCCGATGTATTTTCTACTCCCACTGGCATCAGCACCCTCCCCCTTCAAAGCCTGAAGAATAGTAAGCTGGCCCTTTGCTTGGAGACCCCTGCTCTAGATGACAAATGCAACATAAAACTAATGCATAAACAAACGCAAAGTCATTTCAAATTTTAACAATACCAACTTGTAAAATGTTTGCCATCATGCTCATTTCTGTCTGCACAATCCTGACTTGATCTTAACAGATTATTATTGACTGGGTGCATCACGCTGTAATGTAAAAATAACAGCAAAAGTAAACTAATGTGAACATATCAAGGGCTGCACTTGAGGCCCCTGTATTTGCTAAGTTGACCCCGATTTGAGTGTCAGTTAGCATCCCAGAATGAACATATGCCTATCCAGAGTTCTGACATCTATAAACATACTGTACATAGGCACAGGAAATCAATGCATCTCTAATCCCTATGTATTCAAAATATCTTACATTCTGCTGCCATATTGCACCTAGCTATGCAAGTCTTTTATATAAACCAACTTGAAATTTAATCACACAGTCTTAATGTTATTTTGAAAGTGAACCGAGAAAAACACACAAAATGATCATTATTTTCCATATATTCACACCACACCTGCCACGGTGTGACAGAGCAGAAACTTACCAGACGTGTCCCACATGTTGAGCTCAATCCTCTGCTTGTCAATCTCAAAGCTGGCTGTGTAGTTCTCAAAAACAGTGGGGACATAGTTCTGAAACAGAATGAAAACAAGCACCTGTCAGCAAGTTCCTTGTGTACACACACCTGGAAATCACTTCAGCATCCTGTGATTTTATACATATATTATGCTTCAACATTGTTGTAAATTTTCCCAGACAGCTTTGCGCTCACTCGCAAAGAACACGTTAATTACCAACCATACAATTGTTTGTTAATCACAAATATGAAAAATGAACTAGATTTGTCTTTTTTAGGTTGACATGGTATTAGTTTTTTTTACTATTATAGTAGAACAGCAAGGCTGGGTTCACACCACCACCACTGTGCTACACTGGGCAGTGTTGCCCAATGCATACACAGGGAAAACAGCATAGCTAATAGGTGTAGTTCATAGCTTAGGCTGCATTGGTGTGAGCTGCGATAAAATGAAGCACTGGATGCTGTGTGACCCCTGAACAAGACGTTTTCTGTCTCTGGGGAGGG
This sequence comes from Staurois parvus, assembly GCF_062004578.1. Taxonomy (NCBI): domain Eukaryota; kingdom Metazoa; phylum Chordata; class Amphibia; order Anura; family Ranidae; genus Staurois; species Staurois parvus. The sequence continues at coordinate 492,100 of NW_028318124.1, forward strand.
GATAAGCTAGGTGAATGAATAAACAGTCATATCAGCCATGGCACTAGAAAATGCAGCCACAATATTAGCCCATCATTACAAGGTGGAGAGTAGGGGTATGGGAATTCTTATCAGGTACAAGGTAAGGCAAAAGAGAAAATAGAACACGAATACCTAATTAAAACAACAAAAACATGTAAAAGTGTACAATGCCTTTAAAATTTATCTAAAGCCAAAACATCTAAAATGTATCTGAAGCCAAAACATTTTTGTTTTATAGTTTAAGCTGAATGTGAGCCTAATTACCAATGGGGTACATACCCTTTGTTAATTAGGAGTGATTAGCTTTATGTTCTATGTTGTGTCTGTGACAGACAAAACACAGAACAGTTCCACTGGAGCTACATGCTCCTCTGCCCATACCCTCTTCCTTCTATAAACAACCACTGCCTGTCCCGCTATTAACTTTTGACCAATTCTCCTCAGCCATTATTTCTCCCACTCCGCACCATCAGCTCCATTTTCCACTCTCCTCTGCCATTCATTCCAATACTTTCATTCCCCATACCCCAACTCCCCACCATCAACTCAATTTTCCACACTCCTCTACCATTAGTTCACATAATCCCACTCCCCGCCATCAGCTCTATTTTCCATTCTCTTCTACCATCAGTTGCCATACTGCTTACCACCACCTCTACCATTATTTCCCATATCCCCACCATCAGCTCCCATTTTCTACTCTGCTCTACCATTATTTCACATACCCCCACTGCCCAACATCAGCTCCATTTTCCACACTCCTCTACTGTTAGTTCCCATAACCCCACTCCCCATGTCAGGGATGCGGGTGTGACCAAAAGTGTGTGGACTGACACAGGGAAACGTAGGCTTCAGATATGGTATAAATAAGACAATTTATTAAGACTAACAATACAAATATAAACGCAGTGCACCAAATCCCAAGCTAACACAAATACATACAACAAGGTGAATCAAACCCAAACCTAAACAACTTATATAGATACACAGGTACATACTTATATAGAGCACAACGTAGTCAGGCAGGCCGGGTCGATAACTATCGGGCAGGTAGGTACAGGAGGAGCAGGCGGAGAGAATGGTCAGGGTCACAAGCCAATGATCAAACAGGAGAAGTCAGCAGAGGTCAGGATCAGGCAGGGTCGGCAACAAGTCAGGCAGAAACAGGAACAGGAATGCAGGTTACAAGATACAGGGGCCCATGGAAAAACACACACCAAGGCCCTGACTGAGTCTGGCCATTCCTTAAATACAACCCCTGCAATCAGCTTCAGGTGTTTTGGCTGACTGCAGGGGTGAGTCTCTGATTGCTGAGAGCACCCGCTGGCCAGCCCTGGTACTGCAGCCCACAAGGCAGGTGAGTCCCACCGTTATTGGCAAGTCCATTCCTGACACCCCACCATAAGGCCCATTTTGCATTCTTTTCTACCAATAGTTCATATACTCCCACTCCCCACTATCAACCTAATTTTCCACTTTCCTCTATCATTAGTTCCCTTATCCCCACCATCAGCTTTATTTTCTACTCTCTTCTACCATTAGTTACCATAACTCCACTCCTCACCACCAGCTCCCATTTACCACTCTCTTCTACCATTAGTTCCCATACCCCCATTCCCCACCATCAGCTCCATTTTCCATTCTCTTCTACCAGTAGTTGCCATACCCCCATTCCCGACCATCAGCTCCATTTTCCACTCTCTTCTACCAATAGTTGCCATACCCCCATTTCAACTCCCATTTTCCACTCGCCACTATCATCTCATGCTTCTGCTGTTTGAAGGGACTGTACACACCACGTGAGAAGAGATATTCACATATTGCAATTAGACTATCTATGAAAATTGGATCGGTACACAAGCGTGATTTTGGCACATTTCCCAAGGTCCATCCAAGGAACAAAAAAAAAAAAAAAAAAAAAAAATCAGAGAAAGGTTGGACATTTTTTTTGTAGAATGTATGGGATATCAGAGTTTTTTTTTTTTTTCATTCCACCTTGTAAAGAACACAAATGAAGGTTGATGGAACTATAAATACTCACAATTCTGATCATAATTTGAGACTCATTAGACATGTAGTAAGTTAAAAGAAAATACTGGTAAATAGTGGTAAGATCTGCCTTTTAAATAATGGTGCAAAGTGACGGTATGACAGCATAAATGGCAATGACATTCATAGCAAAGTGAAAAAGTGTCTGCACATATTTAAAACAGAACAGCCAAAATAGCAGGATAAATATAAGTAGCCCACCTAAAGATACAAGACAGCTTTTGTTAGATTCACTTGTAACCCAGAGATTTCCCCTACAGCACTTTTTTTCTCCTGCCTGAAGTCCTCAGTCTGATGGCCAGCATCATTCAAGCCACTTCCTCTGAGCCAAGGTCATTTTGTACCTACCCCCAGCCTGTGACTGGACAGTGAACGTAGAGAAGCAGCACAGAGATGAGGTAACTTCTCTGTAATTCTGCTTTCTCTTCCTATCAGCATGCTTCTTTATGCTGCTACTTCCTCTCATACTCCAGCCCTTCCGTACAGGGACTCAATAGTGGGACACCGGGTTAAATTCAGTTACTTATACAACTTACATTTAATACATGGGAGGATGTATTAACATTACAGAGATGCATCCATGTGTGTGTTTTATATTCGCATAGATGTCATCTCTAAATAATATAGTCTTTAATGCACGTATCTTTTCAAATAGATGTGCTATAACATTTATCCCTAATTAAGTACTATAAACAATGCCCTTTAGAGCGACAACATTACATAACCATCAGTAACTTATATTATTCCGAATGGTAAAGCTGTGGAAGTTAACCTCTTATATAATAACTTACTTCTTGGTCTACATACTAATCATTTTCATATTCATTATCAAATTAATGTTTTTTTCATCATTTAACAATTGTTGCAATTGCATGTGTTAATACACAAATCAAGCAAAATATCTGAAATCTGAGAATTTCCCTAGAAAATGTTTTCCAAAAAGGTATTAGTCAGTGTTGATGAGATATTCCTCCTGCAGATATATGGTGTTCTTCTGGGGTGGGTTAGGCAGGGAGACGTCCTGAGTGGGAGAACACATGATTATTGCTAGTGGCTATAGGTGCTAGCAATTATCACATGACAAATCCGACATGCTGGTTGTACCCAAGTCGTACAACAATCAAGGTACAATCAACCTGCCCACGCATGGTTCGAATCTCGACCGATCCCCGCTGAACCAGCCGAGATTCGAACCATCTATGGCCGGCCTAAATATGCACTATTACACAATAAAGCCCAATTGAACTCTCATTACCTATTACTATAATACAGTCATGCTGCATATACAGTAATAAATATGGGGATGGTTTAATTTTTTTACACCACTAAGAGTGAGGCCGAGATTGTCTTACACAAAACAGTGGGCCAGCTCTTCAGTGATCCTACACACCTTATCAAACACTGCTCCAATCAACAGCACTCTCACTCCCTGAACAGAAATGTTCATTGGAGCAGTGTTGGGCATGGTAAACCACTAGAGAACCAAGCCGCTGTTTTGGGTGAGAGTTACGCTCTGACTTTCCTTTGTGCTGGCAGCATTGGGTATTCTGATCCTTGTTGCAGCACTTAGGTAAGGGAAAAAAGTAAAAAAAGACCTGCATTAGTTTGTATATGCAATATGACTGCATTGCAGTAATAAGCAACAATCTTTCACATGCTGATCTAAAAACATTAAAGTGGTATTAAATTAAACTTTTTTCTTAAAATCAGTTAAAAAAATTAACAACAAAACTCAAAGCAGGGATGTGTGATTTGTATTGCCCGAGGCCCAGGACACGTTGTTCCGGCGCTGAGCAGGTGTTTTTTTTTTCTCTTTGTTTAAGGGCAAGCAGCCCCTGCCCCGTATCCCAGGCTCTACTTGCCCATCTGTGGGCCTGGGATCAGTATAGCAACGGGGGAAGGAGTTGAGTGGACACACGTCCACTCTCCTCCCCTTCTTGACCTGACCCGGAAGTGACATGTACTGTATGATGTCACTGCTGGGTCCCCATCGACAGATTTTCCAGTCAATAATTGTGTTTTTTTACTGCAATTTTGCATTTCCTAGACTTTTGCGGTAATGTCCTGTGATGTAAAAAAATGGAACTACCACTATTTTATTCTCTAGGGTCTCTGCCACAGAAAATATATGTTTGGGGGTTTTGTGTAATCTTCAGGCCTAAATGATTTTTAAAACGTGCACAAAATGCGAAACGTACTCTGGCAGCAAAAGGGATAAAGGATACGTTCACCTTTAATTTCAAATCCACCATTTTTAGGGTGGAACATGTAACATGTTCCTGCTTCTGCAGTGGCTCAGCGATCTGCTGCCTCTGTGTGACAGCAGTACAGGGAGAAGTCCGCCGTACCAGCTCTCACTTTTTGAAAAGAGCACGCACAGCTGTGCGGAGCTCCGCCCACATGGCCACATCATCCATTCACAGATTAGATGTGATGGCTGCATTAGTTTTTTTAATCTTTATTTCTTCTATTTTCATCTGGTAATCAAACCAGCAAGTCTATTGTTTTTCACAGCGCAAACTCTTAAGAAGAATGTATCAATTTACATGGATGAGACAAACCACTTAACACTGGCAGGGGTGATTAAAATGATCAGCTTCTGTTTATTCATGTTAAATCTTTACCCCCAAAGGGAAAAACGCGGTTACTGTAATGGATTATAAAGTGTGAGCTGGAGTTTGGCTTCATTTTGTTATTGGTTTTTAATCTGCTAATACATTTAACACTCCTCTCCCCCCAGACTGAGCATGCTGATGTCCTGTACTCATTCCTTCAGAGTGGTGTCTCACTAATACTGGAGATGAGTTACTGATCATACCACCAGGTGAAAACAGAAGGAAACAAGCCAAAAGAAACTTACTAATTGGTAAGCTGCAATATAATACCTTTCTGATTTGGGGTTCAATACCTCTTGGTTTTTTTTCGGGTTTCCCCTGGCTGAGCCACTCTCTGTGCCCCGGGATCTAAGGAGTCCTGGATGAATCTCTGTTATAAGCACAGCTCTGTGACGATTGCGGCGTCAGACCCCTGCCCTTCTCACCAAACTCTTGACCGAAGGACTAGCCAATCTAAAACCGCGATGTCACGTGCGTAACAATGCCATGCCCAGCCGCACCCTGCACAACGATTTTCCAGCTAACAGACCACAATCGATGTACCGGCAGCCTGAGCGCGATTGTTACTGGGTTAGGTTAATTACGCAATTAACCCTTCACACTGCCACCACCTCCTTTTTGTACAGAGAAAGAGGAAACTCGGCAATATCAGTGATAAAACTATGATGGTTGAAGTAATCGTCTGTATACCACTGTCACCGAAGGCAGGTTATACAGAGGGTTAAACACACAGTAGCGCTCTTCAGTGGCAGGAATTCGTAATTTGCATTAAAGAGCTTTAGAAACGGTTCACTTTCAGAAAGTAAGATTTATTACTAAAAGGTCAAAAGGGTGCAATCAAAATATTTACATAAAAAGATGTAGCCTATATATATATATATATATATATATATATATATATATATATATAAAGAAAACAATAACACAGCAAAGAGATAACAGAGAGGAATTTAGAGGGTTAAAGTACTTGCCAGTCAGCCTTGGTTTAAGCAGCTTCAAGTTTCATAAGTCAAAAGGATTTCTTGTCTCTGCTGTCAGTTTCGATGTTAAAAAAACAGGAGATCTTCTTTTCTCTCTCACACACACCATAACAGCCTTTTTCTAGGATCTCAGCAGGGTGTCTCCTTACAGCAGAGAGCCAATTGCCTCATTTGGGGAGGAGTGTTGGGGCAGAGACCCAAGCTAGAACAAAAATCCCTTCTAGCTTATATTATGGCCCATAACTTTTCCTTGGGGCATTTGGCAGCCTGGGCACTAGTATATTAATACTCAGCAGCATCTGCGGAATGGTTAGAGATGAAACATGTCATATACACTTGAAGGGTTTAGGAGATATACTTTCCTGCCCTCCTACATATTCCAGCTAGGGAATGTAATATACCAAACGATTTGTATTAACTTAACCAATCTGACGGTATGCCTGGTTTTTATGTAAGTCTCTCATATTCCAAGATATGAAATCATTGGGGAAAATGGATGTTGAATGTGGTGTCTAGTTTATTACTTCTCTGGAATGTCTTTGAACTCAGTGAAGGGCTTAGTTTACGCTTTTATGATACCCAGATTGCACAACTAACAGACAGCTAGACCCCAGCTCCCTTGGGGGTTCTATAGCTTGGAGCTCTCCTGCTGTGCTTTGGCTGCCTGTGACCTCTGTCATCACTCAGTCCACATGTCACTCCACAGCGAGGGGGGGGGGGGATGATTGGAGGAGGCAGCCTACTTTGGGAGTGAGAAATGGTACAACATGGAAAATTCCTAACAAAATGGAGGTTTGTATCCTCCTCTGTGTGCACGATTGCTACAAGCTCTGTGCTCCAAGTCTACAAGCAGCCGCTCGGAACACCGCCACAGCGGTGACTGACAGCTGCTCCTACACTTTTCTAGTGCCTTTACCTTTTGCTGGCTGTCAGTCCTTCTCTGAGCTCCTACATGGGAGGCACAGAGACAGTGAGCATCAAGCATTGTGGTCAGGGTACATCTGAAAAACCAAGATCAGAGAAGGCAAAAAAAAAAAAAAATACATACATTATATATATATATATATATATATATATATATACATATATATATACACACACACACACATACATACAGTATCTTACAAAAGTGAGTACACCCCTCACATTTTTGTAAATATTTTATTATATATCTTTTCATGTGGCAATACTGAAGAAATGCCACTTTGCTACAATGTAAATTATACAGAGTGTACAGCTTGTATAACAGTGTAAAGTGTCCAAAATGTCCAAACTGGGCCCAAAGTGTCAATATTTTGTGTGGCCACCATTATTTTCCAGCACTGCCTTAACCCTCTTGGGCATGGAGTTCACCAGAGCTTCACAGGTTGCCACTGGAGTCCTCTTCCACTCCCCCATGATGACATCACAGAGCTGGTGGATGTTAGAGACCTTACACTCCTCTACCTTCCGTTTGCGGATGCCCCACAGATGCTCAATAGGGTTTAGGTCTGGAGACATGCTTGGCCAGTCTATCACCTTTACCCTCGGCTTCTTTAGCAAAGCAGTGGTCATCTTGGAGGTGTGTTTAGGGTCGTTGGAATACTGATCTGCGGCCCAGTCTCTGAAGGGAGGGGATCGTGCTCTGCTTCAGTATGTCACAGTACATATTGGCATTCATGGTTCCCTCAATGAACTGTAGCTCCCCAGTGCCAGCAGCACTCATGCAGACCCAGACCATGACACTCCCACCACCATGCTTGACTGTAGGCAAGACAAACTTGTCTTTGTACTCCTCACCTGGTTGCCACCCCACATGCTTGACACCATCTGAACCAAATAAGTTTATCTTGGTCTCATCAGACCACAGACATGGTTCCAGTAATCCATGTCCTTAGTCTGCTTGTCTTCTGCTTGTTTGAGGGCTTTCTTGTGTATCATCTTTAGAAAAGGCTTCCTTCTGGGACGACAGCCATGCAGACCAATTTGATGCAGTGTGCGGCATATGGTCTGAGGACTGATCCCCCACCCCTTCAACCTCTGCAGCAATGCTGGCAGCACTCATACGTCTATTTCCCAAAGACAACCTCTGGATATGACGCTGAGCATGTGCATTCAACTTCTTTGGTCAACCATGGCGAGGCCTGTTCTGAGTGGAACCTGTCCTGTTAAACCGCTGTATGATCTTGGCCACTGTGCTGCAGCTCAGTTTCATGGTCTTAGCAATCTTTTTATAGCCTAGGCCATCTTTATGTAGAGCAACAATTTTTTTTTTTTCAGATCCTGAAAGACTTCTTTGCCATGAGGTGACATGTTGAACTACCAGTGACCAGCATGAGAGAGTGGGAGTGATAACACCAAATTTAACACACCTGCTCCCCATTCACACCTGAGACCTTGTAACACAAGCGAGTCACATGACATCGGGGAGAGAAAATGGCTAACTGGGCCCAATTTGGACATTTTCACTTAGGGGTGTACTCACATTTGTTGCCAGTTTAGACATTAATGGCTATGTGTTGAGTTATTTTGTGGGGACAGCAAATTTACACTGTTATACAAGCTGTACACTCACTACTTTACATTGTAGCATAGCTTAATTTCTTCAGTGTTGTCACATGAAAAGATATAATAAAATATTTACAAACAATGTGAGAGGTGATATACTGGAAAAATGTATATTTATATATGTATATATTTATTATGTGTGTGTTTTGGTATTTTTATCTGATTTAAGAAAAAAAATTACTTTAATACTACTTTAGGAGGATGGCTTAACAATATACAGTTCAGGGATAAAGAGCGCACGCATTCTTTAATCAAAAGATTATAGCAACATAAAAAGCTTCTTGTGTGCATCACAGAAAGCCTTGTAATATTAGTATGTGCTGCTTTCCTGTGATATACAGAACTCATTTTCATGGTGGCTCCTATCATACACCTTATGATGCTGTAATAAAGATACCTTTGATTAAAGCTTGTGTGCGGTGATCCCTTTATCCTTGTACACTTTATACTGGATATCGCAGACACTGCCACACAAATCTCATTAGAAGGGAAGTGATCGGACGGGTAATAAAACCTTTTCTGATGCTAATAATTTTCCCATAAGGCCTCATGCACACTGTGGATCAAAAAAGCTGCTTCTTTGAGCGTGTGATTTTTTTTTTATAAACTCCCCTCCATGTTAGCCTATGTGTCCATGCACACTTTAGGCATTTCAGTTTAGTAGCAGGGGAGTTTACAGGCATTGAAAAAAAATAATAAATAAATCACTTGTGTGGTCAGGAGATGAACTTTTGAACTTAAAAAAAATGCTCAAGAGCGCATTCCTGCATTAATGCATTTAGAGTTCTGACCAATAGGATGTAGAAATGCAAGAGGCAGGAGAACATGTTAACACACATTGACGCTTATGCAAAAATGAGGCTTTTTACCACAATTTTGATGCTCCAAACTCCTGCAGGGCAAAAAACATTTTTAAACTTACAGGAGTGCATGAGGCCTATGACATCACTAAAGGTGTCTGTGTATGGCTCCCCACTCTGCTCCATGGGCCTAAACACATACAGTTTCCATTTAATTTATACACATTAGGTGATGCATTGAGTGGCACAAGGGTAGTCCAATGTACCTGTATGGCCGACTTTCCTATAGTATTCTGACAGTGCGAGGCCCTGCCACTGTGTAAAATTAGGCAAAAATAACAAAGGGTTTGCACGAATGCAGAGAGCGGGTCTCCAGAATATCAATTCTGAGCAAAGAAAACAGTTTTTTAAGCTTTCTCTGGGTTTTGTAGTCCTCAGGTTGGGTTTTAAGGTTCAGAGGATTCAAAGAACTTTGGGAGAGAAGCCTCCAACACAGTGTCTAGGTCTTGCTGAAGACCATCACATGGGGTGTGTGTACAGGTGTGCATAGCCTTTATAACCAGAGGCTTGGCCATAGCTCGAGGCTTCATCCAGTAGATTGGTGTGCCCCACTGAGGAGACAGGTGTGCTCCATCTAAAAGCCAGAAGGTCTCAGGCGAGGATACAGGAGGGCTTCAGAGGGGTGCCAGGAGACTCCACTAGAGGAGAGGCCAGGATGTGCACACCAACCAGGTGTGCTGTTAATTGGTCTGGTGGACCAAGGCAAAAAGGCCTGAGCAGCAGTGCCATAAACAGAAGAAGACAGCTCTTTTGGCTGTACTTCTTCTATGGATAACAACAGGAGTGCAGTTCGTTCTGCACTCCTGTGACCCATTTTCAGCTGACAGTGGGCTGAAGCGCGCTGTCGGCTGACATTGCTCAGTTGCTCCAGGCTGGGGAAAAATCCCAACTTTAAAGTCTGCCAATCCACCCCAAAGTCTGGAGCGGCACCTGGCTCAGCCGCTCATCGAGCCTGAGCTAGCCGCTCCTTCCCCTTCCACAGCCCAGCACTCCAGTGAGCGTGTGAGGGGTGGCAGAGCAGACAGCACTGAGAGCTCAGCGATCAGCAGTCATGTGATTGCTGAGTTCTCACACTTAGTGCCAGCATCGGACCAATGCTGCATCCAGCTAGAAAAGTATAATTTGGGGAAAGAAAAACTAAACTTCTCTTTCAATATTATTTTGTCCTTTTCCTGTTTTTGCTTTGAATGGTGCATGAAGCTGAAACCCATGTGTGGGAATCTTCTTTTTTTTTTTTTTTTAACTTTTTATTTCATACTTATACAAACAACATTAAAACATTCAATCTTCCAAAATATACTTTTTTCTTTTCTCCCCTAAATGAATAAATACATTCTATAACCCCTTCATCCCCCCAATTATTGTCTTATCTTTCTCTATCTGTATCCATTTCTCCATAATTTGTTATTCTGACCAATCTCATCATGATTTCACAAGCTACCTCCTTTACTTTAATTAGTTTTGTATAAGATTCTGCATTTTTAAAATTTAACCAAACACTTCATATTCTTTTAAATATTCCCATCTTCTCCTCTTCGAAACTTCTCAGTTCTTCCATTCTGAAAATGCCTTCCACTCTATCTATCCAATCCACCACCCTCAGAACCTCTGCCACTAACCAAAATTTTGGTATCAAACCCTTTGCTGCACTGATTAAATGGTACAATACTTTATTCCTATTTGCGCCATGGGCTCAGAATAGTAGAATAAACATTTCAGTGGGTCCCCTTGAATATCTACCCCACATATTTCCTTGATATAATACACTATTTCCCTCCAATAAACCTGTATCCTCGGGCAACTCCACCAGATGTGCTCCATATTGCTCTTTTCTTCACATCTTCTCCAGCACCATGGAGAGCTTTCCCCTTGCTGCTTATGGGTTATACTGGGTGTTAAATACCATCTTGCCAAGCATTTGTAGTTCATCTCTACTGTGCGCATGTTTATTACCTTGTGTGTTAGGTTAAAAATACCTTCCCATTGATGAGAGTTGATTTTTATTCCTAGTTCCCTTTCCCATTTACTTAAATATCCAGGGGGCTCTACATCATCTAGTCCACAAGGATTTTATATATCCTAGAGGTGATGTGTGTTGGGCTTAATTCAGCATTCATTAGTTTTTCAAAACGGGTTTATTTCTCCTACATCCCTAAATGGTTGTCGTAAATTTGCAACGAAATGAGACAACTGGTTATACTTCCATTCATCTATTCTAACAAACAAATCCTTATTCTATTCTGAAACGTGCATAATCTCCCCCCCCCCCCTTTTATAATAGCTTTAAAGCATCCGTTTTTATCCTTTATCCATCTTCCACTTATTTTAACATTTCCTGGTGCAAAAAAATCTGTTCCCACTAGTGGTATCAATAGTGAATTAAAATTCCCATTTTTCCTTATTGTGTAATCTGTCCCATGTAGCCAACACTATCTTAGTCGTTTCTACATCTGATGTACGAAACCCGTGAGGAATCAAAATCATTTTATCCAATTGTGATTTACTTAATTCCCCTTCTATCTTTACCCAACTTTTCCCTCGTGAATTAAAAAAACATCTATCACTCATGACAATATTACAGCTGTATAATACTTTATATTCGGTAACTCCAGTCCTCCATTTGCTTTCACTCTGCATAACACTTTATAACCAATCCTAGGCCTCTTATTTTCCCATATGAACTTCGTAATCATCTTTCTAATTATTACAAAGAAAGTTCCCGGTAAAGATATCAGGAGCATCTGAAACTTATACAGAATTTTTGGGAGTATCACCATCTTGACCAAATTAATTCTTCCAATCCACGATGCCCCCCCTTTTACTAGTCTATTCAGCTCGTCTTTTATTTAATTTATCAGGGGAATATAGTTTATTTGGTATATGCTTTTTACCGAAGTCGTTAATGTTATTCCAAGATATCCTATTTCATTTTTCCTCCAGGATAAAGGGAACACATTTTGTAATCTTTGCTTTTCTGTGACTGCAAGATTGATATTTAGGATTTCCGATTTAACCGGGTTTATCTTCAAGTTTGATACTCCTCCATATTGTTTTAGTTCTTTCATTAAGTTGGGCAAAGTTGTCCTAGGGTTAGCCATGTAGAACAGCATGTCGTCTGCATAAGCAGCGACTTTGTGCTCCCTATCTCCTATTTTTAACCCTTTTATGTCATTACTTTTCCTGATCCTCTCCAACAGTGGTTCAAATGACAACACAAACAACATAGGATAGAGGAGGCAACCCTGCCTAGTTCCGTTATTAATCCTGAAAAACTGGGATAAGGTTCCATTTACCTTTACTGCCGCTGATGGGTTCTTATATAATCCTTTTATCCAATTCATCATTTTAGGTCCCAGCCCCAATTTTTCAAGCGTGTCAAACATAAACCCCCAGTTGACCCTGTCAAATGCCTTTTCCACATCGATCAATAGGATCGCAGATGTTTTTTCCTTTTTAGCTTTTTGTGTGGGAATCCTGACGTAAGAAACTTTACTTGACATAAATGTGGGCCAGCAAGCCCTGGAGCACAGTTTTGACTATGGTGGACAATGCTACCACCACTGAGTTAGATTCCCCCATATTATTTTATCTAAAGCCAGCTTAACAGTAGACCTTAATATTGTAAAAATGTAGACAAAAACCAGAGTCATATGGTACCTGTGCCAGATGCTGCAAGAATCCAATGGACTGACAGGTGGATGCAAATAGTTGACAGCCTGACAGCGGCTGCAGTGGTCCACCCCTGTATGGATGTTATCATCTACTGAGCAATTATCTGTGGTGAAGGACAGATGATCGCCCACATGCCCACACACACACATCATGGCAGATAGCCTAACTCACTAAAAAGCTTCACAATTTGTCAATCTCTGATGGAGAACAGCATGTAGTAAAGCAGGTCGGTCACAACAAATAGCGCAAAAATATATTTGAAAGCTGACAAATGATCCATAACTAAACCTTTGTCACTTCCAATTGTGCAAAAACAGTTGTTGCCAATAGATTCACCTTTTTAAAATTCAGTGTTAAGATGAAGGTGCCATCATATAGACAGACATAAATATTCACGAGGGCCTACACAGCTGATGAAGATTTTGCTCACTGGGCTTTAAGTATATAAATTGGGCCCTAAAGAAGTAAGTACATGTGACAAATCAATTGTCATATAAATGCCAGGGGTTCTAAAAATACACAGGTTGAGAGAAAAATGTATATCCGTTGTTGCACTGCTATTGAATTAACTGACCCCATGCATTCATATGGTGCAAGGCATTGTATTAGGGCATTTTGATATTTGGATGCTACTTATATGGTCCCTCCCGCTAGCCATGATTTGCCATCACTGCACAAAGTAGCACAGAGACCCAATGATCACATCACGGCATGCAATTAAATTGTTTTTTATTTAAAAAAGTTATTTGGCAAGCTAAAGGATTTTTTAAATCAGAGGTTGATATTGAATATGGAATTGAAAAGCTAGTCTACCCAATCCAGGGGTGAGCAGTTTAAAGAAAACCCTAAAAATTAAATAAAATTTTCAAGACATACCGGGGTAGATTTACTAAAACTGGAGCACTCAGAATCTGATGCAGTTGTGCATGGTAGCACATCAGCTTCTAACTTCAGCTTGTTCAACTAAGCTTTGACAAAAAAACCTGGAAGCTGATTGGTTTCTATGCAGAGCTGCACCAGATTTTGAACTCTCCAGCTTTAGCCACTTGCTAACCACATTATAGCCGAATGACGGCTACAGAGCGGTTATCCAGTTATGGCAGGGCGTCATATAATGTCCTCCCAGAACACGCCCTCCTGCGCCCCCAGTGGCACTCACCCGGTGATCACGGGATGAGGTAAAAGATCAATTATAGCAGCCTTTTACCACATGATCATCTGTGTTCAATGACACAGCAGATCATGGAGTAAATACAGTTGCCAGTTATCGGCAGCACTTTCTTCACGCTGTCGAGGCGGGAGCAAAATACTGCCGATAACCGGCAGCTGTCACACAGCAGATTGGCACTGATCATCAGTGCCCTGCAGTGCCACCCTCCAGTGCCCAGCAGTGCCTCCCACCAGTGCCCAGTCAGTAACATCACTACCGGTCAGACGCATTGGCGCCATACACCTAGTCCTGCAGGGGACATGAAAACACACGCCTGTGCTGGGCGTTCATCAGGCTAGACGTGTACCGGGATGGAAGCGGAGCCCGTTTGTCCGCAGTCCCGATGCTGGCGGCTACCTCCGGGACTCCGGGCCTGAATCCAACTATGAGAGGGATTATGCATCGTCATTTAAAAGCAAATTTGTCTTATTTTACATAAATTTAACAAACAGAGCATGAGAAGGATAAGAAACAAGTACAAGTACATAGACAAAAAAAAAAAAAAAAGATTATAGAGGTGGTTATGATCCATGTGGGTAAACGAGAATAGTGCAATATAACAGTAAGAGGAAAGAATCAGTAACCCATATTACGGAGGCAAAACAGATTGTTGGGGGGGTATCCACTGGCATGATGTATGGACCAACATGAAAGAACGCCGCGGGGGCGTGTCCAAGATGGCGACCGGACAAGTCGCATGACCTGGAGCTCCGGCGGCTCGATATATGCTCCACTGGCATCCAGGTCGTATGAGAGGGTAGGGTTGAGCGGATTACTCACCCGTCCCTGCTACGTTGCGGCCGGGCAGCCGGAGGCGCTTTTGGAGCCGTTCTGGGGTGGCGATCTGGTGCGGCCTGTTGCGGCCGAGTGGAGCCGCGGAGCCCTCTGGCGCATGACGGGCCGGTCAGCGGTGGTGTGACGGTGGGTGCAGGATCGGGAAGGGGGAGGACTGATGACCCCCACCTCCCGCTCGTTCTGTGGTCTGCTGCCTGTCATCCCTCCGAGCCGTTCTGGGGTGGCGATCTGGTGCGGCCTGTTGCGGCCGAGTGGAGCCGCGGAGCCCTCTGGTGCACGACGGGCCGGTCAGCGGTGGTGTGAAGGTGGGTGCAGGATCAGGAAGGGGGAGGACTGATAACCCCCCCTCCCGCTCGTTCTGTGGTCTGCTGCCTGTCATCCCTCCGTGCCTGTCAGGACGTCCTGGAGGAGCATCCTGATCACCTTCCCTCCCCCCCATATGGGATACAGGGGTGGCGAGGATTAATGCGGCCTAGTGGGCCCAGGACCTTTCCCACCCTACACAGGCTGGCTGCAATCACACCCAAAGGAGGATCACTTGCCTAGCACGCATACCTCATCCCTCAGACAACTACCGGCATTCCGGAGTCCATCGAGACATCCCCCACACAAACCCAGGGAACACCGGCTTATTGCGGAGACCTTGCTACAGCCCATAAAAAAAAGGAAGCTGTGCTGAGATTAGGCTTACGGTCGTTACATCACCCACAGATTCATATACAGGAAAGGCAGCAATAGTCACTGCATTTCCACAGCAAAATAAGTGTCTTCCTTGTCTCGCCTTTAATCTCAAGCACGTGGAGACGTACAGTACAACCTAGGGCTTGTTTTCCACTATCTATCCCTATTTTCACTTTCTAGTTTTGGGGGACACAGTCTGACCCCAGAGAAAATGGTAATATAATTCCTTGAGCCTTGACACACGTAGGTGGGGCTACGCAATCAGAATCAAGAGTCGCTGCCGACATGGGGAAAGCAGATAAGAAGGCTGTCACTCCTCGCTCCAGATCCCCTCGCCGTACAGGTGGTCCGGCTAATCGCAGCATTCCGGAATTATTTCGATCTCACACTCCGGATCACGTGGATTCATCCGCCCTTGCATCCCCATTGCATTCGCCTGCAAAGGAGTTCTCTTCTCAGCCTTTGAGCATGGCGGCGGCTGCCGCAGCGGGTCGTTCTGAACCTGCTCACCTCACCATAGGAGACTTGAAAGCGGTTGCGTCGGATATCAAAGAGTCTCTTTCCTCGGCAATAGCTGAGCTAGACATTGACTTACAGGCAGTAGCCTATAGGCTGGACATGGTAGAAGATAAAGTTAATATGCAAGGCCTTGCTATCCATGATATGCGTAAGCAGGTTGACACACACACCATGCACCTAAGAGAACTCGATCGTCACATCGAAGATTTGGATAATAGGGGAAGAAGACACAATTTAAGGGTGCGCGGTGTACCAGAAGCAATTGAGCCTAGCCACCTTGCCCAAACTCTTCTCTCCATCTTTAATGATCTTTTAGAAAGACCACATGAATCTCCAATTGAGTTTGAACGCCTCCACAGGGCTTTGCGTCCTAAAGGCAGAGATTCTGACCCACCGAGAGATATAGTTTGCTGTCTAGTCGACTTCCGACTTAAAGAGGACATATTACGCAGAGCTCGAGATAAACAACGCTTGTTATACCAGGATTCCGAAATTAAACTATTCCAAGATCTTTCCCATCTTACCCTACAACGCAGGAAAGACCTACGCCCTTTACTAGATCTACTTCGCTCTAAAGGTATCGCCTACCGTTGGAAGTTCCCGTTTGGTCTCTCTGCAACACATTTGGGGAGATCAGCTCTCATGAGGTTTCCGGAGGATCTTGCACCATTCTGTGAAATCTTGAGTATCCCATTACCTGACATTCCAAATTGGTCCACTGAACCTTTTCTACAATCGCAGCCAGATGAATGCCCTATGGAAGCACAATCTACTGGCCCCTCGAGCGGAGACAGACGACGCAAGTTAACACTTCAAGCCTCAACTTCCCCGGTTCGTAGGAGGCTTATTACTGGAGACAGTCTACCAGCATCACCTGCACACCGCAAGGCGCGCCATGAATAACTTCTCCCCGCTACCACCTACTAAGGCGAAGGGGTATAAGCAACCCCGCACTTCGAGACTACTCCTCTAGTGGATCGAGTATGCGCTTCTCTTTGTATTCTAGGTTCCGTTATATGTCATATCTAACTTCTCTGGTATACCTGAAGTCTGGACTTAAGGGTATGTGTATCGTATCACGTTGTTAAAACTTTTACGTATATTATTTCTCAGTGATATATATTTGTCTTGCTGGCATATAATTGTTGTTGTACCCTCGGTTGTGGTATTGATGAGCTAGGTCAGGACAACCCTACTGATATTCTTGTGAATTTCCTTACCAGTGCTACAATTTACTAGCGTGGTAAGTAAAGGCCCAACATAATACATGATGAACCCTGTCGGATATAGGAGCGCAAACGCTGTTGGGATCCAGAGATGCGGGCTAAGCCCTTGTTTGGGCTGCGGCCTGCCTCTCTGGATCCCACTATATTGAGAACGTGTTACAGGTGGTTGGGGAGTCTTTATGATCCTACTATTTGAATCTTAATATTATGGTCTTTGAAAGTTATATGTCATGTCTATCTCTCTATAAACTCTGATTCGCCTTGGGCCTAGCCTCTACACATATAGTTACTGTATTGACAGAGGATAGCAGCCCATATGGCTTATTATTGCACGGAGAGGCGTATTTCGCTCCTACTGTATACTAAGACATGATGCTGTAATCTGGATTCCTGGGACTCCGGACCACCTTCATGTACCGTTATACATAAATATCTCTGACCCTTATCTTTTGGTTTGATCATTGTAAACAATATTTTAATAGTATTCTCGCACGTCCCCATCGCTCTCCTTAAATGGTTTGCGTACTGCATAGCAATGGGAAATGCCTCAATATGCAATTTGGGCCCTGGCTTATTACATACCTTCTACTTAGATATGATTAGGGTGCTATCTCAGCTATGGGAGTTGGGACCGTCATATTTGATATTTACGTTAACAGTCTATTCTGTGGTCGGGTCTAGTTTGGCCCCAAAAATTTAGCTGCTCTGATCAGTAACGGGATCATTTTGGGCCACGGATTTTTGGACACATCCCCCCCACCATCCTGTATCTGTTCGGTAAGCAACGGGGTGTTCAGCGATATATTACATCCCCGCGTTGGGTCTCATATTTCTATTGTCTCTAGAATACGGTTTAAGTAGAGGTTTGATCTGAGGCCTACACGCCAGTTTACTCATAAGTGATATTGTTGCTACTGTCATGTAATGTTTCATGTGAAGTAGATATCTTTATTCGCAATTGAGATGGCATATGGAAATCTCTCGTTAGTTGACTTGGTTGTTTATTTAGCTTGGTTTACAACATCTTTACGGAAAAGACAGATTATAGATTGCATTATGTTTTACCTGCGATAACAAAACATATTTACAGTTAATTTAAGCTATGCGCAAGTGACTTGTACTTTCTCAGTATCTGTCCAAATTCACATGTAATACTCTCATAACTTATGGGGTTTTTTTTTTTTTTTTTTTTTTCTCTGGTACACATTCAATTCCACTCATATAGTTACACTTCACTGTTCTTGAGCTTTGATACGGTCCACGTGGATACATACACCATTTTGCTCTATATGCTTTGGCATATAATACTCTAGCCTTTATCCACCCCCTGCTACACATTATTTATTTCTCGTCTTCAATGAGCCATTTCCCACCTACGTTTATGTGTCAAGGACACCTCATGTTAGATTACTTCCCCTCTACACCTTTTACTCAGGAGAGTTAGGCCTCTTTCAGATTATTCTGTATTTTATCAAATCGGCCGTCTCTGGGTTTGAATACCCTCCGACTCTAATTTCAGACTCCCAGATAACATTTTGCAAATAACCAATTCTTGGGAGCTGTACTATGAGATAGAGTAGCTGGTCTATTCTACCTCTGGAATATAATCTTTAAAGTAAGTGGAAGGGAAATAGCCTCATACATACATTTGGGTTTATGGGGCATACACCTAACACTTCCTTTCTTCTTCTTCAAATTTCTTGAATCTTTCCTTTATGATTCCGTCTCTATTTTAACTGTTCTGTTAATTCATACTAGTCTCTTTACAGTCTTTATACTATTCTTTACTCCCCTTTTCATCACCCCTGCCCCCCTCTACCCCTCCCCCCCCCCTTTTTTTTTTTTTTTTTTTTCCCTACCCGCGTGATACTTTTCTGGTACACATATTGCCCTTAAGCAACCCTTTTGGGTAGATTACACAATGACGAACAACCACACATCGAATCGGTCAATTCGCACACTTTCCGTGGCCTCTCTTAACGCGAGGGGCCTAAACGTACCTGAAAAACGTTCGCAACTTCTTACCTACATGAAAAGCCTTCGTGCAGATGTGCTCTTTATCCAAGAAACTCATTTCCGAGCAGACCAAGTCCCTAGATTCTCCAATGTTCATTATCCCACGGCATACCATTCGGTTAATACGGAGGTGAAAGCCAAGGGGGTATCCATTTTACTTTCCAAAACTCTTCCGTTTGAACTTTCTGAATCGCTCGAGGATCCTGAGGGAAGATTCCTTTTTCTTAAAGGCACCCTCTTTAATAAACCACTTACCTTAGTCAACATTTATAGTCCCAATACAGCACAAGTAGGATTTTTTCGTAACATAGCTAAGTTACTTGCTACATTTCAATCGGGTATTGTGATTCTAGGCGGCGACTTTAATGTAGCATTGAACCCATTGGAAGATACATCTTCGGGGGTCTCATCCATCCCGTTTCAAGCACTTAAGCAAATTAAAATTGAATTGAAAGACCTTCTCCTACATGATGCATGGCGTACTTTGCACCCTTCGGACAAAGATTACACCTTTTACTCTGCGCCTCACAAACGCCATTCAAGAATTGATTATTTCTTTCTTTCGCAACAAGATTTATACGCCTTGAAGTCAGCCTCGATCGAACCGAAGATCCTTTCAGACCATCACCCGATTATGATCACTTTGCAATTCCTGGATACACCAAGTACTTCCAAAATATGGCGACTGGACCCATTTCTCCTAACGGACGCATCAGTTATTCTTCAGATCCGTAGTTCTTTGACGAACTACTTTCAAGAAAATGCATCCTCGGAAACATCCCCTCTCGTACGGTGGGAAGCGCACAAATGTGTGATACGTGGAATTCTAATATCTATCTCGTCTAAACGGAAACATATGGCGCAAGCATCATTCAACGCATTATTGCACAAGTCCGCACACTTGAGTGCTCCCATAAACGATCTATGGCATTAAGATCTTTTACTGAACTGGAGCAAGCACGTAAACAACTCAGCGAGGTAGTGGAAAAGAAATCTAAACGTAATTTTATTCTTCAACAAAAACTTTTCTATGAACATGGAAATAAGAGTGGCAAATTTCTTGCTCGGGCTTTACAATCCAAAAAGGCTGCTCGGCACGTATATCAGCTCCATTCCAAAAATGGACGCACACTGAAAACACCGTCGGATATTGCAGCGGAATTTGAGGAGTATTACTTTAATTTATATAATTTATCCCTACCGTCCAAATCAGCAGCTGATACTAGGCCACGTGAGGTCATTATACAGTCATTCCTCACACAATATCTTCCTAAACAGATCTCTAGATCGCAAGCAAAAGATTTAGAGAGTGCTCTGACGTTAGCGGAACTACAACAAGCTATTACGCAGTTGAAACCTGGTAAAAGTCCGGGACCTGACGGTTTTACTAATTCTTATTACAAATCTTTTCTTGACGTATTAGCACTCCCATTTCTCCAGGCTTTCAATTCATTAAACACTCCGGGGCAGTCCATGCGCAATCTTTCCGAGGCTCACATTACGGTTATACCCAAAGAGAATAAGGATCACACGTCCCCAGCGAACTACCGACCAATTTCCCTATTGAATGTTGATCTGAAGATCTTTGCCAAGATTCTGGCTAATCGTCTACTACATGTTATAGAATCCATCATATCTCCGGATCAGGTGGGTTTTGTTCCGGGAAGAGAAGCCAGAGATAACACAATAAGGGCCATAAATATACATCATTGGTTAACCCAAAATCAACAGTCCGGATTCTTTCTCTCTTTAGATGCCGAGAAGGCGTTTGACAGACTAGCTTGGGATTACCTAGAGGCAGTTTTGATTGGCATTGGACTGCCTTTGCGCTTTTTGACCTATATTATGTCTCTATATAAAGCCCCCACAGCGCGAGTGCGAGTGAACGGACACCTATCAGACTCTTTTCTGATCAGCAACGGGACCAGACAGGGATGCCCTCTGTCACCTCTCCTATTCATTCTTACACTGGAACCCTTATTGAATTGCATCAAAGATAATGCCAACATTAAAGGGATTTTGATCAATGGCAAAACGCATAAAGTGGCAGCCTTTGCTGACGACATACTGCTTTTCCTGACAGATCCTCATATCACGATACCTAATTTGTTACAGGATTTCAAATTATTTCAGTATTTGGCTAACTTCAAAATTAACTTTTCTAAATCCCAAGCGCTTAATGTATCATTAAAACCGGAGGTGGTTAAACAAGCGACATCAAATTTTCCCTTTACCTGGCAACGAGAAACTATCACTTATTTAGGTATCCAACTACCATCCCATCTTACCGAACTATATGCAACAAATTTTCTACCCCTCTTACGTAACATTTCCAAAGACCTTCAGATGTGGAATAAACCTTGGTTCTCTTGGTTTGGTAGAGCAGCCATACTTAAGATGAACGTGCTCCCCAGAATATTATATTTACTACAAACAATACCAATTCAATTACCAAATTCATTCTTTCAATCATATAAAACGCTCTGCTCCTCTTTTCTTTGGTATAATAAACGCCCAAGAATCAGCTTCACCCAACTCACTATGTCCAAGAAGAATGGAGGTATTGGATTACCGGATATTTCTCGTTACTACAGGTCTTGCCACCTAGCCAGATTAGTAGACTGGACCACGAATCACATTCATAAGATCTGGGTCGGTTTGGAGGCTGATTTTTCGAAGATACCACTTTCCACCTCCCCATGGCTGAAAACCGCCCATGTCCCTTCTGAATTTCGGATGCACCCACTTATAGGTCCCACTTTACGATGTAGCGCGCAAGTGTTTCAGGAAAAAGTACTTTCTTCCTCTCCGAGCCCTTTCACTCCGATCAAATTGAACCCGGACTTTATTCCAGGGATGTCTACGACCTTTCTCGCTGGGTATAGACGGGAAGATAACCTAACAGTACGTCAATTTCTCAAAGATTCTAAGCTCCGATCTAGAGAAGACATTACAAAGGCGTGGCCAGCCCTTACCTTAACGCCTTGGATGTATAGACAAATCCACCATTTTCTACGTAACTCCCCACATCTAAAGGATTATTCAAGACCGCTTACTGCTTTCGAAAAACTCTGCTTTACAGATCTCCCACAGAGGCATGTAATATCCAAATTATATTCCCTATTGGAAAGTTCCAATACATCTCACTCACTGAGGGCCTGTGCAGCCTGGCAGCATGATCTAGAAATTTCAATCTCACCTGAGGAATGGAACCACATTTACGATCACATGCATAAAGGTTCCATATGTGTTTCTACACAAGAAAGCAACTACAAAGTTTTTTCCAGATGGTATAGAGTTCCATCTGTGATTCATAAATTTGATCCTAAAGTGCCAGATTTATGCTGGCGATGCTCCCAGGCAAATGGTACTCTTCTCCATATATGGTGGGAATGCCCGCTGTTGCAGCCCTTCTGGAGACAAATTTTGGACATCATTAGACAAGTAACCACTTACACCCTAGACTTTACACCAGCACAATGTCTACTCCATCACTCCTCCCTTCCGGTGAGGATTTACCGTAAGTCCCTTGCATTACACATGTTAAATGCGGCAAAGCAGTGTATCCCTGTTCATTGGCGATCAGCCTATATTCCCACCGTACGAGAGTGGATTCTTAGGATCCAGAGGATTGCTGAAATGGAGGAACTGATCTCAGTGGCAAAAGATCACCCCGAGCGATTCAGGAAGACTTGGGCTTGTTGGACCCACTTCCAAACTACTGATACTTACCTTGGCTTGCTGAGGGATTGAACGAGAAAGATTTGGAGACACCGAAGGCCTCTAGAACTTTCAGCTCGGCAATAACTCCATTAACGGTCATTCACTGAATTATATCGCTAATTAAAAAGATGAATTAGATACAGCCAGGCTGTTACGAATAGATGTAACTGGTTTGGTTATGCTTATTTAAATATGAACCTCATCATCCAACCACTTCCCCCCCCCCCTCTCTTTTTTTTTTTTCTCTCCATCTCTCTCTCCCCATTCCCCCCTTCTATTTGTCATGTGCGTCTCCTCCCACCTCATTTTGATATCTCATCTCATATTCTTCCTCCATCCCCACGCTCCTCTCTTTCTTTTCTTTTCTTTCTCTCATTTACACCCTCTTTTCTCATAGTCTAATTAGCTATTATTCTCATTCGGTACGGAACACCCATAGCTATACAGATGTAACAATATTCTACAACAGTAACCCACATTTTTTTTTGAGATGGAAATATATGTCATAGATGCCTTGAGAGGATACTTTTGACGACCACTTCAGAATCCGCTTATGTATACTTTCCTTACATAGAGCCTAGTGTATACCATAATTATCTAAAGTACATGCTACTGTCAGTATTGCTATGGTTACGTCTATCACTTTTGCCTTACTGTGGAACTCCGTCCTCTGATGTTCTACAAATTAATATATTGTCTTGATCCCGTCTGCGTTACGGGAGAACGTACTAGAAACTTTGCACGGACTGCGATCCGTATCTGTCTATCATTTGTTTACCTTTCATACTTCAATAAAACGTTTTTTTGGAAAAAAAAAAAAAAAAAAAAAAGAAAGAACGCCGCACAACCAAGATAGTAAACCATAATTGAGGAGAAAGAGAGAAAGGGAAAGAAAGAAGAAAAAAAAAAAAAAGAAGGGATTGGGGAACAGCGATGGCAGAAAGCACCAATGGAATAGCTGCCCATGCGTGTCTCATGTAAGAAACCCTGTCGCACACATCACGGCATGTACCACAGGGTCCGACCAGCGGATAAGTCAAAATGGGATCGAGTTGGGGGGCAAGGTATAGCTCCACTAGACACGGGCACACATCACGGAGAGTCGCAGAGGAGGAGAAATGGAGCTAGACCGACCACAACAGCTTATGTTTATCATAGATATCATTGGTAAATGCTAGCATTTCCTCCATACACATGGTATCGTTAAGCAGGGAGACCCACATTGGGAGGGGGGGGTAGCCGTTTTCCAAAAGAGAGGTATTAATTGGTGGGCTGCAGACAGGAAGAAACACAACGGACTTCTGTGTTGCCCATAAGCAATTTCCAGCGAAAGGGCCAAGGACTCTCCATAAATCTCGTTATATACAGCACAGACCTGCCGCCAAAAGGGTTATGTTTGATCACAATCCCAGCAAATGTGGAGTTGCGTACCAACAGCTCTGTCACAGCGCCAACAAAGGTCAAGTGTAGAAGGAAAAATTTTGTGTAGGGAGAGGGGACCTCTGTACCATCTGGAAAGAAGCTTAAAATTCTTTTCTTGTGAATAGCAAGAAAAAGACGGATTTATGAGTAAAGTGGAACGAAGTGGACCATTCCTCCTCCGACACTTCTTTACCTAGGTCTCGGGCCCATGCCCTAGTGTAGGAAGGAAGTTCAGAGTAAAGAGCATTATGGAGTACTTTATAGAGAGAGGCAAGGATGTGTCCCGGCGGTTCAGGGAGGGAGCACAGCCGCTCAATCCCAGAAAGTGGGCGATGGATGTTGGAGGACGAGTGTAAGTGCTTGCAAAATGAGAATAGGTGTAGAGTGGTCAACCAATCCCTAGACCCACCTTGAAAAAGCGGAAGACCCAATTGGAGGCAAATAAAGTCCCGAGCTACGGGCCAGAAGGCACGTATAAAAGGGTCCAATAATAGAGGAGCCCAACCACTGGGGAAGAGTGGGGTTATCAAATAGGGATGACAAAGGAGAGGGATTGGAAGATAAGACAGCAATTGTGCCTCGTTTATACCACAGCCACATCAAAGCGAAGATCAAAGGGGACAAGCCGGAAAACCGCTGGTAGTCCCGATTGTACCCCCATGGTAATGCCCGAAGATCCACCTGATAAAGATCTTGTTCAATCATACAAGAGGCTTTACGAAAAGGTCTAGGAAACCAAGCAAGCAACGCAGTTCTGTAATAAAGCTCAAAGTCCGGTAAACCCACTCCGCCCTCAAGTTTCGGGTAAGTAAGTAACCTGTGTTTTAACCTAGAAATCCCACGGTGCCAAATAAACTGAATCAAAAGGGAGCGTAAAGAAAGGAAAAAACTTTTAGGGACAGTGATCGGTACTGTTGAAAAACGTATAATAGCTTAGGTAAGGTATCCATCTTGAGGGTGTTGATACGGCCAAACTGTCAAGCTCCTACCTTTTCCCAGAGGTTATGTTAATCCATGTGCTGGCATCCATCTTGGATTTCTACAGAGCATGGTGGGAATCTTTTATGCCTTCAGGTCTCTGAGGTCCATCCCCCAGAGGGATGTGGCTGATTACATATAAGCCTGTGGTCCGCACATGCTCTTTGCACTTGTGTCTTGTGACTTTGTGTTGCTACAGCTCTGTTCTGACTCTCGTGACTCTCCTGGAATCTGACTCGGCTTGTGACTTGACCATTCTTTGTGTTCTCCTTTGATCTGACCTTCCGTTGCTGAACCCGGCCCGTGACCTGTGATTCTCATCTGCTGTCCTGTACAGTTTTGTCCCGTTGTTGTCGACCCGGCCTGCCCGACTACTCTATTGTCCTTTCCACCAGCTACACGCCATTGGCGGCGGCCATTACCGCAACTGGGGTGTCTCGGGGGCCGCGACCTGGTTCCTGGCTGCGTCAAGTCCATCCCCACCATCAGGGGCCCTGGTGAAGGGCAGCCTGGGACTTAGACTCCGTGCCTGACGGACTTTGGTCTGTGGGTGGTGGTTGTCCTCAGCCAGTGCGTTACATTGTTATTAGGCCTGCCTGTTCGTTCCACAGCTCCTGCCCTGACATTACACAAGTGCCATGAATCCTGACGGTGCAGGTACGCCTTCGCTCCCAACGTTAGTCGCCAGACTCGATCAACAGGATCACCTGTTGGATCAGTTCGCTCAGGCACTGCAAACTCTGCTTGCACGCACTGCGCACCTTGCTCCTGGTGCTATTAGGCCGATAGTCACTCCGGTAGTCGCTCCCACTGCTACTCCGCTTGTTGCGCCCACCACCTCGGCTGCTGCGTCATCGGCGGCGCCCAGAGGTATGACTGGTTCTGCCCCTCTTCCACAGCGCTTTGGGGGTGAGCCGAGTCAGTGTCGTGGGTTCCTCAACCAGGTGGGTATTTATTTTGAACTAATACCCCACGCTTTTCCGTCTGAGATGTCAAAGGTGAGGTTCCTAATATCACTACTCTCACACAAGGCCTTGGCCTGGGGGAAATCCTTATGGGAGAGGAATGACCCAGTGATTCACGGTTTTTCCAGGTTTTGTCGATGCCTTCTGTAGGGTATTCGACGTACCAGCTCGCTCCGCCTCGGCGGCCAAACTGCTCATGACCATGCATCAGGGTTCACGGACCGTGGCCGAGTACGCCATAGAGTTTCGTACCCTGGCGGCAGAGGTGGGTTGGAACAATGAGGCTCTGGTCGCTGCGTTTTCCCATGGTCTTTCTGACACATTGAAGGACGAGATTGCAGCTAAGGAACTGCCTGGGGAGTTGGAGGAGCTCATCTCTTTCCTGATC
Source organism: Staurois parvus (assembly GCF_062004578.1). Lineage (NCBI taxonomy): Eukaryota > Metazoa > Chordata > Amphibia > Anura > Ranidae > Staurois > Staurois parvus. Next base: position 518,767 of record NW_028318124.1, read on the forward strand.
CTGATTGACACCAGGCTCAGGGAGAGGCCTTCACTCAAGGAACGCCTGCGGAGGCCTTCCAATCGACTGGCACCTGCGTTTTCTGTCCCACCCGTTCCTCCCTCTCCTCCCATGCCTCCTGGGGATAGCTTGTCTGGTGGTGAGCCCATGCAGCTGGGGTTTGCTCGCCTTTCCGAGGGAGAGCGGATCGCTCAGCGTCGGGAGGGTCGCTGCCTGCACTGTGGCCTCGGTGGGCACTTTCGGCAGTCTTCTCTGGTCCGTCCGGGAAATGCTCGCACCTGAGATCCTGTCGGGGACAGATCTTTGGTGGAGTTTCCTCGTCCCCGGCGTTCCGCAAGGATAAGCCACTGATCACCGTTGTCCTCTCTTGGACGGAGAGCTCGGTGACGGCCCAGGCGTTTCTGGGGCCGGTGGGTTGTTCTTGGACAGCTCGTTTGCTGCACAGCACTCTATTCCCCTGCAGGCTCGTGCTACCCCATTGGTTCTCGAAGCAATAGATGGCAGGCCCCTGCAACCGCCGCAGGTTACCCACGAGACTCTGGCGGTTGAGGTAGCTATTGGGGCTGTTCACAGGGAGTTGGCCTGTTTTCAGGTGATTTCTTCCCCACACTATTCGGTGGTTTTGGGGTATCCCTGGCTCCAGAGGCACAATCCAACCTTCAATTGGCGAACAGCCGAGATTCTCTCATGGTCTCCACAGTGTGGGGCCGGGTGCATCCGTGGGCCGGTTAAGGTATTGTGTGGCTCCTCGGACTCTGCGTTGCCCACCGACTATGGGGAGTACCTGGACGTGTTTGATAAGGTACGCGCTGGTGCCTTACCTCCGCATCGTCCTTACGACTGCGCCATATCCTTGCAACCCGGTGCCACTCCTCCGCGTGGCAGGGTGTACCCTCTCTCGGTTGCGGAAAATAAGTCCATGGAGGAGTACGCTGCGGATGCGCTTTCTCGGGGGCACATTCGTAAGTCTACTTCCCCAGCAAGAGCAGGGTTTTTTTTGGTAAAGAAGAAAGGTGGGGAATTGAGGCCTTGCATCGATAATAGGGGTCTCAATCGGATCACCATTAAGAATGCCTACCCGATTCCTTTGATTTCTGAGTTGTTCGACCGCCTTCAGGGAGCAACAGTCTTTACCAAGCTCGACCTTAGGGCGGCGTACAACCTCGTACGGATCAAACAGGGGGATGAGTGAAAGACCGCGTTTAACACCAGAACCGGGCACTATGAATACCTGGTGATGCCCTTCGGGTTGTGTAACGTGCCCGCGGTTTTTCAGGAATTCATAAACAATGTCCTTCGTGACTTGTTGCAGCAGTGCATGGTGATTTACCTGGATGACATCCTGGTTTACTCTACCTCCATGGAGTCCCATATCCAGGATGTCAAGCGGGTGCTGCAACGATTACGTGAGAACAAACTCTTTTGTAAGCTCGAGAAGTGCAAGTTCCATCGATCCCAAGTTGCCTTTTTGGGCTACATCATTTCAGCGGAGGGATTCTCCATGGACCCTCAGAAGGTTGCGGCGGTTCTGCAGTGGCCTCGTCCCAATGGTCTTCGGCCCATTCAGGGCTTTCTGGGTTTTGCCAACTACCATCGGAAGTTCATCAGGAACTTCTCCACGTTGGCAAAGCCTCTCTCGGATCTAACCAAGAAGGGGAGTAACCCTCACGAGTGGCCATCCGAGGCCATCGTAGCTTTCGAGGCTCTGAAATCCGCCTTCACTTCAGCTCCGATTCTTTCTCATCCCAATCCTGGGTTGCCCTTCATCCTCGAGGTTGATGCTTCCGAAACGGGAGTAGGGGCTCTCCTGTCTCAGCGTCAGTTGCCCGATGGACCCCTACTTCCCTGCGGGTTCTACTCCAGGAAGCTTTCCTCTGCAGAGTGCAACTACCAGATTGGAGATAGGGAGTTGTTGGCCATCATTCTGGCTCTCAAGGAATGGAGGCACCTGCTCGAGGGCTCCGCAGTTCCGGTACTCATTCTTACCGACCACAAGAACTTGACTTATCTTTCGAAAGCCAAGAGATTGACACCCCGCCAGGCCAGATGGGCTCTGTTCTTGTCACGCTTCAACTATGTGGTTTCCTATTTGCCTGGTTCCAAGAATGTCAGGGCGGATGCGTTATCACGGCAATACTCTGAGTTGTCCAGGGAAGACTCTGAGCCAACCTCGGTTATACCTCCAGATCTGATCCTGGCTGCCATTCGCACCAGTCTGACTTCTCCTCTTGGGGAGCAGATTTTGGCGGCTCAAACTGACGCTCCTCCCGAGAGGCCGGAGGGTAGATGTTTCGTACCCGAGGGATTGCGCACCCGTCTGCTGCGTACCTACCATAACTCCAAAACTGCTAGGCATCCGGGGAGGAACCAGTTGTGCTGTGTCGTCTCTCGTTCATTCTGGTGGCCAACTCTCTGTGCCGACATTGCCTCTTATGTAGCGGCATGTTCAATCTGTGCCCAGAATAAATCTCCACGGCATCTCCCATTGGGTCTCCTGCAATCCATTCCCAATGGGGAGCGTCCGTGGTCACATCTGGGTATGGACTTTATTGTAGACCTCCCGGTGTCTCGGGGTCATACGGTCATTCTCATGGTTGTCGATCGCTTTTCCAAGATGTGCCATTGTATTCCACTCAGGAAATTACCAACAGCGCAAGAACTGCCCACGGTCTTTTCCAGGGAGATTTTTCAACTGCATGGGTTGCCCAAGGTGATTGTCTTGGACCGCGGGAGTCAGTTCGTGTCCAGATTCTGTCACGCCTTCTGCTCCCAGTTGGGTATTAGTCTCTCCTTTTCTTCAGCCTACCACCCGCAGTCCAATGGGGCTGCGGAGCGTTCCAATCAGGCCTTAGAACTATTCCTTCGGTGTTATATCTCGGACCACCAGGACGATTGGGCCGATCTCCTGCCTTGGGCAGAGTTTGCCAGGAACTCGGCTGTCAACTCCTCATCCGGGATGTCTCCCTTCATGGCCAACTATGGGTTCCAACCCGCGGTATTACCCGAGAGGTTCTCACCACAGGACATTCCGGCTGTGGAGAACCATCTTGCTGCCCTGCGTTCTTCATGGGGGCAGATCCAGAGGGCCTTGAGGGACTCTGCTCAGCGTCAGAAGTTCCAGGCTGATCGCAGATGGTAACCCGCTCCTTCATACCAGGTCGGCGATCGGGTGTGGTTGTCTACTCACAACCTCGATCTTCGGGTGCCCACACCCAAACTAGCTCCCCGTTTTGTTGGTCCTTTTTGCATTCTCTGCAAGGTGAATCCGGTGGCCTATGCCCTTGCCCTTCCTCCTGGGATGCGGATCTCCAATATCTTCTATGTATCCCTGTTGAAACCTCTGATCTGCAATCGCTTCACTACCCCTCTACCTCGGCCCCATCCCATCCGGGTTGACGGTCATGAGGAGTATGAGGTGAGCCGGATCCTGGACTCTCGATTGGTGCACGGTCGATTACAGTTCCTGGTTCATTGGCGCGGTTATGGTCCCGAGGAGCATTCCTGGGTTCCTTCCGCGGATGTCCATGCGCCTGCCCTCCTCCGCGCTTTTCATACCCGCTTTCCTCAGAAACCTTTTGTTGAGCCACGGAGGGGGAGGAGCCCTTGAGGAGGAGGTACTGTCAAGGTCTTACCTTTTCCCAGAGGTTATGTTAATCCATGTGCTGGCATCCATCTTGGATTTCTGCAGAGCATGGTGGGAATCTTTTATGCCTTCAGGTCTCTGAGGTCCATCCCCCAGAGGGATGTGGCTGATTACATATAAGCCTGTGGTCCGCACATGCTCTTTGCACTTGTGTCTTTTTGTTGCTACAGCTCTGTTCTGACTCCCGTGACTCTCCTGGAATCTGACTCGGCTTGTGACTCGACCATTCTTTATGTTCTCCTTTGATCTGACCCTCCGTTGCTAAACCCGGCCCGTGACCTGTGATTCTCGTCTGCTGTCCTGTACCGTTTTGTTCCGTTGTTGTCGACCCGGCCTGCCCGACTACTCTATTGTCCTTTCCACCAGCTACACGCCATTGGCGGCGGCCATAACCGCAACTGGGGTGTCTCGGGGGCCGTGACCTTGTTCCTGGCTGCGTCAAGTCCATCCCCACCATCAGTGGCCCTGGTGAAGGGCAGCCTGGGACTTAGACTCCGCGCCCTGAGGGACTTCGGTCTGTGGGTGGTGGTTGTCGTCGGCCAGTGCATTACATTGTTATTAGGCCTGCCTGTTCGTTCCTCAGCTCCTGCCCTGACACAAACCAGGGCAGAGCTGAAGTGCTCCATGTAGCCAAATCTTTTTGAATACGTGAAAGTAAGGGTAAATAATTAAGAGAATATAAAGCATTAAGATCAGCCGAAATCAGGACCCCCAGGTATGTGACAGCCTTAGGTCGCCATTGAAAGGAAAAATTAGGCCGAAGGTTCGCCAGTACATGGGCAGGCAGAGAAATATTGAGGGCCTGCATTTTAGAGATATCAAGTTTAAAGTTACTGAAGGAACTAAATCTACAGAATTCATGGAAAAGACTGGGGAGGGAGTGGTTGTTGAACGTAAACTAGCAGGTCGTCGGCGTATAAGGATAATTTGTGGTGCGCGGAGAGAGTATGTATGCCCAGTATTGAGTCGTTAGCTCGTATGGCTCACGCAAGATGTTCCATTACTAGAACAAAGAGAAGAGGCGAGAGGGGGCATCCTTGTCTGGTCCCATTCGATATGGGAAAGGACGAGGAAATTGTACCGTTAATCAGGACAGATGCAGAGGGGCGAGAGTAGAGGGACATAATCCGAGTGAGGGTCCACGGACCCAAACCAATCTGTTTCAAGGTAAGACGGAGAGAGCGCCAGTCGACGCGATCGAATGCCTTCTCAGCATCAAATGAGAGTAGGCAAGCTTGTAACGATTGTAGGAAGGGATTTGATGTAGTTGTGCAGGGATTTCATGTGGGACTGCAGATCCCAGCCATCTTCAGAGCAGAGAAATGCTGGGCAGGGGCTGTGGGATCTCTGTGTGCTCCAGGCCTGCTGAGCTTGTGTGATAGAGGTCCCAGGAGGAGAGAGAGAGAGAGACCCCCGAGGGCTTACCTGCCCTTCATCTGCATGGTGCCCTGTATCCACGGGGAGGAGGATGAGAGAGGTGCTGGCGCCATCTTCGTGGCCGGGGCGCCCGAGGCCTCGGCCGAGGATCGTGTGAAGAACCAGCTCATACTGCCGCCGGACCAGCTCCCCGGGGTGTCCGGTGTTGGTTCTTCCCCATGTGGGGTGTATTAGAGAGCCCGTGAGGGGGGGAGAGTGCCCGTTACGGAGGTCCGGCCGGGAGCTAAGCAGGGTTGCTGCTAACGCTCCATGCCACGCCCCTCATGCATCGTTATTTATTCATTGAACGGGTGGTGAATGGAATACTGCAAATACAGGAAAGGAAGTACGGCCCTATGGCCGTCAGTATTTGACATATTTAGTGACAACTACATTGACTATCTTTTATGTCACTTATTCACTACAGGATGGGGACATCATGCTACACTTCTTGAAAGGTGCACAGCACCTTATTTTCATTATACAGCATGGATACTCCTAAAATCTACACAACAGATATATAAAGGGAGGTATCTAGTCCGAATGCTGGCGGTGAAGAATCCCTACATTATATTGGCAGGGCAATGCCATTTCAACTACAGATGATGGATGTCATATGGAGAAATTAGTACTGTCACTAAGTTTATTTCACAGTATTATCTTTGGACATGACTGTCTATTCATCAGTTAACAACCACTCTTCCCGGTTACAAGTGCCATTTATATTATATATCTTTCTACATAAGTCTGTGGCAACACACTATAGCATCAGGTTCTGGTGCTTTCACAAGCATTTTTGTGCTGCATATGTCTCTCTTGGATTCTTGCCGAGCTGGATTTTTCACTATTAGTATTTAATCGGGTCCCATTATCCATACTATACTGGTATCAATGTCCACAATATTGCATGTTTGATGTATAGCCTATTATGGTGATAATTTTTTTATTACATCCCCTACATGGTGGTGTTACCTATGTGTCTGTGCTGCATATGTACTAGACCTAGTGTCATTACATTTATAGCACCAATTATATTCATGAACGGTCATGAGGTCTTGCTTTCAACAATTTTTGGTTTTAGGTCATACTTTTTTGTATTGTCTCATCTTGTGGTGATGGCTAAATGAGGTATTTACCTAAATGTCTAATATATGCATGGTTTGCAATAAAGCATAATTTTTGAGAAATCTTTGGGTATCGCTTTCTGTCCATGATGTAACCGCTTTTCTTGTGAATTCCTTTTCACACACTCCCTTTTTTTGCTGTCTGGTTTTTGGTTACTTGGCAGATAATATACAATCAGCGATACGGTAAACATACATGGCCTTATGTTCTCTTGTTATTAGTATAATTCCTTGGTGCCTGGGATTTGTCCAGCTCTAGATTCAGATTTTCTTTTTCACTATTACAACTGCATTGTATTGGCTTACAAAAAAAAGAAAATTCATAATTTAGCATTGGATGAAAGGTTTAGTATTGTAGTTTTGGTAGTTAAAACCTTTTTTTCTCTCTTTAAAATCTATGTCCCCATATGTTGTGATCTGTGATAAAGAGTTTTGCCAGATAATGCAATATCTTTTTTTACCAAGGTGAAAATACAGCTTCCTACCCTGACTCGTGCTTGCGTAGCTCAGCAAAGGTTCCTCAAACAAAACTTGGAATACAGAGAAGGGCAGTGAGTATGTATGAACAGGTCCATTACACTACAAAGAACACTAGGCTACAACTTTGGAGCCTATTAAAGTTCTATGGAGATTCCCTGTGCCATTGCTGTAACAGAAAAGTAGATGTAAGAAGATGCAAAATGGAGGTTCTTGGTACACCAAACATATATTTATGTGCCTTCAGCCGATGTTTTTTGATAGAGTTCTATACATCAAACTAGAAGAGGGACAACTGAGGAAGAGAAGGGGACAGAGGAACATGATTCCAGAACAGAAAAGGCCCCCCCCCCCCTCCCAATAAAAGGCCATTGGGAGTTATGCATGCCATGTTGCTTAATTTTTAATTCAAATATAAACGTGTGAATTATATTACTGTGTATCCCCAAAAATAAGACCTACTCCAAAAATAAGCCCCAGCATGATTTTCAGGCTGCTCTGTAATATAAGCTCTACCCCAAAAAGAAGCCCTAGTTAAGATCAGCCTCTAAGTACTATACTTGTATTTTCGCAATATATTATGTACGTCACTATTTACATCATAAGCTGCAAACTGTGGACAAGATAAGTGCAAAAAGAAAGCTATTCTGTTGAGTACAATAAAAGGCATCATGGAGAACTCCCAGGGCAACAATCTCAAAGCTTTCTGCAAAGAGAAGAAGTTGGATCTCCCCATTGTCCGAAAATGGCGAGCTCAGTATGATAACCTCAGTCAACAGATGGATGAGGGAAATGCTAAGAAGCGTAAGTGTGGAACAGGTCAGCAACCATTATTTCCTGAGCTAGCAGACATCATCTGTGAATGGATTACTGGTCATTTGTTCTACAGGAATTGGAGTCGAGAGAAATTCAGGCTGTAATTCAGGGTTTGAATCTGGAGAGTTATGATGATATTCCAGAAGAAGACATGACATGACTGTATTTGAATAAATGTAGATTGTTGTACTTGAATAAATAGAAGATTTCCCCTGCAATTAAGTCTTAGTGTACCTTTTGGAGCAAAAATTAATATAAGACGTTATTTTTGGGGAAACACGGTAGTAGCTGTACGTATAAGTATTCCAGATAAACTGAACTATAAAAATTTTAAAGTTTGGGTAAGATTCTATGACAGAAGAAAGCCTATTGGTGCGTCTCCCTGCCTGCCAGCCGTAATGTACAGTGCTGTGAAAAAGTATTTGCCCCCTCCTGATTTTTTTTTTTTTTGCATATTTTATATTTCATTTATTAAGGGAAAGAAACTGTTCACACCTGCCTGGCCCTATGTGAAACAATAATTGCCCCCCTTGATAAATCATGAATAAACTCTGATTAACTACATTTTTTGGAACACGGAGTTAAATTTCACTTGCCACATCCAGGCCTGATTACTGCCAGACCTGAATCAAGAAATCACTTAAATAGAAGTTGACTGACAAAATGAAGCACGCTAAAAGATGTGAAAAAGCAACACATCATGTTGCAATGACGACTCATTCAGAAGGTCACAAATGAACCCAGAACAACATCTGAAGAACTGCAGGCCTCACTTGTAAAGGCTTGATTCAACAATAAGAAAGACTGGGCAAAAATGGCATCCATAGGAGAGTTCCCAGGTGAAAGCCACTGCTGACCAAAAAGAACACAAAGGCTCTTCTCATATTTGCTAAAAAAAACCTCAATTATCCCCAAGACTTTTAGGCAAATATTCTGTGGACTGATGAGACAAAAGTTGAACTTTTTGGAAGGTGTGCAGCCTGTTACATCTGGTGTAAAACTAACACAGAATTTCATAAAAAGAACATCATTCCAACAGTCAAACATGGTGGTGATAGTGTGATGGCCTGGGGCTGCTTTGCAGCTTCAGGACCTGGACGACTTGCCATAATTGATGGAAACATGAATTCTGTGCTCTACCAGAAAATCCTGAAGGAGAATGTCCGGCCATCAGTTTGTGACCTCAAGCTCAAGTGTACTCGGGTTATGCAGCAGGATTATGATTCAAAATACACCAGCGAGTCCACCTCTAAATTGGTAAAAACAAAAAAAACGAAATTAAGGTTTGGGAGTGGCCTAGTCAAATTCAGGTATTAAATCCAATTGAGATGCTGTGGCATGACCTTAAACAGGGCATTTGTGTGCAAAAACCCTCCAATGTGGCTGAAGTAAAACAATTCTGCAGAGAAGTGTGGGCCAGAATTCCTCAACAGCGATGTGAAACACTAATTACCAATTATCTCAAATGCCTGATTGCAGTTGTTGCCACCAAGGGTGACCCAACCAGTTATTAGGTTTAGGGGCAATTACTTTTTCACATAGGCCAGGCAGGTTTGGACAGCTTTTTTCCCTTAATAAATGTAATCATCATTTAAAAACTGCATTTTGTATTTACTCTTTTTGTAATATTAAAATTTGTTTGATGATCTGAATCATAGAAATGTGATAAATATGCAAAAAACTAAAAAAAAAAAAAAAAAAAAAAAAAAAATCGGGAAGGGCAAATACTTTTTTACAGTACTGTACACTGAGCCACCCAGGCACATCTTAGTGTACATTTACGGCACCCCTCTGTGCTGTGATGATGTGACTCCCATGTTTATGCACAAGAGTGATGTTATCACGGCCCAGCCAAACAGACTGAACCCAGAATGCAGACCGGGAGACGATGGAAGTGACTGTAACCGGTGGGAGCACTGGCTGTACAGCGATGGAGAGCACCGATTGACAGGTAAATCTGCTGGTATTCTGCCAATATGTGTTGAATACTAGCACATTATAGCATAAAGCTTTGAGTGCGGCTTCTAAAGAGTACGATGCAGTTAAACACAGCAATCTAATTATGCCTTCTCTACTTTCACAGGTAAATGCATCTCTCCTACCTCCACTCCTAACTCAAACGCATTGACTCCTGCTGTTTTCCTCCTGGGTAAATGCATCTCTCCTACCTCCACTCTTAACTCAATCGCATTCACTCCTGTTATATTCAGAACAAATGGTGTATTTATATTTGTGTGTATGTTGACCAGTCCTCACCTTTAGCTGCACTCAGTTTACGACTGTAGCCTGGTTCCTAAGAAACATCCCCCACTATTCATGTGATCCTTATCAGCTTCTAATTGGGGTGGAGTTGAATGCTCATTTGAGCATCTCCCTATAAATTTAGATCAGCTCATGGGGGGAGATCTCTGATGGAGGTGCTGCTTCAGATTGAGTGCTGCTTCGAAAGAGTGCGATGCAGTTAAACACAGCAGTTGAACTAAAGCAGGAGAACTTAAGCAGCAGGAAGACACAACAACAGCAAGAAGCTCTACTGCATGCTGGACAGACTGCAAGCAATCACCCTGGGAAACCTCTCTTACATACCTGAGTCCCACTCCGTGTACCTTTATATAATACTCCCCCTCTTCTCCTTATCTTATTACTATCCTCTGTTCCCAAATCTCATTTCTTTACTCCTCTGCTCCACCCCAAAACTTGTACATCTCCCCCTCATTGCTATCATCTCCCTACTACTGCTCTCATCACCCCTCCCAAAATGCCTCTTCTACTCCTCCTTCTCATTTTCCTCTCCTCCGTTCCCAAAATCCATTCACTATATCCCTCTGCTCCTCCTAAACACTTGTATATTGTGTCCTCACTGCTTCCTTCGCCCCTCTATGGCACCCACCACCTCCTCTTATTACTCCACTCTCCCTCTGACCCGAACACCTCCACTAGGAGTTTCTGACGCTCCTGCACATCCCGCTCCCATGCCACCTTTCTCACCCTTCTCCTCCTCCTAGCCGCGGGGGACATCTCCCCGAATCCTGGCCCTCCACCACCTCCCTCACCCGCACAACACCCTCCCGCCTCCACATCCTCCCGCAACCTAGTATCTGTCCCCCTGCTCCCTAAAATCCCCCCCCCCCCTTTTCATGTGCACTCCTGAACGCCCGATCGGTGTGCAACAAGCTTACCGCCATCCACAACCTCTTTGTTTCCCGCTCCCTCAACCTCCTAGCGATCACGGAAACCTGGATCCAGCCCACTGACTCTACCTCTACCTGCACTCTCCTATGGAGGTCTCACCTGGACCCACTCACCCAGACCTAACTGTCGTAAAGGTGGTGGGGTTGGTCTGCTCCTGTCACCGCAGAGCACCTTCCGAGTCCTCCCAAACCCCCCCTCCCTATCCTTCTCCTCCTTCGAGGCCCACTGCATCAGACTATTCTCCCCAACCCCCCTGAAGATTGCTGTGATATACCGGCCTCCTGGATCCATACCCCGCTTCCTGGATGACTTTTCCTCCTGGCTACCCTTCTTCCTCTCCTCTGAGCTACCCACCATCATTCTTGGGGATTTCAACATCCCTGTCAACCTCGACAACCCAGACACAGCCTGTCTCCTCCACTTAACCTCCTCCTTTGCACTTGCACAGTGCATACAATCCACCACCCATTCCGACGGTAATATTCTTGATCTTGTCTTCTCCAACCACTGCGCTCCCCACAACCTCATTAACACCCCCTTTCCTCTCTCTGACCACAACCTGATTACTTTCTCTATCACCTCGTCCTCCAACGCCTACCCCTCCAAATGTCACACTACTACCAGCCATAACCTCCGCAACCTTAACCCTGCCCCCCTCCACTCTGCAGCTGATCAACTCCATGACAGCATCCTCCCCCTGTCCTGCCCCGACTTGGCTATGACTGCCTACAACAACGCGCTGTCAACAGCCCTTGACTCACTAGCGCCTTTAACCACACGCAACATCAGACCCAGACCGCTCCAGCCCTGGCAGACTGATCACACCAAAACCCTCAAACGACACAGTCGTGCCCTGGAGCGACTATGGCGCAAAACACAATCCCAACAAGCCTTCACCCGCTACAAATCTGCCTTCCGCACCTACACCTCCTCCCTCCACGCAGCCAAACAAGCCTACTTCCTGACCCTCATCAAGACCCTCTCCTCCAACCCTCGCCGACTCTTCTCCACCTTCAACTCTCTACTCTCTCCACCCCCACCTCCACCCAGCACCTCACTCACCGCCCTTGAGATTGCCAATCACTTCAAAAACAAGATTCACACAATACGCAAGGACATTGACGCAACTCACACTCCCTCTCAACCCATCCCCTCTCACACAGCTACCCCCTCATCCCCCCTCCCCCTCAACATTACCCGCAGGGACTTCGTCACTGCTCAAACTCCCTCCAACCCCGTTCCCCCTCACTCAGCTACCCCCTCATCACCCCTCTCCCACGGCCCCACCACTGCCCTGACCTCCTCTTCCACCCCACCCTACATACCTCATACTGACGCTCCCCCAACACTCCACACCTTTGACCTTACTACCATCGAGGAAGTCTCCAAGATCCTCTCTGATGCCCGCCTCACCACCTGCCCCCTCGACCCTATCTCCTCACAATTCCTACGACCTCCCTCCCCCTCCATCCTACGCTCCCTCACCCACATCTTTAATCTCTCCCTCTCCTCCGGCACTTTCCCCTCCCCACTGAAGCATGCACACATCATCCCCATACTTAAAAAGCCCTCCCTGGACCCCAATGACCCGAACAACCTCAGACCCATCTCCCTGCTCCCACTTACATCTAAACTCCTCGAGCGCCTCGTCTACACCCGCCTATGCTCTCACCTCAACGACAACAACCTCCTCGATCCCCTACAGTCTGGCTTCCGTCCCCTACACTCCACCAAAACCGCCTTACTCAAACTCTCCAAGGACCTTCTAACCGCCAAAGCTAATGGCCACTATTCAGTGCTCCTACTCCTTGACCTCTCTGCGGCCTTCGACACAGTTGACCACCCCCTCCTCCTCAAAATACTACACTCCCTCGGCCTCAGAGATTCTGCTCTCTCCTGGCTCTCATCCTACCTGTCACAACGCTCTTTCAGCGTTACCACCTCCCCCTCACTCCCCCTCTCTGTTGGGGTCCCTCAACGCTCTGTCCTTGGGCCCCTTCTCTTCTCCATCTACACCTCCTCCCTTGGCCAACTCATACACTCTCACGGCTTCAACTACCACCTCTATGCCGACGACACACAAATCTCTCAACCCCCCACCTCACCCCCTCGGTCTCTGCCCGAATCACACACCTACTGAGCGACATATCAGATTGGATGTCGCTCCACTTCCTTAAACTGAATCTCTCCAAAACCGAGTTTCTTGTCTTCCCCCCAGCCCGAACCCCACCCCCCATTGACTTCTCCATCACATCCAACAACGCCAATATCAAACCCGCCCTGCAGGCCAGAGTAATTGGTGTCATTCTGGACTCCAACCTATCCTTCCAGCCCCAAGTCCAATCTTTAACAAACTCGTGCAGACTCCACCTCCGCAACATCGCCAAAATCCGCACGTTCCTAACCCAAGAAACCCCTAAACAGCTCATCTACTCCCTCATCATATCACGACTCGATTACTGCAACTCCCTCCTTACTGGCCTGCCTCGCCGCTGGCTATCCCCGCTTCAGTCGATCCTGAATACGGCTGCCAGACTCATTCACCTTTCCAACCGCTCCATTTCCGCCACCCCCCTCTGCCAATCCCTCCACTGGCTTCCGATTGCGCAACGGATCAAATTTAAAATCCTAACACTGACGTACAAAGCTGTCCACCATACTGCCCCGAACTACATCACCGACCTAATATCCAAGTACCGCCCAGCACGCACACTCCGCTCCTCACAAGACCTCCTTCTCTCTAGTTCCCTGGTCTCCTCCTCCCATGCCCGCCTCCAGGACTTCTCCAGGGTGTCACCCATCCTCTGGAACTCCCTTCCCCAACCCATCAGATTATCACCTACTCTCCTCTCCTTTAGGCGCACCCTGAAAACCCATCTCTTTAGGGAAGCCTACCCCCTGCCAACTTGACCGACCTCCTCCACTCTTCCTACCACTCCATCCCCCACAGCTATCTCCTCCTGTACCACTATCCCGTCCCTTCTAGATTGTAAGCTCGAAAGAGCAGGGCCCTCGATCCCCTCATGTTTTGCATTGTATTGGTATTGTTCTGTCACATGTTCTGTCCCCCTTTGTAATGTACAGCGCTGAGTGAACTATCGGCGCTTTATAAATACTGTATAATAATAATAATAATAATAATAATAATAATAAAGCTCCTAGGACCTATTCAATAAAAAAAAAAAAATAGCAGAATTGAATTTGCTTTTTATTTTTGTTTAAAGGTGCTCTGCTTGAAGATTTTTCAACTGTACATCATAAGCCTGATTTATATTAAAACAAGTAAAGCCAGAACCAATATGTTCTCATTTAGCTCATTATATTAACCATCCTTATTCATGTCCAATTGTGCATTCAAGACAAACCAAGTGAAAAAAATATTATTGACTCTAGAGAGATGGAGGGAAATTAGAATTTTAGAATAAGTTACGGAAATGAACCAGGGATACTCTTGTTACTCAGGGGGAATAGACTTAATTATTCTTCAGAGGCCATGGCCACATATGTACATGTGCGTTTGGTGATAAGCCTTCATAAACAGAAAATCATTTGAAATAAGATAATCAATCTACTATTTATGTTTCACTAAAAATACCCATAGACAGAAGATGATCATTGCACCATCAATACAATTGTAGCAGAGTTGCACATTGGTGTTCATTTTGTTATATATAGCAGCAGACAGAAGTGTCAACTGCTGGTTTACAGCAATTTACATTCCCATGTTTACATTCCTATGTACTAGCTTATTTCCATGGGTCGTGGAAAAGACCTTCAGGTATGGCATTTCCATGGGAGGAGGGCTTGGTGCCAAACTTCTGGTGGAAACGCCTAGGCGATCCGACCCCGAGTGGGAGCAGAAACCTACCAAAACTAGGTACCTGATCCCCCCCAAAAAAAGTTCCAAAAGAAGATAATGGGGGGGAATGAGAACATAAAATAGAACTTCCCCTTTAGGGTGAAGTTCCACTTTAAGTTGGTGACAGAGCCTTTTAAGACACGTGCAGATGCAGGCGATCTGAGCATGCATGTTTATAGCAGGATTGGTAAAAAAAAATATCTGCAAGCCAACCCTTTTTATACAACCAAATCTGTAAAGCTGCAACAGAAATGTAAAACACACAAATCCATGGTGACTACACACTTATCTCAATGTCTTTTTGAGCATCATGGAACCACCAAAACACCAGATACTTCAATGTGGGAAATACTCATCTAAAGCAAGAAAGTCAAAATGATAAACGAGCTTAGTAAACTACAACAAGGCAAGACAGAAAAAAAAAAAAAAAAGTGAAGACATATCAGATTGCCTCAGTTTTTGAGGCCTCAGGGTGTAGCACAGAAAGCCTGCTCTATGTTCCTTGCCATTTTACCAAATATTGCCATATTTATGCATGAAGAGGGTTGCCGTAAGCAACACCTTCATATAGAGCCTCCCTCTAATGCTTACATCAAACTTACATTAAACAGTAATTGCTTCCATCTAATAAAGATATATAACTAACAGTATATTGTCCAAGGCTGTGTATGACAATAAAATTAAGGCAAATCCAAACTCAAAACATATTGCGCCTTACCAGTCCATAAATGAGGTAGCTGAATTAGTATTTTCAAGCTTTGTTCCCTTTATTTTTACTGAGCAATTTCTGTTATCCTCCACTGTATCTAGAGAGGAAGCGATGGTCTTCACCCAGCCATGGGTCCACTTTAGCATGCCTGCTTTTGCTCATCTCGATTACATCTGGGTTGATAGGATTAGGAGTTAACAAAAGAAATATAATATTAATTTTGTGGTTTGTTCAGCTCACAGGAAGTAACACCACATATCTGGCAAAATCAACTGCCAGTTTCTGTACTCGTGGAAAATATTCTTAGCTTAAAAAATAAAAAAAAATTAAGCCACCACATCTATGGTCTGGTAAGAGATTGCATAAGTGATTATCCCAATAAATGATCCACTATCTCAAAATTAGCCAAAGTTTACATCTCAAATCTGATATTAAAAACTCTGAGCATCACTATTACTTCGGACTAAAGTTGGTGTGGGCTGTAATAGCCTGTCCAATCAGGATTCCCAGCATGAAGTACCAGTCAACAATGGATTACTGCCCAGTTTTATTAACAGTACTGCAGGACTGTATGGCGACTGGGAATTCTAGAAGGTATCATAGACCTTTTAGTCTAGTCCACAAAACCTATTGCTAGGATCTGAATGGTTACCGTTCGTGATAATGGGTAAACATCCCGGGTAAACACTGTTCCAACAAGATCTAACAACTGGCGGACAGTAACAATTAATAGAAACTTTACTTTGCATGATAATTTAGCCTATTCTTCTGATTTTGTTACCACAGTTTCAATATTACTCTTAAAAATATACAATTTTATATTTAGGAAAATATGCATAAAGACAATTTCAATTAAAATATATTATTGTAATTTCAATTAAAATATACACTGATCAGCCAAAACATGTCCAATCAGCCCTGACTCATTGAGGCGTGGGCTCCCCTAGACTTTTGAAGGTATGATGTGGTATCTTGCACCAAGCCGTTAGTAGCAGATCTGCCTGCCTGCCTCCACTGACTTGTCTTCTTCCCATAGTGCATTCTGGTGCCATCTCTTCCCCAGGTAGGCGTCACACACACAACCATACATCCATATGATATAAAAGAAAACGTGATTAATTGGACCAGGCCACCTTCCATTGCCCCATGGTCCAGTACTGAGGCTCACGTGTCCATTGTAGGTACTTTTGGCTAAACTACAGTATCTCTTCAATTTCATTAGAAGACATGGGCCAGCCTTCACCATCAATGCGCCTTGGCCACCCATGACCCCATCAATGGTTTTTGTTTCTTGGACCACTTTTGGTAGGTCCTGACCATTGCAGACCGGGAACATCCCTAAAAAAGCTGCAGTTTTGAGAGAAGCTCTGACCCAGTCATCTAGCCATTACAATTTGGCACTTTTGAAAGTCACTCAAATTCTTACGCATGCTCATTTTTCTGGTATTAAAGCATAAACCCGGGAAAAGAAATTTGTGGCCCTTGCAGTGGACAGTGCCGGCACTGCATGAGTAAAATGCTCATTTTTGTCTAGGGGAGAGGACACCGAAGATATACTCACCTGACCCGCCGATCATCCCCGCACAAGACTAGTCCTTTTGGCTCCTGTCACATCCCCACCCCCATGGTCTTGTAAATGGTCTGTTCCTGATGTCAGCACGTTCATGGTGCACTCCACAGACAGGAGCAGTCCACCGCTGGACCATGAGGGAGCGTGGTTTTCCATAGGATCGGCATGCCAGGCGAATATGAGCTTAGTCCTCACCCCTAGAAAAAATAAGCAGCTGATCCATGCAGTGGGGGCACACTCAGTGTTGATGGGGGAATCCCTCCCGTGGAGCTATTGTTCTCCCGGCAGGAAGGAGGTGGGGGGGTCTGCTGGAAGAACATAATGATTACTGCTAGCAGCTATAGCCGCTGGCAAAAATTGCATGCTAAAAATCCAACATGCTGGTTGTACCCAATATGATCAATGGATAGACTTGAGTACAATTAGCCTGCCCATAGATAGACCAAATCTCAGCCAGTCCCTGCTGAACCAGCCGAGATTTGATCCATCTATGGTCAACATAAAGATAAAAATCCCACTTATATATCAGTATCTTGCCCTGCCCATGTGCCTCTTTCCTTGTTTGCTAATTTCAAACAGATCAGAGTGGCTGCCACCTTTGTCTTTTTGGAAGTCTTCAGCTGCTTTGTAAAAGGTGATGTCTTGGCTTTTGGATAGGGAACACATTTATTGGAAATGCCATACACATAGATTTTTTTTTTCTTCGTTCATCCTGTGGGCTGAATGAAACAAAAAAAAAAAAAAAAAAAAATTTGATTTTCATGCTATACAGCGTAAATGGAAGAATCTCCTGCCGCAGCTATTGTGTTGTGTAAATACCTAAACAGTGGATGCATCCGATTGACTGCATCCACTGTCTGAGAGATCATTCTGCCCGGCCCCTTCCAATTTTCAATTGAAAGATGTTGGGTGGGAGGGTAGCAACAAGATTATTGAATTTTGTCCGGTTCATCAGAAACCATCCACAATTGGTGCAGTGTGTGGCCAGATTTAGTCTTTCTGAAAGAGTGCTGGGGCCCCATTTGTACTGTTTATATATAAATTTTATTTTATTAGAAGATCGTAGAGTTGCCACCTTGCTCATCATTACGGTGTTTGGTGGGCTACCTACACGTGAACATTTGGTGCTGCAAGTCCAATATTTTGAATGCATCAAATGTGCCTTGCCAAGTCTCCAACATTCAAGGGATTTAGAAGAACATTCAGTTTATCAATTCCAGCATCATGGCACACTAGCCTCTGATCCCAGGCACATTTCCAGCTCTCCCCGAGATCTGTTCACAAGCACTTTTCCCACTCTCAGGCATTATTCCTATTCTCCTTCCGCGTATTCTCACTCCCTCCCAAGAGAAGGCTTCTCATCACCAGCCGTGGAGTCACTACCTTCATCGCCTAAATAATTAATGGGAGCCTCAAACACAAAGGTTAGAGGTTCAATCACTGGGTGAAGCTTTTTCTTTGTAAATCATTTTCCTTCAGCCTGATTCACAATAAAATATGGTATAACCATTTTCAATGGTTGAAATAGAGAATGAAGCTGCTACTTTTGCATTCTAAGTATCCTGCTCATGTCTGCTGAGCTAATCAGCCGTTAAGCAAATTGACATAATTAAGAAGCTCACAAGTCACTCTTCGCCTGATTTGGGACCAAAAGAAATGTTTGGATGGATAGAAATGCTGAATGACCATGCCAGTTACAAAGTGTTTTAACCTGATCACACAAGACAGCTGTCTACCCTACATGTATTAATAATATTCAAGTAACAGGGTGACAAAGTGGATTCACTAGATAAATGCAATGAGCACTTCCAATTCCATAACCAAGGCTCACTTCTTATTAATTCTATGCTACAAAGCAGATACCAGATTTAGCCCATAATATAGGACGGTGGGAACTGTTCAGTGTCTAATAACCTAGTTAGGTGATATCATTATGGGACATACAGTTAATGGTGAGCACACAGGACAGCTTATTAATATGAAATGCCAAACTGAGCCAATAGTTAACCATGTCATACACAACAAGAGACACAAACGATTGTTCATTGGCTCAGTGTCTTCATAATGTTATCCTAGTCATGTCCTGACCACCCTGGACAAACCTGTTACCCAACTGCCATTTAGTCACTTAAATAAATATATGTAGATATAACTTTACAAAACTATTATCCGATTCATTTTTTTTTTACTTTTATATGTAGACAAAACTAAATTAAAGTGTATCTAGAGCCCATCTTTTTTACGGTTTAAAGTGAGGCAGGGTTAGAATCTGTCAAGATTTACTGGTATTGAGGGCTCTTTTAGAAAGATTGCCCGTTACTTTCCTTTCTAGGGACATTTTATCAGAAAGGAAGTAGGGGAAAATGTGCAGCAAGAAAACAAACAATAAAATAAAGGTCTCATCAGTTTATTCCTTTCCTAATATTTAAAGAAAACTCCCCATCCATCCATGTCTCCATGCTTTTTTATGCTGAGAAATCATTTTGAAAAACATCCCCTGACATTTCTTGCAGTGGCCATTTTGATTCATGTAGCATTTACTTCCAGGAATCCATCAGCCCTTAGCTCAGGCATTGGTTGAGCTGAGAACCCAACCTCCCCTCCTAAAGACTGCTGGGATGTTTGACATTTGCCTAGCCATGGAAACCCGGAATGAACTAAAGAAATGCAAATAAAATGTAAAACAAGTAATTATAATATACTTTCCTATCTATTTACTAATGATAACAGCATAAAGATTAAATTACTCCATGTTAATTGAGAGAGTGAAGTTCCATTTTAAAGTGGTTCTATAGGCTGAAGTTTTTTACCTTCATGCATTTTACCTTAATGCATAGAATGCATTTTAACTTAATGCATTCTATGCATTCAGTTAAAAAAAAACACTTGTGCATGCAGCTCCCTCCCAGCAACCCCTTTTACTTGCCTTTTAATGATCCAGTGTCTCTCTCTGCTCACGCTCTCCTCACTGAGCGATCAAGGGGCAGGACTTAGCCATGCTCTGTGTGTCTATGGACACACAGAGCCAGCTTGGAAGCAAGCCCGCATGAGTGCCCCCATAGAAAGGGTTGCTATGGTGGACACTGGTAGGGGGAGAGCAGCCAGGATTGCCGGTGGGGAACCCCCAGAATAGGAGGATCAGGACTGCTCTGTGCAAAACCATTGCAAAGTAGGTAAGTATAACATGTTTGTTATTTTATTAAAATAAAATATGACCCTTTACAGTTCGTTTAAATTAAAAGAGACTTAAAAAAATATTATCTGTGTTTCTTAAAAAAATGTTTCATCCCTTTCTGGTGAAAAGGTTGTCTTTGGGACAGTGTGCAAGGGCAAATTGCTCTTTAGGTCCTTAATCACTTGCCCTCTGCAAGATTTACCCCCCTTCATGACCAAGCCATTTTTTGCCATTTGGCACTGTGCTACTTTAACTGGCAATTGGGTGCTCATGCAACACTGTACACGAATGAAATTTATATAATTTTTCTCACACACATAGAACTTTCTCTTGGTGGTATTTGATCATCACTGGGTTTTTTTAATTTTTGTGCTATAAACGAAAAAAAACTATTTTGTTTTTACTTTTTCCTATTATTATTATTATTAGTATACAGTGTTTATATAGCACCAAAAAGTTTGCTCAGTGCTGTACAATATAGTGGGGGACAGTACATGAGACAATACAGTAACAAGACAATATATGAGAGGTTCGAGGGCCCTGCTCTTTCAAGCTTACAATCTAGGATAAAACATATACAAGAAAAAAATAAAAGTTCTTCATTAACAGTCAGGTCCATAAATATTGGGACATCTACACAATTCTAACATTTTTGGCTCTATACACCACCACAATGGATTTGAAATGAAACTAACAAGATGTGCTTTAACTGCAGACTGTCAGCTTTAATTTGAGGGTACTTACATCCAAATCAGGTGAACGGTGTAGGAATTACAACAGTTTGCATATGTGCCTCCCACTTGTTAAGGGACCAAAAGTAATGGGACAGAATAATAATCATAAATCAAACTCACTTTTTAATACTTGGCTGCAAATCCTTTGCAGTCAATTACAGCCTGAAGTCTGGAATGCATAGACATCACCAGACGCTGGGTTTCATCCCTGGTGATGCTCTGCCAGGCCTCTACTGCAACTGTCTTCAGTTCCTGCTTGTTCTTGGGGCATTTTCCCTTCAGTTTTGTCTTCAGCAAGTGAAATGCATGCTCAATTGGATTCAGGTCAGGTGATTGACTTGGCCATTGCATAACATTCCACTTCTTTCCCTTAAACTCTTTGGTTGCTTTTGCAGTATGCTTTGGGTCATTGTCCATCTGCACTGTGAAGCGGCGTCCAATGAGTTGTGAAGCATTTGGCTGAATATGAGCAGATAATATTGCCCGAAACACTTCAGAATTCATCCTGCTGCTTTTGTCAGCAGTCACATCATCAATAAATACAAGAGAACCAGTTCCATTGGCAGCCATACATGCTCACGCCATGACACTACCACTACCATGCTTCACTGATGAGGTGGTATGCTTAGGATCATGAGCAGTTCCTTTCCTTCTCCATACTCTTCTCTTCCCATCACTCTGGTACAAGTTGATCTTGGTCTCATCTGTCCATAGGATGTTGTTCCAGAACTGTGAAGGCTTTTTTAGATGTCGTTTGGCAAACTCTAATCTGGCCTTCCTGTTTTTGAGGCTCACCAATGGTTTACATCTTGTGGTGAACCCTCTGTATTCACTCTGGTGAAGTCTTCTCTTGATTGTTGACTTTGACACACATACACCTACCTCCTGGGGAGTGTTTTTGATCTAGCCAACTGTTGTGAAGGGTGTTTTCTTCACCAAGGAAAGAATTCTTCAGTCATCCACCACAGTTGTTTTCCGTGGTCTTCCGGGTCTTTTGGTGTTGCTGAGCTCACCGGTGCGTTCCTTCTTTTTAAGGATGTTCCAAACAGTTGTTTTGGCCACGCCTAATGTTTTTGCTCTCTCTCTGATGGGTTTGTTTTGGTTTTTTTCAGCCTGATGGCTTGCTTCACTGATAGTGACAGCTCTTTGGATCTCATCTTGAGAGTTGACAGCAACAGATTCCAAATGCAAATAGCCCACTTGAAATTAACTCTGGACCTTTTATCTGCTTATTGTAATTGGGATAATGAGGGAATAACACACACCTGGCCATGGAACAGCTGAGAAGCCAATTGTCTCATTACTTTTGGCCCTTAACAAGTGGGAGACACATATGCAAACTGTTGTAATTCCTACACCGTTTACCTGATTTGGATGTAAATACCCTCAAATTAAAGCTAACAGTCTGCAGTTAAAGCACATCTTGTTTGTTTCATTTAAAATCCATTGTGGTGGTGTATAGAGCCAAAAATGTTAGAAATGTGTTGATGTCCCAATATTTATGGACCTGACTGTATTTAGGATAACATGTATTCTGCTACATGACTTTAGTAATGCCAATCAATATAAATCTCAATAAGTGTATATTAAATTGGTTTGCGTGAAGGTTTTGGCATCTATAAAACTATGAGATATATATATATATATATATATATATATATACACACATACACACATACAGTTGTGTCCAAAATTATTCAACCCCCAATGCTGTAAAGGGGTTTAGGGACTATAGTGTACATTTGGAATTGTATTCAGAATCAAATCCTACAAGGACGTTGTAACTACCCAAATGCAACTAAAATGACATCAATTGTTTATGTAATACAGTAGTAAATGGTTCTTATGTGGTTTCTTCATTGCCACAATTATTCAACCCCTTAAAGACTACCACTCTGAAGAACAGAGGTTCATACAGGTGCTTTCCATCAGGTATTGAAAACACCTGTGGATGTCACCGAGCAGCAATCAAGCATAATAAGCACCAATTAGGCAGCTTTAAAATGACTGTGATACTCAGCTCCTTCTAGACATTTACTGGTGTGGTTACAAACATGGTGAAGGCAAGAGAATGGTCCAGGAAGACAAGAGAAGAGGTGATTTCTCTTCACAGGAAGGGCAATGGCTATAAGAAGATTGCAAAGATGTTAAACATACCAAGAGACACCTTAGGAAGCATCATTCGCAAATTCAAGGCAAAGGGCACTGTTGAAACGCTACCTGGTCGTGGCAGAAAGAAGATGCTGACTTCGACTGCTGTGCGCTACCTGAAGCGTAGAGTGGAGAGAAGTCCCCGTGTGACTGCTGAGGAACTGAGAAAAGATTTGTCAGATGTGGGTACAGAAGTTTCAGCCCAGACAATAAGACGCACACTGCGTAATGAAGGCCTCCGTGCCAGAACTCCCAGGCGTACCCCCTTGCTGTCTCCAAAGAATAAGAAGAGTCGACTGCAGTATGCCAAAAGCCATGTGGACAAACCACAAAAGTTGTGGGATAGTGTTCTGTGGACTGATGAAACAAAATTAGAACTGTTTGGGCCCATGGATCAACGCTATGTTTGGAGGAGGAAGAACAAGGCCTATGATGAAAAGAACACCTTGCCTACTGTGAAGCATGGTGGAGGGTCAATCATGCTTTGGGGCTGTTTTGCTTCTGCAGGTACAGGGAAGCTTCAGCGTGTGCAAGGTACCATGAATTCTCTTCAGTACCAGGAGATATTGGATGGAAACGTGATGCAGTCCGTCACACACCTGAGGCTTGGGAGACGTTGGACCTTTCAACAGGACAATGATCCCAAGCATACCTCCAAGTCCACTAGAGCATGGTTGCAGAGGAAAGGCTGGAACATTTTGGAGTGGCCATCGCAGTCACCAGACTTAAATCCGATTGAGAACCTCTGGTGGGACTTAAAGAAAGCAGTTGCAGTGCGCAAGCCTAAGAATGTGACTGAACTGGAGGCCTTTGCCCATGAAGAATGGGCGAAGATACCCGTAGATCGCTGCAAGACACTTGTGTCAAGCTATGCTTCACGTTTAAAAGCTGTTATAACTGTAAAAGGATGCTGTACTAAGTACTAAGATTGAATGTCACTTGGGGGTTGAATAAAACTGATAATGCTGTGAGCACAGAAAAGACATTTGTGGTTATTTCATTATAACTGTTATGTTATATTTGTCTGACCTACAAGTGCCTCTTTAATGTAAATGTAAGCAAGATGACTGAATGATCAAAAGCAATGTCAAACTGGCCAAAACACTCAATTTCAGTGGGGGTTGAATAATTTTGGACACAACTGTATACACACACACACACACACACACACACATATATACATATACATACATACATATATACAGTGGGGATCGAAAGTTTGGGCACCCCAGCTAAAAATTCGTATTAATGTGCATAAAGAAGCCAAGGAAAGATGGAAAAATCTCCAAAAGGCATCAAATTACAGATTAGACATTCTTATAATATGTCAACAAAAGTTAGATTTTATTTCCATCATTTACACTTTCAAAATAACAGAAAACAAAAAAATGACATCTGCAAAAGTTTGGGCACCCTGCAGAGTTAATATCTTGTACTGCCCCCTTTGGCAAGTATCACAGCTTGTAAACGCTTTTTGTAGCCAGCCAAGAGTCTTTCCATTCTTGTTTGAGGTATCTTTGCCCATTCTTCCTTACAAAAGTCTTCCAGTTCTTTGAGATTTCTGGGCTGTCTGTCACGCACTGCTCTTTTAAGGTCTATCCATAGATTTTCAATTATGTTGAGGTCAGGAGATTGTGAAGGCCATGGCAAAACCTTCAGTTTACTCCTCTTGATGTAATCCCCTGTGGATTTCGAGGTGTGTTTAGGATCATTATCCATTTGTAGAAGCCGTCCTCTCTTTAACTTCAGCTTTTTCACAGATGGCAGCAAGTTACCATCCAAAATTTGCTGAAATTTTATTGAATGCATTTTTCCTTCTACTCATGAGATGTTCCCTGTGCCACTGGTTGCAACACAACCCCAAAGCATGATTGATCCAACCCCATGCTTAACAGTTGGACAGAGGTTCTTTTCATTAAATTCTGTGCCCCTTCTTCTCCAAACGTACCTTTGCTCATCCCGGCCAAAAAGTTCCATTTTAACCTCATCGGTCCACAGAACTTGTTTCCAAAATGCATCAGGCTTGTCTATATGTTCATTTGCAAAGTTCAAACGATGATTTTTGTGGTGAGGACATAGAAGAGGTTTTCTTCTGATGACTCTTCCATGAAGACCATATTTGTACAAGTATCTCTTTATAGTGGAATAGTGTACCACAACTCCAGTGTCTGCCAGACCTTTCTGGAGGGATCGTGCAGTCAAACGTGGGTTTTGAATTGTTTTTCTCACAATCCTGCGAGCTGTTCTGTCTGATATTTTTCTTGGTCTTCCAGATCTTGCTTTAACTTCCACTGTTCCTGATGACTGCCATTTCTTAATTACATTCCGAACAGAGGATATTGACATCTGAAAATGCTTTGCTATCTTCTTATAGCCTTTTCCAGCTTTGTGAGCGTCAACTATTTTCAGTTTCAGTTTTCTAGACAACTGCTTAGAAGAACCCATGGTGCTGATTGCTGGGGCAAGGTCAGATGAGTCTGGGCATTTAAAACCTTTGAGATTGACATAACCTGGTCTTCCCAGACGATGATTGAGAACAATCCATGACACTGGCAGGTCTCAGCTTTGCAAAGGGGGCAGTGCATGCTATAAATTCTGCAGGGTGCCCAAACTTTTGCAGACGCCATTTTTTTGTTTTCTGTTATTTTGAAAGTGTAAATGATGGAAATAAAATCTAACTTTTGTTGACATATTATAAGAATGTCTAATCTGTAATTTGATGCCTTTTGGAGATTTTTCCATCTTTCCTTGGCTTCTTTATGCACATTAATACAATTTTTTAGCTGGGGGGCCCAAACTTTCGATCCCCACTGTATATACACTGGAATTTTCTTTTTTACTAGTGATGGTGGCAATCAGCGACTTATAGCGGGACTGCAAGAGTACGACAGGCATTCTCACACTAACTGCTGCTGGGGGGAAATGGAGTAACTGCCACTGACATCTCCAGTGACACCAATACAATGATCAGTGCTAATAAAAAGCACTGACACTGTAGTAATGAAACTGGGCAGGAAGGGGTTAACATCTGGGGCGATCAAAGCATTAAGTGTGTGTTAGGGAGTGATTTAGCTTTGAACATTGTGGTGTTTTAGTAGGGGACACTCTGGCTTATATCTCCCTGCTTTGCAGAAAGATAAAAACCAGCACGTTCCCACTGACAGGAGAGAGATCTGTGTTATTTACACTCACAGATTTCTCTCCTGTCACCAGCTTCGCTGATTGCCGAGTCCAGGTCATGAATCACTGGTCGGGACTCGGTGTTTGGCACCTACAGGAGCCAATGACGTGCGCACCCCTTACCCCGAAATGCAGAATCACGTATTTTCATACATGATTCTGCGCATGATTCGCTGCCCCGTACCAGCAAAACTGCTATAGGGTGGACGCCAAGTGATCGTAAAACTCAATAGGGGTTCTGACCCTTTCCCATGCTATCCAAAAAAAAAAAGTTTGGGCTATAGATTTTAACCACTTGCAGACACTTCCCACTGGCCCTTTATGCAGATCGTAATGCTGGAAGGGGGAGAAGCAGTTACATAAATCGGGAACCTGTCCCACCAGTATATGCTTACGCCATTGGGAGCAGGTTAAGAAGATGGTCAACTTTCCATTAATTGATGCAAAATATAAGATTGTACTCATCTAGGTTATTATATACAGTAAAGATAATAGATTATTGCATACAGTATTTGATTTATCCATATATAGGTGGAGATGAATTACATCTGAACTGTTTTCATGGGTTAGAGAAGTCTTCTAAAAGAAAAGAAAAATGTTGGAGGAAGAACTATCTTCATGCCAGACCTAGCAGATTTTGAAAAAACCAGCAGCATCAACTATTGACCAGTTCTCTTTCAGCCTACAGAGCCTCATCGGCATAAGACTACAAGTTTTGGTCAGGATGTGAAGCATCACAGCAATAAACACAGGCAGAGGGATTTCAAGAAGGACACCATTAGAGACATTTTTGCATGGGAAGGCTGTTGCTATTGCTGCAAAATCCTACCGCACTAAAATAGTATTTATCTAAAGGTTTTTTTTTCTGGAGAAAGCAATTAATAATTCTGCAATAAATGAAAGTACATACTGTAGACTTTTTCTTTTCCACCCATTCTGATTTACACCCTCAGTGAGCATGCTCCATTACATTACTCCTCCTCAGTGTTTACTACCCCTACCAACTCCCATTTGCAGATTATACCTCCTGTGTTCCGTCACCAGTACTGTAGGAGTTTCCCATCACCAGTACTGGAGAACTCCTACATTCAGCTCCATACCCTCCGGTCTCATGCTCTACTATCCCCCCTGATCTCTTCCTCAGTATGGCACACCCTACAGTGAGGAACAGAAGTATTTGAAGACCCTGCAATTTTGCAAGTTCTCCCACTTAGAAATCATGGAGGGGTCTGAAATTCACATTGTAGATGCATTCCCTCTCTGAGAGACAGAATTAAAAAAAAAAAAAAATCAGGAAATCACATTCTATGATTTTTAAAGAATTTATTTATTTGTCTTGCACTGCTGAACATAAGTATTTGAACACCTAAGAAAATCAGTGTTAATATTTGGTACAGAAGCCTTTGTTTGCAATTACAGAGGTCAAAACGTTTCCTGTAGTTCTTGACCAGGTTTGCACACACTGCAATAGGGATTTTGGCCCACTCCTCCACACAGATCTCCTCTAGATCTGTCAGGTTTCAGGGCTGACGCTGAGCAACACGGTGTTTCAGCTCCCTCCAAAGATGTTCTATTGGCTTTAGGTCTGGAGACTGGCTAGGAAACTCCAGAACCTTGATATGCTTCTTACGGAGCCACTCCTTGGTTATCCTGGCTGTGTGCTTCGGGTCGTTGTCATGTTGGAAGACCCAGCCACGACCGGCCCCATTCATCCTCTCCTTAATACAGTGCAGTTGTCCTGTCCCCTTCGCAGAAAAGCACCCCCAAAGCATGATGTTACCACCCCCATGCTTCACAGTAGGGATGGTGTTCTTGGGATGCAACTCATCCTTTTTCCTCCAAACACGACGAGTGAGGTTTAGACCAAAACGTTCTACTTTGGTCTTATCTGACCACATGACTTTCTCCCATGCCTCCTCTGGATCATCCAGATGGTCATTGGCAAACTTCAGACGGGCCTGGACATGTGATGACTTGAGCAGGGGAACCTTCCGTGCAATGCATGATTTGAAACCATGACGGCGTAGTGTTCTGCCCACAGTGACCTGTGAAACTGTGGTCCTAGCTCTCTTCATGTCATTGACCAGCTCCTCCCTTGTAGTTCTGGGCTGATTCCTCACCTTTCTTATCATTAGTGATACCCCACGAGGTGAGATCTTGCATGGAGCCCCAGTCCGAGGGAGACTGACAGTCGTCTTTAGCCTCTTCCATTTTCTAACAATTGCTCCAACAGTTGATCTATTTTTACCAAGCTGCTTGGCAATTGCCCCGTAAACCTCTCTAGCCTTGTGGCGGTCCACAATTTTGTCTCTGGTGTCTTGACAGCTCTTTGGTCTTGCCCATGGTAGTAGTTGGCGTCTGACTGACTGTGGGGTGGACAGGTGTCTTTAAAGAGCTCAGACAGGTGCTACTAAGTTAGATTAATGAGTGGAGTAGAGGTGGACTTTTTAAAAGCACAGTAACAGGTCTTTGAGAGCCAGAATTCTTGCTGTTTCTTAGGTGTTCAAATACTTATGTTAAGCAGTGCAAGACAATTAAATTCTTTAAAAATCATACAATGTGATTTCCTAAATTTTTTTTTTTAATTCTGTCTCTCAAAGTGGGAATATACCTACAATGTGAATTTCAGACCCCTCCATGATTTCTAAGTAGGAGAACTTGCAAAATCGCAGGGTGTTCAAATACTTTTGTTCCTCACTGTATATTCTTTGGCAATGTTGATGTTGTGCATTCACTGGAGTGTACAGACTATGAAATGATTGCACATTCAGAAAGAAAAGGCAGTGGGTTGCCTCTAATGATAGCAAAGAAATGAAACACACACACACACACACACACACACACACACACACACACACACACACACACACACACACACACACACACAGAAAATATGCAGACACAGCAATGCAGACCCCCACACAACCAGAGATCATACAGACTACACATAGAGCACATATTAACCACTTCAAGTCCGGACACTTTTACCCCCTTCCTGTACAGGCAAATTTTCAGCGCTATCACACTTTGAATGACAATTGTGCAGTAATGCAACACTGTACCCATATGAATATTTGAGACAGATAAAGCTTTATTTTTGTGGTATTTGTTCACCACTGGGATATTTATTTTTTTGCTATATAAATAAAAAAAAAGTCCCAATATTTTGAAAAAAAGTGTTTTTCTTATAAAATTTGCAAATAAATATTTCATCATAAATCTTGGCCAAAATTTATTCAGTTATCTTTTTAGTAAAAAAAAAAAACAAATTAGTTTATAACCAAAAATTATAAGTTTAAAAAAAAAAAAAAGTTTACATTTTTTTTTATATTATTTATGTTTTTGTTTTGTTTTTTTTACATACTGTCACCCTAGCAGTACAGTGTCACTATGGTGACACTGTACTACTTGTGGGGGGTGACGATTTTTTTTTTTTTCTTTACACTGATTACTTTTACACCCATAAAGCTGTAAAAGCAATCATTTCTCCTCTCTGGCTGCATTCTTGCAGCCATTGAGAAATACTGTGTGAGCTGTGATTGGTCACAGCTTGTCACATGGTACAAGGCAGTTGTGAATATCCTTGTACCATGTGACCTCTGTGATCAAAGATTTCACACATAGTAAGCAATGATGTCAGAAGGTACATCTTACTTACTACTCTGCATGTGATCACTGATTGGCCAATCAGTGATTACATGATCAGGACCTCGCACAGAGGTCCTGTACGACGATCGATGTTCCACTGTGTCCGGAGGACACAGCGGGCACCGGATCGCGGTGCTGTAAGCTCCCAGGGAGCGCGCACAAGCAGGGGGCGGGGAGGCCATTTATAAATGGACACCCGCCCCTGCACTGCCACCGTCCGGCCGTTTATATACAAATTGGCCGGATGGGAAGTAGTTAATAGAGTGCATGCAGATTACACACAATCAGAACACACACTGTATGCAGATCACACACAATCAGAGCACACACTATCAGAGTGCATGCAGACTGCTGTACACACAATCAGAGCGCAAACTATCAGAGTGCATGCAGACTACACACAGTGCATGCAAATTACACACAGTTAGAACACACACTATTAGAGTGCTTGCAGATTACACACAATCAGAGCGCATGCAGATTACACACAATCAGAGCACATACACTATCAGAGTGCATGCAGATTACGCACAGTCAAAGCACGCATAATCAGATCATACATTCACGTGTTCAGCAACAGAACAAATATTCCAAAAATAATAGCATAAAACAACACATGGTATGTATAGTGTACACAAACACTTTTTAATGTATGGCAAATGTATCGGCATCATGGCAAAACTACTATTTCTGCCCTTAAAATATTACTGATGTTTTTGATTAATATTGCAGGTATTTATATAGCACCGGCATTTTACACACTGCACGTTCACATCTGTGCCTGCCCTCAAGGACCTTAAAATCTTAGCTCTCTACCTCACATGCACACATTCTGGGGCCAATTTAGACAGGAGCATCGATTTGGAGTGTGGGAGCAAGCAAGAGTACCCAGAGGAAACCCATTAAGCACTAGGAGAACCTGCAGAATCCATTATGCATTTATATAAGCCTGTGGAAGCGTTCACTGTGTAGGTTTGTAAATTAGGTGTTGGGATAGAGGCTTGTTTCATGGCAAAGCAATGTACTCAGCAGCATCACAAAGATGGGGAATGTCTGTACAAATGTGTACAAAGACTAGACCACAGCAAATACCACTTCCAGTTTGGTACCATTCGTAAGCTATTTCTGTGGTCAAGTAATTGCAGTTATTATCACAGGTCTGCTATCTTTGTCTTTTACAATAAAATAGTATGCCCTGAGTAAGTCTCTATTAAGGGAACCTGCCGACATCTCTGCAGCCATACATGGACCATAAGAAAAGCCTGTAATAACATGGCGGCATTTAGTCCCGGTAATTATGGAAGCTGTCAGAGCAGGTTATCCAGTGCAATAACATGCACAAGGTTACAGAAGGAGGACACCTGTCATAGGCAGGTACATGAAGTCATGACTGAGGTTCAGAAATAAGAGCGACAATAGAACGCTGCAGCTGCCATTCTCGTATAATTATCTTTGCTGAGCCATAAGTAAGCACCATAAAATTACTGGAGCTTGCATGTTGCTGTTCAGAAAACCCTGTGAAATTATTGTGTTCATTATTCGAACTACTTCAGCTCTCTGGATGTACGTAGCGTCTAAGTCGTCATGCACACTGGACGTTTTAACAGCTGCTGTTTTTGGCTTCTGGCATTTTTTTTCTACAGCCAGTAAACTCCCCAGCATGTTATCCTATGTGTCCATGCACACATAGGCTTTAATCAGTGTTTTTTGGCAGAAGCATTTTCTGGCTGGAAAAAAAAAAAAAAAAACTAGTGGGTTTCAAGAGGAGTTTTTTTAGCTGTAAATATGCTCTAACGCTGATAAAAACTGAAAAACGCTAAAAAACATGGCTATCTGGCGTTTATGAGCGTTTTTCAGCCTGAAGATTTTGTGAGAATATAATTTTACTAAAAAACACAAAATGCTCAAAAACAATAACAATGCTGAAAAAAGCTGATGCAAAAATGTTTAAAAATGCAACAAAACTAAAGTTTTTAATGCACCATTCTACAACTAATACTACTGGCGTTTTCATAACATCTAGTGTGCATTAGACCTAAGGGCTCATGTACACTGCAGCTGATAAATTGACGTTCAGGAGCTTTTCTGCATTTTTTTTCAGCAGCCCCTGAACTCTCCCTAATGTTTTCCTATGTACACATTTACAGTCGTTTATAGGCAGTCGAGTTTACAGTCGTTTTTTTGAACGTAGCAAAATTGCGTTCAGGAGTAGATCAGAGTGCATGCAGACTACACAAAATCAGAGCACAAACTATCAGAGTGCATGCAGACTACACACAGGAGTAGATTTTACCGGCGTTTCAAACGTCAAACACTTGTAAACACATGTAAACGCTTGTAAACACGGTTAACCGCATTTATAAGTGTTTGCGTTTAGAAGCATTTTTTGACTGGTCCATATCCAGGGCACAATTCTCTAAGCGGTATCCTACCTCACCCGAGTATGTGGTAGGATACCGCATGGTACTTTAAAAAAATGCGGAATTTTAGTAGTGAAAAGCATGCATCATGACTGTAAAAGAATGAATTGCCGACAATTGAAAAATTATTTTTAAAAAATTGGTGTGGGGTAAACCCCTCCCATCCATTCCAAGCCCTTTGGGTCTGGTATGGATTTTGAGGGGAAGCCCCACACCAAAATTAAAAAAAAAAAAAAAAAAAAAAAAAAACACAGCGTGAGGTTCCCCCCCCCCAAAATCCATACTAAACCCTTATCCGAGCATGCAGTCTGTCAGGTCAGGAAAGGGGGGAGGGGATCTGCAGGCGGGGGGGCTTGTCGGAATATGGAAGCCCCCAGATCCCGCCCCCCCACGTGAATGGGTATGAGGTACATGGTACTGCTACCCATTCACAAAAAAAAGCTGTAGTGTGAAAAAAGAAGACAGGAGTCATTCTTTGACAAGTCCTTTAATAAAAGAATGTCCGCTGATGTAGATCCAATGTCAACCATGATGTCCGCCGCCACTGCTCCGAAAAAAAAAAAATAAGGCTCCGCTATTAACCCTTGCCCCCGGCCATCTGTTTAGAAGCTGGTTTGACAGTTCTTAAATATGTAAGGGGTGGGACCATCACATATGTGACCATGCCCCCATGTGACGTCAGTGACCAGCATGTCGCATGGGGCGGGGTCACACAGGTGGCCCCACCCCTTACATATTTAAGAACTGTCAAACCAGCTTCTGAGCAGACGGCCGAAGGCCAGGGTCGGTAGAGGAGCCTTTTTTTTCTTTTCCATTTTTTGTTCCGAGCAGCAGCGGTGGACATCGTGATTGACATTGGATCTACTTCAGGGGACATTCATTTATTAAAGGACTTATCAAAGAATGACTCCTGTCTTTAACACAGCTTTTTTTTGTGAATGGATAGCGGTACCATGTACCCCATACTCATTCACATGGGGGAGGGGGCGGGATCTGGGGGTCCCCTTGCTAAAGGAGGCTTCCAGATTCCGATAAGCCCCCCACCCGCAGACCCCCACACCCACAGCCCAGGGTTGTGGGGAAGAGGCCCTTGCTCGCCCCCCCCCCCCCTTCCTGACCTGCCGGGCTACATGCTCGGATAAGAGTCTGGTATGGAATTTGGGGGGGAACCTCACGCCATTTTTTTTTTATTTTGGCGTAGGGCTTCCCCTCAAAATCCATACCAGAACCAAAGGACTTGGTATGGATAGGAGGGGGGCCCCACACCAGTTTTTTTTAAATTACTTTTTAATTGCTGGCAATTCTTTCTTTTACATTCAGCTGTCAGTGGGAATCCCATTGACAGCTGAAACATGATGCATGCTTTTCACTACTAAAATACCGCATGACTTGATAAAATAACTCATGCAGTATTATAATAGCCTTTTAGTGAATTTACGATTTTCAGTGCATTTCTGGGCATTTTGGAGGGTTTCCTAAGGTTATCTTTTAAAAACGCTTCTAAACGCAAACGTGCAAAGCAAGGGCAGCAAAACTGCCGTTTTTTTAACCTACATTTTACAGCAGTCAGTTTCCATCGTTCAGAAGAGTTTTCCAAACATCCCGTGTACATGAGCCCTTAAGCTTTTAAAACAAGCTCACAGTGGAAAGCAGTCTTGAGCTTGTAGGTGTTTTCTTCAGCCAGCTCTCGGTTTTAAAGTGTTACTAAACCCAGGATCCTGCATTCACTATATCTGGCCTCCCACAGTACACACAACATGGAAATGCAATTATTTTAGTAAATATAAATGGCTAAATACCTTTTCTCATCAGCAGTTAGAGCAGTCTTGTGACTTCAGCAGAGTACTGGTAAAGGCTTGTAGGAGGAGTTTTCTTTCTGCTCTAGGAGGATGTGAAACCCCTGACCCTCTGTCTGGACAGTGCTGATTGGCCCTGTGCTGATCACATGCACTCTCCCAAAGAAAAAAAAAACCTCTCTAGCAATACACACCAGACTGAGCATTTGACCAAGGGTTCAGTTGGTCATTTCAACAAGAGGAGGGGCAGAGAAGATAGGATCAAACATCCTTTTTACACAATGCATAGCATTAACCCCTTAGGTTCTACAGTGTGTATACCAAGCATGCTTTACTGCATATACAGGCTGATTTTACTGTTGTGGGGTTAGAAACACTTTAATTTACAGTGCCTTGAAAAAGTATTCATACCCCTTGAAATGTTCCACATTTTGTCATGTTACAACCAAAAACGTAAATGTATTTTATTGGGATTTTATGTGATAGACCAACACAAAGTTTTCTCTTGAAACCTACTAGTTATGGGTTTTTTTCCAGCTAAAAAATGCCCCTGTCAAAAACCACTGATTAAAGCCTTCAAGCCTATGTGTGCATGGACATATAGGATAGCATGCAGGGGAGTTTACTAGCTGTAGAAAACAAGCAGCAGAAGCCAAAAACAGCAGCTGTAAAAACGTCCAGTATGCATGACGACTAAAATCTGAGGGACAGTAATCTAGTCCATTGTTTATAAAGTTTCGAGACCCTTGCTCTAACCTGATGAGCTGTAAAAACATTTAAAAGGGCCATCTATTGAGAAAATTTGGTAACCTAATTGTTTTCCATTTTGTGGGTGCAAGGTGAGCCTTGACATGCTTAATATCCACTTACTCAAGACTACCTTATTTTTCTATTTTGTACAAACAATTGTGGATTAAATTGTACAGTCATGGCCGAAATTGTTGGCACCCTTGATATTTCTCCAGGAAATCATGTATTTCTCACGAAACGTATTGCATTAACACATGTTTTGCTATACACATGTTTATTCCCTTTGTGTGTATTGGGACAAAACAAAAAAAGGGAGGAAAGAAAGCAAATTCGACATAATGTCACACAAACCTCCAAAAATGGGCTGGACAAAAGTATTGGCACCCTTTCACAACTGCGGATAAATAAGAATGTTACAAGCATGTGATGCTCCTGTAAACTCACCTGGGGCAAGTAACAGGTGTGGGCAATATAGAAATCACACCTGAAAGCAGATAAAAAGGAGAGACGTTCACTTAACCTTTGCATTGTGTGTCTGTCTGTGCCACACTAAGCATGGACAACAGAAAGAGGAGACGAGAACTGTCTGAGGACCTGAGAACCAAAATTGTGGCAAAATATCAACAATCTCAAGGTTACAAGTCCATCTCCAGAGAACTAGATTTGCCTTTGTCCACAGTGCGCAACATTATCAAGAAGTTTGCAACCCATGGCACTGTAGCTAATCTCCCTGGTCGTGGACGGATGAGGAAAATTGATGAAAGATTGCAACGCAGAATAGTCCGGATGGTGGATAAGCAGCCCCAAACATGTTCCAAAGACATTCAAGCTGTCCTGCAGGCTCAGGGAGCATCAGTGTCAGCGCGAACTATCCGTCGACATTTAAATGAAATGAAACGCTATGGCAGGAGACCCAGGAGGACCCCACTGCTGACACAGAGACATAAAAAAGCAAGACTACAGTTTGCCAAAATGTACTTGAGTAAGCCAAAAGCCTTCTGGGAAAACGTCTTGTGGACAGATGAGACCAAGATAGAGCTTTTCGGTAAAGCACATCATTCTACTGTTTACCGAAAACGGAATGAGGCCTACAAAGAACAAAACACAGTACCTACGGTAAAATATGGTGGAGGTTCAATGATGTTTTGGGGTTGTTTTGCTGCCTCTGGCACTGGGTGCCTTGACTGTGTGCAAGGCATCATGAAATCTGAGGATTACCAAAGGATTTTGGGTCGCACTGTAGGGCCCAGTGTCAGAAAGCTGGGTTTGCGTCCAAGATCCTGGGTCTTCCAGCAGGACAATGACCCCAAACATACGTCAAAAAGCACTCAGAAATGGATGGCAAAGAAGCGCTGGAGAGTTCTGAAGTGGCCAGCAATGAGCCCAGATCTAAATCCCATTGAACACCTGTGGAGAGATCTTAAAATTGCTGTTGGGAAAAGGTGTCCTTCCAATAAGAGAGACCTGGAGCTGTTTGCAAAGGAAGAGTGGTCCAAAATTCCGGGTGAGAGGTGTCAGAAGCTTATTGATGGTTATAGGAAGCGACTGATTTCAGTTATGTTTTCCAAAGGGTGTGCAACCAAATATTAAGTTAAGGGTGCCAATACTTTTGTCCAGCCCATTTTTGGGGTTTTGTGTGACATTATGTCATATTTGCTTTTCTGCCTCTGTTTTATATTTGTTCCAATACATACAAAGGGAATAAACATGTGTATAGCAAAACATGTGTTAATGCAATACCTTTTTTGTGTGAAATACTTGATTTTCAGGAAAAATATCAAGGGTGCCAACAATTTCGGCCATGACTATTTCTCTGCAATAAAATTTATTTTAGTGTTTTTGTTTTCTTGCAAATATCATGTAACAGCTTTACCGCCGCCCTATAGCAGATATACTGCTACAGGGCAGCAGGGGTGCGCAAAATCATATATATATATATACACATACATACATACATACATACATATACATATATACACACACATATATATATACACACACACACACGATATTGCACTCCCTGGTAGAGGGCGCGTGTGAGCTATTCGCGGCCTCGGCTGTCAATCACCGGATCCCGGACGGTGATTACTCGCCGGTGCCTGCTGCTCGAGGAGCATTACCGATGGTGGGAGAACTGTAAGTAAAAAAAAAAAAAACAGCTCCTGCACACTGCTATGCAAAGCAGTGTGCTTACAGTGAAGCACACACACAGCACAACGTAAAACAGCACACAGTTAACCCTTTGATCGCCCCTCATGTTAACCCCTTCCTGCCTAGCATCATTAGTACAATGCCAGTGCTTTTTATTAGCACTGATCACTGTATTCGTGTCACTGGGGATGTCAGTGACACAAGTCAGTTCCCCACAGTGTCAGAATGACCACCGCAGTCCCACTATAAGTTGCTGATTGCTGCCATTACTAGTAAAAATTAAAAAAAAAAAATCCCAGTATATATACTGCCATTTGTAAACACTATAACTTTCACGTAAACCAATTAATTTACACGTATTGGGATTTTTTTTTAGCAAAGACAGGTAGAAGAATACATTTTGGCCTAAATTTATAACGAAATTTGCAATTTTTTACTGGATATGTTTAATAGCAAAAAGTCAAAAATATTGTTTTTTTCTCAAAAATGTCAGTCATTTTTTTTTTTAAAGCGCAAATAATAAAAAAAGCACAGGCGATCAAATACCACCGAAAGAAAGCTCTTTTTGTGGGGAAAAAAAGGACATAAATTTAATTTGGGTGCAGCGTTGCATGACCACACAATTGTCATTTAAAGTAACACAGCGTGGTAATGCAAAAAACAGCCTGGTCATGAAGGGGGGTAAATCCTCTGGAGGGCAAGTGGTTAAAAAAATGTAACTGCCACCATTTTGTTCTACAAGGCCTTTGCAAAACAAAATAAAATAAAATATATATGTACGATCTGGGGGGGTTTAAGCAATTTTATAAGCAAAACTGCAGATTTGAACATTTGCAAAAATGGAAAAAAATTAGTCTAGAGGGGATGTGGTTGTTTTTATTAAAGTGTTACTAAACCCAGGGCTCTGCATTCACTATATCTGGTCTCCCACAGTACACATAACAAGGAAATGCAATTATTTTAGTAAATATAAACTGCTAAATACCTTTTCTCATCAGCAGTATATAGCAGGCTTGTGACTTCTATCAGTATCTGGCTGAGCACTGGTTAAATCTTGTAGAGCAGTTTTCATTCTCCTCTGTGTCCTATCAGGCTGCAGGACCCCTGACCCTCTGTCTTGACAGTGCTGATTGGCTCTGTGCTGATCACATGCAACCTCCCAAAAAAACAACACAAAAAACACTCTCTAGCAATACATACCAAACTGAGCATGTGTGGAATGCCTCCTAGGGCTATGTACTATCAGCAAACAGATTGGGGACTGCGGAGGAAGATCGGAAAAGACAGGATCAAACAGCCTTTTTACACAATGAGAGAATTAACCCCCTAGTTTCCACAGTGAATGGAACAATCATGTTTTTACTGCATATACAGATTGATTATACAGATGTGAGTTTAGTAACACTTTAATGTTAAAAGTTTGTGAAGTTCATTAGGTAAGATAATGTAAAGCTGTGGGGCTCCAGAAAGTCAAAGATAAAGAAAACTATACTGAAAAATGAAGTATGTGTAGAGAACAATGAGCTACATGTTATAAATTGACTCGAAAACGATATTTTGCTGCAGAGAATAATCCTTTTTAAACGACAGCACACCACTCAGAAGATGTTGTATATAATGTTGTACAAGCCAACAAAGCAATGTAAGGAGATCATAGAACAGAAATGTCTGCATTCTCCTAGTTTCATTCATAATTCATTCATAAATTGCCACAAACAAAAACTGACACTCCGGGTATGTTAGGTACGTTCTGCAAAGGCCTGTAGAAATCAATAGCAGTGTGAATTCTCAGCACTGGAGAAATATAAAACATCATTATGTGTTCAGCCTGTAAATATTCCGCAGTCACAATTCTATAGATACTGCATACTGTGACATCCTTTTTGTTCCTTTAAAGCTAAACTCTGCAAATGATATCTAAAGGGGAATGCGTATTCTCGCATGAATCATGGGTGTCTATTCATAAAAAAATTGCTGTATGAATGACAAACATTTGCCTTCTCAGCCTAGAAAACGAAACAGTGGCATGGACACAAAGGGCTGTATACAGGTTAGTACTGAAATGGTTAAGGAATACATTTGAATGAAAGTTTTTGTGTCCCAGGTTTATCATCTCTTTAAAAAAAATAAATAGAAAATTAAATTTGGTAAATGTTGCATGACTGCGTAATTGTCAGTCAAACTATCGCAACACTGAAAAATGGCCTGGACAGGAAGAGGTATTACAGGCTAGTACTAAAGTACTGTTTTTTTTCGCTCCATAAGACGGACCTAGGTTTTAGAGGAGGAAAACAAGAAAAAAAAATATTCTGAACCAATGGACTGCAGACGCGGTACGGGAGATGACCGGAGACTGCGGACACGGTACGGGAGATGACCGGAGACTGCGGACACGGTACGGGAGATGACCGGAGACTGCGGACACGGTACGGGAGATGACCGGAGACTGCGGACACGGTACGGGAGATGACCGGAGACTGCGGACACGGTACGGGAGATGACCGGAGACTGCGGACACGGTACGGGAGATGACCGGAGACTGCGGACACGGTACGGGAGATGACCGGAGACTGCGGACACGGTACGGGAGATGACCGGAGACTGCGGACACGGTACGGGAGATGACCGGAGACTGCGGACACGGTACAGGAGATAATGGGGGGAAAAGTGCGTTTTATTGAGCAAAAAATACGGTAGTTAAAACTCACCAATTTACGGTTTCCTAAAACAATTACCATTCAGGTATGCTTTGACAATCATTACAGTTAAGCTGGCCATACATTGAGCGAAATCCAGCCAGTTCAGCAGGCACCAGCTGAGTTAGGATCCATGAGCAGGGAGATTGTACTTCTGTAAAACCACTCTGCTTGGAAAATTTCCACTCGACAAGGGTCACTGGCTATAAAGAAAAAACTGATCACCTGCCCAGGTCTATAACTGGCTTTTTAAACAGTGAACATGGGGGGCTGTCACTATGTGAGAAATTTCCAAAAAAGTAGAGCTATCCAGTTCAACTTGCCAGCCTACCCCAATCTAATAGTGGCTATTATTGGCAAGGAACAAGGATATATACATCTTATCAACAAAGGGGGATAAGAAAAGCCAGTTCAAACTGTCAGCCAGTTAGCCAACTATCAAAAACCAAATTAACCTGTCTAGAAACATGCGTTTAAAAACAGGGGTTTAGTTAGCACACATTTGCAAATACATACGTAAGCCACAGAGCCGCGTCACGGCACCCTGAGTATCTGTGGTCACTGGCTATAGCCTGTAATGCCGCTGACAGCGGAGAAGTCTCAAAATACAATAGCTCAAGCAGAGAGGATTCCCACTTCCACATTGAATATGTGGCTGAGGGAATCGAGTTTGTTTTTTTAGGAATGCACCAATACCATTTTTTTTTTAACACGGAGTACGAGTACTGATACTTTTTTTTAAAGTACTCGCTGATACTGATTACCGATACCTATTGCCTAGGAAGAGTGGGTAGAGCGGGTTTGGGAAGTGGGGAGGGGAGTTGGAGTGTTAAATTGGGGTGGTAGAAGTGAAAGAATTATTGGCACCCACGCGTGTCTGCAAAAGGCAGCAAAATTTTGTGTGCTACAGGAAAACACACGAATTCGCACATTACCGAACTGCACTTGCTGTGAACAAGCCCTAAAATGTACTCTGTGAGGCAGAGTTTAGATGGCTGTAGGTTTTAAACCCCCCTTACCCACAAATCCCCCCTCTTAGCACAAATTCCCCCACCCCCCCATCCTAGCTTAACCCCCCTAAACTGTGCCCCCAATCACCCTCCCAGCACAAACCCACCCAAATCCCCCCTCCTAGCACAACCCTCCTGAAATCCCCCCACGTACCCCCCCAAATTACCCTCCCAACACAAACCCCCCCAAATCCCCCCTCTTTGCACAACCCTCCTAAATCCCCCCACCTACCCCCCCCAAATCACCCTCCCAGCACAAACCCCTCAAAATCCCCCACCTAGCACAACCCCCCTAAATCCACCCCCCCCCCCTTCCAGCACAATCCCCCCTCCCCCAAATCCCCCACCTAGCACAAAATTAACCTGAAAGTATCGGTTTTTAATATCGGAGCATCTGCTTAAGTACTGATACTCGTGCAGATGCTTAGTATTGGCACCTATATTGATATACCAGTATCGGTGCAACCCTATCTGATCTATCTATAGGCTACTTTACCGGTATTTTATATAGGCTCTTAACCAAACTGCCAAGTCATCAAATGGCTGGTGTCATAACTGGTCACATGTGCAACACCATGGAAACATCAAATCAAACAGAAGCGAAGATGGCAGCTTCCTTGTCTGTAACAGATAGGAGGATTTAAAGTGGTTGTAAACCCTTACATATACCCACTAAAGTGACCAGCCTCAAGTGATACTCAGAAATGAAACAAAACGAAACAAAACAACCTACATAAGTTGTACCTGTTCATCTGTAGCATTTATAAAGCTTGTGTGAGGGGCAGAAAACAGGGGGTGGAGCTGAAAATACACTCAGCAAAGCTCAGTGAGGAGAACTCTGGCAGCTGTGTGGAAGAGACACACCCTCATCCACACAGCTCACAGGAACAGAGTTGAGGCTGTCAATCTGCTGGAGGTTCCACCCGTCATCATTTTACTCTTGGTGTCAGGAAAACTTGTCAGAAGTGATTCATACTGATAGTAGAGGAACGAAGCAGCAGACAGAAATGACACTTGGTGCTTTCAACAGAGACTATAGTACACACTATAAATGGATATGCTTTGTTCATAATTCATGTCTGAGGTTTACAACCTCTTTAACCACTTGCCCTCCTGAGGATTTACCCCCATTCCTGACCAGGCCATTTTTTGCATTATGGCACTGCGTTACTTTAACTGACAATTGCGCGGTCATGCAACGCTGTCCTTTTTCCCCCCCACAAATTGAGCTTTCTTTTGGTGGTATTTGATCACCTGTGCGTTTTTATTTTTTGTGCAATAGAAAAACAAAATTGACAATTTAGAGAAAAAAAAATATTTTTGACTTTTTGCAATTAAACATTTCCAGTAAAAAAATTTAAATAATCAAATTTCGTCATAAATTTACACCAAAATGTATTCTGCTATACAGTGGGGCAAAAAAGTATTTAGCCAGCCACCAATTGTGCAAGTTCTCCCACTTAAAAAGATGAGAGAGGCCTGTAATTGGCATCATAGGTAGACCTCAACTATGAGAGACAAAATGAGAAAAAAAATCCAGACAATCACATTGGCTGATTTGGAAAGAATTTATTTGCAAATTATGGTGGAAAATAAGTATTTGGTCAATATCAAAAGTTCATCTCAATACTTTGTTATATATCCTTTGTTGGCAATGACAGAGGTCAAACGTTTCCTGTAAGTCTTCACAAGGTTGGCACACACTGTTGCTGGTATGTTGGCCCATTCCTCCATGCAGATCTCCTCTAGAGCTGTGATGTTTTGGGGCTGTCGCTGGTCAACACGGACTTTCAACTCCCTCCAAAGGTTTTTTATGGGGTTGAGATCTGGAGACTGGCTAGGCCACTCCAGGACCTTGAAATGCTTCTTACGAAGCCACTCCTTCGTTGCCCGGGAGGTATGTTTGGGATCATTGTCATGTTGGAAGACCCAGCCACATTCCATCTGCAATGCCCTTACTGATGGAAGGAGGTTTGCACTCAAAATCTCACGATACATGGCCCCATTCATTCTGTCCTGTACATGGATCAGTCGTCCTGGTCCCTTTTTTTTGCAGAGAAACAGCCCCAAAGCATGATGTTGCCACCCCCATGCCTCACAGTAGGTATGGTGTTCTTTGGATGCAACTCAGCATTCTCTCTCCTCCAAACACGACGAGTTGTGTTTCTACCAAACAGTTCTATTTTGGTTTCATCTGACCATATGAAATTCTCCCAATCTTCTTCTGGATCATCCAAATGCTCTCTAGCAAACTTCAGACGGGCCCTGACATGTACTGGCTTAAGCAGGGGGACATGTCTGGCACTGCAGGTTCTAAGTCCTTGGCGGCGTAGTGGGTTACTGATGGTAGCCTTTGTTAAGTTGGTCCCAGCTCTCTGCAGGTCATTCACTAGGTCCCCCCGTGTGATCCTGGGATTTTTGCTCACCGTTCTTGTGATCATTTTGACCCCACGGGGTGAGATCTTGCGTGGAGCCCCAGATCGAGGGAGATTATCAGTGGTCTTGTATGTCTTCCATTTTCTAATTATTGCTCCCACAGTTGATTTGTTCACACCAAGCTGCTTGCCTATTGCAGATTCAGTCTTCCCAGCCTGGTGCAGGTCTACAGTTTTGTTTCTGGTGTCCTTCGACAGCTCTCTGGTCTTCACCATAGTGGAGTTTGGAGTGTGACTGTTTGAGGTTGTGAACAGGTGTCTTTTATACTGATAACAAGTTCAAACAGGTGCCATTGATACAGGTAATGAGTGCAGGACAGAGGAGCCTCTTAACCTCCCTAGCGGTATGATTCTTTCCGATTTTTTGTGCTGAAAGCGGTACCATTTTTTTGCATGGAAATATGTAGTTTTTTATTGTAGGCTGTAATTTTTAGGAACAACTCACTGAAATCTGTCCGAACAAGAGTCTATTAAACATTCCGGATATGATAAAATTTGAAGCACGAAATCATAAATATAATAATAATAATAAATTTAATTCAATAATATAATCAAACCAAAAACACTGAAATTTGAAATACAGAGGCAAATTCACACATCGCTGAGCAAAGTCGCAAAATCGTTTTCAGTGTCTGATGACGAATTTCCCCACAAACCATTATCACTCAATTCTGCAAGTGGTTCTGATTTACTATCGCTGTTCTAAAACCGCTTTTGACGTAAAGGGACACTTTTTGGACGCCATGGACTTTTCTAAGTTTCCAGGCAGAAAGAACATTCAAAATGCAGGCAAGGGACAGGACAAAGCAGTAGGGACAAAATGTATGTGAAATGCATTGAAATAGCAATGACAGAAAAAATGACATGTTTTAATAAATTCAAATTTCCCGCCGGTTCTGGCGCCCGTACGTCCCGACGTCACAGGGACCAGAACACAGAAGCCGGATGCCGGCATCGGCCGGAGGAGATGGCTGGGGATGCTGGTGGGGACACATCGCGGGAGCGAAGGACAAGGTAAGTGCTGCAGGAACCCCCAGAGCAGCGCCGCATGGTAAGCCCGAGTGTAGCTCGGGGTTACCACTTTTGGTATAGAAATTTTACCCCGAGCTAAGGAGGTTAAAGAAGAAGGTACAGGTCTGTGAGAGCCAGAAATCTTGCTTGTTTGTAGGTGACCAAATACTTATTTTCCACCATAATTTGCAAATAAATTCTTTCCAAATCAGCCAATGTGATTGTCTGGATTTTTTTTCTCATTTTGTCTCTCATAGTTGAGGTCTACCTATGATGCCAATTACAGGCCTCTCTCGTCTTTTTAAGTGGAAGAACTTGCAAAATTGGTGGCTGACTAAATACTTTTTTGCCCCACTGTATGTCTTTGCTAAAAAAAATCCCAATACATGTAAATTAATTGGTTTACGTGAAAGGTATAGCTGTTACAAATGGTGGTATATACAGTCAGGTCCATAAATATTGGGACATCGACACAATTCTAACATTTTTGGCTCTATACACCACCACAATGGATTTGAAATGAAACGAACAAGATGTGCTTTAACTGCAGACTGTCAGCTTTAATTTGAGGGTATTTACATCCAAATCAGATGAACGGTGTAGGAATTACAACAGTTTGCATATGTGCCTCCCACTTGTTAAGGGACCAAAAGTAATGGGACAATTGGCTTCTCAGCTGTTCCATGGCCAGGTGTGTGTTATTCCCTCATTATCCCAATTACAATGAGCAGATAAAAGGTCCAGAGTTCATTTCAAGTGTGCTATTTGCATTTGGAATCTGTTGCTGTCAACTCTCAAGATGAGATCCAAAGAGCTGTCACTATCAGTGAAGCAAGCCATCATTAGGCAGAAAAAACAAAACAAACCCATCAGAGAAATAGCAAAAACATTAGGCATGGCCAAAACAACTGTTTGGAACATTCTTAAAAAGAAGGAACGCACCAGTGAGCTCAGCAACACCAAAAGACCCGGAAGACCACGGAAAACAA
Organism: Staurois parvus; assembly: GCF_062004578.1. NCBI lineage: Eukaryota > Metazoa > Chordata > Amphibia > Anura > Ranidae > Staurois > Staurois parvus. Next base: position 563,719 of record NW_028318124.1, read on the forward strand.
CTGTGGTGGATGACCGAAGAATTATTTCCCTGGTGAAGAAAACACCCTTCACAATAGTTGGCCAGATCAAGAACACTCTCCAGGAGGTAGGTGTATGTGTGTCAAAGTCAACAACCCAGAGAAGACTAAACCAGAGTGAATGCAGAGGGTTCACCACAAGATGTAAACCATTGGTGAGCCTCAAAAACAGGAAGGCCAGATTAGAGTTTGCCAAACGACATCTAAAAAAGCCTTCACAGTTCTGGAAACACATCCTATGGACAGATGAGACCAAGATCAACTTGTACCAGAGTGATGGGAAGAGAAGAGTATGGAGAAGGAAAGGAACTGCTCATGATCCTAAGCATAGCACCTCATCAGTGAAGCATGGTGGTGGTAGTGTCATGGCGTGGGCATGTATGGCTGCCAATGGAACTGGTTCTCTTGTATTTATTGATGATGTGACTGCTGACAAAAGCAGCAGGATGAATTCTGAAGTGTTTCGGGCAATATTATCTGCTCATATTCAGCCAAATGCTTCAGAACTCATTGGACGCCGCTTCACAGTGCAGATGGACAATGACCCAAAGCATACTGCAAAAGCAACCAAAGAGTTTTTTAAGGGAAAGAAGTGGAATGTTATGCAATGGCCAAGTCAATCACCTGACCTGAATCCGATTGAGCATGCATTTCACTTGCTGAAGACAAAACTGAAGGGAAAATGCCCCAAGAACAAGCAGGAACTGAAGACAGTTGAAGTAGAGGCCTGGCAGAGCATCACCAGGGATTGTTGTGGGCTTTTGGAATCATGTCAAAAATATGACTTTTATCAAGACATAATGTTATATAGCCAACAGCTCAGCAGAACCGGATGTTAAGAGTTAATTTTGTCTTGGTTAAACCTTCAAGAATTCTAGTTAAAGAACTGAAGAGAACAGGGAATTAAGACTTTTCCAAGACAATGGGATTGTTTAAACTGTCAACAAGGACTATTTGTATATGGAAGTGAGAAGAATGCATCTACAGAAAGTCAAACACATAGGACTCTGACTTGTAAACATTTCAACAATAATGAGACGGGAACTCAACTGTTTGAAAGCTTAACCAAAACCTGTAGAGTGTGATGAACCAACAAACCTCTGAAACTATTACTATCTACTATTGTTCACCAAGGGTGAAAGCATTGACAATTGTTTACCATGAGTCCGATACAAGGGCTAGGCAAACAGAGATTTTTTCCCTACACAGAGGAAATGTTGATGCTGAAACCAAGGGGTGAAATTCAGGACATTTAAGTTTAAAAGTTCACTGTATATCATTACAAAAATGTACTACAAAAACAGATTATAAATAAGATGTCATAGACTTTAAACACCACTAAATACTCAGCAATGGGAACTATATATCACTAACTTGAGTATTGAGATGATGGGAAGTAAGATGTATTATAAACTAGCATTAGTTACATGTCTTATCAGGAAACAAACAGGATGATACTTCAAGGAGGAATAACCGAATATACACCTATATTCCATGGTCCCTATTTAGAATATCATAGGTATGATCACTGCTATATCTGGAAAGTGCTGTATATTTTATTCCTGAAATTACCTGAAGATTCCACCCAAGGTATGAGTCATCTCAAATACTCACATTGTTCTGTGATACATGACCGCCACCTGGCGGGCAGGTGAGAAATAGCTTATGTACACACATTTCTCAACTAGCCAATCAGGAAGCCTGGTGGGAAGGTATCTTAGAACAATGGACTAGTGGATATAAAAAGCCCATGTGCTGTAACATAAAAAAAAAACCTGATGAAAAGAAGAAAAACCCTCATAAAGACCTCATGGAAAGACCTGACATCTGAAGAAGATCTCTGCTGAAATAATTACTCTTCCATCTTTTCAAACTTCCTAAAACTTTAAACCTCTAATCTTATAACTTCCTACATTCTCCCCTATTGAATCTTTCACTTGCCCTATACATCAGTCTAAAGGCGTTCCACTGCCAGCTAAATCCACGGGAGAGTTGCCTAGTCTGACGTCCGGGTGTGGTGAGATGTTTATTTGATTTGTATTAATTACTTTCTCTGTTGTGTAGAATCATAAAAATTACCGTAGTGTATTACAACAATATTGGATAGTTAGATATATGTAGTCAGATACTGTGTTACTGTTAAAAAGAAAAATTGTTGATTGCCATATTATAAATTTTTCCATATTTCATAATTTATTGAATATTAATAACCAGAGTATCATATATCAAGGGCTTACTTCTTGCAAGCCTATGGCCACGGCATGTAAGAATATAACCTTTGAGATATTCGAAATTATTAATTATTAATAAATTTAATAAATATCATATCATTTAAATTTGTGATTGATGTAATTAGTTAGAGACATTATTAGTGTGTCTTACATTGGTAGGATATATTTTTGATTGTGTGTACCAATATTCATTTATCACCAGTCTTTTGTGTTTTGTGTTAATATATATATAATTTTTGTACATAAATAAATTTTTATATTTATCTATTATAAGGCAAATTTTGTGTGTATGGTACGAAATCATATTGGCTAAAAGAATTCAAGGTATAATAATAAGTGGTGATCGAATTATCAAGGTGTCCAAATTATTGGTTTACTAAATATTTGCCGTATTTTAACGGCTGGAGGCACTGTAATATTTCATCTAAGGGAAAGGGACACGCCCTTTATAAATAATATATATCCTTACATAAACCACCACAACATAAATTTGGAGGCACTGCTGAGATCCATAGAAATCGTACCATAACACAAAACGCACTGGTGATTGTATATTTGTACACGTTATCAAACATATATTTTGTATCAAAATGGCATCCAGTAATCACGGATCCACCTCTTCCAAGCATAACGAGGAAAATATGGCGGCTCAAGGCATTGAGCAGGAAGTTATGAAGCCAGCTCGGAAAGCTGCCGGTGCTTGGCAGAAGTATGTTGAAAATGAAGTAATAAATTATCTCCGCAAGAGATTGAATTTGGGGGATAGTAATAATGAATTTGTGGATGAAGAAAAAGAGCAGGCCATGAGCACCTTTGAGGACCTGTTTAACCAAAAGGGCCAGGTTGTTGGGTTTTTAATAGCATTTGCTGGAGCAGAAAGTGATAGAAGCCGTGACAGACTTCTCCTAGAAGCTTGGCCCATGTTATGGTTCATGACCGCTGGAGCTGCCCAGCAGACCAGGACTCTAAGGGAAGAGTTGTCAGAGGCCCGCCTCTTGTTAGAAAGCAAAAATCAGGACATTGAGTCTTTGAAAGGGAAGCTTGGTCATGCCGGTATTCGTTTAGACGAATCCGAGAAACATTATGATAGATTGGTCGGAGACTTTCGAAGTGCTCAGGACCTGTATGAAAGAAACTTTCAGGAGTTAAAACAACTTCAAGAGAAGTATCAGGACTTAAAAGATGAGGTGGAATACTTCAGATCAGAGAGGTTATCTCCTGTCAAAATTAAAGTTCACCCAGGGGATAAGCATGACCAGTCAGAACTTACCTTGATAAAATCTGAGCAGAAAACTCTGGAGGAGCAGATTATAAGGTTGACGGCCCAAATAAATTCTGGGGTCCGAAACCGGACCAACCCAGGCAAGCAGGAGGCTGATGAGCGGAGATACCCGCATCACAGCGAAGTATCTGATAGTGAGGCAGGGTCAGAATATAGGTCACCTCCTAAGCTATCAAGATACACTCCAGAGCGCTCTGAAGAAAAATATGAGGTTTCATATAGGCAGGAAGGGAAATCCCAGGGGTCATTCAGGAGATATGACACCCCAAAGGTCATTAAGTTCCTGAAGGACACTGTTCCTATGTTTTCTAAGAAAGGGTCCCTTGAAATCACCGAACACATGAAAACATATGAACAGACGTTAGAGATTCTGGGCATTAGAGATGACCACACCAAAATAGAATTGCTGCCATGGGTGTTTGAGGAGAAATACCGGCAATTCTTTGAGACCTTGAGGGCCTATTCCAATCAGTCCTGGAGAGAGGTTAAACATAAGTGCCACATGGAATTTGGGCCTTATAAAACTGTAACCTCTGCCAAGGCTGCGGCCTACAATTTAAAGTGTGGTCCTCACCAAAGCCCTGCAGAATTTCTGGCTGTCCTCAGAAATGCCTATTTCCTGGCTGAAAAGGATCCCAATCCTAACCAGCCAGAATTCAAGACACTATTCTATGAAGCGTTACCTGCTTACATAAAATTGGGACTTGCAAAGGATTACAGAAAGGGATGCTCTCTTGATTGGTTGGTGAGAGAGAGTGACTATTTATTCTCGATCCAACAGTCCAGTGAGGGCGGGATAAAAAGAGAACCTAAAAATAGCCCCAAGATAGTAGCAGCCACTACCGTTTCCCCTCCAAATCCAAATGTGCAGGCAGAGAAGAAATCATATGCGGAAGTAGTCCGTGGGGGTAAAACCAATGGTTCCCCTAGATTTGCACCTCAAACCCAGCAAGTGAAGGAGGTCCATAACTTTGCACCCCAAAACCAGTGGGTGAGAAAGGATAGGCAAAAGCCAGGGAACTACGGTAGTGGAAGTGAGAAGAATAAAAAGTATGGTAAGGGCCAGTACAGTGATGAAAATCAAAGGAGGCAATGGTATCCTCAGAGGTTCTATTATCCTTGCCAAAACCAACATGGGAATTTTTATGGGAACCCCAATTTCAACAGGAACCATAATTACAATAAGAATCCCAATTTTAATAAAAACTCCGATTTCCAAAGATTTCCTCCACGCCAAGAACACCCTCAGGCTCAAAGGGGGGATACAGTACCCCAGGCTCCCTTTAATAACAGGGAGACCCCAAAACCTCAGAGAGAACAATGGCGTCGGGACCAGAGCAGTAGTTCTGACTCTGAGTCTCATTACCAGTCTCGTCCAAAATACAAGCGCAAGTATAAGAAGAGGGAGAATCAACAGAATGACTCCTCTGAGCGTATTGGACAAATAGAGGCACAGGTCAGCAAAATGGCTGAACAGATGGACAGGCTTGTCACTCAATTTCCATCCAATCCTTTTTTAGGAGCAGCTCCTGTGACCAACCAAGGGTCACAGAATTAACAGGCAACCAAGCCTTAAACCAACAGGGGAGGACACTGAGTCAAATGACAGGAGATGTGTACCCCGTCCCTGACACGCCTACTAATGGAGAAGCTAGTTCTCAGGCAAAGGGGGACCAGTTGTTGGTTATTAATGATTCTCCTGTTTTTCAGTGTCCATCTATTGCCCCTAATATAGTCGCGGCATCGGAAGTCGTCGGGATTGACAAGCCAGACGGAGCACCAACTTCTAGTTGTGCTTCTGTCTTGAGACAGTCCAAGAATCCCACCAGGGAGGATAAGGGTAATGTGTCCACCACATGCGGTGAGATAAGAGCCAGTCATATGTTATTGAAGGGCCCACAGATCTTCAACCACACTAATTTCATGTGTGAGCTGACTGAATCTGATGGGAGATATTATGCCACGGTGCAGGTGCAGGATGCCAGTGATCTTTCGATTGTCGGCTTAATAGACACTGGATCCCAAGCAACCATCATGTCACAGGAGCATTTTGACAAAGTGGCGAATGTCATGCCCACCAAGCCAAGACTTAAAAGTTTTGACAGCTCATTGATTGGTGTAGGTGGAGACCCTTTACAAGTCATGGGTACCGCCTGGCTTAAACTGAAACTGGGTAATAAGGAACTGAGACACCCCATCATCATTGCTAGCATATCACAGCACCACATGATAATTGGGATGGACTTCCTAAAAAGGCTGAACACCATAGTTGATTGTGTGAACCAAGTCCTGTGGTCACAGGTAAATACCCCAATTAAATATGGGAAACTTAAAACTCCCCATTCCCGACAACACTGCCACCTGGTGGAAGAAAGGCCTGGATCATTAGAAATCCATTTCAGGAACAGCCAACTTCCTGATGTAACGGTTATCAAACCTGATGACTGTAACCCTATCAGAAGAGATGAGGAACACATTTTTAGAATTCCCCAAGATAAAATCAAAGATATTTCCCTCCAAGATGACATCCTTACGATATCTTTTCATCAGGAGGATAAACCAAGAAAAGGGGGAGATCACACCAATTCTTGACAGGTATTGAAAGGGTTAACAGCGACTTGTTTATCCCCATCCGGATAAATGGTCTTAATAGGTCAAAATATGCCAAACTAGATTTGAGACAGGAACACAGCTTTGTAAGCCATGGGTTGATAAAACACCTGACCGAAATGGAAATGATCCGTTTCTCCACACCTCAGCGTCATTGGATTTCAGACTCCCTTGATGACTCTGATGATCACAATTCAATGGCTAGGTGTCTCTTAAACGTCACTGTAGGAAACAAAACAGCCGCCCATGTGTTCCTAGTCTTGGATAATTCCCAAACTAAAATTGATTTTGGCAACGATATATTACATCGCTTTGCAATGCAAGTCGACCTAATTAATGACTGTTTATGGAGTCGACTAAAGGGGGACCCCGAAAAATACCAAAATCTGGACTTAGCTTTAAAATCCCAGCAACAGATGCCTTATGCTGTTGAAGTCCAGGTAGCCCAAAAGATTACAATTCCTAAGGGCATAAATAATTTCATACTCCCCATCCAAGTTAAAAAGGGACATAGACTGAAGGGGTCAGATGCATTAGTATGCCTCTCCCATAAAATGCAGGGGGAGGGACTGAACATTACACACACGCCCCTAGTCAACACACATCAATCCCCGATGTACATTTACGTACATAATCTGTCCAATCAGGACATCGTCTTACCCAAAGAGACCCTTATTGGTCTAGCGGTAGAGACTGAATATTACACCTTTGGGGTCACTAACCAGGTGATTGGACTCATCCCCGATGAATATTTGTCGGAGGAACAATTAATTGAACAAACATTCCATTCATTACCAGAGGGTATTTTCACCATAGAGTCCATTTATCCATTCGATTCTAAAGATGGCACCTGTCGAATCGAAGAGACATCAATTGTCTTTGATCACCCAATCAAAGAACAAGAGTACCCCAAAGAACCTGGATGGCAGGAGAACACACACACGCATCACATACCCAATGACCTCACCACGAAACTTGAAGAGGCATATGAGATAGGTCAGCCGGAAAGCTTTCCTGGATTCAAGGAGTTAGTGGAAGAGATGGTGGCCCTCGCCGACGCGTGTGCCAGTGATCTCGACCGACAATTGCTCCGAGAGCTTCTCCTTGAATTCCAAGAGATCTTTGCCAAGGATTCTTACGATTGTGGGACTACTGACCTACACATCGCTAGGATCCAAACAGATCCAGATGCCCCACCAGTATTCGTAAGACAGTATAGGTTACCATTAGCTTCCTATGAATCTCTAGCTGAGATTATCAGGAAGTTACATGAAAGGGGTATAATTAGACCCATCCACAGCTCCTACAACCACCCGATCCTGGGTATCTTAAAACCCAATGGACAATGGCGTTTGTGCGCTGATCTCCGTCAGCTAAACAAACGTGTGTACATGTCAGGATGGCCTGTCCCATACATAGACCAGTGTCTCGCCCAGCTCCAAGGATCCCAAGTTTTCACAGCTTTGGATTGTGCACAGGGGTATTGGACCATAAAGGTGAGTGAGGAAGACCAATACAAACTGGCCTTCAGTTTTGGGAATCGACAATATTGTTGGGTACGAATGCCTTTCGGATTCATAAATTCCGGACATGAATTTGCTGTGTTCATGCACAAGGCCATGCCAGACGCCTTCGAAAGGGGGACGTTGGCATATGTGGACGATATCCTGATCAAAAGTACTGATATGGCCAAACACATTACAAAACTTCGGCATGTCCTGGGCCAATTAAAAGCAGCAGGAGTAAAACTGTCCTTACAAAAAGCCCAGTGGTGTCGCACGAAGGTAAACTTCCTAGGCCATGAAGTTACTGCTGAAGGTTTGAACCCACAAAAGAAGAAAGTTGAGGCGGTTCTGAACTGTAAAGTCCCTACTAACCTTAAAGAATTGAGATCATTCCTAGGTATGGTAAACTACTCGCGTAAGTTTATTGACAATTACGCCGAGATAAGCAAGCCACTGCTTCACCTACTGAAGAAGGATGTCGAATGGTCGTGGGGTAAGAAACAGGAGGACGCCATGAAGGAATTAAAGGAACGTCTCACACAAGCGCCGTGTCTCGGATATCCCGAAGGGGGTAAAAATTTCTATCTAGAGACAGGGTTTACGCAGGTAAGTATGAGTTCTGTTCTTTACCAGAAACGTGATGATGTCAGTAAGGTGATTGCCTATGCCAGTAAAACTTTGTCCCCGGTTGAAGTAAAGTTCAGTGACTGTGAAAAAGCTCTATTGTCCACCGTGTGGGCATTACAGAATTTTCGCAGTTACATTCAGGGAGAGAGAATCATTGTTGAAACGGCACACCAGCCTTTACAGTATTTAAAGAGTGAACGTATCAAGGGAGGAAATGTGTCTAATAGCCGCATCACTGCTTGGACTTTGTCTTTGCAAGGGTGGCCTCTTGAAATTCGGTACAAACAGAACAAGGAAAGTCCAGTAGCCCAGGGCCTAGCCGAGCTCCATGATTGTTCCGCAACTACGCCTGCTATGGAGGCCCCGGACACTGACTTTCTGGAAGAACAACTGTTCTCTCCCTACAAGGTTTATGATGAAGAATACTGTAAACAGCTGCCGTGTGTATATGTGGATGGTTGTGCTTTTCATCACAAGGATGGGGAACAGCTCCAACTAGTGGCAGGTATTGGAATCGTTTGGACCCAAGGTGTCACCCCAATTTCTGTGGGATACAAACTTGGACCAAAGAGCAGTCAGGTTGCTGAACTTACTGCAATTCTTAGAGCAGTTGAGATGGCTATAGAGTTCAACATTAAAGAGTGTGCCATCATAACCGATTCCAATTATGTCAGGAATAGTTTTGTGGAGTATTTTCCTAGGTGGAAGCGAAACAACATGAACAAGAGTAATCACAAACCCGTGAAACATGGTAAGCTCTTTTGTCACATCGATGAACTGGTAAGGTCCAATGATCTCACCCTGCACTTCAAGAAGACCAAAGGCCACTCCAAGGTTCTAGGTGCCGAGAAAGAAGGGAACGATCTGGCCGATTCTCTAGCCAAGGAAGGGGCAATCACCGGTGAACTGTTAGACATTGATCAATTTTTAGGTACCGTACAGGTCGAAGCTGTCACCAGGCAACAGGCCAGAACAGCTGGTGATCCAAATGCATTACAGTGGAGTCACGATTCTCCTAGTGAGGATTTAATTACTGCCCAAAAAGAAGACCCAATAATTGGCTTGTTTTATAGTCATATAGAAGATCCCAACCAAAATCCCATAAATAAGGAAGTATGTAGTGGGAAGGAGGATTTACGTATCTTAATGAAATCCAAATCCCAATTCTCTTTATACCAGGGATTGTTGATACGAACCTCAAAGGGTGGCGTACAACAATGGGTCGTCCCACTTAAATTTAGAGGTTTGATGCTACAGCATGCCCATGATGCTCCCACTTCCGGTCATCGTGGAGAGAAGATCACGTATGAGATCCTGCGGGATTATGCCTACTGGCCTCATATGTTACGTGATGTGAAGGAATACTGCCAAGGTTGCCTAATATGTCCCCAATTTCAACCTACCAAGCCAACTCACAGAGCACCTCTCCAGAAGAGGGGGATATGTATGCCTTGGTCAGACCTTCAGATGGATTTTATTGGGCCAGTAACAAAATCTTCACGAGGAAATCGGTATATGTTAACAGTTACATGTTTATTCACCAAGTATGTCGAATGTATACCAGCACCAAATAATAGCTCCGAGACATGTGCTGCATTGCTAATAAATCATGTATTTTCTCGTTTTGGTTTACCTCAGAGGATAGAGTCTGATAGAGGATCGCACTTCACTAGCGAAGTGATGGCCAAACTGTGGAAAATTTTGGGGGTTAAAAGGAAATTGCATATCGCCTATCGGCCAGCCTCTAGTGGTGGTGTAGAACGATACAATCAGACCATCGTTAATGTCCTTAAGAAATTTGTTAAGGAAACAGGCAAAGATTGGGATGTCAAGCTCCCGCTGGTCCTGATGGCGTTGAGGGCTACTCCGAATACAGTTACAAAAATGTCATCTTTTGAACTGATGACAGGTAGACGGATGGTATTGCCCCAGCACTTATTGTATCGCACTACAGATCAAAATCTGATCAATGCTACCACCACACACCAGTACATAGAGGATTTACGTAAACATCTGCAATATGCTTTTGCCTTTGCCCAGCGAAATTTGGAAAGAGCTGCAACTAGTGCTAAGACATACTATGATCTCAAAACCTCCAAGAAGGAATATGAGATTGGTGACAAGGTCTATCTATACAACTTTGCAAGAGACCAGATCAAGGAACGGAAATTCCTTCCATCTTGGAAAGGTCCGTTCTCTATCATTGATAAAATCTCTCCGGTCGCATATAAATTGCAGGTTACCCGGTATGGTGAAATCAGTGATAGATGGGTGCACATCAACCAATTACGTGCTTGCCATCCGAAGTCTCAATTGCAGTTGTTGGAAGACTAACCCACCAATTCCTATCTGGAGATATTGAGATCATTATTAAATTTCCTTTAAACATATAATTCATCTTTTGCCTTACAGGATCCAGTAACATAATTTTATGTATATCCCATACTTAAACTGTTCATTTTAATAATTTAGAAAGGAAGGCCCAGACTATGACCAGACCGGCGATCGGAGGTGTCAATGACCGGACCCTAGAAGGAAGCTATAATGTCCTGTGGGAAAGACCAGATGCCAGAGATCGATCCGGAGACGATAACCTGATGTCCCAGGCCACCAAGGGCCAGTCCAGAGGAAAAGACCCGCCTAGGAGACCGTCTAAGAGACCTGTCGTGCGGAGGACCCATGGACCCCAAGGTGGATGTGTCAGGCCAGGCCGGCCTCATCACAAGACCAGGATCGTCATCGGAAGTGTCCATCTAAAGACGCCGAGTCAAGTTGAGGAACAACCAGCATGACCGCTGCCATTTTATTATCGGAAATTTTTTTTTATTATTTCATTCCCTTCACCGGAGAAGACGAACAATCACCCTAGCCAAAAGCCTCACTCATGTTTTTCGATACAGACACCCCTATACACGTGCCTGTACCCCAAAAACAAAGGGGGATTTTGTTGTGGGCTTTTGGAATCATGTCAAAAATATGACTTTTATCAAGACATAATGTTATATAGCCAACAGCTCAGCAGAACCGGATGTTAAGAGTTAATTTTGTCTTGGTTAAACCTTCAAGAATTCTAGTTAAAGAACTGAAGAGAACAGGGAATTAAGACTTTTCCAAGACAATGGGATTGTTTAAACTGTCAACAAGGACTATTTGTATATGGAAGTGAGAAGAATGCATCTACAGAAAGTCAAACACATAGGACTCTGACTTGTAAACATTTCAACAATAATGAGACGGGAACTCAACTGTTTGAAAGCTTAACCAAAACCTGTAGAGTGTGATGAACCAACAAACCTCTGAAACTATTACTATCTACTATTGTTCACCAAGGGTGAAAGCATTGACAATTGTTTACCATGAGTCCGATACAAGGGCTAGGCAAACAGAGATTTTTTCCCTACACAGAGGAAATGTTGATGCTGAAACCAAGGGGTGAAATTCAGGACATTTAAGTTTAAAAGTTCACTGTATATCATTACAAAAATGTACTACAAAAACAGATTATAAATAAGATGTCATAGACTTTAAACACCACTAAATACTCAGCAATGGGAACTATATATCACTAACTTGAGTATTGAGATGATGGGAAGTAAGATGTATTATAAACTAGCATTAGTTACATGTCTTATCAGGAAACAAACAGGATGATACTTCAAGGAGGAATAACCAAATATACACCTATATTCCATGGTCCCTATTTAGAATATCATAGGTATGATCACTGCTATATCTGGAAAGTGCTGTATATTTTATTCCTGAAATTACCTGAAGATTCCACCCAAGGTATGAGTCATCTCAAATACTCACATTGTTCTGTGATACATGACCGCCACCTGGCGGGCAGGTGAGAAATAGCTTATGTACACACATTTCTCAACTAGCCAATCAGGAAGCCTGGTGGGAAGGTATCTTAGAACAATGGACTAGTGGATATAAAAAGCCCATGTGCTGTAACATAAAAAAAAAACCTGATGAAAAGAAGAAAAACCCTCATAAAGACCTCATGGAAAGACCTGACATCTGAAGAAGATCTCTGCTGAAATAATTACTCTTCCATCTTTTCAAACTTCCTAAAACTTTAAACCTCTAATCTTATAACTTCCTACATTCTCCCCTATTGAATCTTTCACTTGCCCTATACATCAGTCTAAAGGCGTTCCACTGCCAGCTAAATCCACGGGAGAGTTGCCTAGTCTGACGTCCGGGTGTGGTGAGATGTTTATTTGATTTGTATTAATTACTTTCTCTGTTGTGTAGAATCATAAAAATTACCGTAGTGTATTACAACAATATTGGATAGTTAGATATATGTAGTCAGATACTGTGTTACTGTTAAAAAGAAAAATTGTTGATTGCCATATTATAAATTTTTCCATATTTCATAATTTATTGAATATTAATAACCAGAGTATCATATATCAAGGGCTTACTTCTTGCAAGCCTATGGCCACGGCATGTAAGAATATAACCTTTGAGATATTCGAAATTATTAATTATTAATAAATTTAATAAATATCATATCATTTAAATTTGTGATTGATGTAATTAGTTAGAGACATTATTAGTGTGTCTTACATTGGTAGGATATATTTTTGATTGTGTGTACCAATATTCATTTATCACCAGTCTTTTGTGTTTTGTGTTAATATATATATAATTTTTGTACATAAATAAATTTTTATATTTATCTATTATAAGGCAAATTTTGTGTGTATGGTACGAAATCATATTGGCTAAAAGAATTCAAGGTATAATAATAAGTGGTGATCGAATTATCAAGGTGTCCAAATTATTGGTTTACTAAATATTTGCCGTATTTTAACGGCTGGAGGCACTGTAATATTTCATCTAAGGGAAAGGGACACGCCCTTTATAAATAATATATATCCTTACATAAACCACCACAACAGGATGAAACCCAACCTCTGGTGATGTCTATGCGTTCCAGACTTCAGGCTGTAATTGACGCAAAGGATTTGCAACCAAGTATTAAAAAGTGAAAGTTTGATTTATGATTATTATTTTGTTCCATTACTTTTGGTCCCTTAACAAGTGGGAGGTACATATGCAAAACTGCAGTAATTCCTACACCGTTCACCTGATTTGGATGTAAATACCCTCAAATTAAAGCTGACAGTCTGCAGTTAAAGCACATCTTGTTCATTTTATTTCAAATCCACTGTGGTGGTGTATAGAGCCAAAAATGTTAGAATTGTGTCGATGTCCCAATATTTATGGACCTGACTGTATACTGGAATTTTTTTTTTACTAGTAATGGCGGCGATCAGCGGCTTATAGTGGGACTGTGGCGGGCATTCTGACACTGGGGGGGGGACTGACTAGGTGTCACTGACATCCCCAGTGACACCAATACAGTGGTCAGTGCTAAAAAAAAAAAAACTAATGGCACTGGGCAAGAAGGGGTTAACATGAAGGGCGATCAAAGGGTTAACTGTGTGCAGGGAGTGTTTTACTGGGGGGCAGTGTGTTGGTTCTTCCCTATAATCACACTGCTCTGGATGGCTGTGCTTTGAACAGCCATCCAGAACAGTGTGCCCGAGCCCGAGAGGAGGACTGTTAGTAAGCAAAGTGGTCCTCCTCCCCGTTGGAGATGCTCGGTAATCACTGGGCACCGGCGGGGAATCACCCGCACGCGCCCCCTACCCGGAAATACAAAGTCATGTATATATATATATATGATTTTGCGCACCCCTGCCGCCCTGTAGCAGAATACATATAGGGCAGTCGGGATGTGTTTAAGGCATACTTTGATAACCATTCCAGTTACCAGTGCGCTTATGTCAGCTCTCAACGGAACTGCCAAGCCATCAAATGGCTGGTGTCATAACTGATCACATGTGCAACACCATGACAACTACAGATCAAACAGAGGCTAAGATGGCAGCTCCCTTGTCTGTCAAAGATAGGAGGGTACAGTTCTGCTTTAAGGAATATATTTAATAATTTTTTTTTGCTCAGATTTCAGATTTAGGCGCCCCTCACCATATCATAGTCTGGCCTGGTTATACTTTCTCAACTACAATCATATCATAACGTTTTTTCTTCTTTTAAAGTGGAGCTCCACCCAAAAGGGGAGTTCTACTTTAACCACTTCAATACCATGCACTTTACCCCCTTTCAGGCCAATTGTCAGCTTTCAGCGCTGTAGCACTTTCAATGACAATTGTGAGGTCATGCAACACTGTACCCAAACAAAATTTTTATTATTTTGTTCACATAACTAAAGCTTTCTTTTGGTGGTATTTAATCACCACTGGGTTTTTTATTTTTTGCTAAATAAAACGAAAAAAAAGATCGAAGATTTTGAAAAAAAAAAAAAACACGTTTTCCTTTGTTTCTGTTATAAAGTTTTGCAAATAAATAATTGTTCTTCAGAAATTTAGGCCAAGATGTATTCAGCTACATTTCTTTGGTAAAAATAACCCAAACCAGTGTTTATTACTTAGTTTGTAGGAAAGTTTTAGAGCCCACAAACTGTGGTATATATCTGAAAATCAATCAATCCTGATGCACTGACGGCCAATCTAATTTCTTGAGGCCCAAAAATATTAGGACAGTACAGATATCCCCCAAATGACACCCTTTTTGGAAAGTAGTAAGAGGCATGGCGAGTTTTTTGAAGATGTAATTTATTGTCATAATTTTTTAGAAAGTGAAGAAATAAAAAAACAAACAAATTCACAATGTTTTTTTTTTTTTTTCTACATACGGTCACCAATGAAGTATAGCGCAATCATATAACTGGTGTGGCTGTGATCAGAGACACGGACTGGGGACAGTACGGAAAAAAAATTATATTTTTTTCAAATTCTTAAAATTCTATCAATTTTTTTATAACACACTGTGACCAGAGTAGTATAATGTTACCATAGTAACACTGTACTACTCTGGGGAAGTGATCAGTGTATGTGTATATATATATATACATATATATATATATATATATATATATATATATATATATATATATATATATATATATATATATTTTTTTTTTTTTTTTTTTTTATGCACAGTTCATAGCAAAGAATTGAATTGCTATAAACAAGCATTTACCTGAATGAAATCGATTCACTCAGGTTTTTTGTTGTGGTTAGCTGTGATTGGCCACAGCTAATCACATGACACAGATGGGCTTTGATTGGTCCAGTCTGTACCATGTGATCACAGATAGCAACACAATTCTATACAATGGAGGGCTTGAAAGGAAGCCATTCACGGTTTACAATCGTCATGTGATCTGCTGTGATTGGTCACAGTGGTCACATGGTACTGGCAACTGTCATTGGTAATGACACCCATGTCATATGATGCCCACCTGGATTGATGAAAGTCCTGCTCAGCCATCATTTTGCTATTGGCTGGTCGGGAATTGGTTAAGTACTCCTCCCCTGCCACATTTGGTATGCAATTATTTTTTTTTTGGGGGGGAGCAGGTACCTACTTTTGACAGGTACCCGCTCCCACATCCGGCTCAGTTCGCCGCGGCCCCCTTCCATCCCCATGCAGTCTTCTGGGACAATTTACAGGTTCCAGAATATTGCTGGATCATTCAGGAGGTGCAGCACGACTCATACATGCGCAGTGGGCACCCAGCTGTGAAGCCAGGTGCCCACAGCTGAGATGCTGCCAGCAGGGAGAGAAGAGGGAGAGAAGGGACAGTGCGGGCGAGCACATCACTGGACCATGGGACAGGTAAGTGTGTATTTATTAAAAGCCAGCAGCTACAGTTGACTTTTAATAAACACAAAAACAACTAGAGTTCCTCTTTAAAGTGGAACTAAAGTTCTCTAGGCAGGTTTTAATTGCACAGGAGACATGCAATAACTCTTCTACAATGAAATGCCCCTACCTGCATACTCACTGTCTTCTCTGGCGCTGTAAATGCATGCCCACTGCATGCAATGCATGCTTACAGCTGGTTTCTGGGTGCTGGGATGACTAGCTCCTGCACATGCAGAGGAGTGACATCACCCCATGGCAGCCAGTGAAGAAGCCCGAAGCCTGGCACTCAAAGGAAGATGCTGGCACCAGCGAGGGGCCATTGGACAGATAAGCATTCACCTTTAGTTTGCTTTAAAGCAGAAAATAAGCTCATCAGCAGAGGATACCAAGACTAAGGCCTTGTTCACATGGCACCCATATAACCATGAATAGGCAGTTTTCTTTTTGGCATCTCTAGGTGCTGTCTATTAGGATGCAGCAACTGCATGGATACAGCCACTCGTTCTACTGTGACAGACATGAAGGTATAGGTGAGCATTCCCAAACACAGATGGTGTGTTGCTACCTGCACGCCTGTCACATTGGGTAGAGTAGCTGTGTCCATGCAGCCACTGCCTCCTAATAGACTTCAATGAGTTGCCTGCATGCAGCTCCTGAAGATGCCAAAATAAACGGCCCGTTCACAGTAAATGATGCCTGTATGAACGAGGCCTAAAGGTAGACATATGTAATGTCATTATAATGAAGATATCACTAGAAGAAATAAGTAGCGTGTGTCAGACGTGTGTTGCAGCATCACATCTGACATAATTGAAAGTGCAACGTTTAACTGAAATGCACGCCATTCTGCTTGTTGCAATGTCATTTGCCAAGCTTGCTGGCAATGCCATAGACACACAAAACCTACATGTAACATCTATTAGAGCCAGTCTTGAGCCTGGGAGAAATGCCGTGCTATGGATTTCATGAACAAGCTCCGTGGCCTTGTCAGATAAGCAGAAGTGTTATTGGTATGTAGCAGGACCATGAAGCCAACGCATAGCAAAATACTAATAAATCTCAAGTGTTCTGGACATCAATTAATGACATTTTCCAGGACAGCATAATCCTGTACAGCAATACATTTCTCTTTTTTTTCAGCTGCTACACTGATTATCTTCAAATGTTTTCCTACAATGGCTGATATCTCAAATAGAAGCCTCTTTGGCCACTTTAATTTCATACATGAATTCATGAGCACTGCATGTTAATGCTATTTAGTGTAGTGAGAGGATCTGATCGGCAAAAAACAACTACAAAAATCATTTCATCTCAATGGTAGGCTGTGTATATAGGCTGATGGAGTCGTTTGCTTAAACCCAGACTGTCCCTTCTCCCACGACAGCACAATATTGCTTTATCAGACCCTTTAACATGTATTAAGCTAAATAAAATAAGAATTTGAAAAAAAGATTAATGGCCAAACAGAAGAAAAATGAGTAGAAATTGCTCTTTGATGTGAACAGTGAACAGTGCCCCTAGTGGCAAATGTAAACATTGCAGAATGCTTTCAAATAATAAAAATGCAAAAGAAAAAAGAATGCAGAATAAAAATGCAAAACGCAGGAAAAATGCACTACCATGCAGTTCAGCAACTTCTCCATTGAACTCTATTGTAGAAAAACCGCTGCTTTTTGTTTTTAAAAAAGTCCCTGACCCTTTCCAAAAATGCAGCAGCTCCAAAAAGCATAGATGTATTCCATAGGAAACCATGTTTAATGGACTGAAGTGTGTTGTTGCAAAAAGCACTAAAAATGCATTGGTGTGAACAGAGCCTTCGGCTTTGCTCTTGCTTGATCAAAATAATGACGCCAAACAAACATGCCTATAGAGATAATGTGCGTTGTTCGCCGTGTTTGATACACATTTTAAAAATGCACCCCAGGCGCTTATTTTTGTGTGTGTTTAAACAAGGCTTAAAGTGGTTGTAAACCTCAGACATGAAATATGAAAAAAGCATAACCCTCTATAGTGTGTACTTGCCTCAGTCCAGAGCACTGTCTGCTGCCTTGTTTCTCTGTTAGCAGCATGAATCACTTCTGACAAGTTTTCCTGACACCAAGGGAAAAATGATGACAGGGGAGGGAGCTCCAGCAGACTGACAGCCTCAGCTCTATTCCTATGAGCTCTGTGGAGGGGGTGTGTTCACTCCAATCAGCTTTCAGAGCTCTCCTCACTGAGTGCTACAGTGTGTAATTTCAGCTCTCTGCCCCCTTTTTTCTGAACTCTCAGATAGAGAGGTACAAATTATGTAGGATTTGTTTAATCTCTGTGTATCAACTGAGGCCAGTCTCTTCACTGGATATAAATAAGGTACACACGTAGTAAAATAAGTGAGCGCTAAAAATTGTAGCAGCTGCTGAACACCAAAAGGCATCAAACAACCTCAAAAAAGCTAGATAAACAAAGGGTGCAGCTCTAAAGGATCATATACACAGTATATAAACATATAAATGATAGTACAATCTGTGACTTTGTGTGCTCACTAGTTTCTATTACAACTATATGTAACACACCAAAGTGCATAAATAAAGTGCAAAAAAAAAAAAAGAACAGTCCACATGTATTGAATATCTGTGTCACTGCGCCGTGACTGCTAATACACATGAGTGTACAGTCCACAATATCCAAGTAGATGTGGTGTGAAAGAGATCGCAAGGATCCTATTGGTATATTCAAAAGGTGATGGTGTCCAAACTGATAAAAGACTGCGCACTCACCAGATGCACAATCAGTATGCGCATGTAAGAGATAACCCCTCTTAAGGTATACATGGGATTCCCTCTGAAGTATGGTCTACTCTGCCGCTGTGTCTCTGCTCACTCAGAAAATAGGTATGGCGCTCAGTTCCTTAACCATGGCTCTGCAGGTGGCGAGAAGCTCACAAAAGAGCCCCAGGAAAAAAAAAAAAAAGGGAGGCTAAATAGCATGATACTGCTATTACTGTAGTGAACTTTATTACCAAGCATAAGGAATATAGTTAACAGCTACTGACCAGATATGGTTCCAAGATGGCTGCCGGGACCTGCCGGTATGCATACCCCCTATGGATACGTGCGGTTGCACAAAACACGTCAGGGAGGAGCTACAGTGCGTCAGGGAGGAGCTACCTATTTTCTGCACCCTTTGTTTATCTGGATATAAATAAGGGTTTACAACCACTTTAATGTGCCGCAAACCTTGCCGAGTGGCTTGAATGGAAGGAGCTAAGATGCTTCAACTCCGCCCAAGCTCGATATGTAGCTTTATTATTAAAAAGCAGTGACACAACATGTCACAAATGTTTCATGTTTCAATAATGTAAGCAGCTTTGTGTGCTGTCCATATTATCAATTGCAGACTTCTTTACTAACACCTGCTTTTAATGCCAGTGTGAACAGGGCTTTACTTTTCAAAAATGTATCCAAAGTTTGGATTCAGGCTAAATTCAGATTATTGCAAGTCGTGAACATGTGCACAAAGGCATGCGTTCCTGACATGGGACAGTAACATGCCACTCTTTGCGCAGGATGCCATTAATTCTTAATGGTACCCCCATACATCAGCAAAATGCCCGCATTTTCACACATGCAGCGCCATGCTGTTGCATGCAGTGCAATTTTAAAAAAAGGGCTGAGGTCTCCTCCCCCCCACCGTTTCTGCACATAGGGCAGCCTATGGGGCGTTTTCAAGCTTCAATGTATTTGTTTTAGCCAAAGGAAAGCTAGTTACTAGGAGACAGTTATGCATGCAGAAATGCACGTTACGTGTTTTTTGTGCACTCCCATTGAAGTCTATTGGGGCTAGATCATGCCCAGAAAACCTTGTATACTTTCTGAGCATTGAGTAACAACAGTACATCGATTGAATGTGAACAGGCACAGTGGGATAACATGGTAATTTGGTGTAGAGCATTACAGGGCTTCAGGAAATGTGCTTTAAATTGCTCCAGTGTGAATAGGAGCTCCAGCTATGGCCCCAACTGCTAGGTGCTGTGAAAACAATGTCCACAAAATCTTTTTAGAGTACTATAAATTAGGTATGCTAACATCACCCAGGACTTATACAATGTAGTGAAAAATACAAATTTATATTTAAACTGTATAATAGCCACTAGATGGAGCTGACAATCATACTAAATAAGTTTATTTTCCTATGATTACTAGATCCATCTAGTGGTCATAATGCAGTATTTTCCTGATTCATAGTTTCTGTATAATTGAAAAAAATTCAACCTTGAGAGAAAGTAGACCAATAACATTCATTTTTCCCCCATTCACACAAAATGGGGTCACAAAATTAAATTTCATAGTTTATGTGCTGCAGCTAAGGTGTGATGTGTTGACAAGCAGTTACATACGGTGCAGTGAGTGGCCATGGAAAAAATGCAATATGTCAACAGAATAACAACTGCTTTCTATGTGCCCTAGTGGTGAGCTGCATTGTCCTTGTCCAACCTGCGGTCCGGGGGCACGTGCTACCCTCTGGTAATTTTTGTGCGGCCCTCCGGGCCCCTGCAAACACTAACGTGTGTTTCCCTATTGTCCTGTTATGGTAGTAATCTCTAGTAGTGTCATATAGTGTGTCTCTAGACTATGACTGTCTCCTGAAGTATGTCTACAACAACTACTATAGCATGTTCACAGTCTCTGATAGCCTCTTGTATCATGTCTGCATTCCCTGACCAGCTCTTGTGTTATGTACGCAGTCTCTGACCATTTCCTGCATCCAGTCTCTAACCATCTCTTGTATCATGTCCACAGTCTCTGACCGTCTACAGTCTCACGTCAACAGTCTCTGACCATCTCATGTATTATGTCCACAGTCTCTGACCTTCTACTGTACCACATCCACAATCTCTGACCATCTCATCTATCCTGTCCGCAGTCTCTGACCATCTCCTGTATCCTGTCCGCAGTCTCCGACCATCTCCTGTATCCTGTCCGCAGTCTCCGACCATCTCCTGTATTACGTCCGCAGTCTCTGACCATCTCCTGTATTACGTCCGCAATCTCTGACCATCTCCTGTATTTCCGCAATCTCTGACCATCTCCTGTATTACGTCCGCAATCTCTGACCATCTCCTGTATTACGTCCGCAATCTCTGACCATCTCTTGTATCATGTCCGCTTTCTCTGACCATCACTTGAATTATGCTGTAGTCTTTGACTATATCCTGTTGTGTGTCTGCTGAATATTTACTGAATTTTACTTTGGTGATTTTGGGGTCCACACTTGAGGCCCCCATATCAAGAATGTTGACCACCACTGCATTAAGGTATCCCTCTTCTTTGAAGGTCCTAGCTACACTGGATCAGTATCTAACATTACTAGCAGACCTCTTCTGTGGGAAAGGCAACTTCCCTGAATAGTGAAGACAAGTAAGATCAGAACGGCATGTGTTATGTCTCTATAGAAATCCTTTGCATGGAACTGCATGGAGACTATGTGATTACACAGACGGCTTTTTAGGATCACCCTGCTCTCCACATGCCTGGGATTCTAGAGAACAATAGGCAAACATAAAATCATTGCTTATGTCCTCTCGGCTGACCTTTCAGTGGATCAGCTTTAGCCTTTCCTATATAATCTGTATCTTGATTCTACAAAACTGCTCAATGCTGCACACTGTATAGTAATGGGTCATCAGACTCCATATAACAATGTCACTATGTAGTGAATGTATTCATCACATCCCACCGGAAGAAGTTTCCCAACAAATGACCTGGACTGCAAGTTCCTATACAAACCAGTCCTGGATGGAGTCTCACTGTACAACATAACAAAAACAGATATCGGACTCCTGATTGGGTGAAGAGAGGAGATCCAGCCAGGCAGCTAGAAATTAATCTTACTGAAATAAAATACTTTTTTTTATTCAAACAAGAACACCCAGATAACCTGCTATAAAATTAGACTTCTGTTTACAAATTGCCTGTAATAACTAGCATTGGGGCTCATTTACATGGACATAATATATGCAGCACACAGTTATCTACACATCTATATTCTAGTCTCTATGAGCCTATTCACACAGCTGAGAAGAGCAGCAAAACAAAAAAAATTAAAAAAAGACACAGCTACACTCTAGGCTAAATTCTGTGCAGTGTGCATGTAAATGCTTGTGCAAAGGTTTGCAAAGTGTGCAAGGAGCCAAATGGTTATTGCTGCTGCTCCTGACAACATGTCAATAACAACAGTCTAAGTCAGTGATCTCCAAAGTTTCTAAACAAAGGGCCAGTTTACTGTCCTTCAGACTTTATGGGTGCCGAACATTGGTGTCAGTTGGAGGAATGCTGCCCCATCATTGGTGTCAGCGGGAGGAATAGTGCCCCGTCGTCGGTGTCAGCGGGAGGAATGGTGCCCCGTCGTCGGTGTCAGCGGGAGGAATGGTGCCCCGTCGTCGGTGTCAGCGGGAGGAATGGTGCCCCGTCGTCGGTGTCAGCGGGAGGAATGGTGCCCCGTCGTCGGTGTCAGCGGGAGGAATGGTGCCCCGTCGTCGGTGTCAGCGGGAGGAATGGTGCCCCGTCGTCGGTGTCAGCGGGAGGAATGGTGCCCCGTCGTCGGTGTCAGCGGGAGGAATGGTGCCCCGTCGTCGGTGTCAGCGGGAGGAATGGTGCCCCACCGTCGGTATCAGCGGGAGGAATGGCGCCCCACCGTCGGTATCAGCGGGAGGAATAGCGCCCCACCGTCGGTATCAGTGGGAGGAATAGCGCCCCACCGTTGGTATCAGTGGGAGGAATAGCGCCCCATCATCATTGGTTTGAGGAATAGTGCCCAATTGTTAGTGTCATTGGGAGAAATAGTGCCCAATTGTTGGCGTCAGTGGAAGGAATGGTGACCCTCTGTTGGCGTCAGTGGAAGGAATGGTGACCCTCTGTTGGCGTCAGTGGAAGGAATGGTGACCCTCTGTTGGCGTCAGTGGAAGGAATGGTGACCCTCTGTTGGCGTCAGTGGAAGGAATGGTGACCCTCTGTTGGCGTCAGTGGAAGGAATGGTGACCCTCTGTTGGCGTCAGTGGAAGGAATGGTGACCCTCTGTTGGCGTCAGTGGAAGGAATGGTGACCCTCTGTTGGCGTCAGTGGAAGGAATGGTGACCCTCTGTTGGTGTCAGTGGAAGGAATGGTGACCCAATGCTGGTGTCAGTGGAAGGAATGGTGACCCAATGCTGGTGTCAGTGGAAGGAATGGTGACCCAATGTTGGTGTCAGTGGAAGGAATGGTGACCCACTGTTGGTGTCAATGGAAGGAATGGTGCCCCATCATTATTGGTGGGAGGAATAGTGCCCAATTGTTGGTGTCATTGGGAGGAATGGTGCGCAATTGTTGTTGTCAGTGGAATAGTGCCCTAATGTTGGTGTCAGTGGAAGGAATAGTGCACAATTGTTGGTGTCAGTGGAAGGAATAGTGCCCAATTGTTGGTGTCAGTAGGAGGAATGATGCCACATTGTTGATGTCAGTAGGAGGAATAGTGTGTCAGAGGAACAGTGCCTCAAGGGCCAGATAAAGGCAAGCAAAGGGCTGGATCTGGAACCCGGGCCACAGTTTGGAGACCACTGGTCTGAGTCATTGATGCACTGGCTGAATATGTGCAGAAGGACTTCAGGTAGTCATTTATTAATCAATACCAGTTTAAATAACCCATTCCTAACGCCACCTCCCAGCCCTTGAAGAGGTTCTAAATGCCAGAAGGTGGAAATGAGCATTCCGATCATGTGACTGATGTGATTGGTAGTCACATGATCTGCAAGCTCCCAATTGCAAGTATGCATCGGAAGCTTTCCAGTACCTACCTGTTGCTGTGCCTGGAGCGTGCTCTCAGCTCAGGAAAATGTTTATGTAGGGACGCATATGTTCAGTCGTTTGGCCACATATATGCGTATGGCCAGTGGGAAGTGATTAAAAATAAAAAGGGCACAGCTGTGTCTAGGGTTTTAGTGTTGGTCTTATTTTATGATGTACGCATGTAAACAGTTGTGCTAATGTGTACGTGTATACAGGGGCCTTATTGGCCACCGCTGCTCTGTCAATAGCAACACTGTCAGTCTGCATGAACCATTGATATGCTGGCAGTGCATGCGCAGAACAGAGTCAGGTGACTGAGATGAATTATCTCAGGGCATTCTGCACATGCACAGCCAGCACATCTGGGATTCTTTCAGTACAACATTGTCATCAACTACGCAGGTGCCACTAATTATGCATTGTTCTTATTGACATGCCAGCCAATAAGGTCCCTGTATGTTGTACACAAGGAAGCATTGGACTAACATTACTGGCATGCAGCAAATAGGATATTTCTGCCAGCAAGACTGTGCATATTTTGGATACACAGTTCTTAGCCAACCATCAAAAGTTACGATATCTAAAACCAAAGAAACTAAAAAAAAACTAAATTCTTCTCAAACTAAAAAAAAACAAAAAAACATTTAGTGCCCAGTCAAACCGGTGCGATTTCAGGTGTGATTTGGGAATTGAAATTGCATCTAATTAATGTGAATGTCAGTGTCTTAATATTGGCGATTTGCTGCAGCGCAATTTCTAAAGTAGTTCTTGCATTATTTTTTCTGCAGTTTTTGTTGCGATTGCACATACATAGTATATAATGGAAATCGCACTGCAAATTGCAAGAAATCGTTGAAAATTTTCACGAGTAGCAATAAAGTATTTGGAAATCGTACCTGAAATTGCACACAAATTGCAGCGGCGTGACTGCTGACGTTGATAGAGAAATGATAGAATAGATGATATATAAAAGATAGAGGAAAGACCGATTCATAAATGATAGAATGGATGATAGATACATGATAGAGCATTAATAATAGAAGATAGAATAGATGATAGAAAAATGATAACATGATAGATGACAGAGAAATACTAGAGAATTGATGACATAATATAGAATATATGATAGATAAGAGGATGGGTGACAGATAAATGATAAGAGGATAGTTGACAGATACATGGTTGAAAATTGATATATACTAGAGAATTAATGATATAAAATGGAATGGATGATAGATATATGATAGGAGATAGATTGCTAAACATAAGCTAGAGAATAGATGATAGAAGACAATTGATAGGTGATAGATAAATGATAGAAGATAAATAGATTGACAGATAAACGAAAGAGAATAGAAAACGGCTAAGTGAGAGATGAGAGAATACATGATAGATAAAACAGTGGACAATAGATGTCATCTAAATGGTGGAAGATAATAATCAGATTGATAAACACATGATAGAAGACAATGGACTGATGGTACATAAATGATAGACTAGATGCCAGATGATAAATGATAGACCAGAGAGGCTGGATAACAGAGTAAGAAGAATAGATCCAGCGGATGGATAGATAGAATGGCTCGGTCTAAACCGACCAATCAGAAGTCCGGCTCCACCCATTAACCCGTCGTTCCCTAGCAGTGTGATTGACGAACCCGGCTCCGAGTAGCAAGCGGTGGCCGAGTGTGGGGTGGCGGTAGTAGTTATGGGTTGAGGACTGTGGAGGGGTTGTACCTCTGGATAGCAGTCCTTGGCAAAGACGTGGAGCAGAGCAGTCTTCCCGCACTGAGTGTCCCCGACCACCACGATCTTGCAGCGAGACATCTGCTTGTCCATGGTGTCGCCGCAGTCGTGAGCCGTGCCTTCCGACATGGAAAGCTGCCAGTGCACAGCCCCCCGGTCCAGACCACACATAAGCGACCAGCGATCCTCAGCCTCCAAACATCTCTTCCACACTGTACAGCCGGCTAACACAGCCCTGGACCTGAGAGCTTCACACACACGCCCCTGTCATCGCCTCTGCCAGTCAGGAGCCGCTGTGCGGCTGAGATTAGCATACTGGGAGTGGCGAGTGCTCCTGGTTAGCTATGTCCAGAAGGCAGTGTGCTGCAAGACCGGGATATTATATTGGGATGGAGAGGCATGAGGGTACACTCAGCAAACAAAGGGTTACCGGCGCTGAATCGTGCTGTTCCGGTGCACATACACACTGCGATATGTGTTTGCTTTCTATTCCGGTCGATCGATGAACAACCCATGTGATCGGTATGAAACATGAAGTGGCTTTGGACGGATAGTTGGAGGATACCGTCGTAAATGATCGATTTTGGTTTCCACCATGCAGTCGAGTAATCTGAGCAATCCAAATACCATCAGATTTATGGACAAAGCATCTCAATGCTGCCAATTGATTAGTAATCTCACAAAGGGGGCTGTCCCCTATGATGGCAAACCGTCCGTCCGCACTGGATGCTGGGATATAGCTGACCTGTACCAGGAAGCACAGATGAGGATTTGGGAAGAAAACTGAACTCAAAGTCACCGCACGGAGAGTGCAGCTCACAGGCACGGCGGGAGTGTAGTACCGCAAGGAGGGTGTCGTTCAAAGGCACGGCAGGAGTGTAGTACTGGAGAGTGCCGCTCACAGGCACGGCGGGAGTGTAGTACCGCACTGGAGAGCTGCTCACAGGCACGGCGGGAACGTAGTACCGCACTGGAGTGCCGCTCACAGGCACGGCGGAAGCGTAGTACCGCACTGGAGTGCCGCTCACAGGCACGGCGGGAGTGTAGTACCGCACTGGAGTGCTGCTCACAGGCACGGCGGGAATGTAGTACTGCACTGGAGTGCCGCTCACAGGCACGGCGGGAACGTAGTACCGCACTGGAGTGCCGCTCACAGGCACGGCGGAAGCGTAGTACCGCACTGGAGTGCTGCTCACAGGCACGGCGGGAGCGTAGTACCGCACTGGAGTGCTGCTCACAGGCACGGCGGGAGCGTAGTACCGCACTGGAGTGCTGCTCACAGGCACGGCGGGAGTGTAGTACCGCACTGGAGTGCTGCTCACAGGCACGGCGGGAGTGTAGTACCGCACTGGAGTGCTGCTCACAGGCACGGCGGGAGTGTAGTACCGCACTGGAGTGCTGCTCACAGGCACGGCGGGAGCATAGTACCGCACTGGAGTGCCACTCACAGGCACGGCGGGAGTGTAGTACCGGAGAGTGCCTCTCACAGGCACGGCAGAAGTATAGTACCGCACTGGAGTGCCGCTCACAGGCACAGCGGGAACTTAGTACCGCACTGGAGTGCCGCTCACAGGCACGGCGGGAACGTAGTACCGCACTGGAGTGCCGCTCACAGGCACGGCGGAAGCGTAGTACCGCACTGGAGTGCTGCTCACAGGCACGGCGGGAGCGTAGTACCGCACTGGAGTGCTGCTCACAGGCACGGCGGGAGCATAGTACCGCACTGGAGTGCTGCTCACAGGCACGGCGGGAGCGTAGTACCGCACTGGAGTGCTGCTCACAGGCACGGCGGGAGTGTAGTACCGCACTGGAGTGCCGCTCACAGGCACGCCGGGAACGTAGTACCGCACTGGAGTGCCGCTCACAGGCACGGCGGGAGCGTAATACCGTACTGGGGTGCTGCTCACAGGCACGGTGGGAGCATAGTACCACACTGGAGTGCCGTTCACGGGCACGGCGGGAGTGTAGTACTGGAGAGTGCCGCTCACAGGCACAGCGGGAGTGTAGTACTGGAGAGTGCCGCTCAAAGGCACGGCGGGAGTGTAGTACTGCACTGGAGTGCCGCTCACAGGCACGGCGGGAGTGTAGTATCGGAGAGTGCCGCTCACAGGCACGGCGGGAGTGTAGTATCGGAGAGTGCCGCTCACAGGCACGGTGGGAGTGTAGTGCTGGAGAGTGCCGCTCACAGCCACGGCGGGAGTGTAGTACAACACTGGAGTGCCGCTCACAGGCACGGCGTGAGTGTAGTACCGGAGAGTGCCACTCACAGGCACGGTGGGAGTGTAGTACCGCACTGGAGTGCCGCTCACAGGCACGGCGGGAGTGGAGTACTGGAGAGTGCCGCTCACAGGCACGGCGGGAGTGTAGTACCGCACTAGAGTGCCGCTCACAGGCACGCGGGAGTGTAGTACCGCACTAGAGTGCCGCTCACAGGCACGGCGGGAGTGTAGTACTGGAGAGTGCCGCTCACAGGCACGGCGGGAGTGTAGTACCGGAGAGTGCCGCTCACAGGCACGGCGGGAGTGTAGTATCGGAGAGTGCCGCTCACAGGCACGGTGGGAGTGTAGTACTGGAGAGTGCCGCTCACAGCCACGGCGGGAATGTAGTACAACACTGGAGTGCCGCTCACAGGCACGGTGGGAGTGTAGTACCGGAGAGTGCCGCTCACAGGCACGGCGGGAGTGTAGTACCGCACTGGAGTGTCGCTCACAGGCACGGTGGGACTGTAGTACTGGAGAGTGCCGCTCACAGGCACGGCGGGAGTGTAGTCCCGCACTGGAGTGTCGCTCACAGACACGGCGGGAGTGTAGTCCCGCACTGGAGTGTCGCTCACAGACACGGCGGGAGTGTAGTACCGCACTGGAGTGCCGCTCACATGCACAGCGGGAGTGTAGTACCGCACTGGAGTGTCGCTCACAGGCACGGTGGGACTGTAGTACCGGAGAGTGCCGCACACAGGCACGGCGGGAGTGTAGTCCCGCACTGGAATGTCGCTCACAGACACGGCAGGAGTGGAGTGCCACTCACAGGCATGGCGGGAGTGTAGTACTGGAGAGTGCCGCTCACAGGCACGGTGGGAGTGTAGTACTGGTGTCAGGGCTCCAGGGTATGACCAGAGGTATGTGAACTGACGCAGGGTAATGCAGGCTTCAGATATGTTATAAACAATATAATTTATTAATACTAACAATACATAAACGCAGTGCAATACTAAAACATAACACAGTGCAAACGAACCAAACCAAACCACCCACAGATAACAATACATACAATGCAAGCGTCGTCAGGCAGGCCGGGTCAATAACAATCGGGCAGGTAGGAACAGGAGGAGCAGGCAGAGAGTAGTCAGGTCACAAGCCGGGTACAGCAACTAACGGGCAGGTAGGTACAGGGGGTCAGGCAGAGAATGGTCGGGGTCACAAGCCAGGGATCAAACAGGAGAAGTCAGCAGAGGTCCGGATCAGGCAGGGTCGGCAACGAATCAGTCAGACAGGAACAGGAATGCAGGTAACAAGATACAGGGGCCCATAGAAAAACATACACCAAGGCGCAGACTGCAGGTCTGGCCATCCCTTAAATACACCTGCCATCAGCCTCAGGTGTTTTGGCTGACTGCAGGGTTGAGTCTCTGATTGCTGAGAGCACCAGCTGGCCAGCCCTGGTACTGCAGCCCACAAGGCAGGTGAGCCCTGTGGCGAGTCATTCCTGACAGCGTGTGGAGAGGCTGTGTTGGACTGTGCTCTGCTGAGCTCCAGGTGTAGGCCTGAAGCCAGGCTCTAGGGTTCGGTGATATACTGAGAACCATGCAGGATCCTGGTGTAGGCCCAGGAGGGGACCCGGGTGGAGGTCCGGGGGGTAGTCTTGTCAAGACTTCAGACGATGTTTTCCATGCTAGCTGTGGTACCCCCCCCCCCCCCCCAGTACCAGTGTTTGAGGACTTAGGCGGTGGCCCAAAAAAGGGTGAGCCTGTGTCAGTTTATAGGAGCAAAGTTGCTGCCAGAATTTTGCGGATTGCAAAAGAGGAGGAGAAGCTGGCCAAGCTCCGGATGGAATATAGGAAGAAAAAAGGGGTCTGGGAGAGGGCCTGGAGCAACAAGCGTTCATTGCATCGACCGGAGGTCAACAGCTTGGAAGATAAAGTAAAAAGCCAAGCGCTGCTTGTTGCAGCATTAAAGGAGACGAGCGGCAGTTTCAAGGAGAAATATGCCAGTGAGACCAGATTCATGGCGATGAGGAAGGATGTCAAATTGACTGCAGATGAGGATATTGCTCCATCCCACTCTGGGGATTCTATGGATATCGCTGAGGAGGAGGCAAGCCAGCAGGCTGGAAAATGTTTGCAAAAGAGTGGGGCTGCGGCGGTGTCAGTCCCCATGGAGGACAGATCACAGCTTCTTACCCCTGGTCAGGTAACCCAGGAGTGGGGAGCGGATGACCAGGATGACTGTGCAGGGGCTTTGCAGGTGATACGAGAGCTGGAATCTCCTTTGAGTGGGAGAAAGTTCAGGTTTACAGAGAACTTGTCTGAAGAGGAGGGAGCAGAGGAAAATGGAGTCCCGAGGAAAGTCTGGGTAAGGGTTAAGGAAAAGACTGTGTATAGACTCCAGCCTGCTGCAGGGGGATGTGCTGTTACACAGGTGCACGCCGAGGTGCATGCTGAGCTGGGTGGGTCTGCAGCCGGATTGTCAGCTCCTGCGGCCGGGACTGGTATGTGTAAAACTGTGTGCTGTTGAGTCATCTGCCGGGGACTGGTGTGAGTAAACCTGTATGTGCTACTGTGTCATCTATGGGAGTGGGAGCAGCCGGTCCCCTCTGGGCCGCTGATAGTGCACTGTCTGTGCCCGTGTCTGGTCTCCCCGTGCCCGGCGGGAGGGAGTGTGGGGGGGGTGGAGCCTGCCGTGGTGTCGGGTGCAGGTCTCGCTGTTGCTGGGCAGGCCGAGGGCTTATCGGTCTTTACTGGAACTGCTGCAGCGGCTGTGGGGGTGGTGAAGAGCGCCCCCCCGGTGGGTCTTTTGCCGGCAGGGTTTCCTTTGCTGAGGCAGTATCGGGAGGTGGGCAGCCCAAAATTAGCTACGCTGCTATGCTTGGCAGCTCGGGGGGAGGGGCCCCCCCGCAAGTGTCTCAGTCGGGTGCCCGGCCAATTGGGGGTGGATCCTTCGCACGGAGGAATGTCGTTCAGTTGAGATGGGTGGGGGGAGGCACCCCGCCTTCTAGAGGATCTGTGGCTGATAAGATCCTGGACATGGGCTTCAGGGTTGCTGAAATCTTTGCCCTGATTAATCCTGTTGGGTCTAATGAGTATGACCTGTCATTTGTCAAGCCAGAAAGCTTGGACCTCTTCTGGGAGAGGTATGATAGGTCCTGCAAGTCTTCCAAGGAGTGGGAGGGTTTGTCCCCTAGAGTGGTGGCTAGGCAGCCATTAATAAAGAACATAACTATTTTGGTAGTTAATGATTCCATTCCCCCAGCGGACCTCATTGTGTGGCTGAGGAGGTATGGTGAGGTGCTGGGGTCCCTAAGCAAAGTGCTTGATGACAAAGGTATGTGGACCGGTGGATGGACTGCCCAGGTTAAGCTCAGGGTCTTTGATAATGTTGTACAGCATATGCCCTCATCTGCGTTTATTGGGAGAGATCGAATTGTGGTCTTTTATCAGGGGCAACCCAAATTGTGCCACAGATGTGGTGATAAGGGCCATTTTTCCTCTTCCTGCCCAAAACAGAGGTGTTCCCTGTGTCAGAGTCTGGGCCACCAGGCCAGGAGTTGCAACATAATTCGTTGCAATCTTTGTAATGTATTGGGGCACCCTTACAGCTTGTGCCCAGAGGCCCTCCATAATCAGGGGGAGCTTGCGGAGGAGCTCCTCAGGATGGATGCAGAGGACTCTGCGCTCCCGGCGGCAGTTCCTCCCTCAGGTCAGCTGGCCCCCCCAGTTCCGTCCTTAGCTCCCCTGTTCTAGATCCATTGTCTGTCCCTGAGTCTGGGTCACCTGGTGTGTCTAAACCTTCTGTGTCAGTTCTGTCTGGTGTGCCGGTCTCTGTGTCTGTGAACCCCCCTGTCCCTTCCGTGTCAGTTTTGTCGGCTGTGCAGCCTGTGGTCAAGTCTACCCATCCGCTTGTGTCTGTGTTAAACCCTCGTATGTGTATTGAACCTATTAAGAGTTCCATTTTGGCAGAAGCAGCCCGTGGGGCGGAGGGGTGTGTGAAGGTTTCGCTGAAGGTCCCTAAGCCTGGGTGTCCTGTGGTCTCATGCAGGGGTGCCAGGGCTGTGGGAAGAAGAGGTGGGGGTATGTGCAGGAGGAGGGCGGTTGAGGGGGAAGGCTCTTCCCAAGCTTCATCAGAGAGTGTGGTGATTTCCCCTATTGGGGATGGGGGGGAGTGGGTCCTGGTCGAAGGGAAGAAGAGGAAAAATAGGGTTGTGCTTTCCTCAGCATCCTCAGAGTCTCTGTGCTCTTCAGATCAGGATGACATACTTTCAGGGAATAAGTTTGGGTCTCTATCAGATCGCGGGGATGTTTCATCTGACTCTGTGGATCTGATGGAGGAGGCTGAGAACAGTGCTGGCACAACCCCCATAGTACAG
Source organism: Staurois parvus (assembly GCF_062004578.1). Lineage (NCBI taxonomy): Eukaryota > Metazoa > Chordata > Amphibia > Anura > Ranidae > Staurois > Staurois parvus. The sequence goes on from NW_028318124.1 coordinate 595,871, forward strand.
GGGGCCCCAGTGGTAGATAGTCAGACTGAGGAATGCCTATCTTAATTATCCTGATGGCAGTTCCCACCCCAGTAAAAGTGGCAACTATTAATGTTGCCAGCTTGAAGTCTGTGAGTGCTCGTAACATGGCCTTATTTTTGCTCAGCGAGGTTGATGCTGATGTTTTGTTATTGCAAGAGACCCGGCTCAATAGCCTTGCCAATATCCACCTGGCAAAGAGGGAGTGGAGGCGTGGCCCCCTCCTTTTGGTCTCTTGCGGCTGAGCCTTACAGTGGGGTTGCAGTGCTTTTTACTGGTATGGTAACGTGTCGGCGGATTATTGAGGTAGAGATCGGAAGGTGCATGGTCCTGGACGTCTCTGTGAGGGGGCATGACCTGCGTTTAATCAATATATATGGCCCGCAGTCCAAGTGGGAAAGGAAATGCCTTTTCACAAAGATTAGGCCTTTCCTTTTTACGGCCCGGCAAGTTGTCTTTGGAGGTGATTTTAACACCATCACTAGGCCCAAAGACAGGAGAGGCTTCACTGACAGGTTGGGCTATGATAGCGTTTTTCTTAATGCGATAGGGATGCAGGTCTGGTAGATGCACTAGTTAAGTGCAGCCCAGACAGCACGGGCTTCTCCTTTAGGCGAGGTAGGAGTGAGAGCAGGATAGATAGGTTTTTTTTAAAGGGGAACTCTGCCTTCTCGGCACCCGTGTGTCGGGCGGTTGAATTTTCCGATCACCTTATGCTATCTGTGATCTTGAATGTTTCAGATATGCCGCTGAAAGGAAGGGGCATCTGGAAGATGAATTTGGCCTTGCTGGATGATGAGAGTGTGAGACAATCCTTTGAGGAATTTTTCCAGGCTCAGGTGACCCTTCTGGATTTCTGCAGCAGTAAGACGGAGTGGTGGGAGCTCACTAAAAAGCGAACCAGTGGGTTTTTCAGGGCCGTAGGTAAAAAGGTACAACTTGATAGATATGTTGCCTACCAGCGGCTGCGGAGGAGACTTGACCGCCTCGTCTCGGTTGGTGGTGATCCTGGGGCGATTGCGGAGGTGAAACTCCTTCTTAGGAAGCATCAGTATGACCGGCACGCTTCTTTGGTTCTGGAGAGGGATTACAGGAAATATCACTTGCCCGACCCTTACCAGAATTGCAGACAAAGCGCAGCGATTAAAACGGTCTTAGGCCTGATAGTACAGGTTCCCTGACAAAATCCAGGTCAGGGATTCTGGAGGTCTCGAGGTCCTTTTTATAGAGATCTTCTGGGGAAGAAGCACCTCGACCGGGAGAGGATGTTAAGTTTTCTGGACTCTACACCGGGTCTGGGGAGTGACGTCCCGCTTCCAAGTTTGATGGACGAGATAACAGAGGCAGAGGTAGCCAAAGCCATAGACAGTCTGGCAATTAAGAAAACACCTGGGCCAGATGGTTTTACGGCAGAATTTTATAAATCTTTCAAGACTAGCTTGGCACCCCATCTCGCGGAGGTATTTAACTGCTGTCTGCAAGAAGGTTCACTCCCTCCCTCCATGAGAAAGTCTGCTGTTATCCTGCTGTCAAAGGGTAAGGACCCTTCAATGATTGAGAAATGGCGCCCCATCAGTCTTCTCAATGTTGATAGAAAGATTCTGGCAAAGATTCTTTTCTGGCGCCTGGCGTCAGTCGCAGACACGCTGCTTTCCGGTCGGCAGCACTACTCGGTCCAGGGCAGGAGCACCTTCACAGCGGTGTTAGCTGTCCGGGAGGTTCTGGAGCGGTGCAGGGCTGAAGGCTGGGGAAAGTATTTGCTGACATTGGATCAGGCCAAGGCTTTTGATCGGGTTAGTCATGAGTACCTTTGGCATCTTCTTGACAGGTATGGCCTGGAGGGGGGGTTCATTGGCTGGCTCAAGACATTGTATAGAGAGGCGGAGAGCTTCATGCTGGTGAACAGTTGGATTGGGCAGCCCTTTGGGGTTGGCTCTGGGGTGCGCCAGGGATGCCCGCTGAGTCCTCTGCTATACGTCTTTGTGGTCGACCCCTTCGTAAGGAGGCTGGACTGTGGAGCGTTGTGCGGGGTACCGGTGGGTGTTGCTGGTGAGCCACCCCTGAGGGTCATTGCCTACGCTGATGACGTTTCTGTCTTTGTCTCTGGGGCTGTGGAGGCGCAGGTGGTTGTCTCAGAGAGAGAGCAGTATTCCGAGGCATCGGGGTCCAAGATCAATCAGGACAAGTCTGAAGTCCTTTGGTTAGGTGTGGAGGGCGAGGGCTTTGTGCTCCCGGACGCTTTCCCTGTGCCTCAGCAGTCCGTCAAAGTATTAGGCATTGAATTTGGCATGGCCGATTATGGCAAATCGAATTGGGAGGCCAGGCTGACCAATGCCGAAGTCAAGGTGAAATGCTGGAAGGGGTGGCGGCTCTCCTTGAGGGAAAGGGTTGATCTGATGAAAACTTACCTGATCCCCATATTTTTGTATGTCAGCACAGTTTGCATCTTGCCAGAGTCTCTTTATATGAGGATCTACAGTTGCTTTTTCCAGCTGTTATGGGGAAGCAGACTGAACCTTGTGAAGGGAGATGTGACTTACCTATCCAGGAGGAAGGGTGGCTTAGGTATGGTCAACCCGGTAGTCTTCTTCTCTCTGGTGTTTTTGAAGCACAATTTTGGTAACATGCTGGCAGAGAGACCTCCTGCATGGGTAAGCCTCTTCCGGAACTGGTTTAGGCCTTTTCTGAGTTGCTGGGAGAGTGGTGGGCTAGTGAAAAGCCTAAGGGTTAAGCACGGTGAACTCCCGACTTATGTTGCCCCGAGCCTGAAAATACTTAGGCAGTGGCGTGTGACGGCGGAGGATATTAAGTCCCTCCCTAGGAAGCTCCTGGGTGAGAGGATTGTGTCCGTTGTTTGTCATGCGCCGCTGGCCTTGAGGGATTACCCGGGCCATATTATGCGGGAGGGCTTACGCTTATTAAATTCTGAGCGGATTCCCTTCAAGTTTAGGGACCAGGCCTGGCTCGGTTTTCACGGTAGACTCTTCGTGAGGGGAAACTTGAAGTACCTCTCTCTGGATGACTGCGGTTGTCCGAGAGAGGAGTGTCGGGGTGAAGTGGAAACTATGGACCACTTCCTGCTTCAGTGTCCCTTCAATGTTGAAGTCTACAAAGAGGTGGGGAGTGCTCTGGGTGTTCCTTTCTTGCACTGCATGTCTTATGCAGAGTGGGTATATGGAGCATTGCAAGATCGCCGGGGTTTTGATTTGGACACTCTTTATTTAGTTAGCCTAGTTGTCCGGTATTTCACGTGGAATGCGCGGTGCCAAGTGTCCATACGGAAGAAAGTCCTTCCTGTCCCGGAGGTGGTGCGTGGCATTCTTGGTGAGGTGGGGAAAGTTTGGGGTCTTGAGAGAGACAGGTGGCGGCGAGGGGTCTGGATAAAGGCGTGAAGGAATATCAGGCCTGTAGTTGCCACCTATTGATCTCTGGGTGTTGGTAAACTATCCTGTTTTCTTTCTCCTTCCACCCTCCCTTAGATTTTCAGAGATGATTTTTTTGAAGAAAGGCTACATGGACCCGAAGATCTATGTTCCTCAGTCTAAGTAATGTTGTATTGTGTGATGTTTTGTACAGTGTTTGACTATAGGCCATGTAGGCTACATATGCTATTGTATTCGGCCATAAGTGCTTTCTTATTAGGCCGTAAAGGCCATATATGCAGATTTATTGGGCCATAAAGGCCACGTTTTGTTTTCTAGGCCATAAAAGCCGTGAATGCAAATCTTTGTTTCCGGCTGTAAGGGCCTTGCGTACATATTGCTTCAGCCATAAGGACTCTAGTATGGCTTTGAAATGTTTACTTTTATGTTTGCACATGATGGAATGTGATGTTGTTATGTTATTTATTTATTTATTTATTTTATACTTTTGTAGAAAATGTTTGTTGGTTGTGCGTTTTTCTAAAATAAAACAATATCTCCCACCATTACTAGCAAGTCCATTCCTGACAGTACCCCCCCCCCTCAAGGAGCGGCCTCAGGACGCTCCAAACAGTCCTAGCTGGGCAAAATGTTCCACCGCCTGGGTCTGGTAACTGGCGGGATATCAAAGACTGGCACATCGGGCTGGACTCCGGGCAGAGGCACATCGGGCTGGACTCCGGGCAGCGG